>NC_091064.1:158172290-158857463 GCF_000393655.2 Nicotiana sylvestris | reverse complement strand
AGGAAAATAAAAGTATTTGAATCACAACACGTATGCTTTGAAACCCCTAAATCAATTATACAGGTGTTAGTGTTAAAAACTGAAAAATAACTTCTAATATATTTCAAAACAATACCAGCCATTGCATTTGTATTTATCTCTGAATAAAAAAAAATTCAATCTGTAACCTTCACTTGCTTGATCATCTAGACTAATATGAAAATTGGTCTTTGGAAAGATGTTGTTCAGAACCTCACTGTAACTATTTGCATCCTCTCCCTGATCCTCTATGATAGCACTATTGCTCTAAATTTGGACTTGAGATCCTCTAAGATTGGTGAATTCAAAATCCTCAGGAAATTTAATGATTTTGTAGCAATCACCCACTACAATTACTCACTGAATATCCAATTTTCTTGCAATGAGTGAAAGATAGATTAGGATTGAACTTATGCTTCTTTCCTTTTGAAAGAGTGTTTTTTGTGATGTGTTTGCAATTTTCTGCATATTACATCCCGATCTTTGAAATTGCATGTTGCTTCCTAATTTTTGAAACTGCTGAGACTATCTTGTGTTTCTTTAGATCTATTTTTTGTTCCTTAAAATAAAATTCCCATGTCCTGCAAAGTTGATTTGATTACCTATCATAAAGGATGAAGAGTTAGCAGAGAGAAGGGAGTTCATATAGATCTCTCTCTGACTTTCATCATGTAACACTAGAGATTAGGCATGGTCAATACTAGGAAAAGGTTCATCATCAAATAGTTTCCCTTGCATGTCCATAGACATCATTTAAACCCATGAGAAATTATATAAGTCTTTCATCCTCTAGGAATTTTCCAGTTTTTGCTTTACAAAACAAACAAAAACATACTTGACATCACATATTAAAGAGTCTAGCTCATCCCACGGATGTTTGAGTTTTATAAAATACTCTGCTATGTCACCGGTTCCCTGTACTAAACTGGATAACTCTTTGCACATATAATGTAACTTTACTCCATTTGACCTTCCAAACTTATGCTCCAGACCAGTCCACAGATATTTTATAGATTTGAAATATATGACACTATTCCCGATGTCCTTGGATAGTGAATTTAGTAACCATGAGGTCACTATATCATTATATCTTGTCTATGGCTGATACTTCTTGAAGATGATAGCAGGAAAAGGACATGTTCCATCAATGAATCCTGAGTTGTTCTTTAGTAAGAGAGCAATCAAAATTGATCTCCTCCAGCTTTGAAAGCCTCTTCCATCAATGGTTGCATTCACAAAACTTATTCCTGGTGCATCTGATTAGTAGAGGAAGTAGAGGTGATTTGGATCGAAGGTGACTCCACTAGCAGATGGAAGACTGTGCAACAGTGGTTTCTATTGTTCCAGTCATGATGAATGAAATTATATGACACAGAAAACGGAAGAAGAAGTTGATTCTCCCAGAAACGAGCTACTGCTCTGATACCATTCAAAAATACAAAGTGAAAGAAAATTTTGTGGAATTTTTTTGTGTAATATATATATAAAGTTATTTTGTAAAAAGAAAAAAATAGAAAAATAAATATACTATCTTTACAATTGTCTAAATCTTATCTGCTATCAAATAAAAAAAATAACTTAAGAATATTCTCCTATTCTATTTATACGTTCCATATGTGTGAGACTTAAGATTGGGATCCAATGTTATGGAGTTGTGAAAGTTGCTCATCTGGATAACTCTTATTTAATCCATCATAATTTTGTTCAAGCGTCGAGATTAAGCCACGTGATAAGTCCAAATGAGTCATTGGAGTCTTTGACCTAGAAGAATCCGAAATACTTTCATTTGTCTGAAAACCAAGAGACTTCTTTCCCTCTTCATCTTCATGAGAGACGACATCGAGTATTCATGATTTCTTCTCAACACTTAATCACTACAGTTGTCGCAAAAATATATCCACCTTAAATATTTGCATAACGCTCCTTTTCTTCTGTTGCATATAACACAACGTTTATACTTTTGAACATAATGTATGTATTATTTTATATTCATGAATTTTAAGAATTCAAATTCATAAACTGTGAATAACATTTTTCTCACAAAAGATATATTTAACTATTACTTTAAAGTCAAATTTTTTAGCGCAATTGCAATGCATAAGTTAGAAAAGCTCTTGTACACTATACTTGGTAAAGGCATCTTGCATAAAATGACACATATGGCTGCAAATTTAAGACGATTTTCATTTTACTCTTTTTATCTTTAACAACTTTAATTCTTAGAAGAGAGAGAGAAAATTGGTCAAAAGATTCTTTTATTTTCTCATATCCAACTTATAACATGTAAAACAAAATAGTTCTGTCATCTCTAATTGGGTTTTTTCTCACAATTCACATTCTTCGTGGAATTTGTGAGGAAATAAGGTTTTTGTTTTTTTCCTCACAATTATGAAGCAGCGAGTAATGACTAAATAAAAAAAGTTGTGGCTTAATCTAAAAGGAAAAGGACAGAGCAATATTAGGAGACAAAGGTATTGAATAGCGTACACGTGAGATGACTTTAATCCGCAAGAATTTGAGTCTTGAAATTTGTGGCCCAATTAAACAGAGTCGGCTACTTGTCATTTTCTACATAATATAAGAACCCCATTCCAATTACCCTACCAAAAGAAAAAAAAAAACAGAAAAATTCGATAACATGCTCATGCTCAACTATATGGATAGGCTACTGAATTTTTAAAAGCTACATTGCAATAAAAAAAAATAGGTATGATTCTTTCATCCTTAACCAATTTTAAGTTCAAATTTAAAAAAAAAAAAATATTAGAAGCATCGGATAGAAAACGAAATAAAGGTTTTAATCCCAAGAAAGGAACATGAAATAGTAAATTCTTTAAAAGTGGCAAATTCGGTCATACTTACTTAATTATAAACATTTGTTTAGTAAAATTTCACTTAAGAAAGGTGTTTTTACTTTGAGATTACTTTAACACTCTTATTGGTAGACTCTCTTTTTTATTTGATTGGAGAAACATGTGCGACTCATTGTTTATCCGGTCGGTATTTTTTTACTTCAAAATGTTGTAGAATTTTTTGAAAGACCAAAATTAAGAGAATTTTCTGTGTATTTCATTGATGTGAAACTTTGGTATTTATATCAGTATAGTAACATGCCCACTACCCATTGTCTATTGAATACAAACAAATTACAGCTATGTACTATGTATAACTTTGTACAATATTTATATACAACTATGTTTTACTATATTTATATAGTAACATGCCCACTACCTAATGGTTTCCAGACGGGAGCAACTATGTTTTGTTTCCAATTGGACAGCTATTATGGTCCTCATCAGCTTTTAATCAGTTTTCAATCTAACAACTTTGGTGTTCCCACGTGTCCTTTGTCCAGAATCAGAATTTGGGCTTGGGTCTTCAACTGTTGGACCATTTTTCCCTTTCTGGACCCTATCCCCAAATCCATTTGCCACTTTCCTCTTTATAGCAAACTGGTTTTCTTTCTTATGAGAAGTGAAAGAAGAAGGAGGTAACTGAGGCTTCATAGATGAGATTCCAACACCCCCCCTCAAGTTGGAGGGGAGTGTAGCGACACCCAACTTGCCAAGAATTGAATTATGGGATGGCCCAGAGAGCGGTTTGGTGAAGATATGGGCTAATTGAGAGGATGATGGCACAAATGACAGAGAAATCAAACTAGAGAGAAATTGTTGCCTCACAAAATGACAATCAAGTTCAACGTGCTTTGTTCGCTCATGGAATACGGGGTTCCGAGCGATGTGACTTGCAGCTTGTGAATCAAAGTGAATAAAAACCGGAAGAGAAGGTGGTGTAGCTAGATCTGTCAAGAGTCGAGTTAACCAAGTGACTTCAGCAACTACTTGCCTCATAGATCAATACTCTGCTTCGACGGATGAGAGCGATACTGAAGCTTGCTTCTTTGATTTCCATGAAATTGGAGATCCGCCGAGAGTGACAAAATACCCACTTATAGATCATCGTGTATCAACACAAGATCCCCAATCCGCATTACAAAATGCAAGTAGTGTGAAGGAGGGATCAGATGACATGAAAATACCTTGTCCAGGGTTGGTTCTGAGATATCTAACCACCCGTAGGGCAACATTAAAATGAGGCACACGGGGCTGCTGCATGAATTGACTGAGGTGTTGTACCAGATAAGAAAGGTCCGGTCTTGTGTGAGTGAGATAATTTAATTTTCCTAGGAGTCGGCGATAGACAGTTGGATCAGAAAGAAGGTCACCAGATTCACCACTAAGCTTGCATGAAGGGTCCAATGGAGATGTGGCAGAGGGCAAACTACTACAATCAAATTCTTCAAGAACTTCCAAGTTGAATTTCCGTTGACTGATGATTAAACCTTGTGGCTCACGAAGAGTCTCCAGACCCAAAAAATAGTGTAAGTCACCTAGATCCTTGATCTGAAATTCCTGCTGAAGAAATTGTTTCAATTGATGAAGTTCTTCCTTGTTATTTCCTGTAAGTAGTATGTCATCTACGTAAACAGCGACAATTGAAATTGAATCTATTGATTTCTTGTAAAAGAGTGAGTAGTCATTAAGAGATGAATAAAACCCTTTGAAACTTAATGCGGTTGTTAGCCTGGCATACCATTGGCGCGGGGCTTGCCTCAAACCATATAGTGATTTGCGAAGTAAACACACATGGTTGGGATTAGGTGGAATTTTTCCTGCTGGAAACTTCATATATACCTCTTCCTGTAATTCACCATGTAAGAATGCGTTGTTTACATCTAGTTATGAGATGCCCCATCCTTTCTTTATTGCAACAACTAGAAGGCATCGTATGGTAGTCATTTTTACCACTGGGAAAAATGTCTCGTTAAAGTCAATCCCTTCTCTTTGAATGTCACCTCGAATAACCAACCTAGCCTTCAACCTTTCTATACTTCCATCTGCATTATGTTTTACTTTATAAACCCATTTGCAAGGGAGAGCCTTTTTTCCATGTGGTAATTCCACAATTTCCCAAGTTTGGTTGGCTTCTAGTGCTTTAAACTCAGTGTCCATTGCTTGTTGCCAACCAGGATGCATATTATCTTGGGAAAAACTGGTAGGTTTAACTATATTTAAAATAGAGTTGATAAGAAGTTGATTAATAGTGGAAAGTCCAGCAAAGGAAAAAATGGTAGGATTAACAGGTTGATTGAAACATGAATCAGTTAAAGTAGTCAAGTAAACATTACTGCAAACATAATCATGTAAATAGGCTGGTCTAGTATGAGGTCTTTCTGATCTTCTCAAGACTAGTGGAGATGTACCTTGTTGTGAATGATCTAACTATGATGTAGGGTAAATTGGAGATTCTGATCTTTGGTTTAAAGTAGGACTAGAAGGAGAAATTGGAGTAGAAGAATGAACTGGATTAGGAGTATCACAAATAGGATGAGTGGAATTGAAAGGACAATTGATGGCATCAGAATTACTGTCAACCAAATCAATAAGTGGAAAAAATCCAGGGAACATAGGAAGAGAACTTGATTGTAGAGAAAATGGGTAAATAGATTCATGGAATTGCACGTCTCTAGAAACAAAGATCTTCTTAGTATTAAAATCTAGCAGTTTGTATCCCTTCTTACCATAAGGGTACCCTATAAACACACAAACATTAGCCCTTGCTCCTAACTTGTCCCTGTTATGAGAAAGAGTTGAGGCATAACACAAACAGCCAAATGATCTAAGGAAATCATAATTAGGAGCTTTACCAAACAAAATCTCATAAGGTGTTTTGTTCCTAATGGCTCTTGAAGGAAATCTATTGATCAAAAAAGTGGCAGTGAGTAAGCATTCTCCCCAATATGAAATAGGAAGTTTAGATTGGTGCAATAGAGCCCTAGATGTTTCTAAAAGGTGTATATGCTTCCTCTCAACAACTCCATTTTATTGAGGGGTATAAGTGCATGAAGTTTGGTGTATGATCCCTCGAGAAACTAAATATTCAAAGGTTGTTAAACTTGTACCCAATTTTAGTGCATTGTCTGATCTGATAATTTTAACTTTGGTGGAAAATTGTCTTTCTACCATGGCTAGGAAGTCTTTTAATACTGAAAAAGCGTTACTTTTTGTGCTTAAAAGAAATTCAATTTCCCCTACTATAATCATCAATGATGGTAAGAAAGTATCTATATCCATTATAGGTAGTTGTCTTATATGGCCCCATGTATCAATATGAATTAGTTCAAAGATATGTTTGCTGGTGATATTGCTTGAATGAAAGGGAATTCTTGTTTGTCTAGCTAAAGGACAAATATCGCATTGATAGTTAACATTGAATATAGAAGGTAAAATAGATGGCATATTAATATTTTTCATTGCAGAAAATGGCATATGGCCTAATATAAGATGCCATAGCCTTACATTGGAATTAACCTTTTCAGGAAAAGAAATCGAAGAGAGGGAAATAGCATGACTAGATTGTCTTGCTTTAGGTAATGAAACTACATTGTTTTTAGATGACTTCTTAGGCCTATGGCTTGAAGAATCTAGCAGATAGATGCCCCCTTTTGCTTCACCAAGACCCTGGGGGATCCTCATTGAAAGGCCATGTATCATGCATGCATTAGCGGAGAAGATTAGAAGACAATTGTATTGTTTGTAAATTTTTTGAACTAAAAGTAGATTGTATTTGAAAGAAGGCACATATAAGACACCTTTTAGAGTCAGATTACCGGGAATAGATACATCTCCAATGTGAGTCACTCTTATTCTATATGAATTAGGAATATTTACCATTAAAGGTTTTGGAAGAGGTTTGATTGTGAAAAAAAATTGTAGGGTCTGAAGACATATGTTCAGAAGCTCCTGAATCCAATATCCAAAAGGTGATTTTGAAATTAGAAGATTTAGAACATTAAAGGCTATACCTGCACAGTTGGCAACATTTGCAACAACATCTGAGCTTGAAGACACTGTCTGACCACCCTTCACCTGTTGAAGAAGTTGAACTAGCTGAGAAACTTGACTTTGTGTGAGTTGTTGATTTCCATTGCTTCCATCAACAATGCTCTGCTGTCCTACTTCACTGTCAGAATATACTGCATTGCTCTTAACAGGTGCTTGGAACTTCTTTGACCTTGTGAACTTGAAGTCTGCTGGAAATTCAATGATCATGTAGCATTTATCCACTGAATGCCCGGGTTTTTTTTTACAGTAATAGCAGCTCAAATTGTTCTTCTTTCCCTTGAAATCAGAGTTTCCAAACTTCTGACTTGAATGATTTTGATTTACAGCCATGAAGGATGGAGAATCTCCAAGGAATTGAGAGTTTACATAAACTTCCCTTTGCTTCTCATCTTGCATCAACAGGGAATATGCATGTCCCACAGTTGGAAGGGGTGACAACATCAAGATACTACTCTTCACTGAGTCATAGGTGTCATTCAACCCCATGAGAAACTTAATTAACCTCTCATCCTGGAGTGATTTGGACATTTTCATCTTTCCTCCACAACTACATTCACATGAGCAGTTGACATGTGTATTCAAGGTATCTAGCTCATCCCATAGCCTCTTAATCTTAGTGAAATACCCTGCTATGTTGCTTGACCCTTGAACCAAATCACTCAACTCTTTTTGTAAATGATACATTTTTGCACCATTTGATTGACCAAATCTATCTTCCAAATCATCCCACAGATGTTTGGCTGTTTTGGAATAGATAACACTTTCACCAATCTCTCTGGAAAGGGAGTTCAACAACCAAGAGATGACCATGTCATTACACCTATTCCATAACTTAAGGTCAGGTGTTTCTGAGCTTGGTGCAAGGCAGGTTCCATCTATGAACCCCACCTTATTTTTGGCAGAAAGAGCAATAAGAATGGACCTACGCCACCCTCCATAGCTTCTACCATCAAAGTTTGTGTTTACCAAGTTCATTCCGGGTGAATCTGAGGGGTGAAGGAAGGATGACTTGAGTCCTTCATTCCACCTCCATTATTTGCAGAAGTGGTGACATTTGCTGAACTGACCTCAGTTGTTTCAAGAATAGAACCCATTGAAGACAGGAAATTGAAGGTAAAAATGAACAGAAAAAAACTAAAGGATCGATGCTTTAGAGCTACTGCTCTGATACCATGTAGAATTTTTGGAAAGACCAAAATTAGGAGAATTTTCTGTGTATTTCATTGATGTGAAACTTTGGTATTTATACCAGTATAGTAACATGACCACTACCTATTGTCTATTGGATACAAACAAATTACAACTATGTACTATGTATAACTTTACACAATATTTATATACAACTATGTTTTACTATATTTATATAGTAACATGCCCACTACCTAATGGTTTCCAGATGGGAGCAACTATGTTTTGTTTCCAATTGGACAACTATTATGGTCATCATCAGCTTTTAATCAGTTTTCAATCTAACAGCTTTGGTGTTCCCACGTGTCCTTTATCCAGAATCAGAATTTGGGCTTGGGTCTTCAACTGTTGGACCATTTTTCTCTTTTTGGACCTTATCCCCAAATCCATTTGCCACTTTCCTCTTTATAGCAAACTGGTTTTCTTTCTTATGAGAAGTGAAAGAAGAAGGAGGTAACTGAGGCTTCATAGATGAGATTCCAACACCCCCCCCCCCAAGTTGGAGGGGAGTGTAGCGACACCCAACTTGCCAAGAATTGAATTATGGGATGGCCCAGAGAGCGGTTTGGTGAAGATATGGGCTAATTGAGAGGATGATGGCACAAATGACAGAGAAATCAAAATAGAGAGAAATTGTTGCCTCACAAAATGACAATCAAGTTCAACGTGCTTTGTTCGCTCATGGAATACGGGGTTCCGAGCGATGTGAATTGCAGCTTGTGAATCAAAGTGAATAGAAACCGGAAGAGAAGGTGGTGTAGCTAGATCTGTCAAGAGTCGAGTTAACCAAGTGACTTCAGCAACTACTCGCCTCATAGATCGATACTCTACTTCGACGAATGAGAGCGATACTGAAGCTTGCTTCTTTGATTTCCATGAAATTGGAGATCTGCCGTGAGTGACAAAATACCCACTTATAGATCGTCGTGTATTAACACAAGATCCCCAATCCGCATTACAAAATGCAAGTAGTGTGAAGGAGGGATCAGAGGACATGAAAATACCCTGTCCAGGGTTGGTTCTGAGATATCTAACCACCTGTAGGGCAGCATTAAAATGAGGCACACGGGGCTGCTGCATGAATTGACTGAGGTGTTGTACCGGATAAGAAAGGTCCGGTCTTATGTGAGTGAGATAATTTAATTTTTCTAGGAGTCGGTGATAGACAGTTGGATCAGAAAGAAGGTCACCAGATTCACCACTAAGCTTGCATGAAGGGTCCAATGGAGATGTGGCAGAGGGCAAACTACTACAATCAAATTCTTCAAGAACTTCCAAGTTGAATTTCCGTTGACTGATGATTAAACCTTGTGGCTCACGAAGAGTCTCCAGACCCAAAAAATAGTGTAAGTCACCTAGATCCTTGATCTGAAATTCCTGCTGAAGAAATTGTTTCAATTGATGAAGTTCTTCCTTGTTATTTCCTGTAAGTAGTATGTCATCTACGTAAACTACGACAATTGAAATTGAATCCATTGATTTCTTGTAAAAGAGTGAGTAGTCATTAAGAGATGAATAAAACCCTTTGAAACTTAATGCGGTTGTTAGCCTGGCATACCATTGGCGCGGGGCTTGCCTCAAACCATAAAGTGATTTGCGAAGTAAACACACATGGTTGGGATTAGGTGGAATTTTTCCTGCTGGAAACTTCATATATACCTCTTCCTGTAATTCACCATGTAAGAATGCGTTGTTTACATCTAGTTGTGAGATGCCCCATCCTTTCTTTATTGCAACAGCTAGAAGGCATCGTATGGTAGTCATTTTTACCACTGGGAAAAATGTCTCGTTAAAGTCAATCCCTTCTCTTTGAATGTCACCTCGAATAACCAACCTAGCCTTCAACCTTTCTATACTTCCATCTGCATTATGTTTTACTTTATAAACCCATTTGCAAGGGAGAGCTTTTTTCCATGTGGTAATTCCACAATTTTCCAAGTTTGGTTGGCTTCTAGTGCTTTAAACCCAGTGTCCATTGCTTGTTGCCAACCGGGATGCATATTAGCTTGGGAAAAACCTATCGTTGTATGTGCTTTATACATAATTCTATATCATTGAACTTATCTTTTAAGAGATAATTCAATGTGGAAAAGCTAGAAAAGAAAAAGAGACGTCTAATTCGGGATAAGTACATTTCATATAGTGTTTTATTGAGGAAGTTCCTATGTATTTTATTTTACTTAAAAGAGGGGAAGACCTAAAAAATATTTAAAAAAAGAGAAAAGAAGACCCTCCGCCCCCCACCCCCCCCCCCACCCCCGAAAAAAAAGAGAGTAGTACATACGAATTTAAACGATTTTGGTGTTAGTTTTGAGCTTTCTGACATGTCAATCAAGAAAGAGACATGCCGCAAGCACCACCAAAAGAAGCTTTTGTGATTGTTCGGAACTTAAGTTTTGTTTTGGCGAAAATTCTCCAAAGTTAAAAGTATTTTACTTCTTCAGTAAAACTGTTTTATTAAGTTGAAGTGTTTGGTCAAAGCTTCTAGAAAGAAAAAAAAATATTTTTGAGTAGAAGCAGAAACAGTTTATGGAGAAACAAAAAAAATTAGCTTCTCTCCAAAATCACTTTTGAAAAAAAATATATTTAAATGCATTTTTTAAAAGTTTGGCCAAATACTAATTATCGCTCAAAAGTGTTTTTCAAATTCATAAGTCAAATACAAACTATTTCTCGCCCAAAGAACTTTTGAAAAAAAGTACTTAAAATAAGTTAATTTTTTAAGTTTGGCCAAATATGCTATGAGATTTAATTCAAAAAGGTGTTAAGACCTTATCTTCGTTCCATCTGAAATCCAACTAAATGAAGTCATTTTTCGACCTCTTCGATCCCTCATTCCATCTGAAATCCAACTACAGTCATCTCATAATTTCCTTCTTTTCAATCAAATTGCTCTTAGTGAAGTCATTTATGAAAATAACATGTAGTTTCAATGATTTTTATTGGGTTAAAATTACTAAATTATTTTTTGTAACGCAAAATTACTTTATTTTGCTCAAATATCATAGATAGTCACTAAATTATTTTCTCTAACAAAAAGAATTATTTAACTTTACCTAAGAATTGTAGACATGCGATTTTTGACCTTCCCCAAAAATTTTATATTTTAGCACGTAAATATTTAATTTAGGCCTAATATAATTATTTCAACTCATTTTAACTCTTTTATTTTATTTTCTTACAAGAAGAATAAAAATTACAAACAAGTATTTTAGTTTATGTACTTTTCATAAAAAAATAATTTTAAAAAAATAGTACCTTATTTTTATCTTTATATAATTTCGAAAACACAAAAATAGTTTATATTTAGTTTAATTAATTAGGATTAGCTTTGGTATTGTGCAATATTTCTATCTTATTTTAAAATGCATTATGTAGTATTTCAGATTATGAAAAAATACAAAAAAAATATATAATGCATCTGTATTTTGGATTTTATTTTACATTTTTAGATTAATTAAGTAAGTTGTTGTTGAAAAAATAGAAAAAGATCATAAAAAAATAGTCATGTTACATTTTACTCTTTAATTTTCAAATTTTGGCAATTTTCTTTTAATTTGATTTTTAATAAGTTGTAATAATTATTAGGGTTAATTAATTTAATTGTCTAACATAATTTGGGGATAGAAATTAATTTAGGTTTTATTTAAAAAAAATAAAAAAAGAGTCTTACCTAACTAATTAGGAAGCTTCTATATTGGTAGGGTAAAACTAACAGTAATGAAAATTAAATAATAACACTAACTAGTGGATAATTAAAGAAGTTAAAAGTATAATTTGTAATGGAAGATGCACTAATTTGATGCCTATTTAGAGATTATAGAGCTAGAGAAAGAGGAGGGGGGAAGTTAAAAAGATAGAGAGGAAAAAAAGATGGCTTCTTCTTAACGGAGACAGGGGGTATACACTCGATATACAGTCAGTATACATTCTATATACACTAGAGATCCTCTCGATATACACTGGATATACACGGACAACCAACGAAAAGAGGGTCTTCTTCTTCCTAAAAATTCTACATCTAGAGCTTAACATACACCATGAAAGAGCCATGAGAGATCATCTTCTCCACCTGAAAAACACCCCCTAAAACGCCCCAAATAGTCCACTTCCAAAACTGTTCCGGCGAGTTTCGAGGTCGTCGAAGAACGTAGTTCTGAGGTTTCCGGTTCGAGGTCTCGATTTTGCTTGCGGTTTCTGTTTGACTTTGCCGCTGTTGTTTTGTTTGAATTTGGAAGATAAGGTTAGCTCCTATTTTCTAGCACTTTGATAATACTACTGTATCAGTGTTGATTTTCTCAGCTAGTTTGGTTATTGTCGATTTTGCATCCCTGTATTTGTTTGACGTAAAATATTTTATTATCTTTGGTTAGTTGAAAACGTGAGTTTAAGTTGAAGGCCTTTTGATTTATTTGAAGGTTGCTGAAGAAGTACATGATTTCCCTTTGAATTTAAAACTCATTATTTAGAAAGTAAACAACAAAAGTTATGGAAATTGTTAGCTAAAGTTGAAAAGTATTGCTATTTATATCATTGTGTCCTTTAGATGTGTTTTAACGATGTGTTGTATGTAGTTGTCAAATTAGTGTCTTTATTTATTATATTAGCGGTTAACTTTAAAGATGCCTGAATGATGTGCTGTATCGTATATCTACTTGTGAAATGACCATGTTTCATATTATTAAATCCTATGAATATTCTCACGATATTTTGTCAATAAAGAATTTAATATCTTTTGATCTCTTCTATTTTGGTTTCACCTGAACCTATGTCAAACAATTTTGATATGCTTGTTTTCTGCACATATTGGAGCAAATGTTTACTTTAGCAGTAATGTACCGCAGATGTATCCACAATAGTTCTCCTATTGAAGATGGTTTTCCACAATATATTTTGTTCATAATCCATAGCCCGCATATAACTAATTTTAATCCTTTAGAAATCGAGGCGTGCCATTAGTTGAATTTTCCATGGCCCTCGCAAATTTGAAAGTGCGTAGTTGCTTTAGGCGCGTTATTTTAATAATTTATCTTCCTAAACTCGGGTGCGCATTTATGTGACCCAAATCTAAATCTCAACAATGTTGGATAAAATACGTCATGGACCGCGGGTGCATTTATGTGATGGGGTTCAAGACGTGTTTTAGATGACGCTGAATTTTTCTTAAAAAATTAAATAAAGAAAAGCGGTTTAAGTTAAAATTTGCACATAGGTTTAAACATATACTAAAATCAGATAATAGGCCAATTATAACAGTTGAGCGACCGTGCTAGAATCACGGAAGTCGGGAATGCCTAACACCTTCTCCCGGGTTAACAGAATTTCTTACCCGGATTTCTGTGTTCGCAGACTGTAATACAGAGTCAATCTTTTTCTCGATTCGGGATTTGAACCGGTGACTTGGGACACCATTAATTATCCCAAGTGGCGACTCTGAATTTTAATTAAAATAATCCCGTTTCGATTGTTACTTAAATTGGAAAAAACTCCCTTTATTATACCCTCCCTGGGGTATAGGTGAAAAAGGAGGTGTGACAGCTCTGGCGACTCTGCTGGGGACATTAACCCAGAACCACTGGTTCAGGGTTAGAAATTTGAGCTTGGAATAATTGTTATATTGGCTTTATTTATTATCTGATTTTATTACATTTTTTTCATCTAATGTGCTAAATGTTACTTTTACCGCTTTGTTATTCTGTGAATTGTATATAGATTGTTACGAAACTCATCTTCTCTCTGAGTCTTCTAAATCATGAAGAAGGGTGCACTTCGTGTGACTTCTTTTCTGTTTAGAGTCAATTTTATTTTTTTTAGAACGAGGTTCGGATAAGTTGCTAAGCCGGTGAAGCTTCTGTATTCCCGGTACGCTGCCTCCTCCTCGGCTCGAGTTGTCCGCTCGGGTAAGCCAGGTTTAGAACAATACACTCAGGTTTTAAACCTTGTATGACAAAACCACATGCCGGTTCCCTAGTAGGAACGTTTGTTCGCATCATGTGCATTTGACTTTGGAAACTCAACACAGGGGTTGGGTCTGTCTAGGACAGGTGTACCTGAAATAAAAAAGACTATCATGATGCATCTTACTTGATACATGTGCATTTATATGCTTCAGACTCGCATGCTGACCGACTTTTAAATATTGGGAAAAATGAAAAAAAATGAAAAAAAAGAAGAGAAATAGCAGTGTAGAGGCTTAAGAGAGTTAATCACTAGTTTTGAAAAAACCAATGCCCGAATAGTGTCGAAATTCTGCCAAATTTTTTTAGAAAATGAAAAAAAAAGTTTTTATTTTAAATAGTTTGTTTTATTCAAAAAGCAAAAAAAAAGTCTTTATTTTTAGTTTGTCTTGTTTTCAAAATAGTTTATTTAGGAAAAAAAATAGTCTATTTTATTTGCCCGAACTACGTCGGTTTGATTCTCACCGGATGTGATATACGTAGGCAACCCTCATCGGGTCCAACTTTCCCTTTTTGCAAAAATACCCAGAAAATGTCAAAATTTTTATTATAAGTCGGGCGGTGCCGTTGTTGTCAAAAATAGCCAAATGTTCCTGAAAGGAACGCCGGAAGGCTGACTTTGCATAAATGGCCACTTTTGGTCATTTTTTTTTTGAATTTTGACCAATTAGCCCACACAGCCTTAGAATCCTCGTCCCCGAAGCTCTGTAAGGCCGTGTTCTCAATGTTAGGTTACTATTTTGGAAAAACAAGAAAAGAGTCTTACATAAATCAAGTGATGCTGTTTTTGTCAAAAATAGCCAAATGTTCCCGAAAGGGACGCCGGAAGGCTGACTTTGCATAAACGGCCACTTTTGATCATCCTTTAGAGTTTTGATCAGTTTACCCTCACGGCCTTAAAATCTTCATCCTCGAAGTGCTGAAAGGCCGTGTTCGGAAAATCGGATCTTTCTTTCTGAAAATATAGTCAAATCATTTTTTGAGTCAAATAATTTTTTGCTTTTGTTTAAATCACCTTAATAAATGTGCAGGATGAGCACAAGTGAAAACAAACCCTTCACCGTCTTTAGCGAGGTCCCTCTCCAGCTCCATATGTGGTGGGACGATTTGGGAAAAAGCAGCAAAGAAATAGTGGTCAGAGTCTTGGGGGGTCTCATCAGTCTACTAAATGTCAAGGCAAGGACGGATGTCATCGAGGCTTTGATACCATTTTGGGACCCGACCCGAAATGTATTTCGCTTTGCGGATTTTGAGCTTACACCCACACTGGAGGAAGTAGCAGGTTATGCGGGTATGAATGGGAATCTGAGAAGTCAGTATCTGTTGTCACCAAGGCCGGTATCGCCACACCGATTTCTGGACTTGTTAAATATCAGTCGGACTGTGCAAAATAATGATTTATCAAAAGGATGTTGCGCTCTTCAGTTCTTATATCAGCGTTATGGTAATCCACAGGGTTTTGACGAGCCAAATTTGGGACTGACTCACGCCGAAAACAGAGGTAAATGGGAAGCAAGACGAACCTTGGCATTCATAACGGCATTCTTGGGAATCATGGTTTGCCCACGAGACGACAAGAAAATAGAGATAGGTCTCGTGGGGATGGTTGATGTCGCAATGAAAAAGGCTGACAACACTATAGTTCCCCTGATCTTATCAGAAATATACCGAGCATTGACCGTGTTTAAGGAGGGAGGAAGTTTTTTCCAAGGTTGCAATCTATTACTTCAGTTGTGGATATAGGAACATCTCTGTCATCGAGTGGGGTATATGAACTTCGGGCTGACTGGTTTAAACTGCATTGAAAAGTTTGAGAAACGGGTAACGGGTGTTGCGTTCCTCGAGGGTACTAGAGATTGGTTTATACGACTGAGATCACTAACGGCGGACCAAGTTGAATGGGCGTTTGGGTGGTTGCCCGCTACTGAAGCAATATACATGTCGGCCAAAGAATGTTATGTTCTTCTGATGGGTGTCCGTAGTATCCAACCATACGCTCCCCATCGGGTATTGCGTCAATTGGGAAGGTTCCATATTATCCCTCATGATGAAGATTTGAGTAAGCATACCATCGAGCTAAGACCGAATGCCACAGTCCCGGAAGATATAATTCACAAATTGTGGCATGAATGCAGATTCCTTGAGCCCAAAACTATGGTGCGAGATTTAGCCAAAGGCGAGGTGGACCCGAAGTATGATGCATGGTTTGGGAAAAGGTTCCGGATTCATCAAAGGCCTGCTAAAAGAGCCCATGTCCAGCAATTCACGAATGATTCGCAAACAATGGGACTGGCTGGCAAGAGAAGAAGGCTATCGGGTTGAAATTGGCAAGCTGAAACAGCAAATTGAAGATCTGAAATATGAAAATAGCTTGCAAGTCGATGCTGACACAGGAAAAAAGAACAGATTGACTCAAGCAAATAAGGCCTTGAAAGCCCAAATCCAACGAGTCAGAATGTATGCCGACAACCAACAAAGGAGCCGGTCCGACGAAGGTCTGATAACTGGGTTGAGAAACCAAGTCATTAAAAGCCGAGAGGGTTTGGCAAGATCAGAGGCCTGCATAGCAAGAATTCGGGCCATATGGGCAAAAGGTACAACAGCGCGAGCAAAGCACTTACGGCAAGTGAGAAGGGATTATGAAGCGAGCATTGAAATATTAAGAGAAACAAATTCCACTCTCAAAGATCGGGTCTTTAAACAAGCCCGAGATGCCAGAATGGACAGGAAGCGCTGCTATGATTTAATGACCCGAATGGAAGAACAAATGTAGAGGTTCTAAGATCAACTCGATGACAACGCTCAAGTACTGGGAGCAAAGAATCAACAAATAGAGCAACTGTTCATGGAAAGGGATAGAATCAGGGTAGAATTGAGGATATTGGGCATTACATCACCATGAGGTGCCTAGCATGTGAGGAAATACCCCGTGATACCCTTTTTGCTTCAGTCATGGGTTACGTCCACCGAATCATGGAAGAATTGAAAACCTTGCAAAGGGGCCTTGCACCAAAGCCCGTGGAAAGGCCGAACGATGCCCCGTGGGCACCAAAATTCAAAGCGTTAATGTACTCCTAGTTCAAATCTGTATTTTTCTATTTTCAAAAGTCTGTTGTCTGTCCGTGTGTTTCCTTTTGGCATCAAATTATGTTAGTACTTCGGAGTCTGTATTTTGTTTTCCTTTTCCAAATGGGTAGTTTGTAATAGAAGTTTTAGTAATGAAATAAATTTTCCAAAAATTGGTGTCTTTATTTGTGGTAGAACTACGCACGGTCTGATTCATGCGGGGACATGATACATAGGCAATCCACATAAGATTCGACCACCACTAAAAGAAAAAGTGAATAAAAGAAAGGAAAAGAAAGAAAGAAAAAGAGAGAAAGAGAAAGCAAATAAAGGAAAGTTTCAGAAACACCTAAATGGCACAAGTAAAATAAGCCGGGATGATGCATACGGAGCAAAGACATGTTAGAAATGGTTAAACTGCCTAGGAACATTACATTCCCCAACGTGCAATTGCAATATGTGTTAAACTCTAATGCTAACAAGTTTGTTGTTTTCCAGAGATTTCAAACCAGTTAGTTTGTTAGAACGTTCTGGCAGATTACCATTACCAAACAAGATCCAAAGGGCCCATACCGAAAAGCATGACTAACTCAGAAAACAGTGTTGAAGAGGAAAGGACGGAAAGTCAGATGCTGAAAGAGGCAATGGAAAAAATGGAAAAAATGAGACTGGAGATGAACGAAATGCAGCTAGCCCTGGCTAGGGTACAAAAGGGGCCCGAACCACTCGTTACTCCTACTCTCCCACCAGGACACACGCCGGAATACCCTTCACCCGGCCCTTCGACAAGCTTCCCAAGTCACCACTACTATCAGGGAAGAAATCCCTATGATCCCCAAGCTCCACCACCCAATCAGAACCTTCCCCCACCAAATGTTCCTGTTTTCGTGGCACCCCCACCAACCACGTTACAAAGATCATCCAGTGGGCCGTTGTTTCAGGCTCACGATAACCAATATTACCCCCTAAACCTACCCTCAAAGCACCCGAGCCATATACCTATAATCCTCACTTTGAAATCCCGGTGGAGACTGGAAAGTCGGCTAAGGGCCCGGAGCAGGACGAAGTGCTTCGAAAATTTAAAAGCCTGGAGCAGTCCTTCAGGAATATACATGAGTTAGGCAATCAGGTCAGTGTAGCATACAAAGATCTATGTCCTTTCCCTGATGTTCAATTACCGGCAGGGTTCAAGATGCCAAAGTTTGATCTATACGAGGGGCACAGTGATCCAATGGCACATCTGCGAGGGTTTTGCAGCAAGATGAGAGGAGCAGGTGGTAAAGATGAGCTGCTAATAGCTTACTTTGGTCAAAGTCTAAGTGGGTCTGCACTGGAATGGTACACAAGATAGGATCCGAGCAGGTGGTACACCTGGGACGATCTAGCACAAGCATTCGCAGGTCACTTCCAGTACAACCTTGAGATCGTCCCTGACCGTCTCACATTGCTGAAACTTGAGAAGAAGCCGGGAGAGAGCTTTAGAGAATTTGGGTTCCGGTGGAGAGAACAGGCAGCAAGAGTTGATCCTCCGATGAGAGAGGGGGAAATGGTGGACTACTTTCTGCAGACTCTAGAGCCAACTTACTTTGGTCACTTGGTGACATCAGTTGGCAAATCTTTCAATGAGGTGGTGAAAATGGGCGGTATGATTGAAGAGGGACTTAAGTCTAACAAAATCATGAGCTATTCGGCAATCAAAGCAACAACTCAGGCCATTCAGAGCGGCACGGGAGGTGCGCTCGGGAAGAAGAAAGGAGAAGAGGTCGCAACAATAGAGGCAGGTAATTGGTCCAGATCGAGAGGTCCTTTCCCCCGCTACCAAGCCAGACCCCATCACCCAAATTACCCACACACTCCAAATTATCCCCCACAGCCCTACTACCCACCACAAGAACCACATTTCTCCGTCTATCAAGCCCAGACATATACCCAGCTTCCGGCTCGCCCACAGTGGCGCGCGCCGGCTCCCCAAAATACCTATCCACCTCCACAGAATACATATCCACCTCCACAAAACATATATCCACCACCAAGGGCCTACAGGAATCCCGCAGGGCCAGGTTTCCGGGGGAATCAAGCTTTCAGAAATGAAAGGGTGCAGAGACAAAGAACATTCACTGAGTTGGGAGAAACTTATACTGCTTTGTTCCACAAATTAAGGTCGTTAGGTTTGTTGAGTCCTGTTGAGCCCAGATTGCCGAATCCCCTTCCCCAAAATATAGACCACTCGGTAAGCTGTGAGTATTGTTCAGGGGCTCCCGAACATGATATCGAGAAGTGCTGGAAGCTGAAACGTGCAGTGCAAGATCTTATTGACACCAACAAGATCGAGGTTCAGACACCGGAGGCACCCAACATCAATTAGAACCCGTTGCCAGCACACTATGAAACCCACATGATCGAGCTTGTGCACGAAGGAGGGGAGCTAAAGAAACCCTCACAGACGGTGATGATGATCTGTGCCAATCCAAAAGAAAAGTCGACAGGTGGAGAAAAGGTGGTACAATTGGAAAAGGTAGACGTCAAGCCAGTAGTGGTGATGGGGAAGAGTTCGCCTGTTGTTGCAAAGAATCCAGAGCCGATCAAAGTAACAGTGCGAGGGGTACCAAGCAAGCCAGCATGCATAGGGCCAGTTGTCATCAGGCCAGTAATGCAGATGCCGATAACCAGCGAGAAATTCATGCCATGGAGCTACAGTAAAGCGATGGTAATGTACAAAGGGAAGGAGGTTGTGGAAGAAGTATGTGAGGCCCAGGGCTTAACTCGTTCGGGAAGGTGTTTTGCTCCCATAGAGTTGAGAAGGTCCAACCCAGCGGTGGTAAAGAAGCCAGTGACGGAGGAAGAGGCTGAGGAGTTTTTGAAGAAAGTGAAGGTACAAGACTATTCCATTGTGGAGCAGTTAAGAAAGACCCCAGCACAGATTTCGTTACTATCACTGCTGATCCATTCCAGTGATCATTGCCATGCACTGATGAAAATCCTGAACGAGGCCCATGTTCCGGATAAAATCTCTGTAAATCACTTGGAGAGGATAGTGCACAAAATCTTCGAGGTAAACCGAGTGACATTTTCTGATGATGAATTGCCAGCAAAGGGTACAGAACACAACAAAGCCCTATACTTGACCGTGAAATGCGAAGACTCGGTGGTCACCCAAGTATTGATTGATAATGGATCAAATGCCAACATCTGTACTTTGACTACTCTGAACAAGCTGAAAGTTGATCATGACCGGATTCACAGGAACAACGTCTGTGTCCGAGGTTTCAATGGAGGTGGTACCAACACGGTGGGTGATATCATACTGGGATTGACTATTGGTCCAGTGGAATTCACCATGGAATTCTAAGTGGTAGACGTGGCAGTATCATACAATCTTCTATTGGGGCGACCCTGAATCCATGCCGCCAAAGCAGTGCCTTCTACATTGCACCAGATGGTGAAATTTGGATGGGACAGGCAGGAGATAGTGGTGCACGGGGATGACGGTACATGCATTGTGAGTGATGCCATTGTGCCGTTCATAGAAACTGATGACGACAAAGGTCCATGGGTGTACCAGGTTTCGACGCGGTTTCAGTGGATAAAATATCTGAAGGTGAGGACCTTCCACTTCCCAGGATCGCAGCTGCAACCTTCATGGTAGCCTCGGAAATACTAAACAGTGGGTTTGTACCGGGAAAAGGTTTGGGGGTTTATCTGCAAGGTATGGTTCAGCCAGTTTCTTTGCCCAAGAACCTGGACACTTTTGGGCTAGGATTCAAGCCTACGGCAGCAGATGTAAGGTTGGCCCGAAAGTTGAATAAGAACGTTTGGGTTCTTCCCAAGCCAGTTCCACGTCTTTCCAGATCCTTTGTCAGAGCAGGTATCAGAAGGTTTTCAGTCCCCAAAATTCTCGGACCTCTGATTGGGTCAGATGGAGATTTGAATCAGGGTTTTGAAAGGCTGTTCGCCGACGTCAACGTGATAGAAGCTGGAGAAGGTTCCAGTAAGGCAGATATACAGTTTGTGGGGCCTAGGGCCAATATCAACAATTGGACAGCTACTCCTCTTCCTACCCAGAGGGAGTCTTGGAAGTAGGCTCTGGATTTTCTTTCTTGTTTTCTGGATTATTCCAGAGTTGTAATCCAGTTTTGTTTTATTTTTGTATTCAACAAAAGCGTGAAACTCTGGTATCCCGCATTTTAATAAAGTGAAAGTTTTCTCTCTTTATTTTGTTTTAATTCTGTTTTCTTCTTTTCTCTTTCTGAACAGTTCTCTTTATACTGGTTCTAATGACATGGCATGCACAACGGATCTTCAACCTAGTCTAAAAAATCAATCTGATTCCGAACTAATTGTACAAGAGGTCAATTATGATGATGAATCGGAATACGATGAGGATGAAGCCTTTGAAGAGATAAACAGAGAATTAAGCTAGTTCGAAGAGAAACCCAAGCCCAATTTGAACGACACTGAAGCTGTCAATTTAGGGGATGCAGACGATGGCAGGGAAACTAAAATAAGCATCCATATTGCACCGAATATCAGGGAAGAACTAATCAAAACACTTATTGAGTTCAAAGACGTTTTTGCATGAGCGTATGATGACATGCCGGGGTTAAGCATGGATTTAATGGTTCACAAATTACCCATTAACCCGGCATGCCCTCCCGTCAAGCAGAAATTGAGGAAGTTCAAAACAGACATGAGTGTGAAGATTAAAGAGGAAGTATCCAAGCAGCTGCAAGCAAAGGTTATTCGGGTCACTTGGTATCCTGATTGGTTGACTAATATGGTGCCAGTGCCGAAGAAAGATAGGAAGATCAGGGTGTGTGTCAATTACCGCAATCTGAACAGGGCAAGCCCAAAGGATAACTTTACATTACCCAACATCCATATCTTGATCGATAATTGTGCCGGACGTGAGATCGGGTCTTTTGTGGATTGCTATACTGGGTATCATCAGATTCTGATGGATAAAGAAGATGCGGAAAAGAAGGCTTTCATTACGCCGTGGGGGACTTATTGCTACCAAGTAATGCCATTTGGTTTGAAGAATGCTGGGGCAATGTACATGAGAGCAATGACTACTGTGTTTCATGACATGATACACAAAGAGATTGAGGTATACGTGGACGATGTTATCATAAAATCCAAGCATCAGGAAGACCACGTAGCAGACCTGAGGAAGTTTTTCCAAAGACTTCGAAGGTATGATATTAAGCCCAACCAGCCAAATGTGCATTTGGTGTTCCATCTAGAAAGCTGTTGGGATTCATCGTCAGTCGGCGAGGCATTGAGTTGGACCCGTCAAAGATCAAATCCATCTAAGATTTGCCACCGCTGAAGAATAAGACAGAAGTAATGAGTCTGTTGGGAAGGTTGAATTATATCAACAGGTTTATTGCTCAACTCACAGCAACTTGTGAACCCATTTTTTGGCTACTGAAGAAATATGCTGTGGTAGAATGGATGGCAGAATGTCAGGAAGTAATTGACCAAATCAAAGGATATTTATCAAATCCACCTGTGTTGGTTCCACCTGAGCCGGGAAGACCGTTAATTCTTTATCTAACGGTCCTGGAGAATTTGTTTGGTTGCGTACTTGGGCAGCACGACATTACGGGAAGGAAAAAGCAAGCCATCTATTATCTCAGCAAGAAGTTTACAGGCTATGAGGTTAAGTACACTCAACTCGAGAAGACATGTTGCGCCCTAACTTGGGTGGCCCAGAAATTGAAGCATTATCTGTCATCATATACTACTTATCTCATTTCGCACTTGGATCCACTGAAGTATATTTTCCAGAAGCCTATACCCACAGGGAGATTGGCGAAATGGCAGATATTACTCACAGAATTCGACATCGTCTATGTAACGAGGACGGCCATGAAGGCCCAAGCATTGACTGATCACTTGGCTGAGAATCCTATTGATGAAGAATACGAGCCCTTGAGAACGTATTTTCCTGATGAAGAAGTGATGCATATAGATGAGTTAGAAATAATCAAGGAACCAGGATGGAAGCTTTTTTTCGATAGAGCCGCAAATGCGAAGGGAGTTGGAATAGGAGCAGTACTTATTTCTGAAACAGGACATCATTATCCTGTTACGGCTCAACTGCATTTCTATTGTACCAACAACATGGCTGAGTATGAGGCATGCATTTTGGGTCTACGGCTAGTTACAGACATGGATGTCCCGGACGTCTTAGTCTTGGGAGACTCGGACCTCCTGGTGCATCAGATTCAGGGTGAATGGGAAACAAGGGATTTGAAGCTCATACCTTATTGACAATGTTTGTACGATCTGAGCAAGCGATTTCGATCTGTGGAGTTCAGGCACATCCCAAGAGTTCATAATGAGGTTGACGATGCTTTGGCCACCTTAGCATCGATGTTGCACCACCCAAACAAAATTCATGTTGACCCGTTGCATATTCAGGTTCGTGATGCTTATTTGCAACATGTTAGAGGAAGAAATGGATGGTGAACTATGGTTCTATGATGTCAAGGAATACCTCAGGATGGGGATATACCCGGAGCAGGCCACCGGAGATCAAAAGAGATCCATTCGGAGACTGGCAAATGGATTTTTCCTCAGTGGAGGAGTGTTGTACAAAAGAACACCAGATTTGGGATTGCTAAGATGTATAGATGCTAGTCAAGCCACGACAGTTATGACAGAGGTACATGCTGGAGTTTGTAGGCCACATATGAGCGAATATGTATTGGCGAAGAAGATTCTTCGAGCAGGGTATTATTGGCTCACTATGGAGCGTGATTGTATCAATTTCGTGCAAAAATGTCATCAGTGTCAGATACACGGAGATTTGATTCATTCTCTGCCAACAGAATTGCATACGATGTCAGCACCATGGCCATTTGTTGCCTGGGGCATGGACGTCATTGGACCTATTGAGCCGGCAGCTACCAACGGTCATAGGTTCATTTTGGTGACCATCGATTATTTCACTAAGTGGGTTGAAGCTAAAACTTTCAAGTTAGTAACCAAGAAAGCAGTGGTCAATTTCGTTCATTCCCATATCATCTGTAGATTTGGGATCCCCAAAGTGATCATCACGGATAATGGCGCTAATCTTAACAGTAGTTTGATGAAAGAAGTATGTCAACAGTTCAAGATTATACACCGTAATTCCACCCCGTATCGTCCCAAGGCGAATGGCGCGGTTGAGGCAACCAACAAGAACATAAAGAAGATATTGAGGAAGATGGTAGAAGGGTCCAGACAATGACACGAAAAGTTGCCATTTGCATTGTTGGGATATCACACTATTGTCCACACTTCAGTAGGTGCAACTCCTTATTTGTTGGTATACGGAACTGAAGCAGTGATACCAGCAAAAGTAGAAATTCTGCCCTTTCGGATTATCGCTGAGGCTGGGATTGATGATGATGAATGGGTCAAAGCCCGATTGGAGAAGTTGAGCTTGATTGATGAAAAGAGATTGGCAGTAGTATGTCATGTCCAGTTGTATCAAAAGAGGATGGCAAGAGCATATAATAAGAAGGTGCGTCCCAGGAAATTTGAAGCAGGACAGCAGGTGCTGAGACGAATCTTGCCACATCAGGCCGAAGCACAGGGCAAGTTCGCCCCAAATTGGCAAGGGCCGTTTATTGTGACCAGAGTGTTATCCAACGGTGCCTTATGTTTGACAGATGTCGAGGGAAGATGCATCGACATGGATATCAATTCTGACGCAGTCAAGAGATATTATGTGTAATTCCTTTGATTGCAATTGATATTTGTCTCTTTGTACTTGGCATTTATTGGAGAATGAAATGACGGAGACAATTCTTTCTTCTATCCAAACACTTTAACCTTTGCTTCCCCTTTTGAGCCTTATTTATTTCTTTCATACCCCTCTTTTGGAATCAGTAATGAAAGAAAAAGAGAAGAGAAAAATAATGATAATAAAGACAAAAGAAAAGTCACAAGAAAAAACAAAGGAATTGGGAACTACGTTTGACCTGATTCCTTAAAAAGGAGACGTAGGCGCCTCACGGCTCGGTCATAGTATAACAAAAATCAAAAAATCCCCCAAACAAGAAAACTGGGGCAGAAGTTACGTTTTAAATTGTGGAAAAAGGTTTGATTCCGAGAGTTGTAATGTTTTACCCATTAAAGTTATTTTGAATCTTTTGATATCCTTTTCCTTTTAGCCCCACACAAAAACCCATATTTGATGTCCAAAAAGACCTCCCGATCAGTATCCGAGAGATGCCGAGCAGGCAAATGAAAGCCGAGAATAACACACTAATCCCCGACTGAAAAAGGACTATGAGCCGACGGAATTGATAGCCAAAGGAATCCCCAGTAGAGAGAATCTTATCGGCAACACTCCAATCCCCAGCTGAGAAAGAGAAATTAAAATGAGAGAGTTTTATGGTGAAAACCTTCACAGGCACCGTAAGGCGACGAAAGCTGAGAGAAACAAAATGAGAGAGTCTTATAGTGAAAACCTTCATAGGCACCAGAAGGCGACGAGAGTTGAGAGAAATGAGAGAGTCTTATTAGTGAAAACCCCTCGAAGGGCACTATGAGGCGACAAGATAAGATTGGCGGAAAGGATCCGTCGAGGCATCAAATAATGCAAAAGTGTTGATTTGGCAAAAAGAGTTCAGCGCCTGCATATCCCCCAGCGAAATGAGGCCACCAGAAAGATTGATTGATACAAATATACTGGGTTGATTAATCCGGAATGCACGACATGATCGTTGGGATCGGTTATATCATTCAGATAAGTCCTTTTCCTTTTCTTCTCCCCAGCATTCATTCAGAAAGACTTCTTCTTTTTCCATCTTTTGAAATCATCACTTTTCACTTCTTTTGTTTTAAGAATTTTTCCTCCAGCAGTTTGTTTTGAGAAAGATTTTTTAGAGCTTACTACCAGTTGCCAAAACGGTGCAAAGCAAAATGCGAATAGGACAGGCCAAAGATAAGGCGACAAAGCGAAAAGAAGTTTGTCGCAAGACCAAATGATGAATGGGTCTAGATTCTAAGAGGACCAATTTTCCAGGGGAAGTTGGAGAAAAACAGAAAAAAACAGTTGAAAAGTTATGGATCAAATTCCAAGAGGATCCCCAGCAGATTTGCGAGATGCAGGAACAATTCCGACAGATTATCGACCAAGTTCCGCGATGGTCGGACAACACAGAGCGGGGAAGGAAGAGAAAAGAAAAACCATCCCCAGCAGGAATATCATCCCCAACAAGTTTTGTAATAAAACGCAAAGCAGGGAAAGGAAAAAGGGAAAAACCATCCCCAGCAGGAGTGGCACGACCACTCACCATGTTTTAAACTAACAAATTTTTCTTTGATTTGAAGCAGGGAAAGGAAATATTATTGACAGCGGGAAGACATGGCCACAAAGAAGATTATCAAACTGGGGCAGAAAATTTTCTCTCATTGCGAAATTTTTCTTGAAATCAGATACCCACTTGGGGAAAATGGAAGATAACACAAGTTTTGAAGGAAGTGGAATCTCCAGCAGTTTACGGGAGAAGGCAATACAAGTTTTAAAGAAAGCAATCTTGGAAGAAGCAAGATAACCCAAGTTTTAAGGGTAGTGGTCTTTGAATCAGTATCATCCCCACCATTGTTAAAAGGAGGAAAGTAACTAGTATTAAAGAAGGAAGATAATTCCCCAGCAGTGTTATCCCCGGCAGGTTTCAGAGAAGTGAAAACACCAGTTTGAGGGAAGTAATTGCTGATGAAGTCAGGAGCCCGCCTATAGAATTGAGGTTGTTAAATTTTAAGTTGGAATCAGGAGCCCGCCTGGAGAATGGAGGTTGTTAAATTTTAAGTTGGAGTCAGGAGCCCGCCTGTAGAACGGAGGTTGTTTATGTTTTAAGTTGAAGAAGTCAGGAACCCGCCTGTAGAACGGAGGTTGTTAAATTTTAAGTTGATGAAGTCAGGAGCCCGCCTGTAGAATGGAGGTTGTTAAATTTTAAGTTGATGAAGTCAGGAGCCCGCCTGTAGAACAGAGGTTGTTATAATTTTAAGTCGAAGAAGTCAGGAGCCCGCCTGTAGAATGGAGGTTGTTAAATTTTAAGTTGATGAAGTCAGGAGCCCGCCTGTAGAATGGAGGTTGTTAAATTTTAAGTTGATGAAGTCAGGAGCCCGCCTGTAGAACGGAGGTTGTTATAGTTCAAGTGTTGAAGTCAGGAGCCCGCCTGGAGAACAGAGGCATACATTTCAAGTTTCAGAAGTCAGGAGCCCGCCTGAAGAACAGAGGTATTAAAATTCAAGTTTTAATTTTCAAATTCTTATCAATATCTGGTAGTATGATGCTCAGCCACCAAACGGGGGCAAGAGATTTTCTTTGTTGTATCTATTTTGCTGAAGTCAGGAGCCTGTCTGGAGAACAGAGGAATACATTTCAAGTTTTGAAGTCAGGAGCCCGCCTGGAGAACAGAGGAGTACAATTCAAGTGTTGAAGTCAGGAGCCCGCCTGGAGAACAGAGAAGTCAGGAGCCCACCTAAAGAACAGAGGAATACATTTCAAATGTCGAAGTCAGGAGCCTACCTGGATAACAGAGGGATACATTTCACGTTTTGAAGTGAGGAGCCCGCCTGAAAAATAGAGAAGTCAGGAGCCCGCCTGGAGAACAGAGGAATAACCTTTTAAGTCAAGTAGTCAGTAACCCACCGGGAGAGCGAAGGAATACAACAAAAATCAAGAGGAATACAACAAAAATCAAGAGAAATACATTCAAGATCAAGAAGTCAGAAGCTCTCCTAGAGAGCAGAGGAAGACGACAATGATCAAGATGAAGACATTTAAAGGATCAGTAATCAGGTACTAGCATAGCGAGAGGGAGATCATTTCAAGAAGTCGGTGCAAAGCGGCAACAATGGATTTCACCGAGACAATACAAGTCAACATGGCAACAAGAGTTGCAAGATCGAGTTTGAAGATGTAGATAGAAATCTTGTAACTCATAGTTGATAGACTTAGTTAGTTTTTTTTTATATTTTGATGTAATAACAGGACCGCGGATCAGAACCTCGATGGAACGGCACCTCGACTGGCTCTCCACCTCGGCATACTCAATCATCTCACTCACTTTTGAACTACACGTGACCTGATTCCTTTATAGCCAAGGATATGTAGGCAGCCCAAATAGCAGGGCTCGGTCACATTTCCCTTTTCTCTTAAGTTTTGGTCTCTTTAAATAAGGGTCGGGTCAAAAAACATGTCTAGTCGTTCTTTGTCTGAAAACTCTTCACGTTTCCAGTCAAAGAGGGGCAGTTGTAGACATGTGATTTTTGACCTTCCCCAAATTTTTTATATTTTAGCACGTAAATATTTAATTTAGGCCTAATATAGCCATTTCAACTCATTTTAACTCTTTTATTTTATTTTCTTACAAGAAAAATAAAAATTACAAACAAGTATTTTAGTTTATGTACTTTTCATAAAAAACAATTTTAAAAAAATAGTGCCTTATTTTTATCTTTATATAATTTCGAAAACACAAAAATAGTTTATATTTAGTTTAATTAATTAGGATTAGCTTTGGTATTGTGCAATATTTCTATCTTATTTTAAAATGCATTATGTAATATTTCAGATTATGAAAAAATACAAAAACAAATATATATTGCATCTGCATTTTGGATTTTATTTTACATTTTTAGATTAATTAAGTAAGTTGTTGTTGAAAAAATAGAAAAAGATCATAAAACAATAGTCATGTTACATTTTACTCTTTAATTTTCAAATTTTGGCAATTTTCTTTTAATTTGGTTTTTAATTAGTTGTAATAATTATTAGGGTTAATTAATTTAATTGTCTAAGATAATTTGGGGATAAAAATTAATTTAGGTTTTATTTAAAAAAATGAAAAAAGAGTCTTACCTAACTAATTAGGAAGCTTCTATATTGGTAGAGTAAAACTAACACTAATGAAAATTAAATAATAACACTAACTAGTGGATAATTAAAGAAGTTAAAAGTATAATTTGTAATGGAAGATGCACTAATTTGATGCCTATTTAGAGATTAGAGAGCTTAAGAAAGAGGAGGGGGGAAGTTAAAAAGATAGAGAGGAAAAAAAGATGGCTTCTTCTTAACGGAGACAGGGGGTATACACTCGATATACAGTCAGTATACATTCTATATACACTAGAGATACTCTCGATATACACTGGATATACACGGACAGCCAACGAAAAGAGGGTCTTCTTCCTCCTAAAAATTCTACATCTAGAGCTTAACATCCACCATGAAAGAGCCATGAGAGCTCATCATCTCCACCTGAAAAACACCCCATAAAACGCCCCAAATAGTCCACTTCCAAAACTGTTCCGGCGAGTTTCGAGGTCGTCGAAGAACGTAGTTCTGAGATTTCCAGTTCGAGGTCTCGATTTTGCTTGCGGTTCCTGTTTGACTTTGCCGCTGTTGTTTTGTTTGAATTTGGAAGATAAGGTCAGCTCCTATTTTCTAGCACTTTGATAATACTACTGTATCAGTGTTGATCTTCTCAGCTAGTTTGGTTATTGTCGATTTTGCATCCCTGTATTTGTTTGACGTAAAATATTTTATTATCTTTGGTTAGTTGGAAACGTGAGTTTAAGTTGAAGGCCTTTTGATTTATTTGAAGGTTGCTGAAGAAGTACATGATTTCCCTTTGAATTTAAAACTCATTATTTAGAAAGTAAACAACAAAAGCTATGGAAATTGTTAGCTAAAGTTGAAAAGTATTGCTATTTATATCATTGTGTCCTTTAGATGTGTTTTAACGATGTGTTGTATGTAGTTGTCAAATTAGTGCCTTTATTTATTATATTAGCGGTTAACTTTAAAGATGCATGAATGATGTGCTGTATCGTATATCTACTTATGAAATGACCATGTTTCATATTATTAAATCTTATGAATATTCTCACGATATTTTGTCAATAAAGAATTTAATATCTTTTGATCTCTTCTATTTTGGTTTCACCTGAACCTATGTCAAACAATTTTGATATGCTTGTTTTCTGCACATATTGGAGCAAATGTTTACTTTAGCAGTAATGTACCGCAGATGTATCCACAATAGTTCTCCTATTGAAGATGGTTTTTCACAATATATTTTGTTCATAATCCATAGGCCGCATATAACTAATTTTAATCCTTTAGAAATCGAGGCGTGCCATTAGTTGAATTTTCCATGGCCCTCGCAAATTTGAAAGTGCGTAGTTGCTTTAGGCGCGTTATTTTAATAATTTATCTTCCTAAACTCGGGTGCGCATTTATGTGACCCAAATCTAAATCTCAACAATGTTGGATAAAATACGTCACGGACCGCAGGTGCATTTATGTGACGGGGTTCAAGACGTGTTTTAGATGACGTTGAATTTTTCTTAAAAAATTAAATAAAGAAAAGCGGTTTAAGTTAAAATTTGTACATAGGTTTAAAAATATACTAAAATCAGATAATAGGCCAATTATAATAGTTGAGCGACCGTGCTAGAATCACGGAACTCGGGAATGCCTAACACCTTCTCCCGGGTTAACAGAATTCCTTACCCGGATTTCTGTGTTCGCAAACTGTAATACAGAGTCAATCTTTTCCTCGATTCGGGATTTGAACCGGTGACTTGAGACACCATTAATTATCCCAAGTGGCGACTCTGAATTTTAATTAAAATAATCCCGTTTCGATTGTCACTTAAATTGAAAAAAACTCCCTTTATTATACCCTCCCCGGGGTGTAGGTGAAAAAGGAGGTGTGACAAGAATCACAACAAGTGAAAATTTGTTGAGAAGGCAAGGAATGCTCTCGGCGCACGATAAGCCAAGGGAGGCTAACGTGCACCATCGATGGCAAGGAGACGCAAACAAGTAGCACCGGTGACTGCTGCTATAACTCCGGTGACCTTAACAATGCAGAATTTCACTCCGTTAACATTTGGAAGTTTTCTACCACCTAGTTTCCAACCAATTCAAGAGGAAAATGAGATAAGTGAGGATGAATAGGGGAACGATACTCAATGGAACAGTAAAATTGCTAATATTGCGAAGGAAGCTCAGAAATCCAAAGATCAATTACCAACCAGTCCAAAACGATTGCAATTTTCTGAAGCTGGTTCTTCAAAACCATCTCCAGATCCAGATCTCACAGCCAAAGCAGAGATAGGGAAGGTCATGCATGCAAATGAGCTAAGACAACAGAACTCACATATGGGGATGAGGTTGGAGTATATTCCACCAAGTCATAGAGACGGTAAGATTGTCATTCAAATAGAGGAAGAAGACGTAAGCGAGCTAAAGGAACACTGGGCGACTCCTCTAATTGGGTATGTACTTGGGGATACTCCGTATGAGAAATCTATGGAGAGCTATGTTGAATCAGTCTGGGATTTTGTCAATAGACCTCAGATCCTATATCACCAAGAAGGATATTATGTGTTTCGATTCACAACAGTGGAGGAAAGAGACGCAGTCATGCAAGCTGGGCCTTACTCATATCATAACAAGCCATTTATTTTGCAGAACTGGAAGAGAGATTTCCACTTTGATCCTAAGTGTATCACTACTATCCCCTTGTGGATTCACTTACCTAGCCTATCAGCTGGGTATTGGACTACTGATGCATTAAGCAAGGTGGCTACTGCTGTAGGTTTACCATTGTACACTGATAAATTTACAGCAGATTTGAACAAAATTTCCTATGCCAGAGTACTTGTGAAAGTTGACATCACAAAGCCACTAGGAGATTGAAACTCCCACAGGTACTAGACAACATGAAATAATGTATGAATGTAGGCCAAAATTCTGTAATGAATGTTTACATTTTGGTCATGATAGCTTTGAATGCTGGAATTCAACTAAACAGAATGAAGATGCTAAATTCAAGCCCCCAAAAAGAAGGAATAGAGGCAGAGGGAGAAAAGTTATTCAGGAATGGGATCCAAAAGAACAACAGGAACAAGAGGAGGGGATTGGAGAGGAGAATGAAGTACAATCTCCACTTGACAAAGACAAGCAGACCTCAGTAGATAAACCAGACCAAAGGAGCTTGATGATACAAAGGAAGGAAAATAGTGAAAGACAGAATACTGCAGGTGTTCAGCAGGTGATAAATGATGAGGCTAGCACTTCCAATAGATTTTCAATATTGGAAGAATGTGGTGTACAGGGAGGGGTGAATAACTCTGATCCTATAGAAAAACCAACATGATTATCAGCACTTGGAACATAAGAGGGCTGAACAAGCTCCAAAAGCAGAAGGAACTGAGAATCTTTCTGCAAAAGAATAAGATAGATATCCTAGGATGTCTAGAAACTAGAATAAAAGAAAAAAAGGCAAAAAATATCTTGTATAAGGTAGCTAAGGATTGGGGTTACTGTTATAACTATACTAAGGCTGAGAATGGAAGAATATGGCTGTTATGGAGAACACATTTGACAGTAAACATAATTCAAGTCCATGAGCAATTCATTCATTGTCTAGTGATGGAACCAGTGACTGGATACAAAATTATGTTTACTGTAGTGTATGCTAGAAACAAATTGCAAGAAAGGGCTAGTCTATGGAATGGTCTGCAACAGCTAGGGGGGTAGACTCAAATCTCCTGGCTCATAAGCGGTGATTTCAACAATTTCCTAACCACAGATGATAGATTAGGACAACCAGTTACTATGAATGAGGTTCAGGAGTTCAAGGATTGTATAGATAATATGCAACTGACCCCATTGAGGACTAAGGGATGTTTCTTTACTTGGTGTAATAAGCAAAGTGCAAATGATAGAGTATACAGTAAGATTGATTGGGCTTTTGGCAATTTTAAATGAACTAAAGATTATGGGCATGTGGAAGCTGATTGCTTAGAACCTGGAGTGTCAGATCACTCACCAATCTTGGTCCAAATATGGATAAGAAATACTATATATCCCAAGACATTCAAGTTGTACATAGTAACAATGGAGCACAAGGAGTTTAAGCCTACTGTAGAAAGAATTTGGAAGCAGAAGATGGGAAATGATCTTATGTTTGGTATCTGGTTGAAGTTACAAAAGCTGAAAGGTGAGACTAGAGGGTTGAACAAGGAGATGGCAAGTTATGAACAGAGATTGATCCAGATTAGACAGAAACTGGAGTGTACACAGGCCAATTTGATAATTTATCCTTTCAACCAAGTATGGACAGATCAGGAAAAGCAAACACTACAGGATCTAGAGAAATTGAGCATCATAGAGGAGAAAATACTAAGACAGAAGGCTAGAGTTAATTGAATTGATCATGGGGATTACTCCAAGTACTTCTATGCACAACTGAAGATCAGAGCAAGCAAGAACACAATTACCTCTGTATATAATGAATTGGGAGTTAAGATCACTGACCCTAAAGCTGTAGAAAAAGAATTCACTTGCTTTTTCAAACAGCTTATGGGAAAATCCACAAGTCTAAAGCCATGTCCTAATACCAAATTCATCAAAGAAGGAGAGTGCCTCTCAATGCAACAACAACAAGACCTAATTCAGGATATCACATATACAGAAATAGATGAAGCAGTGAAGGACATGCCAAATGATAAAGCCCCTAGAGTGGATGGATTCCCAATAGAATTCTTCACAAAGCATTGGCAGGAAGTGAGACAAGATATATATGATGTTGTGCTATTCTTTTTCCAAACAGGCAAGAGGAAGTAGGCATGGAACTGTACAGCCATAACTTTGATCCCTAAAGTTCCAGCTCCTACAACAGTGAAGGACTATAGGCCTATTGCTTGCTGCACCACTGTATACAAAATTATTGCTAAGATACTGACTAAAAGAATCAAAAAGGTGATTGAGCTTATAATTGGGAAAACACAATCTGCTTTTATAGAAGGGGGGAGTATTATTGATAATATCCTATTCAGTCATGAACTCTTCAATGACTATAATAGGAAAGGCTTGTCTCCAAGATGTGTTCTCAAGGTAGACTTAAGGAAAGCTTATGATTCACTGGATTGGCAATTTATTAGGTACATGATTACTGATCTTGGCTTCCCTCAGAAATTCATCCTATGGATAATGGAATGTGTGACAACAGTATCCTACTCTTTGGTTCTAAATGGGGGACTGACCAAACCATTTCCAGCTAAGAGAGGAATAAGGCAGAGAAATCCAATGTCTCCTTATCTTTTTGTGATTGCTATGGAATATTTACAAAGGGAGATGAACCAACTGGACATACAAAAGGAGTTCAAATACCATCCCAAATGCAAGAAGTTGGGAGCAACACACATATATTTTGCTGACGATTTGTTAATGTTTTGCAGGGGTGATATAAATTCAGTTACTAAATTACAGGAAGCTTTTAATAGATTCTCAGCTGCATCAGGGCTGCAAGCAAATGCAGAAAAGAGTTCCATATATATTACTGGTATATCACATCACATAAAGGAGCAATTGATAGAGCTTACTGGATATACAGAGGGCTCTTTACCATTTAAGTACCTGGGGGTTCCATTGTCGACAAAAAAGCTGAATATTCACCAATGTCTACCACTAGTAGAAAAGATAACTGAAAGAGTAAGATGCTGGTCAGCCAGGTTGCTTTCATATTCTGGGAGAATTCAACTCATCAAATCTGTGTTGTTTGGAATACAAACATATTGGGCTCAAATTTATTTGTTGCCAAAAAAGATCATGAAGATGATAGAAACCATATGTAGGACCTTTCTGTGGACTAGCTCAACAGAATGCTCAAGAAAAGCTTTGATTGCATGGGATAAGTTATGTCAGCCTAAAGCTACAGGAGGTTTGAATGTTATAAACATGAAGATATGGAATAAAGCAGCACTACTGAAACATCTCTGGGCATTGGCTATGAAGAAAGATACATTGTGGATCAAATGGGCTCACAATTATTATATAAAGAACAGAGACATTGCAGAAATGGACACACCCAAAGCAGCAGCATGGGTGATCAGGAAGATCATTGAGGCAAGAGAGGATGTGAAGCAGATGAGGTCGGGACAGAATAGCCTTATATCTACATTGGAGACCTTGGTAAAGCAAGGCAAGTTCCAAATCCATAGAGCTTATGTTCAAATGCAGCCTCAATTTCCAAAAGTTATGTGGAAAAGCATTCATTTACATACACATATTCATCCTAGATTCAAATTTTACCTATGGCTGGCTATTCATCAAAGGCTAGCAACAGTAGATAGACTCATGAAATTTGGAATTCAAGCTCCATTAGAATGTGTGTTCTGTGCAACCAACATGGAAGCTTTTGAGCATCTATACTTTGGTTGTCCAAAAACTCACAAACTATGGGACAAAGTATTTAAATGGCTTGGCATCACAAGACAGTGTAGACATGTGATTTTTAACCCTCCCCAAGATTTTTCATATTTTAGCACGTAAATATTTAATTTAGGCTTAATATAGCTGTTTCAACTCATTTTTACTCTTTTACTTTATTTTATTACAAGAAAACGAAAATTACAAAAAAAAAATAGTTTCATTAATATTTTGTAGTCATTTTTAATCTTGAAAAAATACCAAAAAATATTTTTGTTTTAACAGTCAGTCTTATTTTAATATTTATTTTTACTTAAGTAGGGCTAATTAATATTTTTGATAATATTTTTATGTGGATAAATTTTTAGTTAATTAAGCTAATTTTAAGCATAGCTAGTCATAAAGGCCCAAGTTTATGGCCCATTCCTTAAGTTCAATATCCAATACCCATTAAGCTAACCCTATGGACCCTTCTAGACTCTTCTTTGGAACAAAAAAATAAATGAAAAGACCCTAAGGACCTAAGAGCAATTAGCACAAAAATACACATTTAGACCTAGACCTATATAATAGGGGTAACACCTAAATGAGCTGGGGGGAGACACTAAAAAAGCGCCGTTTCTATCGAGACCCTCTACCCATAACGTCTTCTCCTTCATCGGATTCCCCCATCTTTTTCTTCACAGAAAATCCCCTGCTGTAACGCGAACAGACCCCCCTCACGTAGCTTATCCATCGTCTTCTTCATGGAGACAGCAAGAAAACTCCATTGAATCTCCTCCACCTCAAAAACATTCAGCTACAGCACGTCAAAACGACCCCCATCGGTTTTGCTCTGCTTCTTCCCCATTTTCGCAACTTGAGACATCCTTCTAATTCCCAAACAAATACAGCGACCAAACAACTCAAACCAGCTGCTATTCCTCGGAAACCAGATGCACGACGTCACCGGCGATCACCATCATTTCTTTCAAACACACACACACACATACACACTCAGCCATAGAGGAAATAGAGAAAGACATAAGGAAAAGAACTAACCTAATACAAGGGTGAACAGACAGAAACAGAGTGAGAAAATCCGATGACAACAGTCAGTCGTTTCAGTTATCGCTGAGAGTCGGGGTCCATCCGAGGTTCGTCAATTTCTGGCGAGCTTCGAGGTCGTTGAAGGTCGTGGTCCGAGGTCTCTGTTCAACGCCATTTTCTGCCGAGTGAAACCCATTCCGGTTCACGTCCGACCTTTATTTGACATTTTTGAACTGTTTCTTTACTGTCAATAGGTAAGCCTCATCACCTTTGCCTTATGTATTTTCCAGCTTGCCTATGCCCTCTTTTGTTGAATGGTATTTGACATGGACATATTTCAACAATGTATTTTCTTTATTGAAATGTTTATTTTATGGTTAGTTTTATTTGTTCATCTTGCACTTGATATAAATCTATCAAAGATATGCTGTTGTGGGGATTTTGCACTTCTTATGATATTAGGAAGTTCCAATAGATAGTTCCGGATGATTTTTCCATTCTCTGTTGCTTTTACTAATTTCCAAATTTTAATTTCCAATCTTTGGTAGTGTGGATCATGATGAGTTTGCTGGAGAAGATTTTTCTTAATTACGTGATAGTATTCAACGATATTTTGAGGCAAGGAAGTATGCTTTTCCTCTGTTGTTTTACAAGTAATTCATATCGTTAGTATTCTTTTGGGTACGCTCTTAATCTACTATCGTGGTTGTGGATATGTTCGCGTGACATAATTACGATTCCTTAAGGATGGGTTGAGGTATACTATATTAGCCAAAAGACATAGTTTATGGCCCTCAAAAGCTGAGTTTTGAATTTCCTTAAAATTAGAATCGAGGTGTGCCGTGCCAAATAAAATTTCAAAATTGCATGGCCCTCACTTAATTAATATTTTATCCTTAGAAATCGAGGCGCACCATTTAGTTGAATTTTCCATGGCCCTCGCAAGGTTGCAAATTCGTAGTGTTTTAGGCACGCCATTTTAATAATTTACCTCCCTAAACTCGGGTGTGCATTTATGTGACCCAAATCCAAAACTCAACAATGTTATATAAAATGTGTTGCGGACTGCGGGTGCATTTATGTGACGTGGTTCAAGACATATTTTAAATGACGTTGCAAATCTTCTTTAAAAATGGTTAAAAGCGGTTTAAAGTTAAAATGCACATAGGTTAAAACATGTAATAAAAATCAGATAATTGAGCCAGTAATAACAGTTGAGCGACCGTGCTAGAACCACGGAATCCGGGAATGCCTAACACCTTCTCCCGGGTTAACAGAATTCCTTACCCGGATTTCTGTGTTCGCGGACTGTAATACAGAGTCAATCTTTTCCTCGATTCGGGATTTGAACCGGTGACTTGGGACACCATAAAATTATCCCAAGTGGCGACTCTGAATTTAATACATAAATAATCTCGTTTCGATTGTCACTTTAAGTTGAAAAAACTCCCTTATATACCCTCCTTCCGGGTGTGTAGGTAAAAAGGAGGTGTGACAGTTTTCTATCAACAGACAGATAGAAAGCTGGCAAGATGAGCTGAATTGGATGAGCAGATTGACAAGTAGGAAGAACTGTAAAGCAGAAATGACTCCAACAACTTTCGCGATGGTAGTTTACTGCATTTGGCGTGAAAGGAATTCGATTAGATTCAACAAAGGCAGATATAACATGGATGAAGTATGCAAGGAAATTGTTATGCATATACACATACAAGGGAGAAAGAAGACCAAATGGCAAAAGAAATTGGAGAGCTTAAACAATTTTCCTTAGGCGAGATATAGTCACTATGAAGTAGTGTAGATCAGTGTTATGTATGTAAATAGTTAATAGGAGATTAATGGTCAGCACTAATCTGGATATGTAATGACAGTTTTTTTGATGAAATAAAATGTTAGTTTTATCAAAAAAAAAAAAAGAAAAAGAATCACAGCAAGTCATTACATAATTTTTTTGTATAAACTTAATTTAAGCACTTTAGTACAATAAAGTAAAAAAAAGAATAATCATCTACGAAACCCACGTCATTGTTACAAATACATTACTGCGAAAATGAAAAGAACTATACTTTTTTATTTTTTAATAAGAACAATTAGCATAATTACTCTACTCGAAAGACCATAAATTAGAATAATTGATGCATAGATTCAATGTAAGCTAGAATTTTCAGGAGTATTTTGGAAAATTTCATCTCTAAGCAGAAAAGCTACTTTCAAGGTTTCACTTCTGTATCTTGTTAGATTCATATTTATACTGATACTATTGCTTATATTTTTACTTTATTTAAAAAATTAGTAAGAAAATACGCAATTTCATGACCTAAACAACCTTACTTCTTCTCTTTGCACTTTTGGCCACTGGCAATTGCTTGACACACATGCATCTCATTTTCTGCCGACATTGCTGCAATGATATAGGGATGACTATTTGCTACAGGACAGATATCTTATTTTTGTCTCAGACAAATCCAAATTTCAGGAAAAAAAAAATATTACATCCATATAAGATTTGAAAGATATAAAAAGGAAAACAAAAAAGAACTACGAAGGTAGGGGCAAAATGATACTTTTTATTAATCACCAAGAATTGGGATGAAATAGGTAGAATTCCTTCATCCTTAAATAAACGTCTCGTGTTCAAGTAGTGGACTAAAAAAGTCTGATAGAAAACCTTTTTTACCTTTAAAAAGTATTATATGGCGTGAATCCTAATTAATCAATATGTGAATATAATAGTCGACTAGATAAAAGAAGAAAGATATTTTTCATTTTTTTTCTTCTTTTTATTCTCTCAAAATTTAGGAGGATCAATAATATTTTCCACACTTTTCCTCCAGTGTGATTCGAACCCAGAATCTAACAGTCGTGGATAGAGATGCTTTACCAACTGAGCAAGCTTCACTTGTCATTGAGGTGCGCAGATCTAAGTTTTGGGCTAAGACAAAATAGTGTCCAAGATTTCCGGCATAAGCTTTATCCACCACATGAATGAGAAAAAAACAAGAAGAAAGCAGTAAAAAATTAGATGAGGCTGAGGCTGAGGCAGAGGTATAAACCCGGCCCACAATCTTAAAGTCTAGGCCCTGATGTCTGGTGAAACTTCAAGAAAGCCCAAAAACAGGCCATGATCTTTGTTTCATGTATTAGGTCAGCTACATTTTCCTAGCAATCCTATTTTGCCTCCCTTAGGTGGGATATTTTCCAGATTCATGGACCCACACCAACCCCCCTTGTGAGTTCTGACTAGCTTCCAAAGAGAAAATAAAAAGTTTGTACTATATTGACATTTTCCTTTAAGAAAAAATTTCTATTACGCTAGAGACTAAGGAAGGAGAATAATAAGAGGAAATAATGAGAATTAATCTTATATTTGTTATATAGTGAATTCAATCGATATCACTAGACTATAAACTTTGACGTGACGGGTGAGTGTGTGAACATACTTTTAGGAGGTTTCTTTCATTATTTTTCTATATAAAAACCCTTTTATAATGTAAGATATTAGTTTAATTCTCCCAAAAGGCAATCATATATTTCTAAAATAACATTTGAAGAGATAATGCAAAGAAAAGTGTGTTTATTGGTGAAGGTATTTGAATTTGTTAAGGTGATGCCTAATCACTCATGATTCATAGCGTACTTTTTGGTTATATTTGTTGGAAGAAACTTTGAGATAAATATGGTCTAAGATCTAAAGATCACTTTCCCACTTTAGAACTCCATGAAATATCTGTCTCATTGGCACTAGGTTATAAATTCTAAGAAGAATTACATGTACCTTCCTTTACTTGTCTCTTTGTTGATTCTACCTTCTATTAGTTGTTACGTATAAGTTTCTTTCAAATGAATATAAATGAAAACAATAAATAATAGTTTTTCACTTGTCAAAAGGGAAAGAATATAAGAGATTGCTATATGCTAAATTATATACTCCATCCGTTCAATTTTAGTTATCCACTTTTAACTTTGTATCCTTTTAAAAAAAATAAAGTATGTATTTACAGTTTACCAATAAGAATGATAACATTTTAAAAAGTTTCGGGGAATGAGTAGTTACTGATAATAGTAATATAGAAAGAAAAAAGAAAAATTGTCTTTCTTTTGATTTGATAAAATGAAAAAGTAAAAATAAAAATATACTTTGATATAGTAAGCAAATAAAAGTGACAGAGGGAGTAGCACTTAAAAGAAAAAAAATAACGATCCTTTAATTTTTCAAGAAACGCTTGCTTTTTTCTTTTCAAGTATGTAAACACAAAAGGGTTATCCACCTGAAAGTTGACGTTGCATTTTAGGAATATTTACTTATCTATCCTGCATTACAAATTTTTTTTTATCCTTCCTAGAGATCACTTAATTATATTAACATATATAATTTATCATTTACATACAAAATAATATATTAGACTCAAATTTTACTCAATTTTCTTCCCTCTTCTTCCTCCCTTCGCGAAGTGAGAAACATCGGGAAGGTAAGCGAGCTTTGCTTGCCAGATTCTGCCTTCAGCAAATGCATCCAGATTTATGTTGCTATGGGTTTAAGCTATCCACGAGTAATTAAGGCTTATAATGTATGAGGAAATGATGTTGATTCCATGGTTTGTTATCTCATAGAAACCAACAATAGTAGGAGACACAAAGGAAAATAACTATGTATACGGTCGAAATCAGATATGCCCGTTTTCACGGGCTCGAGGGGTCGCCTAAAGCCCGAGTTTAGGATGGGTCGAGTTCGAGCTTGATGGACCAAGCTAGAGCCCGATGACAGAGTACAAGGCCCGAGGATCGAAGTACGCGATGAATATCGAAGCCGAGTATGCCCAACCCTGAGATGGTGTCGTTATGAGATTGTAACAAAAAGAGCGAGATTCCCCCCATGTCCCCAAAATCATGGCGTAAATTACAGAATAGATTTGTACGAATTGGTACGAATCCGTACTAGGCGGTTAGACAGTTGTCCCAATAAGATTTCTTACTGTAAATAAAAATGTACCTTATTTAGGGTTTCCCTATTATATAAAGGCGACCCCAATCATTTGTAACCATCATCAATCATTGACAAAGAATATACTCTCTTACTTTCTTGCTCATATTTCATCAGAATTGTCCTTTAACTTTGTTGTTCTTACTTTATTGTTCTTGACCTACCTCGAGGCCACCTTAGCTCGAGGTCGAGACTGGCTTGCATACTGGTTTGATTTTACTTACTTCCTTTATTTCTACACTAGATTTCTTGGTTATTAATTAGTATCTAAATCACGTATCTTTAAAACCATTAACAAGTTTAATTGTTATTCGTATTTTCGAGGTAAACAGTTTGATGCCCATCGTGGGGCTAAAGATAATAGTGGTTGTTTCGGCACTAATTCTGATAACTCACGTTATTTTCACACTTGTTCTTGTCAAGAATTTTTGTTCTCGGGATAAAACATGTCAAACTCATAAAATGCACGTCTACACGGCGATGATGGTCTTGAATCTCACTGGGAAAACTTGCTCCGGGAGCCAGTGTACCACCGATTACCCTGAGAAAGTGCCAAATGTGGAACCAATAGATGTTAGTTCACACATTGCTTTAAACGCGGATTTAGGCGCAGATCCCGGAGGAAGTGTTCACCGGGAAACCCGATCTGGTGGCCAAGGAACACAAGGGATAGGAGATGGGGGAGTTAACCTCCAGGTAATATTCGAGATGTTACAAGATCAATAGATTGCTATTTCTCAGCTTCAAAGTCAGCACACAACTCCAAGTATAGTCGAACCAGAAAACACTCGTCGTACTGAGCCGGTGCTAAAGAGATCAAACGGTAATGGCTCGGGGACTGACCCTATAATTATGAGGATGCTCGACGAGCTCACCAAAAGAATCGAGTCCGGAGAGAAAAAGATTGAGTATAATGACAAAAAGTAGAGACTTATAACTCCCGTATTGATCAAATACAAGAGGTACCTCTGGCCTTGAAAGGTTTGGATACCAAGAAATTCATACAAAAACTATTCCCTCCGATTGCGGCTCCGAAGCCCATTCCTAAAAAATTTTGTATGCCCGATATACCCAAATACAACGGGATAACCGATCCTAATGAACATATTACCTCATACACTTGCGGGATTAAAGGAAACGACTTAAATGATTATGAGATCGAATCAGTATTGTTGAAAAAATTAGGGGAGACTTTGTCAAAGGGAGCCATGATTTGGTATCACAACTTGCCGCCAAACTCTATCGATTCGTTTTTATGTTAGCAGACGCCTTCGTAAAATCACATACTGGGGCTATAAAGGTTGCGACAAGGAAATCAGATGTTTTAAAGATAAGACAGAAGAATGATGAGATGATAAAGGAGTTCGTGTCCCAATTTCAAATGTAGCAAATGGAATTACCACCGGTCTCGGATGATTGGGAGGTACAAGCTTTTATGCAGGGGTTGAACGAGCGGGGTTCGATCGCGTCATGACAGTTGAAGCAACATCTAATTGAATACCTAGATGTGACTTGGTCAGATGTACATAATCGTTACCAATCTAAGATTAGGGTCGAAGATGACTAGTTGGGATCCCCTTCGGGTTCAATTCATCCTAATAGATTGGCAGTTAAGGCCTCGAGGGATATGGACAGGGAACCAAGATCAAACAGGGAACCATATCAGCCATATGTCGATCGAAGAAATAACGGTTCGGGGCGTAACGCTCCTCGGAACGATCAATGAAATGATAAAGGTCAAAGCTCTCGGGGACTTATGAGTAAGAATGGTTTTGATAAACACATCGATCCCGTGAAAGCACCTCGGTTGTCGGAGTATATTTTCAGTGTATATACATCGGGGATCGTGTCAGCTATTGGAAGAATCAAAGACACCAGGTAGCCTAGGCCTATACAAACCGATTCTTCTCAAAGAAATCCAAACTTGATTTGTAAATATCATGGCACACATGGCCATAAGACCGAAGACTGCAAGCAAATAAGGGAGGAGGTAGTTCGATTGTTCAACGAGGGTCATCTCCGAGAGTTTCTCAGTGATCGAGCTAAGAACCACTTTAGGGAAAGAGATGCAAACAGAAAAAACGAGCAGGATGAACTGCAACATGTAATTCATATGATCGTTGGCGGTGTCGATGTTCCACAAGGGCCTATATTCAAATGCACCAAGGTGTCGATCATCAGAGAAAAAGAGACTCGGAGTTATGTGCCCGAGGGCGTCCTATCATTCGATGAAGAGGAAGCGTAAGGCATATCTCAACCGCACAATGACGCCCTGGTAATTTCTATTTTGTTAAATAAAGTTCAAGTTAGATGTGTTCTAGTGGATCCAGGTATCTCAGCAAACATAATCAGATCGAGGGTCGTAGAGCAGCTTGGCCTACAGGACCAAATTGTACCTGCATCTCGAGACCTAATTGGCTTCAACATGTTAAGCGAAACAACAAAGGGGGAGATAATCCTGCTAGTGAACGTGGCCGGAACCATCCAAGATACAAAATTTCATGTCATCGAAGGCGACATTAGATATAATGCACTACTCGGGAGGCCATAGATCCACAACATGAGGGCATCTTCTTTAACCCTTCATCAGATGATGAAATTCCTAACAAAGGATGGTGTGAAAACGGTTTACGGAGAACAACACGCTGCAAAGGAAATATTTGCAGTCGATGAGGTGACTCCGATATCAGTGCCTTCGACCTCGAAAAAATCGAGCACCAAAGATAAGCAGGTGGCCAAATAGCAATCACCGTCCCAACCTCGACCGAATCGGATGAACAGGTAATCGAAGAAGAAGAAGAGGATTTCCTTACCCCTCGAACTTTCATTGTTCCCGAAGAGTCAGATGCAACTAAGTCAATGGTCAAGGAACTGGAATAGGTCATATTAATCGAGTACATGCTCGAGAAAAAGGTATACTTGGGAACGGGGTTAACCCCCGAACTCAGGAAAAAACTTATTCAATTTCTTATCAATAACATGGATTGTTTTGCTTGGTCCCATTTAGACATGACAGGGATCCCACCGGAAATAACAACACACCGGCTCAGCCTCGACCCCAGGTTCAAACCAGTAAAGCAAAAAAAGAAGGCCCCACTCTGAGGTGAAACATGCATTCATAAAGGATGAGGTAACTAAACTTCTTAAAATAGGGTTTATTCGGGAGGTAAAATACCCCAAATGTTAGCCAACGTAGTTGTAGTCCCGAAAAAGGGCAACAAGCTGAGAATGTACGTAGATTATAAGGATTTGAATAAGGCATTGCCTAAAGACTCTTTTCCACTGCCTAACATCGATCGCTATGATCGATGCCACAGCCGGCCACGATATCCTGACCTTTCTCAACGCTTACTCTGGGTACAATCAAATTCAGATGAACCTAGAAGAACAGGAGAAGACCTCATTTATCACTAAGTTTGGAACATACTGTTACAATGTAATACCCTTCGGGCTAAAAAATGCCAGAGCTACATACCAATGCCTAGTTAACAAAATGTTCGAGGAACAGATAGGTAAATCAATGGAAGTTTACATTGACGATATGTTGGTTAAGTCCTTGCGCGTAGATGACCATTTAACTCATTTGCAGGAAACATTCAAAATCTTGAAGAAGTACAACATGAAGCTTAACCCCAAAAAATGTGCCTTCTGGGTCAGTTTAGGCAAGTACCTCGGCTTCATGGTATCAAAACGAGGGATCGAAATCAACCCCGACAAGATCAAGGCCATCGAAGATATCACTATTGTAGATAGTGTGAAAGCCATACAAAGGTTAACAAGACGGATAGCTGCCTTGAGTCGATTCATTTCGAGGTCGTAGTATCAAAGCCACAGGTTCTTTTCCTTGCTCAAAAATAAAAAGGATTTCGCATGGACCACAAAATGCCATCAAGCATTGGAGGAATTGAAGCGATATTTATCGATCCCATCTCTGCTTCACACTCCGAAGGTGGATGAGAAGATTTACTTATATTTGGCAGTGTCCGAGATAGCGGTAAGTGGGGTACTAGTTCAAGAAGAGCAAGGTACGCAATTCCCTATTTATTATATGAGTCGGACTTTAGGAGATGCTGAAACTAGATACCCGCACTTAGAAAAATTGGCACTTGCATTAATAAGCGCATCTAGAAAACTAAAGCCATATTTCGAGTGTCACCCAATATGTGTGTTAACCACTTATCCTCTCCGAAATGTGTTTCATAAGCCTGAACTATCGGGCCGATTAGCCAAATGGGCAGTCGAACTTGGCGGGTACGATATCGAATATCAACCCCGAACGGCTATCAAGTCTCAAATCTTAGCTGACTTTGTGGCCGATTTTACACTGACCCTCGTACCCAAAGTGTAAAAAGAACTTTTGCTAAAATTGGGTACATCATCGGGGGTATGGACCCTCTTTTCGGATGGTGCCTCGAATGTGAAAGGGTCCGGGCTTGGCATCATTTTGAAGCCACCTACAGGTAGTACTATTAGACAATGTATTAAAACTTCTAGGTTGACTAATAATGAGCCCGAGTATGAGGCCATGATTGCAGGTCTCGAGTTAGCTAAAAGCTTGGGGGCCAAAGTCATTGAAGCCAAGTGCGATTCTCTGTTGGTAGTAAATCAAGTAAATAAAAGCTTTGATGTTTGGGAAGATATGGTGCAAAGCTATTTGGGAAAATTACAGGTAACCTTGCACTGCTTCAAGGAGTGGACTCTATATCATGTGCATCGAGAACAAAACAGTGAGTCCGATGCACCTGCTAACTTGGGGTCATCAATTGAAGAAGATGATATTGTCCTGGGAATTGTCGTCCAATTATCGAGATCTGTGGTCGATGAGGGTCACGCCGAGATAAATTCTACAAGTTTGACCTGCGATTGGAGGAATAAATATATCGAATATTTCAAAAATGGAAAGCTTCCATCGAATCATAAAGAATCGAGGACTCTACGAACCAAGGCTGCTAGGTTCACATTGGATGAAGATGGAACATTATACAGGAGGATGTTCGATGGACCATTAGGGGTATGTTTAGGGCCAGGGGACACCGATTATATTGTACGAGAAGTCTACGAAGGCACTTGTGGGAATCACTCCGGCTCCGAGTCTTTGATTTGTAAAATTATTAGAGCAGGGTATTATTGGGATAGCATGAAAAAAGACACTAAGGAGTTTGTCAAAAAATGTGATAAATGTCAAAGGTTTGAACCGATGATTCATCATCCCGGAGAGCAACTTCACTCAGTGATGTCCCCGTGGCCTTTCATGAAATGGGGAATGGATATCATCGGCCCTCTACCAATAGCCCCATATAAAGATAAATTCATTTTGTTTATGACTGACTACTTTTCTAAATGGGTGGAAGCACAGGCCTTCGAGAAGGTCAAAGAAAAAGAAGTTATTGACTTCATTTGGGACCACATTGTGTCCCGATTTGGGATACCTGCTGAAATCGTATGTGATAACGACAAGCAATTCATCGGCAGCAAGGTAACAGAGTTCCTCGAAGCACACAAAATAAAAAGGATTTTATCAATGCCATATCATCCGACCGGGAACGGACAGGCTGAGTCAACAAACAACACTATCATTCAAAACTTAAAGAAGAGGTTGGACGATGCAAAAGGAAAATGGAGAGAAGTTCTACCCGAGGTTCTTTGGGCGTATCGAACAACATCGAACTCCAGCATAGGGGCGACCCCGTTCTCGTTAGTGTACGACTCCAAGGCCTTGATTCCAATCGAGGTCGGGGAACCCAGCGCTAGATTTCGACATGAATTGGAGGAGTCAAATCACGAGGCTATGAATACCAGCCTAGAGTTATTAGATGAAAAATGAGAAGCTGCACTTGTTTGGATGGCCGCGCAAAATGCAAAGAATCGAGAGATATTATAATAGAAGAACCAACTTTCGACACTTCAAAATCGGGGACTTAGTTCTACGGAAAGTCACCCTCAATACTTGAGACCCGAATGAAGGGAAACTAGGCCCGAATTGGAAAGGACCGTACTGAGTCATCGGAGTTGTCGGTAAAGTATCTTACAAACTCGGCACGATGGAAGGCGAACAATTGCCGAACAATTGGAATGTATCACTGCTCAAACGATATTACTGCTAAGGTATGACCTTTCCCTTTTTCCATCTAAATTTAAATTTAACTCATTGCAAGTGTCCGATCGAAGGCGTCGAAGGCACCTTTCTACACAAAGACCTTAGGTTTTAAAGAACACGTTGTACTCTTTTTCCCTTAGATCGAGTTTTATCCCAAATGGGTTTTACCGGCGAGGTTTTTAACGAGGCAAAAACTATGTGCTACCTGAGGAGAATTCAACAGTATCCAAGTCTTCTTTTCAATCAACCTCGAATACTGGGGGGTATCACCCTCGAAGGTTATATTTTCGAGGAAAATACTTCACCCCAAAGAGGGTTTCGATAGGAAAACTTTGTAATGGGCCAAACGGTCAGATGAACCGTGTCCATATATAATAGTCAAGCCAGATGGAAAAACATGTACACATGTATCAATTATCTAAAAAAGCATTTGTTCTATATAAAAACACTTCTCAAAGAAACTTGCTACTATACAAACATCATACTTGTGATTCCACGAGAAACGTCTCAAGGGACAAAATGCAAATACATCTCGAATACTTAGGGACTGTCATTGACAGTCAACACATTCAAGTATCTAAACTCGAATTTATAAGACCTAAAAGAGGCATCCCTCGACGCAAAGGCCAAGGCCATCATACTCGGGGACTAACCTTTCGGATAAGTTTGAAAGGTATCGGGAAACAAGTCCAAGAGACACGCTCGAAGGCTACGGCCATATTAAAGACGACGGTCATATAAAAAGGCTACGGCTGAAATAATATGGCTTGGAGACGTCTGACTTCCGCCATATGTTAAAGGACTTCAAATACTTTGAAAAATCAGTTAAATAAGGCTACCCTCGACGAAAGCAAATAAAAAAGGGCTTCAAAAAAATCAGCCCTCGAATAATTTAAAGGCTTCAATAACATCAGCCTTCGAAAAAAGCCTCAAGAGGTATTCAATTATCTTAACACAAACAGATTACAAATGAGGTTTTGATCGATTGAACCCTCAGAAAACCCAACGGGTGCAAAAAACACATGCTAAGACATAAAGAAATTATCACTAAGTCTTTTAGCTGAAAAGAGGGAAAAATTATAACCGTCTTAGAGGCCGAATTGGCCCGACCTAAAAGAGCCTAAGGGCCAATTTAAAAGAGCCTAAGGGCCGAAGCATGTAGCGTTCAAGACCTTGTTCTCACTCAACTCGTACTCAAGAGTCCCATCATCCCGAGCTCGCATCAAATCAACTTAAGCATAGCTCGAGGATTAACAAAAACCTTATGAGGTATTCTATTATAAGTTCAAATATCACCCATTGATCACTAAAAAACTTAAGGGTTTGTTCTATTCTAAGTCCGAGCCAACGCTCATTTGATCGTTAGAGTTATAACATCAAAAAATTTCACAAATGAAGACGAAGCACAATTCAATACAAATCGGAGATAAAGGGAAAAGAAAGGGAATTCCTTATATTTATAAAGAGTATTTACAATACCCATGAGGGGCCTTACACAAAAACAAAAATCCTAAGAGCCTAATCTATTTTGGGAGACGCGTCTTCGGGAGCCGCATCTTCGGGGACCTCTCCCTCAGGGACTTCATCCTCACCCTCTCCGCTCTTGGAACTACTGGCGGAATATTCATCATCAGAAAGTAAAGTGGCAACCTCATCCTCCAAAGTTCTGGCCTTTTCAATATCAATTGAGAGGTCAAAGCCATGAGCGTGCACCTCCTCGAGAGTTTTTCTCCGGGATTGTCGCCTAGCGTGATCGAGAGCACATGACAATTTAACTTCAGTAATGATGGAAATTTCTTGTGCTCGAGTGTTAGCAGCCTCGGTGTCAGCTCGATAAGAGGCCACAAATGCCTCTGCCTCAAATTTGGCCTTCGCAAGTTCATCGACTGATTTAGCTTCGAGCTCCTCAATTTTGATGCTCCGGGCCAAGCTTTCCCCCTTTGCATTTTGAAGCTGGCATTCGATCAAAGTTAGCTGGTCCTGAAGTGTATCTTTCTCCTAGGCGAGACGATCCATGTGTTGTTTCCACCCCAAGGTTTCGGCCTCTTTTACCTTGAGCTCCTCTCGAAGCTGCTCCATCAGCTCGCCCTTCTGCTGGGCCTGCAAAAGTTGAAGTGTTATCGCTAAATCGAATGAATACATAACAGACACCCAAAGGCTACATTACCTTTTTAATGAGCTCAGTCTTTTCTTGACGAGCCTTCGCCAATTCAACTCAGAGATTCCTGACCTCCTCCTCCTCCTCTTTCTGTACATAGAGTCATTTAAGGTTTTCCCTCTCTTCCACCAGCTTTTTGAGCTCAGCTTCGCATCGGGCAAGTTTGGCTCGGGATTTGGAAAATGCTTGTCAATGTAGTGCCACGGCCTTCACACAAAGAAAAGGAGTTAGACTTAGGAAAACAAGAATAAAACTCGAGTGTAAGTATAAAGGCAACAACTTACTTGTTTGAGAAGCCTCTGAGCTTCAACAAAGATGAATGATGCATCAGGGTTGGGACCATCTTCGACCCCTGCAAGACACTCCCGGAAAATGTCACTCCCTTCATGGTTCGATCCCACATCAAGAGTCCTCATGGCCTGGGCATCTCGGAATTGCCCTTCGGAGAATACGGGGCCCGACGACGATTCATCTACATTGATTATCCCAAGTGATTCACTTGGGAAATTGTCTTCTCTTTGGAGGGCCTTAGAACTAGGCTCCTCGGGCTCGCCCGCCAAATGTCCTTTGGGACGGGGTGCACTTTTGCCGCCAGATGGCTCGGGGACTTTGCTCGAACTCCCCTCCGAGATTTCTTTAGCTCAAGAGTGAACCGCATCAGCCATCACTGGTCCGACTGATCTTGAAGCCTCGGTGCTTCCTCTTTTCCGAGATACCAACATGCAGTCATCATCTTCTCCCTCCTGGTTATCATCCCAAAGATGTTGTGTCGCTTCTACAAATAGGGCCGCGGGGATCGGCCCTAGGATTTTGAGCTTTACTTTTCTTGGGCTTCAGGGAACTTGCAGGCGAGGCTCTTTTCCTTTTCTTCTCCTTGGTTGGCTTTGGGGTTTCTTCTTCACTGGGCGGGGGCGGCCTCATAGTAACATCATCTCCAAGGCCTGCGTAAGAACGAAGTTTGTATTTCACTAAGAAACATCAATATGTGAACAAGAGAACTCACCATGGTTTTTAGCTTCCCATCGACCCTTGGCCAAATCACACCAACTACATTCTGCGTATGAAGAAGTAGAGGCCAATTGTAGGACCCAACCTGCAAGGTCAGGAACCGCACCAGGGAACCAAATGGCAGCTGCATCATCAAAATGGAAGTTGAATCGAGGAAGAATAGAGAAACCAAAATATTGATTATCATCGTTAATCTTGCACTTACGTTTCATGTTCCACTCCTCGAGGAATGGCATCCTCTCGGTAGGGATCACATCAGAATTCTTGATTCGGACAAACCGACTCATCCACCTTCGGTCTTTGTCCTCATCGAGGCTAGAAAATAGCAACTTCGAGGATCGACGTTGGAGATTTATCAAACCATCTCGATAAAGGCGAGGGCTATATAACCTGATCAAATGGTCAAGTGTAAAATAAAACCCCTCTTAGACCTTGTCCGAGAAGAATCTGAGTAATTTGGATACGCAAGAAGGAAGGGTAGATCTGGTCAAGGGTCACCTGATACTAGTGACAGAAATTGAGGATGACTGGATCCACAGAACCCATTACCGGATCGGAAGGACCTAGTGTGAAATGATAAGTATACACACTTAGGTATCATTTCACATGAGTAGTAATATCCTCCTCTGGGGAAGGGATCATTACTTCTTTATTCTCCCAACCGCAGTCCTTTTTCACCTGCTTGAGTTTGTCTTTAGTTATCAAGCCTATGTATCGAGACATGGGCTCGCATCGTCCTGGTGTCAATGCAGGTTTATCAATTTTAAAATAAGTGAGCTCGCATGGAACGGGAATGCACTCCTCGATACGAGGTGGCACCACCGCTCTACCCCTGGTCGGCTGCGGCGATAAGGAAGTTTTTTCTTTCTGAGGAACGGTTTTATATGTTTTAGCCATTGTTATTGAGAAATTCAAAAGAAGAGAAGAAGTTGGTGCTGTAGCAAGAACAAATTGAGAAAAGGGTGAACTTAAAGAAGATGAAGAAGCTAGTGAGATTTTAAGAATGATTTGAGAAGTAAAGATTATAAAAACTATGAAATTAGCTTATTTATAGAGGCTGCTTTAATGGTTTGGGGAAGCTAACAGCCGACCATCAGCCTCTTCCAATTAATGACCTTAAGAACTATGCAGAAGCGACCTTTCAATCACTTCAGTCGCTGAAGTCACGAGATTGGCATCATAATCGAGGCATCGGAACATCGATGATCAAATCGTTTCTAATCATCTTACTCTAAGAAATGCAGGGACTATCTGTATACGGTCGAAATCATGTATACCCGATTTCACGGGCTCAAAGAGTCGCATAAAGCCCGAGTTCAGGATGAGTCGAGTTTGAGCTTGATGGACCAAGCTCGAGCCCGATGACAGAGTACAAGGCCCGAGGATCGAAGTACACGATGAGTATCGAAGCCGAGTATGTCCAACCCCAAGATGGTACCGTTATGAGATTGTAACGAAAAGAGCGAGATTCCCGCCACGTCGCCAAAATCATGGCATAAATTCCGGAATAGATTTGTACGAATTGGTACGAATCCGTACTAGGCGGTTAGACAGCTGTCTCAATAAGATTCCTTACTATAAATAGAAATGTACCTTATTTAGTATTCCCCTATTATATAAATGGGACATCCATCATTTGCAAGCATCACCGATTATTTGTAACCATCATCAATCATTGGCAAAGAATATACTCTCTTACTTTCTTGCTCATATTTCATCAAAATTGTCCTTTAACTTTGTTGTTCCTACTTTATTGTTCTTGGCCTACCTCGAGGCCACCTTAGCTCGAGGTCAAGACTGGCTTGCATACTGGTTTGATTTTACTTACTTCCTTCATTACCACACTAGATTTTTTGGTTATTAATTCGTATTGAATTAAATCACGTATCTTTAAAACCATTAACAAGTTTAATTGTTACTCGTATTTTTGAGGTAAACAAACTCAACAACAAGTCCCAGTTAAAAGGATGACAATCTCTTGTATTTTTTTAGTACAACATATGAGTGTCAATTGAATCTGGTGAAATCGTTCTTTGTTTGGATTGGATGTTGTTGCAAATGATTGATGATATTCTTTGAAATTTATATCTCAATTTTGAGTGAATTTGGTGAAGATTCAAGTTAATTTTTGTTGGAATTTCATATTGAAACTGGAGAAAAGAGACATAAAAAGTTGTATACATTTTGTATATCCGGTGTGGAAATGGAATAAAAAATATATGCAATTAATATAATTATATACAATTTGTATATAAGTTAAAAATAATTTATAGTTTACGATTGGATTTCTGTACAAAAATTTGTATTCAAGTTATAGGTAAATTATAGATTTTAATCAGATTTTTATATATTTTGTAAAATACTTTAGTAGAAAACTTAGATAAACCTAGTAAATAAGTTTAAAATTTCGTATATATGCAAAACATTCCATTTTAAGACTTTCGAGTTCTCTTCTCCATATTAATGGCTTTATTAATTTATGTATTTCATTCTTTTGATTGAAAAATTGTTGTTCTTAGGATTGATCAAGTAATTAAAATGTACTTTGGGATTTTCACATGACAATATTTGTATGGGCAAAAATTATCACGTTATATGTTAATCAAGTCAACATAAATGGAGCCTTCGTAAACTGCCATGTGTCGTCGATATGATAGAATGACCTGACCTCAAAGGGTCGATGTCACTATGAGACAATGCATCACCGGCGAGGTCGAAGTGACTCGATTGAAGACGAGGATGAAGACAAGCACTCCTTTTCAAAAAATAGTAACGACTAATTCTAGGATCACTATTCCCTAGAGAATATTTCAATGAATTTTCTTCCCAGTTGTACTATGGTCGCAACAAACTCAACCTCACACAATGGTAGGAAGAGCGGGCGCTAAGACTTTTACCTGAGTAGTGGTATCGGGGTCAATTTCCACATGGAGCTTGGAATGGAGTTGCGTATTTGTTCAGACTAGGAATGCGTGTTTGCTCCTAATTGTACTTCTAACATTTTTGGGGGTTTTTGTTTAATAGCTACTATTATCAACTACAAGTTTAAGCTAATTTATGCTGAATGGATATGTTCTAAGTTGTGATTAATATAGAGAAAGGCACTAGGGTCGTGGCATCACCTAGGTGGTTAACTAACGGGTAGAGACTACTAATAATAGATTGACATATTTGGGATCAATGTTATAACCGTTGCACAATTGTACCCACTCTCATACCTTTCGGTAGGGAGAGCAAATTTGCCCAATTGACTCTCTCGAGACCAATTGGGTAGGCCAATTAGACCAAGCAACTTGGGTTCAAGTAGGGTGATTACTCCCTCGAGGTTTAACCCGTTAATTGGGACTACCATTTCTCATGGGTCCACCCCAATTTCTTGTTGGGACAATTTTGGGGTCATAGACTCTCTTTCTCAAGAAGAGTCAAGACCCACTAATCTAGAATCAATGTTTGCAACCATCAATCCTTAATTAAACCATAAAATTAACCCAAATAACAAACACCCAATATCAATCTATCATTAAGAAGCAACACCCATTAATTACCCACACTAGGGTTGAGCCACAACCCTAGCTAATGGGTTTAGCTAGACATAATTAAAGAAGAAACTGAAGAAATAGAAGATGAAACAACCATATTAATTAATTACTAATGTTAAACTACAATAATCTATGATGAAACCAAGCTATAAATGCCCAACATAGGCCAAAACATAAGTCTCACGAGTGCAGTAGCTATCAGATGTACCAAACTTAACCTAAAAATTGTAAAATGTTATATTTATAATGGGCTGGAAAAACTGAACAAAAATGTCCCTGTGGGGTTAGTGCGGACCGCACAAAGTTGGCACGCGGCTGCACTGGGTTGCTTGACCTCTGAATCTTGCTCTCTGAAGATGGTGATGCAGACCATACAAAGTTGGAATGCAGCCGCATGAAGACTGGCGCGGACCGCACAAAGTTGTTGTGCGGCCGCATGAATGGTTTTGGCAGCTTCTCTGAACTTCACTGACGTGGACCGCGTGACCATAGAGCGCGGACGCATGGAGAAGGACGCGGGCCGCATGATGTGGGACGCGACCGCGTGGTTTGCTTCTGGAATATGACACTCTCTGAACTTCTTGGACGCGACCACATAGCAAGATTGTGCGGCCGCATGAGTGAGACGCGAGCCGCATGAAGTGGTACGCGACCGCATGAGTTTGACTTGTAGTTTCACAGTCTCTAAACTCCTATGGTGCGGCCACATGACATGATGGTGCGGTCTGCACCAAGTTCTGAATGCCCTTACTTTAATGATCTTTGACACTTGAGCAGGTTTCACTCTGGTTTGAGCCGATCTTTGACGATTTGTCACTTTATAGCTCAAACCTGCAATCAAGCGCAATCTGTAAGCATTTTGGGACTATTTTGTAGCAAATTACACTCAAAGTGCAGGCAAGTATGGGTATAAAACATGTTAAAATCCTACTTATCAACTCCCCCAAACTTGAACCTTTGCTTGTCCTCAAGCAAACAAAATAAGACCCACCCCTCAAAGGCAACATCCAAGCAATTTCAGCTTATCCTAAAGTAACCTCAACAAGCATCAACTGGGACTAACAATTGCCCTCAATGCGAATGCATCATTAACACATTTAAACTTTGAAAACTTGTGGATCAAGTGTGACACAAGAGCATCAAGAGTTGACACATTTCATCAAAGAACTTTTCTCAATTACTTTGGTCATTGTGGAACCCAAACTCACACATCCTCAATTCTCTCTAAGTGAACCTCACCTTTTAGAGTATTGACACACAAACCGAGGTTGATGGATTTTCACTCATCTCTCTCAAGGAAGAGGCCACAAGTCCGGATCTAAGTACCATATGATTGCCCCTTATGTAAGTATCCACTAATGTAGGTTCCCTTCAACTCAAAATCATGTAGGGCTTTTGTGGAGTCATTGTGAAGGCTTTTGGGTAAGGGTAGGACATATTTTTGTTCAAGTGGGTTCAATCTTCCCTTAAGCACTTCTTTTGATTCATTTTGGCACACTTTCTTGACTCATTTGAGTATTCACTTCTTTTTCAAGGGGTTAGAGAGACACATTGTCACCCTTTCTTATGCAATTCAACACATTTCTCCTTTTTCTACTTTTTCCACACCCTTTTTCACTTTTGTTTTCTTTGAATCCCCTTTCTGACCTTACTCAATTCGGTCTTTCTTTTTGTCTTATCTTTTCTTTCTTTTTCATTACCTTTCTTTTCTTTTGCTTTTGTACCTTTTACCACATTGTTTCCTTTCTTGTATCCCCCCCAAACTTAAACATTTGCCATCTACTCAAGGGAAGATTTGGGTGCCAAGAGAGGGTATAATTAAAAACGGGTATAGGCTTGTAGCTTTGGTTCTTAAAAGAAGAAGGTTCAAGGCTCAAAAGAGTTAACTAGGGATCATTTCATTGGTAGGTCATGGAATTGTTCAATCTTAGCATTTTGGATCAAGGAGAGCCTACAATCACTTCTCAAGCCAAATTTCACCTAGGATTTTGCCTCAACAAACATTCGGGGCAAGTTCTAGATCATCGGCTCGGTCCTTGGACTCGCAAATCGAATTCTCACCACACACACTCAAGGATTGCTAAAGATATCGAGTCGAGGGCCCACAACGACCTTAGTTACGATTCAAGCACACAATGGTCCAATACGACCACATGATGACTGCTTGGTCAACACAAGAGTCTCAAGGCCACGACTTTCACCATCCTGAGCACAACATTATGTCTTTGACAATGGGATCAAAGACAAATGTGTTAGGCCCAAGTGAAGCTTTGCCTGAGGTACCCTTGACTGTAAAACTTGAAAATCAAGAAAAAAGAAAAATCAAAAACGGACTCAAACCCTTAAAAAGGTTGTCACGCCATCTATCATTGGGAAGAGCCACCCGGTTCGCACAACACTCTACCCTTGGAAAGAACCGTGGCATTAAGAAAACCAAGGGCTTATTGCAAATGCCAAAACAAAACAAAAAGGCTACGAGCCTACTATGAAGCTAAAAATGAATTTTTTTTAATGAAAATAGAAAAACCGAATGAATATGTACAATAGGGGAGTAGAATATACAGCGGGGGGAATGGATATGTACATGAAGTAGAAAAGTAACTAGAATGAAAAGTTATATACAGGCCAACTATCAACGAGCAACATAAGTTAAGAGTAAAATAAATATGTACAATCATCCCAAATGTATCAACCATCAAAATAGTAGGGCGTACCCCCACGAATAAAAGCTGGCATTGTCCCCAATGCCAACTACCAAAATAAGCATATAAACAGAGAAAGGATATAGAGTGGCTCCTCAATCCTGATCCGTCGTCATGGGCTGATCAGTGGTCCCTTGGTCCTCTATACTGGCGGGAACCTCAGACTGGTTCCCGGCCTGCTGCTGCTCTGCTTCTGGGATAGGGGCCGGGTCATGAACCGGCTGAACATCTGGTGGAGCACTGGAAGTATCCTCCTGAACCTGTGCTACCTCTATCACAACACCCTCAGTGCTAGGAAGCTTTCTCTTCTTCCTTCGGTGCCTAGGCTCCTCCTCCTGCTGTGGCTCCGGTACAACTACTACTGGTGGAGGTGCTGACTTATCAAAGAACAAGTCTAAAGACAGCTGGTCTGCCTTTAGCTTGTCAACCTCAGCTCGGAGCACCTTCACATCTTCCTTAGATGCCCGGGATTTTCTCATCTTTTTGTGGTCTCTGGCAAACTCCTTTAGAGTTTTGCCCTGTGTATCAACTGTCTTTGTCAAGGAAGCCTGAGTAGCCAAAATATTCTCCTGGTTGGCCAGGAGTGTCTTCAATGTCTCCTCAATGGACTGAGGAATCTCAACGGTGGCTGGAACAGACTGGGCCGCAACTGTGGTAGCCAAAGTGGACAACTTGGATGTCGAGACTGACATCCAGTTGTTCAAACTGGCTAATATCTTTGCTAACTACTGGTCCGTGAAGGGGTTGGATTTGGAGGTGGGAACCACTGGGCCAGTTGAAGAACTGGGACCCGCAGAGGAGGATGGGATGTCTAGAACAATAGTGGCAGCAGAAGTAGGTGGCTTAACAGAAGCCTCTACCGCAACTAGCTCCTCAGACTGGCCAGTCGGGGCAGAGGTGGATGCTTTTCCCTTCTTATCCCCCTTCGGGTTGTCTGGCCCCTGAATACTAAACCATGAAAATGGGGACACCGACCGGACTCCAACATCGAAGGGGTATTTATTCACCTTTGCATCTTTAGCTGGGCCTGCGGGGGATTTTCACGAATCAGTTGAGACATCCTGGGAGGGGAGGTACTCACTCCCCAACTGCTCCTCATCACTCACCACCTGCTTTCTTGTTTTCAGCTTTGGTTGGGGAGTGAGTTTCTTCAATTTTGCTTTACCTCCCCGGGAGGGGTCACCTCCTCGTCCGGGTTGTTTAGCTCCACGCCCTCGTTGTTTAACCATTTTCTGCACACAAATAATTCTAACATTGTTAGTTCAGGCAATTGCAGAGTTTAAGTACAGAACAAAAACAAAGACAGAGAACATATTATAGCAGTGCGGACCGCACAAACAAGGCATGCAAACCGCACTGACCAAGTTGGGAAATGAACACCTCTCTGATTAGGAACCATGCGGACCGCAAGAACAAGGGGTGGGGCCGCGTGGGGGCCAACGCGGTCCGCACAAACTGGTCATGCGGCCGCATTGGCCATACTATTAAAAACTGGTGCCCTCTGAACCTCACCCACACGGACCGCGCAAACATGGGATGCGGCCGCGTGGAGTATGGAGTGGACCGCACAAACCAGGCATGTGGCCGCGCTGGGAAGTATCAACATTTAGGCTCAAGGCTTACGCGGACCGCGTAACAGAATGATGCAACCGCGTAAAAGGCATGCAGACCGCATAATCAGGGAGTGCGGCCGCGTTGGGCTTTCATTACAGGGGCAATTAGGGTTTTACAAAAAAAAACTCAAGTCTTTCATGTTTTAGCATCCTACTTTGTACCTACTCATTTATAACATGGCCATTATTTCAAAGAACAACAAGAACAATATAAAACTATCCTAATCATGAAACGACGAAGAACAAAAAGAAAAACGAAGAAGTTATGACTAGGGAAACATGTATAAAGTTTAAATTAATACTAAGTAAAGACTAATGTGAGAGATATGTTACCAGGAAAGCGAAGAAATGCTCTTGATATTAACACTAAGAAGGGTCTCTGATGTGAACAGTAACTTTTAGGGCTCAGGGGTCAATTTTTGCGAAAAGTTCTAATGAAGACCCTAATGGCCTATTTATAGGAAACACAGCGGGGCCCAGCACTTACCATCCAGTGCGGCCGCGTGAACACGACCGCGGGCCGCGCTAGGACTTTACCATTTACCTGATGCTGAAACGAAGGCACGCGGACCATATGAGACAGGCTGCGGCCGCATGAGAACCACGCGGGCTGCTCAAAGTGGGCCGCGACAGCGTGAACACAGTTCAGAGACTGATCATTCTTGGCCTTTACCGGTGCGGACCGCACAAGCAAGGGTGCGTCCGCACTAGCCATCTTTAGAAACTTGGCAATATTTTTTTTGGCCGGTGCGGACGGCACAAAGTGGGATTGCGGCCGCACGATCACTGTTCAGAGACTGTGCACTTTTTGCATAGTTTTTTTGCACTGGTTCAATCACAATTCCTGCAACATCTCACAAACCATTGGCTCAAAAATCCTAATCTACAATAGAAATCAAAAAGAAAGAAAAAGACATGGGTTGCCTCCCAAGAAGCGCCTGATTTAACGTTGTGGCACGACGTATGTTACCATCAAAGTCACTTCAAATGAATGAGTGCCATCACATGGCTGTCATCAAACTTTCCCAAGTAATGCTTGACACGATGCCCATTGACCCGGAAAACTTCACCATTTTTGTTCTTGAGATCAATAGCACCAAATGGGGTTACACCAACAACTTCAAATGGACCACTCCACTTAGACTTAAGCTTTCCCGGGAATAACCTCAACCGGGAGTTGAACAGAAGAACCATGTTATCAACTTTGAATTCCTTCCCTCGGGCATACTTATCGTGAAGGTACTTCATCTTGTCCTTGTACAAGGACGAGCTGGAGTAGGTATGAAATCTAAACTCGTCTAGCTCATTGAGTTGCTCAACCCGGAGATTCGCAGCGACATCCCACTAAGTTCAATTTTCTCAAGGCCCACATAGCCTTATGCTCCAATTCCACCGGAAGATGACAAACTTTCCCAAACACCAACCGATACGGAGACATACCAATCGGGGTCTTGTAAGATGTCCGATAGGCCCAAAGAGCATCATCTAATTTCTTCGATCAATCGGTCCTATTGGCATAGACAGTTTTGGACAAAATACTCTTGATCTCTCGGTTGGAAACCTCAACTTGGCCACTCGCTTGAGGATGATAAGGAGTGGTCACCTTGTGATTTACACCATACTTGGCAAGCAATGAATCAAAAGCCCGGTTGCAAAAATGAGAACCACCATCACTAATGATAGCATGTGGAGTGCCAAACCTTGTGAAGATACTCTTTTTCAAGAACGCCACCACACTTCGAGCTTCGTTGTTGGGCAAAGCGACGGCTTCGACCCATTTCGACACATAATGAACCGCTACCAAGATATAGGTGTTCCCACAAGAACTCACGAACGGCCCCATAAAGTCGATACCCCACACATCAAAAATGTCCACCTCTAGAATTGTGTTGAGAGGCATCTCATCGTTTTTTGAAATCCCACCGGCTCGTTGGCATTCATCACATCTCTTGACAAAGTCACCGGCATCTTTAAACAAGGAGGGCCAATAGAAACCGCAACTAAGCACCTTAGAAGTCGTCCTCACCCCGCCATGATGGCCACCATAGGGAGAGGAATGACAAGCCTCCAAAAAACTCAGTTGTTCTTCTTCTGGGACACATCGGCGAATCACACCATCGGTGAAAATCTTGAACAAATATGGCTCATCCCAATAATAATCCAAACTATCCCGCTTGAGCTTCTTCCTTTGGTTAGAAGGGAGCTCATACGGGATTATACCGGTCACAAGATAATTTGCCACATCGGCAAACCACAGCATATCATGCATAGATACCGTAAGGAGTTGTTCATCCGGGAACGCATCATTGATCTCAAGGTCGTCAGAAGGCCTCCCCTCTTCCTCCAAGCGGGACAAATGGGTCGCCACTTGATTTTCACTTCCTTTCCGGTCCACAATTTCTAGATCAAACTCTTGAAAAAGTAGCACCCATCTCATCAACCTTGATTTTGAATCTTTCTTGGTCATCAAATACCTAAGGGCGGCATGATCGGTATGGATAATCACTTTGGCCCCCATAAGGTATGGTCGGAACTTTTCCATGGCAAACACAATAGCTAGCAATTCCTTCTCGGTGACTGTATAGTTTCTTTGAGCTTTATTCATCATCTTGCTTGAGTAGTACACCAGATGGAACATCTTGTTGATTCTTTAGCCCAAGACCGCCCCTATCGCAACATCACTAGTGTCGCACATGAGCTCAAATGGCAAGCTCCAATTGGGTGCGGTAATGATAGGGGTAGTTGTCAACTTGTGTTTTAGAAGCTCGAAAGCCTCCATGCATTTCTCATCAAAGACAAACTTGGCCTCCTTCTCTAACAACTTGCACAACGGGTTAACTACCTTAGAGAAATCTTTGATGAACCTTCGGTAGAAACCCGTGTGCCCCAAAAAGCTCCTCACCCCTTTGATAGAAGTAGGGGGAGGTAACCTTGAAATGACTTCAATCTTGGCTTTGTCAACTTTAATACCTCTCTTCGAAATCTTATGACCCAATACAATACCCTCTTCTACCATAAAATGGCATTTTCCCAATTGAGAATTAGGTTTGTATCTTCACATCGGGCCAACACACGGTCCAAATTTGTCAAGCATTCTTCAAAGAAGTCCCCCACCACGCTAAAATCATCCATAAAGACCTCCAATATATCTTCCACCATGTCGGTGAAAATTGCCATCATACATCGTTGAAAGGTCGCTGGAGCATTACACAATCCAAACGGCATCCTCGAAAATGCAAATGTGTCGTAGGGACAAGTAAAGGTCGTCTTTTCCTAATCTTCCGGGGCGATGAGAATCTGATTGTACCCCGAATACCCATCTAAAAAGTAATAGAACGACTGACCCGCAAGACGATCAAGCATTTGGTCGAGGAACGGCAACGGGAAATGATCCTTTTGAGTCACCTTGTTAAGCTTTCTATAGTCCATACAAACTCTCCATCCCGTCACCATTCGAGTAGGAATCAACTAATTGTTAACATTGGTTACCACAGTCATCCCGCCCTTCTTCGGTATGCATTGCACCGAAGAATTCCATGAGCTATCAGAAATAGGATATACCACATCGGTGTCAAGCCACTTGATAACTTCCTTCTTGACCACTTCTTGCATAGCTTCGTTAAGTCTCCTTTGGTGTTCAAGTGAGGGCCTCACATCCTCCTCCAATATGATCTTATGTATGCAAAGGTTGGGGCTTATACCCCGAATATCCGCCAATGTCCATCCGATCGCCCTCTTGCGCTTTTGTAGAACTTCCAAAGTGGAGTCAACCTACACGTTAGTCAAGTAAGACGAAAGAATAACAGGCAAAGTGAAATTATGGACCAAGTATTAATACCTGAGGTGAGGAGGAAGTGGTTTCAACTCCAACACCGGCGGCTCCTCAATAGATGGCTTGGTTGGGGGAGTTTTATGATTCTCAAGATCCAAGGATAACTTCCTAGGCTCATAAGAATACGAGCCCATACCATGCAAAGAGTTTACACATTCAACTCTCCCGGCATCATCATCAACATCCATGTTCAAGAGCACGGCCTCAAGTGGGTCTTCAACATTCACCATTTCGCTTGTGTCATCCACTATCACCGCCATGACAATGTCAACAAACGAGCACACCTCGGTGCTATTCGGTTGCCTCATAGATTTGCACACATAGAACACCACCTTTTCATCACCAACACGGAAGGTCAACTCTCCCGCTTCGACATCTACCAAAGCCTTTCTAGTAGCTAGGAAAGGTCTTCCAAGGATAATTGGCACCTCAAAATACACCTCACAATCCAAGATAACGAAATCGGCCGGCAATATGAACTTATCAACACGAACAAGGACATCATCAATAATCCCCAAAGGCCGCTTCATTGACCGGTCCGCCATTTGAAGCCTCATAGAAGTTGGACGAGGTTGTCCGATACCCAAGGTCTTGAAGACCGAATATGGCATTAAGTTGATACTTTCCTCCAAGTCACAAAGGGCTTTTGCAAAGTCGGCACTTCCAATGGTACATGGGATAGTGAATGCACCGGGGTCCTCAAGTTTCGGAGCCATAGAATGCACAATTGCACTCACTTGATGGGTCATCTTGATTGTCTCACACTCCATTGATCTCTTTTTTGTAACCAAATATTTCATGAACTTTGCGTACCCCGGCATTTGCTCGAGTACCTCCACCAAAGGCACATTGATAGTCAAACTCGTCATCATCTCAATGAATTTCTTAAATTGGTTGTCACCTTTTTGCTTGGCCAACCATTGAGGATAGGGCGGAGGAGGCCGAGGTAAGGGTGTTTTGGCTTTGGGCACCACCGGCTCGGGCATATCAATCACGTGTTCCCTAGACGGGTTCACGGCCTCTTGTGTCTCCTCTTCAACCTCATGAATATCAATCCGCACATCATCTCTCACACTTGGTTCAACTACATCTTCAACCACCAAAGGCATTTCATTATCTTGTAACTCATCTTCATCTACCATAACTTGGTTTCCTCTTGAGGCATGCACATCACCGCCTCTTCCACTTTGCGTTGTCACCTTCATCACATGATTATTGTGCCCACCCTTGGGGTTTACTACCATATCACTTGGTAGAGCACCCTTTGGCGAGTATTTAAAGACTGAGAAATTTGGCCAAGTTGTACTTCCAAGTTACGGATAGAAGTGTTGTGGGAGGTCAATTGAGCTTCAGAGTCTTGGTTCTTCTTCATCATTTTCTCAAATATAACTTCAATTCTACCAAATTCATTTCCCGAAGAACTAGACCCTTGAGATTGAAACGACGGCGGGTTGTTCGGTTGTTGAAACATCTGAGGCCTTTGAAAGCCTTGCCCCCAATTTCCTTGACCACCATTGTTATTCCACCCACCTTGACCATTGTTGTTGTTCCAATTGTTGCTGTTGTTTCCTCTCCAATTCCCTTGATTACCCGAATTGTTGTTCCCCCAATTTCCTCCTTGGTTGTTGTTATTGTTCCAATTACCACCTTGTAGATTGCCCCAATTTCCTCCTTGGTTGTTGTTATTGTTCCAATTACCACCTTGTTGATTTCCCCAATTTCCTTGGGGTCTCCATTGTTGGTTCCCTTGATTACCTCTATTCCCTTGATAGTTGTTGACGTATTGGACTTCCTCACTTTGATCATCATAGCATTCATTCGAATATCCACCACCATTATCATAGTTATCAAAATTTTCTTGAGGTTGTTGCCCTCTTTGCCTCCTTTTCATCATATTCACTCCTTCCATGGCGTTGACTTGGCGCGGGTTTTGAACTTATTGTAACTGCGCTTTAGCCAACTGATTCATTGTTGTTGTAAGTTCGGCAATGGCTTGGCCGTGATCATATAACTCCTTATGAAAATGTATGACGTTAGGATAACCTTGAGGCACATTAGCTCGGCTTTGCCATGCCGATGATGTGTCGGCCATCTCATCTAACACATCACAAGCTTCATTGTAAGGAAGCTTCATAAAATTTCCTCCCGCCAGTTGGTTCACAATACATTGGTTGATTATGTTCATGCCCCTATAGAATGTTTGTTGGATCATCACATCATTCATATCATTGTTAGGGCATTCTTTCACCATTGTTCTAAACCTCTCCCATATTTTATGTAACGGTTCAGTCGGCTCTTGCTTAAAGGCTAGAATCTCGTCCCGTAGAGCCGCCATGTGACTTGGAGAGAAAACTTAGCGATGAACTTGTCCGCCAACTCATCCCATGTAGTGATGGAATGATTGGGGAGCCTCTCCAACCAATCTAACGCCTTCCCCCGAAGTGAGAACGAGAAAAGTCGAAGTCTCAATGCATCCTCCGAAACATTTGTCTGCTTGCTACCCCAACAAGTATCCACAAAGCCCTTCAAGTGTTTATAAGCATTCTGATCAGCGGCCCCCATGAAATAACCTCGTTGTTCGAGCAAGGTGAGCATCACATTTGTAATCTGGAAGTTCCCCGCTCGGATTTGGGGAGGAACTATTGCACTTGCGTACCCTTGATTGGGTAGAACTCTTGGTGCCACTCTTGGTGGAGGTGGAGGAGGGTCTGGTATATTCTCATTTGCATTGGCATTTCGACCTCTCCTAGGAGCTTGAGGTAATACGTCTTTTTGTTCTAGATCCTCAACCTCCTCCCCCACGACCACGTTACCAAGAGGGTCATTTGCCTTTAAAGCCATGTGTACCTGACTGAATTGACACAAATAAAATTAGTAAAAAGAAGGAAAGAGAAGCAAAACACAAAACTAGCTACACAAATAGTCAACACCATAAGCTCCCCAACAACGGTGCCAAAAAGTGGTCGCAACAAACTCAACCTCACACAACGGTAGGAAGAGCGGGCGCTAAGACTTTTACCCGAGTAGTGGTATCGGGGTCAATTTCCACAGGGAACTTGGAATGAAGTTGCGTATTTGTTCAGACTAGGAATGCGTGTTTGCTCCTAATTGTACTTCTAACATTTTTTGGGGGTTTTTGTTTAATAACTACTATTATCAACTACAAGTTTAAGCTAATTTATGCTGAAGGGATATGTTCTAAGTTGTGATTAATATAGAGAAAGGCACTAGGGTCGTGGCATCACCTAGGTGGTTAACTAACGGGTAGAGACTACTAATAATAGATTGACATATTTGGGATCAATGTTATAACCGTTGCACAATTGTACCCACTCTCACACCTTTCGGTAGGGAGAGCGAATTTGCCCAATTGACTCTCTCGAGACCAATTGGGTAGGCCAATTAGACCAAGCAACTAGGGTTCAAGTAGGGTGATTACTCTCTCGAGGTTTAACCCGTTAATTGGGACTACCATTTCTCATGGGTCCACCCCAATTCCTTGTTGGGTCAATTTTGGGGTCATAGACTCTCTTTCTCAAGAAGAGTCAAGACCCACTAAGCTAGAATCAATGTTTGCAACCATCAATCCTTAATTAAACCATAAAATTAACCCAAATAACAAACACCCAATATCAATCTATCATTAAGAAGCAACACCCATTAATTACCCACACTAGGGTTGAGCCACAACCCTAGCTAATGGGTTTAGCTAGACATAATTAAAGAAGAAACTGAAGAAATAGAAGATGAAACAACCATATTAATTAATTACTAATGTTAAACTATAATAATCTATGATGAAACCAAGCTATAAATGCCCAACATAGGCCAAAACATAAGTCTCACGAGTGCAACAGCTATCAGATGTACCAAACTTAACCTAAATATGGTAAAATGTTATATTTATAGTAGGCTAGAAAACCTGAACAAAAATGCCCCTGTGGGGTTCGTGCGGACCGCACAAAGTTGGCACGCGGCCGCACTGGGTTGCTTGACCTCTGAATCTTTCTCTCTGAAGATGGTGATGCGGACCGCACAAAGTTGGAATGCGGCTGCATGAAGACTGGCGTGGACCGCACAAAGTTGTTGTGCGGCCGCATGAATGGTTTTGGCAGCTTCTCAGAACTTCACTAACGTGGACCACGTGACTATAGAGCGCGGCCGCATGGAGAGGGACACGGGCCGCATGAAGTGGGACGCGACCGCGTGGTTTGCTTCTGGAATATGACACTCTCTGAACTTCTTGGACGCGACCGTATAGCAAGATTGTGCGGCCGCATGAGTGAGACGCAGGCCGCATGAAGTGGGACGCGACCGCATGAGTTTGACTTGTAGTTTCACAGTCTCTGAACTCCTATGGTGCGGCCACATGACATGATGGTGCGGTCCGCACCAAGTTCTGAATGTCCTTACTTTAATGATCTTTGACACTTGAGCAGGTTTCACTTCGATTTGAGCCGATCTTTGACGATTTGTCACTTTATAGCTCAAACCTGCAATCAAGCGCAATCTGTAAGCATTTTGGGACTATTTTGTAGCAAATTACACTCAAAGCGCAGGCAAGTATGAGTATAAAACATGTTAAAATCCTACTTATCATGCTATCTAGGATTTTGTGCCCCATATACCCTTATAAATAGAAAGATATATAGTAATATGGGGATTGGGACACTTTTTGGTAAAGAACAACACATTGATATTCTCTGAAGATTCTCTCTTTATCACATACAAAGTTCACCTTTCTACATTTTTATCTGTCTTTTCTTCCCCGATCCATGTAAGATTCGAATATCAAAAGACTTATCATTATCCATCATTGTCAGAAGAATCATTGGAGAATCTCACCTTTTGTCAAGTAACTTTCACTCATTTATTTACTTGAATGCTATTTATTATCATTTACTGCTATCTTCCATATTCTTGAATCTTTTGTTACACCATTATTGCGATCATTTATTGCTATTCAACAACACACGTGAGATATTTTCTAGAAATACACTTGGTCTATCCTTTGGATATTAATATAAGCTAAGACTAACCCTATTCTATTATAAATTTGATTGTATAAACCTAGATCTAAATTTTGGGTCATACAGTTTGGCGCCGTATGTAGGAATTTCTTAGTCAAGTTTTTAGTTTCCATTGGATCTATAACTCACGTGGCCTGCTAATCTAACAAACAACAAAAGTTTATCTATTTTTTCTGTGTATACCAAAAAACTCCATGGCAGATAACCAAGGAAAATGAAAGTGACGGACAACATCCCACTCAACCTCATGAGTGCCATCAACGAAGAATATGACACGAAAGATGAGGAGGTGACTCCCATGCCCTCCCCCATACGAGAGAAGTTGCTTACTCCTTCCTACAGCACAACCAAACCAAATGGGAAAGGAGCCTCTACGTCCAAGGGAGAAGGAGCACCGCCCACTGTAAAAAAGCTCCTCGAAGCGTGGTTGACTAACTCTCTAGTCAGCGTAATCAGTAAACAAGCCTCATGCATGATCACGGAAACCACCAAAGTCCATGCATTACAACACATGAATGAACAGAACGACCAACCAAACCCTCCAATTTCAGGTAATACTCACATGATTACTAATAGTATGGGTGATATCATCCTCGCTGTTGTGCTGAAAAGAATGGAAGAAATAGAAAATAATAAAAGGACACTCAAGGAACAAATGAAAGAGCACCAGAAATGAGTAGCCAAAATAGCAGGTGACCCCAAATTATTGCCAAAAGGGGACACCTGTAGGTTTGTGGAATAGTTGTACAGCGAAGAAGCGGCTCCACATGCCATACCAAAGACCTTCAAGATGCCCCCATATCTCAAAATCTATGACAGAACGACTGATCCCGAAGATCATGTGACTCACTACATTACCGTCATGAAAGGTAACGACCTTACCAAAGAGCAGGTGTCCTCCATCTTGCTGAAAATTTTTGGTGAAACTCTCATTGGAGGGGCGTTAACGTGGTATTCACAGTTTCCAACTCTTTCTATAGAAACATTAGAAGAGATGGCCGATAAGTTTATAACAGTGCATGCAAAGGCCAAGAAAGCTGAAACAAGGGTAAAAGACATCTTCGCCATTAAGCAATCCCCATGAGAGGGATCAGGAGACTTACTCGCCCAATTCAATAGGGTGTGGATGACCTTACAAAATGTCTCCGAATGGATGGGCAGCCTTTCAGAATGGGTTGAGTAGAGAGGGCTCGAGGTCAACCAGAAAGCTACTGAGTCAGTTGATGAAGTACCCACCGGCCACTTGGGATAAAATCTATAATGCCTACTATAACGAGGTCAGAGTAGACGACGACAACCTCAACGGGCCAACTCGACGAATCACCTCAATACAATTCGAGCCCAAAAAGGAATGCATGGACAGCATAAGGAAAGATCATCCAGTATCATGACCAGGCAGGGAACGACATCAACCCTATGTTAGGGCACCCATATACCCTCCGTTATGTAGATGGACCCTCTAGGCCAAGGCCAAGCACCCATAAAAATGGCCGAGGTATGTATCCCTTACTATATGCTCAGAACTTTTGTGTGTCACCTATAGAGTTGGTCTACGCCCTTGAGAAGCTTGAAATGAAGGTAAAATGGCCACCAAAGATGAGGTCCGACCCGAGCACCAGGAAGTCTGACGCCCTTTGCGAGTTCCACAAAGAACATGGACACAAAACGAAAGGTTGCATTGCTCTAAGACTAGAAGTACCAAACTTGCTGCAACAAGGACATCTCAAGAAATTTCTCAGTGGCAAGAACACTTTAGCAAGGGGTCGAGAACGCCCATACCCACCAAAGCTGCCTTCGCTAGCTCATACCATCAACATTATTATTCGTGGCAGCGACAACGCCTCTATCAACGATATCAAATTCACAGCTACCCACAAAATCAAAAGATCGATCACCCATGAACGATATGACGGTCTCAAAGAAAGTATCATCTTTGATGAGTAAGATGTCGATGGTTTGACTTTCCCTGTCACGACCCTAATCCCCAAACCCGGTCGTGATGGTGCCTCTCGTGAAGATAAGGCCAGCCAGTCCAACACAGTACACTTCTTTAAGCAGTTAATTACCATAAAACAATTTAAAGCATGATTTAATAGCAATAATTCGTGGAAATATAGATAACAATAGAAGAAACCATCCCGACACGGCCCAAACCGGGGTGTCACAATCATGAGCAACTAATGTTCCTGATACAAGTCTACTAGGTACGATGTCTGGTACAATAGTTTGAAAGACATAGAATTAATAAGATAAAGGGAGGCACGTGGGATGCGGACGCCAACAGCTACCTCATAGTCTCCAAAACACCGCCTAGACTGGGAGGATCAACACTCAGGAGCGGGATCTGCTATGCCTGAATCTGCACACAGAGGTGCAGGGAGTAAAGTGAGTACTCCAACTCAGTGAGTAACAAATATAAATAATGGTTGAAAGCAAGAAAACACATGAAAACACAAAGAAATCTATACTGAAGTAGTAAAATCACTTAAAATAGTAAATCAGTGAAATATCAAGTAAACTTCCTTTTTCAACCAGTAAAAACAAGAAATTTGGCAGGTAATTAACAAATAGAAATCCGCCCCTCGGGTACAGTATCAATCACTCAGAATAGTATCAACCCCTCGAGCTCACTCTCAGTACAATATCAGCCCCTCGGGCTCACTCTCAGTACAATATCAGCCCCTCGGGCTCACTCTCAGTACAATATCAGCCCCTCGGGCTCACTCTCAGATCATGATAGGTATCCGCACTCACTGTGGGTGTGCAGACACTAGAGGGGCCCCTTACATCCCAAGCGTTATATCAAGCTACCTCGTGGCATCATCTCTCGGCACTCGGCCTCATATCACTCAAGCCACCTCGTGGCATATAAAGTATCTGAGTCCCCCGGCATCATATCACTAAGTGTATTCTCACATCTGGCCCTCAGCCGCACTTAATCAGAAAATCATCACAAGCCCCTCGGGCATTAGTAAAACAGTAGTTCTCAGCCCAAAACATCATTTAGAAATATCATTTAAGTTTTCAAATCTGAGTAAAAGTGGCTGAGTTTGTAAACAGTAGATATCAACAAGACTGAGTTCAAACAATAAGTCAAAAACAGTGAGAAAAATCCCCGAAGGGTTCAAATAGTTGGCACGAAGCCCAAATATGGCAATCAGCCCAAATCATGATGATGACAAATAAGTTTCAATCAAATACGCGGTAAAATCATCAATCGGTATGGACCAAATCACAATCCCCAATAGTACACGACCCCACGCTCATCATCAAGCATGTGTCTCACCTTAATATAGCACTACGATGTGCAATCCGGGGTTTCAAACTCTCATGGCATCATTTACAATCATTACTCACCTCGAACCGGCTAATTCTCTAGCTCGCGATGCCTTTGCCCCTCGAATTGGCCTCCACGCACGTCGAATCTATCCAATATCAGAACAAATACATCACAATATGCTAAGGGAACAAAGCCCAAGCGAAAACAATGGAATTACCACAAAATTCCAGAAATTGGTCAAACCCGACCCCTGGGCCCACATCTCGGAATTTAACAAAATTCACAAAACTAGAATCCTTATACTCTCACGAGTCAATCCATACGAAAATTATCCAATTTCGATACCATTGTTCCTTCAAATCATCATTTTACATTTTTGAAAGATTTCACAATTTTCTTCACAAATTCCATCCCAAATCACGAATTAAATGATGAATTCAATGATAGATTCATGTACTCTAGCCAAATATGAGTTAGAATCACTTACCCCGATGAATTTCTTGAAAAACCTTCGAAAAATCGCCAAAATCTGAGCTCTCTAGGTCAAAATATCAAATAAAACCCAAAATCTCGTATTTATAGAGTACCCCATAGATTTCCACCTCCGCGGGCCGCACAAAAACGACCGCGGCCGCACAGGCTTTCCTCTGCAGTGATAGGCTTTAGTATTTTAGCCATACCTTTCGCTACAGATGTCCAAATTACGATATCTTTACCTTTTTGGAAACTAGACACGAAGGGCTACAACTTTTGTTTGTGAATCATCTCAAATTTCCTTGTAGATCAAACGATATGAGCTTCAGAAGTAGGACCAGCGGAATGTTCTTCACCGCGGCCGCACACCATTTTGTGCGTCCCGCTCTACACCTATCGCAGCCGCACTTCTTTTTGTGCGGACCACGCGGGTGAGTTCCGAGGCCTGCAACCCTTCTGTACCTGCTACAGTTATGATTTTCGGCCTAAAACATCCCGGAATCTACCCGGAACTTCAAACCAATTGTACCAATACGTCCCATGACATCGTTCAAACTTGTTCAAAACTTTAGAACGCACACAACAACATCAATCACCAATTTAACATAGGATCCAAGCCTAAGAACTCCAAGAACTCTTAAATTATGCTTTCGATCAAAAAGTCTATCAAATCTCGTCTGAATGACCTAAAATTTTGCACACACATCCCAAATGACACAACGAAGCTACTGTCTCACTCGGAATTTCATTCCGACCTCTATATCAAAATCTCGCCTATCAACCGGAACCGCCAAAATATCAACTTCGCCAATTTAAGCCTAAATCTTCTCTACAACTCCAAAACTCATTCCGATCGTGCTCCTAAGTCACAAATCACCTCCCGAACCTAACCGAACCATCAGAACTCACTTCCGAGCCTTCTAATATATAAGTCAACATCTGGTTGACTTTTCCAACTTAAGCCTTCTTAAAAAAGACTAAGTGTCTCATTTCTTACCAAATCCTCTCGAATTCGAACTAATCAAACCGATCACATAAAACATGGATAACGAAGCATAAAGAAGCTGAAATAGGGGAAAATGGAGTGGTAACTCATGGGACGACTGGTCGGGTCGTCACATCCTCCCTAACTTAAACAAGCGTTCGTCCTCGAACGAGTCAAGAAACATACCTGAAGCCTCAAACAGGTGAGGATATCTGCTCCGCATCTCCCGTTCGGTCTCCCAGGTAGCCTCCTCCACGGGCCGACCTCTCCACTGCACTTTCACTGAAGCTATATTCTTTGACCTCAACTTTCGAACCTGACGACCCAAAATTGCAACTGGCTCCACATCATAGGTCCAATCATCATCCAACTGAACCATCCTGAAGTCCAAAACATGAGACGGATCCCCAATATACTTCCGAAGCATAGAAACATGAAATACCGGATGCACACTCGACAGGTTGGGCGGCAAAGCAAGCTCATAAGCCACCTCCCTAATCCTCTGAAGCACCTCAAAAGGCCCAATGAACCGCAGACTCAACTTTCCTTTCTTCCCAAATTTCATAACACCCTTCATGGGAGAAACCTTCAGCAAGACCTTCTCACCAACCATGTAGGACACATCTCGAACCTTCTGGTCCGCATAACTCTTCTGTCGAGACTGTGCCGTACGAAGCCTCTCCTGAATCACCTTCACCTTCTCTAAGGCATCCTGAACCAAATCTGTCCCCAATAGACTAGCCTCGCCAGGCTCGAACCAACCAACTGGAGATCTACACCGCCTCTCATACAAAGCCTCATATGGAGCCATCTAAATACTCGACTGGTAACTGTTATTATAAGCAAACTTTGCAAGCGATAGAAACTTATCCCATGAACCTCCAAAATCAATAACACAAGCATGCAACATGTCCTCCAATATCTGAATAGTATTGTCGGACTGCCCGTCCATCTGAGGATGAAAAGCTATGCTCAACTCCACCTGAGTACCCATCTCTCGCTGAACAGACTTCCAAAACTGGGAAGTAAACTGAGTGCCTCAATCTAAAATGATGGAAACTGGGACACCATGCAATCGAACAATCTCCCGAATATATATCTCTGCCAACCGCTCTGAAGAATAAGTAGTACAGATAGGAATGAAGTGCGCGGACTTGGTCAGCCGATCCACAATCACTCAAATAGCATCAAACTTCTTTAAAGTCCGTGGAAGTCCAACAACAAAGTCTATTGTAATCCTCTCCCACTTCCACTCAGGAATAACCATCTGTTGAAGTAACCCACCTGGTCTCTGATGCTCATATTTCACCTGCTGACAATTGAGATACCGAGCTACAAATCCCACTATATCTTTCTTCATTCTTCTCCACCAATAGTGCTACCTCAAATCCTAGTACATCTTCGCAGCATCCGGATGAATAGAATACCACGAGCTATGGGCCTCTTCCAGAATCAACTCTCTCAGCCCATCCACATTGGGCACACAAATCCGGCCCTGCATCCTCAATACTCCATCATCACCGATAGTCACATCTCTGGCATCATCATGCTGAACTCTATCCTTAAGGACAAGCACATGCAGGTCATCATACTGGCGCTCTTTGATGCGTTCAAATAAGGAAGACCTAGAAATCATACAAGCTAACACCCGACTGGGATCCGAAATATTCAACCTTATGAACCGATTGGCCAAGGCCTGAACATCAACTGCAAGGGGTCTCTCCCCAACTGGAATATATGCCAAACTCCCCATACTCACTGCCTTTCGGCTCAAAGCATCGGCCACCACATTGGCCTTTCCGAGATGGTACAATATAGTGATATCATAATCCTTAAACAACTCTAACCATCTCCATTAACTCAAATTAAGATCCTTTTGTTTGAACAAATGCTGAAGACTACGATGATCAGTGAACACATCACAAGATACGCCATACAAGTAATGCCTCCAATTTTTCAATGCATGAACTATGGCAGCCAACTCCAAATCATGAACGGGGTAGTTCTTCTCATGGGGCTTCAACTGACAATAAGCATACGCAATAACTCTACCCTCCTACATCAATACACAACCAATCCCCACTCTCAAAGCATCACAATACACGGTATATAAACATGAAGCTGATGGTAAGACCAATACTGGAGCTGTGGTCAAAACCGTCTTGAGCTTTTGAAAGCTCTCCTCACACTCGTCCGACCACACAAATGAAACACCCTTATAAGTCAATTTGGTCCAGGGCGATGCGATAGATGAGAATCCCTGAACAAAACGGCGATAATAGCCTGCCAACCCAAGAAAGCTACGAATCTCTGTGGCTAAGGACGGTCTAGGCCAACTCTGAACTGCCTCAATCTTCTTTGAATCAACCTGAATACCCTCGCTGGACACCATGTGCCCCAAGAAAGCCACTAAACTGAGCCAAAACATACACTTGGAGAATTTTGCATAAAGATTCTCCTCCCTCAATCTCTGCAATACAACTCGCAAATGCTCTGTATGCTCCTCCTAAATACGTGAGTACACCACAATATCATCAATGAATACAATAACGAACGAATCCAGATAAGACCAAAATACACTGTTCATCAAATGCATGAACGCTGCTGGGGCATTGGTCAACCCGAAGGACATAACAAGAAACTCATAATGACCATATTTGGTCCTGAAAGTAGTCTTAAGAATATCTGAATCCCTGATCTTCAACTGGTGATAGCCCGAACGGAGATCAATCTTGGAGAACACTCTTGCTCCCTTAAGCTGGTCAAATAAATCATCAATGTGAGGCAAGGGATATTTGTTCTTAATTGTTACCTTGTTCAATTGCCTATAATCGATGTACATTCTCATTGTGCCATCCTTCTTCTTCACAAACAAAACCGGCACACCCCAAGGTGACACACTAGGCTTAATGAACCCCTTATCTAGGAGTTCCTGAAGCTGCTCCTTCAATTCTTTCAACTCCGCTGGTGCCATACGATACAACGGAATAGAAATGAGCTGAGTCCCCAGCACCAGGTCAATACCAAAATCAACATCCCTGTCCGGCGGCATGCCCGACAGGTCCGCAGGAAAAATATCGGGAAAATCCCTCACAATTGGGATAGAATCAATACTAGGAGTCCCAGCTCCAACATCCCTCACAAATGCTAGATATGAAAGACAACCTTTCCCAACCATACGCTGGGCCTTCAAGAAAGAGATCACTCTACTAGAAACATAATCAGTCACACCATGCCACTCGATCCGCGGTACACCCGGCATAGCCAAAGTGATGGTCTTAGCATGACAGTCTAGAATAGCACGATACAGAGATAACCAATCCATGCCCAAAATGACATCGAAATCCACCATGATCAATAGTAATAGATCCACTCGGGTCTCCAGACCCCCAATAGTCACCACACATGACCGGTACACACGGTCTACAATAACAGTATCGCCCACCAAGGTAGATACATAAACAGGTAAAGCAAGAAACTCACGGGGCGTACCCAAATAACAAGCAAAATATGATGACACATAAGAAAAAGGTGGATCTGGGATCAAATAATACAGAGGCATCTCTGTGGCAGACTGAAACAATACATGTGGTAAAAACATCTAAAGCAATAGCATCGGGTCTGCCTGGGAGTGCATAGAAACGAGCCTGGCCACCGCCTGATCGACCTACCCCTATGAAGCGACCCGTAGCTGCCTGACCTCCACCCCTAGCTGGGTGGGTGGGTGGTAAAGTAACTGGAGCAAAAGTCGAGGGATGACCCCTCTGCTGGGACGAACTAGCAACACGACGAGGAAACTGCCTCCACACATGCCCAAACTCTCCATAGTCAAAAAACCTCCCAGGTGCTGGAGAAGGAGACTGAAGGGAACCCCTCGCACTGAAGTGACTACTGACGCACTCGGCATAGAAGGACCTTGAGCTGACTGGGCATGAGATGAATTCTGAGCTGGGAGGGCGCTGAGTGATGACTGGCCCTGCTGAGTACCATGATAACCATGACCCGAAGATGCCCCACGATAACTTGGGTGAGCTGGCTGAGCAGATCTGAATGAACGGCCTCTGCCGTAATGAAACTGGCCCCTCGAAGAAGCACCACTGTAACTGCCCAATCCTCGAGGCCTCTTGGCCTCCCTCTCCTCTCGATCCTAACGGCGAACCGTGTCAATCTCGCGAGCGATATCAACCACCTCCTCGAACGTAGAACCCAACACTCTCTCTCTGGTCATAAGAATGTGGAGATGATAGTTAAGGCCATCAACAAATCTCCTGATCCTCTCAAGATCTGTCGGAACCATCCAAACGGCATGACGAGCCAACTTAGAAAACCTCGACTCATACTGTGACACAGTCATATCCCCCTGGTTCAGCCACTCAAACCGTCTATGCAGCTCCTCTATGCGGGACTGCGGTACATACTTCTCCAAGAAGAGAGTGGAGAACTTCTGCCAAGTAAGGGGTGCTGCTCAAATCAGCCTACGCCTCTCATACGCCTCCCACCAAGTGAAGGTAGCCCCAGAAAACTGAAAGGTAGTAAATGCCACACCACTACACTCAAGAATCCCTACTATACGGAGCATCTACTGGCACTTATCCAAGAAACCCTGGGCATCCTCGCCCTCTGCTAGGCTAAATGTCGGAGGCTGGAGTCTACTAAACCTCTCAAGAAGACGCTGCTCATCATCCGGCATAACTGGCACAACAAACTCCTAAGCTGGTGCAATCGGCTGGGCTGGAGGTGCCCCCGACGTCTGAAGTCCCTGCACTACCTGCTCAGGTGTACGAGCAGTAGGGGTTTGATTGCCTCCCCCGGCTTGTGAAGTAGCTACTGCTGTGGTGTCTGAAACTGGCTGAGCTAGGCTAGTGCAAACTGATAAGATCTGTGCCAAGGCCTCCTGAAGACCCGGAATCATGATGGGCACAGCTGGTGCCTGAACTGGTGCTGCTGGAGCATTCATAGCCGGAGTCTGATCCGGAGCTAGGGCAGCTGGTGGATCTATAGGTGCTGCCCTCGCTACTCTACCTCTGCCGCGACCACGACCGTGTCCACGGCCTCTGGTCGTCTCAGCTGGTGGCACTAGTGGTCATCCACCTCGTCCGTTAGCTCGCGTCCTCACCATCTGTGAGAGAATGGAATAACAGAAGTTTAGTACTTGGACCAACAAGTTCGCACGACAAGAATTTCAAGAATATGAAGTTTTTCCTAAAGGTTCTGCAGCCTCTCGAGGATAAATACAGACGTCTCCGTACCGATCCGCGAGACTCTACTAAACCTGCTCATGACTCGTGAGACCTATGTAACCTAGACTTTGATACCAACTTGTCACGATCCTAATCCTCAAACCCGGTCGTGATGGCGCCTCTCATGAAGATAAGGCCATCCAGTCCAACACACTACACTTCTTTAAGTAGTTAATTACCATAAAATAGTTTAAAGCGTGATTTAATAGCAATAATTCGCAGAAATATAGATAACAATAGAAGAAACTATCCCGACACGGCCCAAACCGGGGTATCACAAGTCATGAGCAACTAATGTTCCTGATACGAGTCTACTAGGTACGATGTCTGGTACAATAGTTTGAAAGACATAAAATTAATAAGATAAAGGGAGGCACGGAGGCTGCGGACGCCAACAACTACCTCACAGTCTCCAAAACATCGCCTAGACTGGGAGGATCAACACTCAAGAGCGGGATCTACTATGCCTGAATATGCACACAGGGGTACAGGGAGTAAAGTGAGTACTCCAACTCAGTGAGTAACAAATATAAATAATGGCTGAAAGCAAGAAAACACGTGAAAACACAAAGCAATCTATACCGAAGCAGTAAAATCACTTAAAACAGTAAATCAGTGAAATATCAAGTAAACTTCCTTTTTCAACCAGTAAAAACAAGTAATTTGGCAGGTAATTAACAAATAGAAATCCGCCCATCGGGCACAGTATCAATCACTCAGAACAGTATCAGCCCCTCGTGCTCTCTCTCAGTACAATATCAGCCCCTCGGGCTCTCTCTCAGTACAATATCAGCCCCTCGGGCTCTCTCTCAGTACAATATCAGCCCTTCGGGCTCACTCTCAGTACAATATCAGCCCCTCGGGCTCACTCTCACATCATGATGGGTACCCGCGCTCACTGTGGGTGTGCAGACTCCGGAGGGGCCCCTTACAACCCAAGCTCTATATCAAGCCACCTCGTGGCATCATCTCTCGGCACTCGGCCTCACATCACTCAAGCCACCTCGTGGCATATAAAGTATCTCAGGCCCTCGGCCTCATATCACTCAGTGTATCCTCACATCTGGCCCTCGGCCGCAGTCAGTCAGAAAATCATCACAAGCCCCTCGGGCATTAGTAAAATAGTAGTTCTCAGCCCAAAACATCATTTAGAAATATCATTTAAGTTGTCAAATCTGAGTAAAAGTGGTTGAGTTTGTAAACAGTAGATATCAACAGGACTGAGTTCAAATAATAAGTCAAAACAATGTGGAAAATAGTGATAAAAATCCCTGTAGGGTTCAAATAGTTGGCACGAAACCCAAATATGACAATTAGCCCAAATCATGATAATGACAAATAAGTTTCAGTCAAATATGCGGTAAAATCATCAATCGGTATGGACCAAATCACAATCCCCAATAGTACACGACTCCACGCTCATCATCAAGCGTGTGTCTAACCTCAATATAGCACTATGACGGGTAATCCGGGGTTTTAAACCCTCAGGGCATCATTTACAATCATTACTCACCTCGAACCGGCTAATTCTCTAGCTCGCGATGCCTTTGCCCCTCGAATTGGCCTCTACACACGTCGAATCTCTCCAAAATCAGAACGAATATATCAAATATGCTAAGGGAACAAAGCCCAAGCGAAAACAATCAAATTACCACAAAATTCCAGAAATTGGTCAAACCCGACCCCTAGGCCCACATCTCGGAATTTGACAAAATTCACAAAACTAGAATCCTTATACTCTCACGAGTCTATCCATACGAAAATTATTCAATTCCGATACCATTTGGTCCTTTAAATCATCATTTTACATTTTTAAAAGATTTCACAATTTTCTTCTCAAATTCCATCCCAAATCACGAATTAAATGATGAATTCAATGACAGATTCATGTACTCTAGCCAAATCTGAGTAAGAATCACTTACCCCGATGAATTTCTTGAAAAACATTCAAAAAATTGCCAAAATCCGAGCTCTCTAGGTCAAAATATCAAATAAAACCCAAAACCACGTATTTATAGAGTACCCCACAGATTTCCACCTCCGCGGGCCGCACAAAAACGACCGCGGCCGTACAGGCTTTCCTCTAAAGTGACAGACTTTAGTTTTTTGGCCATAACATTGGCTACATATGTCCAAATTGCGATATCTTTACCTTTCTGGAAACTAGATACGAAGGGCTACAACTTTTGTTTGTGAATTATCTCAAAATTCCATGTAGATCAAACGATATGAGCTTCAGAAGTAGGACCAGTGGAATGTTCTTCACCGCGGCCGCACACCATTTTGTGCGGTCCTCACAACACCTACCGCGGCCACACTTCTTTTTGTGCGGACCGCGCAGGTGAGTTCCGAGGCCTGCATCTCTTCTGTACCTGCTACAGCTATGATTTTCGGCCTAAAACATCCCGTAACCTACCCGGAACTCCCGAAACTTCAAATGAATTGTACCAACATGTCCCATGAAATCGTTCAAACTTTTTCAAAACTTCGGAACGCTCACTACAACATCAATCACCAATTTAACATTGGATCCAAGCCTAAGAACTCCAAAAACTCTTAAGTTATGCTTTCGATCAAAAAGTCTATCAAATCTCATCCGAATGACCTAATATTTTGCACACATATCACAAATGACACAACGAAGCTACTGTCACTCTCAGAATTCCATTCCGACCCCTATATCAAATTCTCGCCTATCAACCGGAATCGCCAAAATATCAGCTTCTCCAATTTAAGCCTAAATTTTCTCTACAATTCCAAAACCCATTCCGATCGCGCTCCTAAGTCATAAATCACCTCCCGAAGCTAACCAAACCATCATAACTCACTTCCGAGCCTTCTAACACATAAGTCAACATCCGGTTGACTTTTCCAACTTAAGCCTTCTTAAAAGAGACTAAGTGTCTCATTTCTTACCAAATCCTCTTCGAACTCGAACTAATCAACCCGATCATATAAAACATGGATAACGAAGCGTAAAGAAGCTGAAATAGGGAAAAAACGGAGCGGTAACTCATGAGACGACTGGCCGGGTCGTCACATTCCCTCAAAATGATGCACTTCTCATTACTTTACAAATTTTAGATACTGATGTTAGGAGAATTATGGTAGATGAAGGAAGTGGGGCATGCATTATCCATACTCGAGTCCTCGTACAGATGAGACTCAAGGATAAGATAGTGTCGCGCTATATTACACTAACCGTCTTTAATAATGTAGTTCAACGGAGTTCAGGACAGATCACACTCCCCGTCCTCGCTGGTGGGGTGACTTTAGAAATAACATTCCATATCATGGACCAAGATACCACATACAATGCCATCGTGGGATGACCATGGATACACCCTGTGAGAGCCGTCCCGTATAGCTTATACCAAGTGATCAAATTCCTAAAACCCTAGGAAATATTCAGCATATGAAGGGAACAACGTACATCCCGAGAATACCATCACATCATCATGGATGGCAAGACAACTCAACAAAAGAAAGAAAAGGAAAAAGAAGCATAACAATCAGCAGGGTCGAGATCGCCACAGGTCGAGGACAAAGAAGTCATTATGGACCCAGAGATGGTCGAAGTTGCAGGATCCACCATAGAAGACCTCGATCTCGTCAAGCTAGATCATAGTGACCCCAGCAAAAAGGCATATATCGACTGCAAACTCCAAGACCTAGGTAAATTTAGTCTATTCTTAATAACTAATATGGATTTATTTGCCTTTAGCCATACAGATATGCCAGACATCCCCAAGGAAATTGCCATGCACAGGCTGAATGTCGACCCCCTCTATCCCCAGTAAGGCAGGGCCAATGAAGAAGTAGAAAAGTTATTGGACAAGGGCTCTATCAGGGAGTCGAAGTAACCTAAATGGATTGCCAATGTGGTAATAGTCAAAAAGAAAAATGGGAAATGGAGGATGTATGTGGACTTCATCGACATGAACAAAGCATGCCCAAAGGATTCATTCCCTCTACCACACATTGACCAACTCATCGACGCAACATAAGGGCATGAGATACTATGCTTTCTGGAAGCCTATTCAATCTATAAACAAATACTCCTAGAGAAAGATGACCAAGAGAAAACCACGTTCATCACTCATAGGGGAACGTATTGCTATAGGGTCATGCCATTTGGGTTGAAGAACGCGAGGGCTACTTATCAAAGATTGGTCATGAAGATATTCAAAAACCAACTCGGCAAAACCATGGAGGTATACATCAATGACATGTTGGTCAAATCTGTGAGGGCCGAGGACCACGTCGACCACTTGAAGGAAGCATTCGACATACTAAGAAAATATGGGATGAAGCTGAACCCCAAGAAATGCTCATTCGGCGTGACCACAGGAAAGTTTTTGGGTTTATTGGTATCACACCAAGGAATCGAGGTCAACCCAGATCAAATTAAGGCTATCGACGAGATATCAGAACATTTAACCACAAAGAAGCAAGTCTAGAGACTGACTAGTCGAATTGCGGCCCTATCCAGATTCATCTCGCGGTCATCCGATAGATGTCATAGGTTTTTAACATACTCAAAACAGATTACAGCCTTGAGTGGACGCTTGTATATGTACGAGTGTTGAAATAACTTAAGGAATACCTTTTGTGGCCACCTTTGCTCTTGAAGCCCGAGCCTGTGGAGCGTCTTCTCGTTTATCTTGTCGTTTTGTAAGTAGCAGTAAGTGCAGTCCTGGGTCGAGAAGACAAAGGTATGCAATCTTCAATTTATTATATCAGTAAAACACTTGTCGACACCTCACCTTGAGAAACTAAACCTAGCCCTAGTCATAGTTAAAGCTTAGGCTATACTTATAGTGTCAACCAATCTCGATCGTCACCACATTTTCTTTAAGAAGCATATTACACAAACCCGAGCTATCGGGGAGGATGGCAAAGTGGGCAATTGAATTAAGTCAGCACGACATCACTTATCATCCTCTTACAACAATAAAGTCGCAAGTGTTCGCCGACTTCCTTGTAGATTTTAGCACAAAACTAATGCTCGAGGCTGAGAAAGAAGCCACTCAAGCTTCTCTCCAAACACAGGACTTGTGGGTCCTACACACCAATGGCACATCCAATGCCTGCAGTTCTGGACTGGGACTCAAGCTCGAGGTACCCACCGGTAAAATAGTTTGTCAATCCATAAGATGCCCAGATATGACTAACAACGAGGCCGAGTAAGGGTCCATAATTGCAGGATTAAGACTAGCTCTAGAATAGGGGGCGAATCGATTGAAGCTACGTTGTGAATCTTCACTCGTAGTCAACAAAGTTACTAGGACTTTACAAATCAAAGAGGAGAGATTACAGAAGTATCAGGTTGAGATCTGCAAATTGCTACCCAATTTCAACAAATGCCAGCTCGACTAGATTCCATGAACTCAGAACGTCGAAGCATATGGCCTCGCCAAATTGGCCGCCGCAACCAAAAGCATAACTCTTGGGGATAAGAGTGTGGTGCATCTCCTCAGCTCGGCATTAGACCACATCGAGGTAAGATCTGTAAATTTAACTTGGGACTGGCGCAATTGTATTATATACTATTTGCAGGACGACACCTTCCAAACGACAAAAAAACCCCCTAAAAAGCTAAAAAGGCAAGCCTCTAGGTACAACCTCCTCCACAACGACTTGTATAAGAGAACATACGACGACCCCTTAGCAAAATGTTTTAAGTCCGAACCAAACCCAACGCACTCTTGAGGAAGTCCACGAAGGTCATTGCAGTAGTTACTTTAGTGACCGAGCACTTGTCAAGTGCCTTATACGGTCTGGATATTATTGGCCCACCATAAAAAAAGATGCCCCAGAATTTGTGAAGAAATATGAGTAGATTCAAAAATACGCTCCAATAATCCACCAAGCAGGCGAACACCTCCACTGTGTCACCTCTCCATTACCATTTATTAAATGGGAAATAGATATCGTGGGACCACTTCCGCTAGGACGAGGTAATGTAAAATTTCTTTTAGTTTTGATTGACTATTTTTCTAAGTGGATGGAAGCAGGAGCATTCGCCTATATTTGCGAGTAAGAGGTAATCGCCTTCATATGAAAAAATATCATCTACCAGTTCGGCCTACCTAAAAAGATAAGTTGTGACAACGGACCCCAATTCACGGGAAGAAAAACCACAGAGTTCCTCAAAAAATGGCGCATCAAAAGGACACTTTCAACTCTTTACCACCCGGTCGGCAAGGGGCAAGCGGAGTCCTCCAACAAATCTATCTTAAACATCATGAAGAAGAAACTCAAAGAGGCCATGGTACTTTGGCCAAAAATACTCCAGAAGTATTATGGGCGCATAGAAAAACCCCGAAAATGAGCATAGGAGAACACATTATTCTCTAGTCTATGGAACGATAATGGTCATACTAGTCGAAGTCGGAAAAACCAGCCTGAGGTACTCCCATGAAAGCAGTACCGACAATGACAAGAATATGATACAAGACCTCGACGAGATATGGCATACATAAGAACGGTCTCACAGAAAATCCAAGCAGAACGCTACTACAATACAAAGGCAAATGTACGATTGCTCAACATTGAGGATTACATGCTCAAAGCCAAGACCCAAGCAGGCAGAGATCCGTGAGAGGGAAAATTAGGAACCAACTAGGACGGACCATACAAAATCATAGGCAAAGCGGACAAGGGTTCATTCCAACTGATAACTATGGAATAGAAGCTCCTACCAAACAATTGGAATATCAGCCACCTTAAGTACTTTATATTCTAAAAAATATGAAATGCCCCATAAGTCGTACCTTTTTTCCCTCACTTGAGTTTTGTCCCAATAGGGTTTTCTCAAGGAGGTTTTTAACGAGGCAATAGGTGGGACAATTCTAGTTGGAGTACGCAAAAGCAGACATGTTTTTCATTGTTCGACTCCTCAAGAATCTCCAAGTCGAACAATGAAGGGACAAAACATACTAGGACTCCAATTGGGACATCAATCGACACCCGAAACTTGTAATTTTCTCAAAACATTTCCTCAGAGCCAAACAATGTAATCAAAGTAATGATAATCAAAGTAAATAAGATACACGTCCATTGAAACTGCTCTCCTGAAATGGTATGTTCGATCAACTCAAATAACACATATCGAACATCGGCCACAACTTAAGAAAATGGTATGTTCGATTAGCTCGAACAACACCTATCGGCCCTCGGCCACGACTTAACAAAATGGTACGATTGATCAACTTGAACAACACCTATCAGCCCTCAGCCATGACTTAACAAAAAGGTAAGTTTGACCAGCTCGAACAAAACCTATCGGCCCCTGGCCTCGACTTAACAAAAAGGTAAGTTCGACCAGCTAGAACAACTTCTATCAGCCCTCGGTCATGACTTAATGAAAGGTAAGTTCGACCAGCTCGAAAAACTCCTATCGGCCTTTGGCCATGACTTAATGAAGGGTAAGTTCGACCAGCCCGAACAACTCCTATCGGCCTTCGACCTCAACCTAACTCAACAGTTTTGACCCATTCGAACAACATTTATCGACCCTCAGCCAAAACCCATATAAAGGATAATAATAAAGAAGCAAAATGCAAGTACGAACACAAGCACGCACAAAGAAAAAAAGGTACATATGAAACCAAAACAAACGTTTGTATTCATAGAAAAACGTTTTTACAAAGATGTTCGAAGACGCCAACAAAAGGTATAGTACAAAAACAAAAAAGATAAACATTCAATGGTCGTCGCCACCCTGATTTCCAATATCCTCTCCTTCTCCGCCTCGACCATAAGCAGAGTCATACTAAGCACTATCCGCAAGCTGGTCCACACTTCCCTAATTGCCTTCCTCGGAATTAGGCTGAGGTGTGGCAGGATCATAGTCGCAGGCGAGCCGGGTCTCACTAGCTTTGACTCGAGCCTTCTCAATGACCGTATCAAAGACAAATTCCATATTGTTCAACTCAGGAATCACTTCCAATCGGGCTTTAGCGAAGATCTAGTCCTCGTAATTCCCTCGGGGAATGTCAGGAAATTCAGAGGCATGAGACGTAGAGTGCCGTTTGAGCAGTAGGGCATTCTCGACCTCAGCAACAGAAACTCGCTCAAGAAGTTTGGAGTTCTCCCTATCCATATCTCCAATTCTCTCCTCGAGCGAGCCTGGCCTCTTAAGTTTCGGCTGTTGACAGAGCATTATCCCGCTAAGAACGAAGAGTCCAATTCGTCAACTCTAAAATATCAGATCTTCTCCAAATTTCCATTTGGGAGGACTTCACCTGTTCAAGCATCTGCTTCTTCTCAGCGACCTCCCCCTAAGAGAATCCATCTCAAACTGACACCCGTCTAACTAACTTTGCAGTTGAACCACCTGGCTCTAGAGGTCGTTGCATTGGGCCTCCACGCCTTAACTCAACTCAAGCTCTTCTTCTTTCCTTTTCAGCATTCCCTTGAGAACGCTGAATTGCTCCACGGATGCCATCAAATCTTCGCCTTTATTCTTCAACTCCTCCCTCAAGGAAGGCATGTCGCCCTCCCCGTGAAGCCGCCTCTAAGCACCCCGGTACTTTCCGCAGAATTCATGGTACTTAGCCTTTAGCTTTTAGTAGATCTCCTTCCGCTTTTTCTCCCTCCGCACACTCTCGATCTCCAAAATAACAGTTTGCAAACCAAAGAAAAGTAAAAATCAAGACTTAGAAGCAATTCAAAGAAAAGGAAAAAGAATGAGAAACGAGTACACTTACCCTGAGAGCGAGGCCGACGATGCTCTTTGATAAGGTGTTGTCCCTCGGTTCTTTTGAGAGTCACATGCTCGACTTTGGAGTAGAGGGGACCAAGGGCATTGACTACATCCTCAGTGTCATTTAGCAGATCACAATTCATTGGAATCATGATAGTTCTTGAACCACACTCTATTCTTACCTCGATCTGAGTAGTCCCCTAATCGATCATCTTAAGACCCTCGAGGTAGATGTCGGAACCAGACTCATCGACCTCATCGACGAGGCCCTTGCCTTTGTCCCCAACAACAGAAGAAACATCCTCGTCTGTCCTAGAAGAAGAGGCCTCCTCGTGCCCGATACGCATAGAGCTATCACTAAACGCCCCCTCCGCGACTATCTCCTTCCTGGTGGCGCAAAGGTACGACTGCGTTGATCTCTTCTAACTGAGGCACCTCAGAGGTCACCCAAACATCCTCCCTAAAAAATATTATTGCAGTCTCCCGCACCACGATCTCGTCCTCTAACAAGTCAACGGTCGCGGGGTACGCCTTCTCCTACATCCACGGGCTTCATTTTATGGGGTCTCAAGTTCGCGTCATGTGGAGAAACCTCCTCGTCCTTGATGATGAACGAAACAAAGGAGGGAAAGGGCTTAGTAGTTGACACGGGAGCGGAGACAGAAGGCGTAGTAACCCTTCTCCTCCTAAACGAAGGCGCATGCGCCCTGTTCCTTCTTGCATCACCCCTGACAGAACCTAGAGGAAACACAAAAAGGTAAGCACGATGATGTAAACAAGTACAAGTGCAATGCTGATCAGAAGAATGAAATTACATATCGAGGGGAGGGTCGGTCTGAACTTCTAAAAGAAGCTCAACCAATCAAGAATCCCCATTATATAGGGGAGAGCTTGTCTAACCCAGTCAGCGAGATGCGTCACCAACTGAAGAGGTCGACCAATAGCTGTAGAACAAGAAGGGTTATTCAACAAGCTTGGAATGAACAAATATTTAGAGTGGTAGAAGCAAGAGTACGAGTACTTACGAGTGTAGTTCCAGGCCTCAGGGAAACCTGTAACATCGGCCACGATGACCGTAGTCTTGAAAAAGATGAAGTTGAGCTAGAGTTGCTGACTACCTTTATTGTCCATTTTTACCACCAGGCACTTACCCCCACAATGTTGAAGGTTCAACATCGTGCCTTGATAGAAGCTGAGGGCGAATAGATGCACTAAATGTCGCAATGTGACCTCGACACCAGCCAGGTCAGTAAACTCTGATTGCTTCTTGATCACCTTATAAACATAGGGGGCAAGCTGAGTAGGGCAATCCTTATAATAACAACAAAACTCCTCCACCAACGAAAGGAGGGGGAACGAGTAGGCATAAAAAGCATAGTACCCAGGACGGTGGGCGTACACTTCGTCATTGTTAGCAGGTATTAGCTCCACATGATTGGGAAGGCTGTACTTAACTTTGAACTTAGCCAAATTCTTAGCCGTCGTGGAAGATTGAAAAATCTCAGTCATCACCTCCGGAAGCTATTGAAGATCAGGTTTAGCATCAGGACTACGGGGGATGATCTCCTCCTACTAAAGGGAGAGCCTCCCCTTCAGCGGCGGAGATGGTGCCTTCCCCATGAACGGGAAATACGACAACCAGTGGAATAGGTTGGGCCTCTTCATTAACCTCAGAATAAAGGTTCAGCATGGCTATAAAGATTAGATGATTAAAAGCAAAAATCTAGGAAGATTGGAAGAAACCTCGGAGGTGGTAGAGCCAGAAAAACAAGTGAAAGCAAAAGCAATTTCAAAGGAGGTAAAACTTGAATAATGGTGGAACAATCACTATTTACAGAGGAGAAGCACCGATTCTGAAATGGCTCATCATGATTGCCACTAGAATCGAAACAACAGAACCAATCAGAAGTCATGCGTATATCAATACAACATATCGGGAACATGCGTCATCATGACGAATGACGTCACACCTTTTCTTTGACAAGATGGTTCCATTGAATCACTCGGGAAGACTAAGAATTTAAAATATACGGTCTTCGAAATGCCACGTCGCTCGCTTTTTACAACGGCCACGACCGATGTTATTCGCTCATTGAACTCGCCCACGAGGACGACCCCAACAAGCTGAGGGACTAACTATATGGGCGAAAAATATCACGTTATATGTTGACCAAGTCAGCATAAATGGAGCCTTCAAAAAGTGACACGTGTTGTCGATAGGATACAATAACTTGACCTCAAGGGTCGACGTCACGATGAGACAATGCGTCGCCGACGAGGTCGAAGTGACTCGATGGAAGACGAGGACGAGCACTCCTTTTCGGAAAGCAGTAACGGCTAGTTCTAGTATCAATATTCCCTAGAAAATATTCCACTGAATATTCTTCCTAGTTGTACTATCTAAGATTTTGTGGCACATGTACCCTTATAAATAGAAAGATGTATAGTTATGGGGGGAGGGGGAGGATTGTGACCCTTTTTGGTAAAGAACAACACATTGACATTCTTTGAATATTCTCTCTTTATCATATACATATAAAGTTCGCCTTTCTACATCTTTATCTATCTTTTCTTCCCCGATCCAAGAAGGATACAAATATCAAAAAGCTTATCATTATCCATCATTGTTGGAAGAAATATTATCGGAGAATCTCACCTTTTGTCGAGTGACTTCTACTCATATATTTACTTAAATATCATTTATTGTCATTTACTACTATCTTCCATATTCTTGAATCATTCATTACACCATTATTGTTATCATTTATTGCTATTCAACAACACACGTGAGATATTTTCTATAAATACACCTGGTCTATCCTTTGAGTATTAATATCGGCTAATATTTAACTCTATTTCATTATAAATTTGATTGTATAAATCTAGATCTGAATTTTGGGTCATACCATATTGTCCTTGGACGGATTGGATGAACAATGTTTACGTTTTTCTTTTTCAAATCGAATGCATATATCACTTTGTCCTGCATTTACGTATTCACACATGCCTGGATGCATATGGGCGCACACGCATGTATGATCAAACAATAAGAAATCAAAAAGTTGAAAAACAAACTGATGCTAAAAGCACTACAGATGGAAATATGCAGAATTAATTTTATGTTTAGTTTGATTTCCTTTGTATAGATAAGAAATCCACTAGATTTGGCTTTCATAAGCAAAAAAATCCAAACCAAACTATAAACATCCACAGTTTGCCAAAAATTGGAAAACGAACAAACTACTTAAGAACATGCTTGTAGTCGATCTAATCAAGTTTAACATAATTAAGGATGTTTAAATTGAGTTTTGCTAAAAAAAATGAATAAGTTGTGATCGAGCGCTGCTCGATCACAAACGGGCTGGGTTATTCAACTAATACATTGACGAATAAATTATATTCCACTTTTCGAAACCAAATTTGATCAAATTATAGTTTGAAGCTTGAGAAATTTCAATATTTATGCAACTCAATTGTGTTGCTCGAGTGAAAATGAATGTTGAATCCACTATTTCTTACGTTATTTATGTGGCGAATTGGAGCACGATAGTCAAATCACTTTATTTTTTTTATATAAATTTTGGCCTAGGTTCTTTAATTTTTTTTTTCTTCTTTTAATACTTGAAAACAACCTTTTTGATTCCCAAATAATAATATTATTACAGAAAATGAAGCAATTTACTCAATTTTTTCTTCTGCATTTACATTTTGTGTTTATACTAATACCGTTTTATCTCATGGGCGACTCCTGGATACTCAAAGGAGTTGTTTGGCTGGGGCTTTAGCATAACTAAATTTTACAAACAATGTTTAGTTTTCGAAGTGATTTATACATGTATAAGTTATACCGAAATCTATGTACTATATTTTGGAGATATAATGTAAAATAAGAATGTGAGAGTTAGTAATATATGGGTTAAATTACAAAATAACAAACAACACTAACCTTACATACTAATCCATGCATAACTAACTCTTATTAATCCCTACATAATTAATTCTTACATTGCTAATACAATCAGATTTCTCTATAACGGTATCTTTATATAATAGCCATTTACTTTAAAAGTCAAATTTCTTTTTCGGGACCAATTTTTTATTTTATCATATATATCCTTTATAAAAGAACTTCACTATGGTATCCAGAAAATATCGAAACAAACTCGGCTGTTTGGCTGCTAGTGTATAATTTGTCTCTAAACTAAAGGACACCTAACTTGTTGTAGTGTATTAGAATTTAGAATAACATCGTAATTGGGTTAACTACGTACATTTGGGAGTAAAGGAAAAGTCTAGGAGGAAAAGGTAAGACCAAAAATGTCAATGTCATAGTTTTATAGCCTGTTTGGCCAAGTTTTGTTTTGCCAATAGTACTTTTTTTTTGTCATAAATGCTTTTGGCCAAAAATTGAGGTGTTTGGCCAAACTTTTGGAAGGAAAAAAAAGTGCTTTTGAGGAGAAGCAGAAGCAGTTTTGGAGAAGCAGAAAAAAGTAGTTTCTCTCCAAAAACACTTTTTTGAGAAGTACTTTTGAGAAAAATACACTTAGAAGCAGTTTTTTAAAGCTTGACAAAACCCTAATGGCTGCTCAGAAGTACTTTTCAAAATAATTAACCAAACACAAATTGCTTCTCACTAAAAGTACTTTTAAGAAAAACACTTTTGAAAAAAAACACTTCTCAAAATAAGCTGATTTTTGCGGCTAGGCCAAACGGCTATCGGATGCTTTGCACCAGGTCGGGGGAGAAGACCATGTGACTCCATTCAGCTTCTGTCTTCGCCTTCCCCACCAAAGAGTTTCTATTTTTAGAAATCAAAAGAACAATATTAAACCAAAGGATAAACTTGTCATTAAGCATACCTCTTTCTCCTAACCTTATACCACCATTTTATTATTAATTTATATAAGAAAGAATGACATATTTTTATATTTAAAAAATAATTTAATTTTTAATATTACGTATAATTTATCCTTAATAGCATACTTTTATAGTTACAGGATAACCTAATAACTTGCTCGAGATCTTAACTGCATAATTTTTTTTTTTTTTTTTTTTTTTTTTGTGAAATACTATCACATAAACTGAAAACGAATGAGTATTCTCGGAATAACAATAGTAGTAATAACTAAGGACAGATGTGCAATTTCCGTAAAGTCCAAGGCCCTTTTTGAAAGTAGACATGCATAAAAAGGCAACTCTCTGTATTCAAACCAAACCAATTGGCCTTTCTTCCTCTTACGGTCATTCTTCTTCTTCTTCTTCTTTACTACTGTTGGAAAATAAAATAATGAAGAACTCGAGAATGAAAGCTTTATTGCTGGTGCTTGTGCTAATGTGCGCCATTTTCAACATTTCCTTATCCTTAACTGATGGTAAGTTCCAAAACAGTTGCTTCCTTAGCTCCACTAATGATTTAATGTCCACTTCTAGCTAGCAACTTTGATATATTTAAAATTTGATGTAATGTTAGCTAGTTTTATGTTGTTTTTGCTACTTCAATCTATACATATGTGGTTTCTTGCTATTTAATTAAGTTTGGTTACTTTTAGGTATATAATAAGAAATGTCATTATTCAGTTCCCAGAACTTTTGATGGGAATTTTGGTGTCTTTATATATCTTGAAGTTCCCATCCCCTCCCCACAATCTCACAAGCCAAGTGTTTGTTTTGTTGTAAGAAGGAGAAATAGAGAAAAGTTGATAATTTTACTACTCATAGGAAAATTTGAAATTGTTGTTAGTATTTGTTAATTTTTTGAGTAAGTGTTGGGAACATTAATGGTCGTACAAAAAAAAAGAAGGTGCACATTAAAGGTGAGTATAATTACTTGAAGACGAAAAAAAAAAAACAGACAATTAAAAGGGCGGTATATTTATACTCATTTATTATTAATAGTATAAAAAAAAGAAAAGAAAAGCTGAGCACTAATGGGTTGGTTCCAAGAGTCAGTTTTCAGTATTGTCCATTGGTCACAAATGTCTTGTCATACAGAGAGAGTTAGCTGTTTTGAGCTCAACTTGTCCTTTTGATGGAAGAAGGGGAGTGAGTGGTGACAGAGGTGATTTTTGTCATTTTGGAATAAGCAATTTTGCAGTAGATAGTCAGGACTGCAATAAGCTTTTCCTATTCATCACCCGGAATTAAATATACTACCAACAAATACAAAAGATATTTCTTTTACGTACGTGTTTATCATTTAACTATACTATTGATACTATAATTAAATTATTTAAGTTAAAATAAACATTAAATGTAATTAAATATTTATCGCATGTAGGACAATCGTATAAAAGAGAGGAACCTTAAAGCAACGATAAAGTTGTATCTATAACATATTAGTTACAAGTAAGACATAGGAACGGTCGCTAATATTTATATTAAAATAACTAATCTAGATTATTGTGCGGCCCTTTTTTTATACTACTAACATTTCCCTAAGAGGGGATACATGTGCATGTCATCTCACTCAACTAAAAGGTACTAGTACAAGAGCACGAGCTGTGCACATGATGCTTACTAACTTTTGCCAACTTTGGGTCAAATTAAATGTGACTAGTCTTTTGGATTTTGCGAGAAACTGACGTGAGAGCATCCATCAAAGTCATTCCAATGTGTCAGCCGATTCGATTCTGGACGATTTTTTGTGGCGGTTTTGGAGAAAGGTTAGGTTTCGCAGCTGGTTCTTCCACCTTAAAGTTGGGGCGTTAGCTGGCTGTGTTGATATTGGAACATTTTAGGACTATTAGGGGTCGTTTGGTAGGATGTATAAGAATAATATTTGATTAGAGTGTATTAGTTATGCTTGCATTAATTATGCTGGTATTAGTTATCTTGATATATTTCTTATCCATTGTTTGGTTTGATGTATTAAAGTATTACATAATTTCTAAAAGAGTTGTTTGTTTACAAAAATGCACTCAAAACTAGTTCACACTCTAACTTTTTAAAAGAAACATATGTTGACAAATATTTTTATATGAAAAAGTTTAAAAAAAATTATTTTATTTGTCTACCTATATTGTAAAATAAAATTAAATATTTATATATAAAAATAAAAATATGCTAAGTATTTATTTATTTACTAGGGATATAATTTTATTTTTCACTATTTGGATTATTTTGAACTTGCATTAATATACTAACTAACATATTTTAATCAAGCATAAATTTTGAAGGATAATTTTGTCTTTAACTAAGCTAATACATGCATTAAAACTTATTGCATTGCCATTATTTTCTATGCATTAGTTATGCATAGGATAATACCAAATAAGATGTATAACTAATGCCTGCATAACTAATGCATAGATTTAAAATGTCTACCAAATAATGTATTATTAATACACAAAGTCAATGCATGCATTAGCTTATCTAATGCATCCTACCAAACGAGCCCTTATAATTATATATGTGTTATCCGTGTAGTTTACTTTTTAAGTTCTAGGATTATATATATGCTATTTCAGGATTTAACTTACGAACGTACCAACTGAAATATATAGTTCGATCAATATAATTTACAACATATTGTTTCATTTAATTTTGTAAGTTATAAATATTTTATAATCACTTGTAATTATATAAGTGACTTGATATATTATTGTTGATTAAGTTAGGCTCATCTCTTTATACCCCTTAAGCCCCCTCTCATAATTACTCTACGGAGTAAAGTGGCCGCCGTTCCTACTTGCTAGGTCTTAAAGCTTAAATTTTTTTGTTTTCTTGTACATTTTTCGCTATCCTTTGCTTACACAATTTGGAAATTACTCTACATTTGACCTCGAAAAACATGGGATGGGAATTGGGGACATTCTAACATTGATTATTCGCCGGAAAAGGTGCTGCAATAGAGGGCAAGTGTCATCACATTGTTATTTACTGTTGTCCCTACTTAGGGATTTGCAGAGATACCTATTCCTTTGTCCATTATGCTTTGAATTATAATAATCTTTAAAATATTCAAGTAATGTGGATATATATCTTGGATATGGATAACTCTCTTCGACATTCTAACTCATCCATTTTAGGGGCATTTCTGTCCATCGATATCCCTGACGTTCTGACATTATTTTATTTATTTATTCTGTAGTCCAAATAATTTTTATTAACTACGGGGTAAATCCTTTCTCTAGTTCTAAGCATGCCTTTTATGTGAATTTTATGAACTGAGAGGAAAATGGCTTGAACATAGTGAAAGCTAAACTTAATTTAAATGTCTAGAGTAATTTAAGTTGTAATAAGGTGTGCCCGGATGGTTGTAAGAAGTTTCTAAAAAAATAAAATCTTCACTTTGTACTTTCACAAAAAAACATATTCATTCTCAAATACATAATGAATTATACTCCCTCCATTTCAATTTAAATGCGTTAGTTTGGCTCGGCACGAAACCTAAGAAAAAAAAGAAAAACTTTTGAAACTTATGGTATTAAAAGTTTAAGGGGTGAAAATTTTATGGGTCCATCATATTTATGTGGTTAAAAAAATTTCTCATTAAGTGTAAATGGGTAAAATGAAGGGTTTAAAATTGAAATGCAGTCATTTTTTTGGAACGAATTAATAAGGAAAGTATATTATCTAAATTAAACCAAGGATTACTATGTTCTTTCAAAATTTACTTACCGTAAGCTTGTTTTCCAGAATTTAGACCCAAACCAAGACCTCCTTAGCGTCTTAATTTGCTAGAGTTGACAATAACAACTAGTTGTAGACTTGTACCAGTAGCATCTACATCTCTATATAAACTTTGACTTAATTGCTTTCATTGAAATTTATCTATAAGTACGTTATAAATAATCTGACGGTGTAAATAATTATAACTACATATTACACAACTTAACCTGTTTTTTAAGCACAGGATTGTTAAAGAATGGAAACTTTGAAATGCCGCTGGCGAAAGGAAACCTCAATGGCACGGTGGTCCTAAAGCACAATGCCATACCAGAATGGTCGATCTCCGGCTTCGTCGAGTACATAAAGGCGGGCCAAAAACAAGGTGACATGCTGCTGGTTGTGCCGGAGGGCTATGCCGCGGTTCGTCTAGGAAACGAGGCGTCCATCAAGCAAGTATTGAATGTTACAAAGGGAATGTACTATTCCTTAACATTCAGTGCTGCTAGAACTTGTGCTCAAGAGGAACGTATCAATGTATCCGTTACACCCGATTTCGGAGTACTGCCTATCCAAACATTGTATAGTAGCAGTGGTTGGGACTCATATGCTTGGGCATTTCAAGCTGAATTTAGCCAAGTTGAGGTTTTACTGCACAATCCTGGTGTTGAGGAAGATCCTGCTTGTGGTCCTCTCATCGATTCAATCGCCATTCGCTCTTTATACCCTCCTAGGGCCACTAATAGTAAGTATTTGGCTTCATTTCCTTTTTCTAGCACTTATTTCGATTCATTTTACATATTGCATTCAAAGTTAAAAAGAAAAAAAAAGCTTTTAATTTATCACAAAACGAACGTGAAAGTTCTTTTACCTAGTTAAATTTTAGTTGACTAGTGTATTCTACGAAAATTGGTAACGAATCATACACGTTAGGTTATGTATAAAAATAAAATCTTCACCGACAATAATCAATATATAAAAATGAATGTCTAATTGATATAAGTTTAAATGATCTAGTATATGATTCTATTTGGTGAATATTACATTGATGATTTCTATATACTAGTATCTAGTTTTGCATACCTAAAGGAGAAGTCACATGCTTAAATAAAAAGGTGATGTTGCATGATTGTGATGTTGTCTGTTGGACCACTCTTTCTCATCTACTATCCAATCTACTGCTTTTCTGGATGTAGGGTTGGCGTTCTCTGTCACTTTTTTGAGTATTAATATGTGAATGTTTCCCCTTAGATTTTTGTTCATTTTAGTACTAAGCCAATAGATTTCATTCTGATAGAATTTCATGTTAAATCTGCAGAGAATTTGCAATAATTCCTAATTTGCTTAGTAAATTAGTGGTTAGTTGATCAATTTGTCACTAGATCGAGTTAGACCCCTTAAATTCCTTTAATAAATACTAATCTAGGAAGAACAAGAACAACGAATACGGATTAAGCTAAATAAAGAATGCAATTCAAAGCCTAGAAGATATATCAGCTAGAACAATTAATTACTAACATTTAAATACCAAAGATAATTCAAGTATCTTTGATGTTGCTGTAATTACTTTCTGTAATACACATTATCCTTTCTATAACCTTTCTTGTTAGATCACACTGGGTATGTTGTTGATGGTGAGATTTTTCTTAGTTTTTATGTAGGAAAGTTTAGGTTAAGCGATTCTAAAAGTATGCGCTCAGATTTTAACAAAAATTAATGGGAGAGAAAAAAGTAAGTTTGAAGTACATGTAGTGCTGGCACCAGTTGCTAAAAGGGACCAAATTTTAGTCCATTTGGGTACTTCTGCGGGTGCACAAATAGATGCTTTCCTCCAACTCATTCCAAGAAATAATTATAGGTACTTAAATCGCAAAACAAACTCTTTATGATTGTCAACATCGAAATCCAAGTTGTAAATTTTATGTAAATATATTCTCATATCTAATTCATCACTTCCAACATGCATATTCAAGTCCATTTTAGGTAAGAATTAATCGCTTTTATCCAAGGGCCAAACTTTGTTGTGTCGGTATTTTATATAATTGTTTACTAACTTCTCATTCATTTGAATTTATATGTATTTTCACTGGGAAAGTTGTTCTTATCTGAGCAAGAGGTTACAAGTTATTTGAGTCATGGAAACAGACTCTTGCAGAATGCAGGATAAGACTGCATATAATAGACCCCTGTGGTCCGGCCCTTCCTCCGGACCCTGCGTATAGCGGGAGCCTAGTGCATCGGACTGCTATCTTTTTATGCATGCACTTTCACTCTGTCATCCCAGAAAATGACTGATATATCATGAACTGTATATGCAGAGAACTTGTTGAAAAATGGAGATTTTGAAGAGGGTCCATACATATTCCCAAACACAAGCTGGGGAGTTCTTGTACCACCAAACATTGAAGATGACCATTCCCCTTTACCAGCATGGATGGTTGAGTCACTAAAGGCAGTCAAATACTTGGACTCTGATCATTTTTCAGTGCCACAAGGCAAGAGAGCAATAGAGCTAGTTGCTGGAAAAGAAAGTGCAATTGCCCAAGTTGCAAGAACCACTATTGGCAAAATGTATGAACTCAGTTTCAAAGTTGGAGATGCCAGCAATTCTTGTGAAGGTTCCATGATTGTTGAGGCCTTTGCTGGAATGGATACACTTAAAGTCCCCTATGAATCTAAGGGGAAAGGCGGATATAAGCGCGCTGTTCTTCGTTTCAAGGCCACTGCTAACCGCACTAGGATCATGTTTCTTAGCACATACTACCATACGAGGAGTGATGATTTTGTTTCCCTCTGTGGTCCTGTTGTTGATGATGTGAAGCTCTTGAGTGTCAGGAACCCTCGTCGATTCCTCTGAGTCATGTATTTTGATGATAAACGATGAATTTTCGAGTTATAGTACTGAGTAAATTTGGTTGTAATGAAGCAAGAAGAATGTGAGAGTTCTGTTTCTCTTAGCTTGTTTACTAGTAGTATTTTCATACGAGTATGTATTATACTAATGTCTAATGAAAGGCAAAGAAGTATATATATATATATTTTGATTGGTGTTTGAGTGGTTTATGTATTGAAGCACAATAAATCAGTAATGGATTTGAAGTTGCTATTGATTTCCTCACTTCTTTCCTCTTAGGCAAAAACTACATGATTATAAACCTGCTATTACTGTATTTTGCATTGGACTTTGGTAGTTGTCAAATTAGTTTGAGCAAATGATTGTTGCAACATCAACAATACGAGCAACCATTGTCATTAATTTTAGCCAACAACGAGTGTGGCTCTAGTGAAGATTGAGTGGTATATCATTGTTGGTATTGTAAGATTTTCCTGCGTACAGGTGGCTAATAGGTTTAAGGTCCATAATTAATATTTAATTAATGAGCAAATCCCATCCGTCTAATTGGTTATTTGATGAACATATTAGATTATATCAAAATCTCTAAATTTGTCCTCCCTTCACCTATTAGGGTTACCACTTTTTCCTACATACAATTCCATCACTGACGGCTATGGTAACGTAATGCTAGGGTTCGGAGGTAGAAATCAATTTATCAAGTTATACTTCCGCTTTACGATAATGGCTTCCGCTTCAGTTACGTTTTCTATAACGATTATTATATGTAAGATTATCATGTCCAAGATCCTGGCATGAATTAAAGTTTATGTTTACATGTGGTATCATGAGCATTGATTGTTTAAACTGATAATCTTATTAAACAAGTTTTATATATTTTAATTATGTTGCCTTATAAAATTAGAACTTCACATATTTTCAAAATTTAATCGTGCGTGTGAAGTCTTCTGTTTATAGATAAAGTATTATGATGGATATAAACTCTAGTGACTTCCTGTTTGATTTGACGATTTCAGTTTTGGATGGTGAAAGTTAAATTCCTAATTATTAATTATGAATTCATTGGTTTTATCCACTAAATTCATCTCTGTTTATCACTCTTAAAAGTAGCATGAGAATTCTTTCGCCTCTGCTTCAGATTATTTGATGTTAAAATAATAAAAGTAAAATGAAGATAGAAAGCGACAACTTTGGGGTTTTGATCAAAAACACCTTGATAATTGGATTATGGACCACCAAATATAAAATATAAGAGGTAATAATGGGATACCTTATGTTTGGGCAGTTTATCTAATCCTTGCCTTTTAGCAATTGTTTGGACAGTTTAATTTGTATTGGGCTATTAGTTGATAAAGTCATTAATTATTTATTTTATGCAAGTACTATTGTTCATATAGTTTGTTGGTCACCAAAGTGATCAAACTAGAATGATTTAAAATATTCATATGCATAAAATTTTCCGATGTTTATTTTATGTGTGCATTTATGTTTATATAGTTTGTTAGTCAACAAAGTGGTCAAACTAGTATGTTCATGCAAAGTTTTATCCATGAAATTAAAGAAATGCCTATAATTAAAAATTAGTGGATAAATTAATTTTTACTATTGCTAGAACTTAAGGATTTACTCAAAGGTAGATCAATTATTCTTTGAATTATGATGACTGTCACACCTCCTTTTTCCACACCCGAGGGGGCGCAAGGGAGTTTTTTCCAATTAAAGGACAATCGAAACGGGATTGGTTTATTTATTTCAGAGTCGCCACTTGGAAGATTTAGGGTGTCCCAAGTCACCAATTTTAATCCCGAATCGAGGAAAAGAATGACTCTATATTACAGTCTGCGTACCAGAAATCCGGATAAGGAATTCTGTTAACCCGGGAGAAGGTGTTAGGCATTCCCGAGTTCCGTGGTTCTAGCACGGTCGCTCAACTGTTATATTTGGCTTATTTATCTGATTTTAAATACAATATGAACTTATGTGCAAATTTTATCTTTCAACCGCTTTTATCATTTACTGTTATTTTTATCAAGAATTGCAACGTTATAAAATATATCTCGAACCACGTTACAATCAATGTACCCGTGGTCGTCGACACACTTTGACTCCGTTGAGATTTGGATTTGGGTCACATCAATGTGCACCCGAGTTTAAGGAAATTAAATTATTAAAGGCGCGCCTAAAGCGACTAGCGTATTTATTTTGGGTAAGACCGTGGAATTTTACTAAACGGTCCATCCCGAAGTCCAAATAATTTTTAAAGCAAATATTTACTGAGGGCCCCGCAATTTGTATTTTATTTGGCGAGGCTCATCTCATTCTTATTTTTTAAAATGAATTTGCAACGTCATGGACACGCATCTCGAACCACGTCACAATCAATGTACCCGTGATTAGAAATACATTTCGAATCCGTCGAGATTTGGATTTGGGTCACATAAATGTGCACCCGAGTTTAAGAAGGTAAGGTTTATTAAAGCGTATCCTAAAGAGACTAACGTGTTGTTATTTTAGGAGGGTTGTGAGATTTGCTAAGCAACCCGTCCTGGAAACTAAATGCTTCAATAATATACATTTAACAAGGGCCCCGCATTTGCACGTTTTGTTTATTTTCATCGAGGCTCATCTCGTTCTTATTTTAAAAGGATATCCTATAGCAACTACGTTTCTTATCGCGTTTGTCCTTATCAATTGAAAACAGTAGATAGTCCTAATTAATTACATGCTTGCAAGTTGTTTGTAACAACATTCAGAAATGCCTAAAATCAGAAATGAGGCTGTCCGAACAAGTAATCACAGGCCCAAATCCAGCCCAGTGTGATTGGCCAGACCTGGACCACTGCTTGTTCGAAGCAGGCTGGCTTGGCCTGTTTTGGCCTGAACTCGACCCTTGTGAGGTTGAGGCCCTGAATTTGTGTTCCTGATCTTAAGACATGGTTTTAAGAGTTATATATAGCAATTTACTGGAAAGGAAAGAACTCATTTAGTGTACAAATTTTAGGCTTGGCATGCATTACATGCTTATACTACACTATTACACTAAATCTGAGATACCACCTGTTGCCTTAAGCATACTCTTATCACCATCCTATATGCACAAACTAACATTCAACTAACATTCATTTATAGTTATCAAGCCTGAAGGCTATCTCCAACATCCAAAACAGGCATAAAATTTCCTACACTACATGATATTTAAAAGGGCAAACTATGTATATAAACAAAATTCTTCAGGTCTTTCATTTACATTCATGCTCAAATTTCCAGCTACATCTGACGGTGTATTGGGTGTGTACCTGGTATAGGAAGGAAAGGAAGAAAGAAAGTGATCAGTTGAGTAGTATGCACGAATACAGCAGCAGCAGACACACAGCAACAACACAGCAACAATCAATCAACAAAGATGAAGCTCCCGAGTAGTCGAGCAACAAACAACAAATCCCAGAAACAGAGTAGGAACCAACAGAGACAGCAGAGTATTCAATGTAAACACCCCAACAATTCAACAACCACAAGCAGCTCAAACAGGCCACGAACAGTAATTGGCCAAGACAGCTAAACCAACATAAACTCTTATGCAATTTTCAGACAGTGTTTGGTTACAATATTCCGAGACTTTATGTTTCTTGTTTTTCTTTTCTGAAGACTAAGAAATGTCCAGCCACAGAAATCCAGTGACCACAAGAAAGCTTGGCAAACGACAGAAAAGCAAAACCACAAAGACAACCTGATCCAACTGGACTCTTACACCGTTTCTTCTAGACAATATTCATTCACAATGCTCTGAAATTTATTTCTGTTTTTCCTTTTCAGTTTTCTTACTCACCGAAATCTCTTAAGACTCAAAAAAAATGAACCCCTTTTCTAACGGATGGTCCTCTCTTTTATAGCCTAACCTTAACACTTTACAGTCTGTTTTACAACTCAAAATTACCCCCCCATGTTGCTTTTCCACTCACTTGTTTTAAATAACCAAGCCCCCATGAAATCCCTGACAGCCCCTCTCTCTTTTTTTGGTTGTTAAAGTGTACTGATCACTTGTTTGTTTAATCAAAGTATGGGCAGTAGGAATATAATCTGACAGCACATGCTGTCCGATTATTTTAATTCCTTAAAGCAGACCATACACATGCTGCCCACAGTCCAAACCAAATGGCGTTGTGTTTAAAAACCAAAATCTGAATCTGCCATTATAACCTTTCCCCCTAGATGTTCTTTTAATTTAATTTGAACAAAATCAATAGGCAATACAATTCAGTTCCTAATGGGACTCAAATACGATCACAGCAGAAATAAGCAATACGAATCAAGTTGTTACCATTAACGATTGAAACTAATTGACGACATATATCGACTCGACTATATTAATCGTAACACATAACAATCAATCGTTCATATGAACAACACGTATAGAGTCCCGAATGACTTCAGACCAATTTGTTCAAACACTGGGAACTTATGTGAATTAAACTCGTTTGACGACTAATCTATATCACAGGGTATATTCAGAACACAAACAGAAGACAATTGGCCAAATAAAAAGGCCTTTAACAGAGATGGAAGAAATCCGACTGAAAAATAACAAAATAACAAACAAACACAAAGAAATATGATGACAACTTAATTAGAACCAAACAAAGAGAAAAGGAAACTTACTGAAAAAGTTTGAAATCAAACGGACCCAAATCAAACTCGACTTCGAACTTTTGAGGCCGAACAAACTTTAATCAGGGTGTTCTCACATGAGAACACCTTGATTAAGGTCTATTAGACCTCAAACCTATGTCCAAACCGGCCGGATTCCCCAAGTGCATGTGTTCTAAAGTCTGGATATCCAGATCTGGATTTTTGGGAGTTGTGGGTAGATTCGGACCAAACCAAGTTTGGTTTGGTCACGAGGAAGGTCAGGGGAGTGTCTGGTATGAAGATGGGATGGTTTGGCATAGATCCGGGTTCGACTCAAATCTTCAAATGAAGATTCGAGACGAACGAAAGTGATTCGAGGCTCGTGGTTAGTGGATTCGTGTTCAGGTCAGTGAGGTGGTCCTAGGGTGTTCAGGAGGCGGTCATCGGCGTTCATGCCGCCGGCTTTAATGGCGAGGGATACTGGGGCGGCTGCTAGGGTTCGAGGATGAGAAGGGGTTGGGGAAGGAGATGACTGAAGGGGGGTTCGGATAGGGGGTGCGGGGTAAAGGGCTGAGTTTATATATGGGGGGGTTGATTGGATCTGAGCCGTTGGATCATACGATCTCAACGGCTTGGATCTGAGGGTGAGAAACAAGACGGGGTCGTTCAGTAGTTAAACGGGGTCGTTTGGTTTAAATGAGGGGTTGGGTCGGATTGGTTATTGGGTCGGGTTTGAACACGGGTTGTTGAAAAAGGTCCTGAGCCGTTGGATTGGCCTGGACGGACGGCTCAGATCGAACGCCCTATACGGCGTCGTTTTGGGGGCGTGCCTGGGCAGGCCTGGTTTGGACTGGGTCTTGCCTTGGCTTTGGGCCTCATTTTGGGGCCCAATCCGATTTTCCCTTTTCTTCTCTTTTTTTTTCTTTTTCATATCAACAAATTAAACTAAAAATTCCTAAAAATTGTAAAAATTAAAATAAACTTACACACATATTGGTTAGCACCTATAACAATTAACACAAAATGAACAAAATAATAATAAAAAATAAAAAATAAAAAATAAAAATGGTTAGCTCACAGCTGAGAATGAACGATGCACACATACACATTTTTTGAATTTTCTTTTAACGACAGGCCTTTTTTTTTTTTTTTTTGTATTTTTGTTTGATAATGACTAGATGCAAAACGGACAGACTCACAAACGATTAACAAAACATGTCACGGAAAGACCGAAAAATTGTACAGCGAAGCCCTTTGCCGCTATTTTTATTTTCTTTTGGAGCAATTGTCCGTGAAGCAAAAATCACGTGCTTACAGCTGCCCCTCTTTGCACGAAGACACGAAGGGTTTTTGCGCAAAGATAAAGCGAGCGATTTTTGCCCGTCCGAATACTCCGTGTGAAGCATTTTTTGAAAATGATTTGACCGAACCTTTGCTTCAGAGGTTTCCTACATATCCTGGGCTGAAACAGGAATCAGGTCAATGTAGTTCGGGAAATTTTGGTAGCTGGGACTACCGTGCGACTGTAGTGTTTGCTGTTGTTGTGCGCTGTTGTATGCTGCTGTAGGATGCTACTGCTCAACCGATCTCCCTATTACATTGCTCTAAAAGGAAAACAAGAAGCTAAGCTAAACTGAGGATCCTGAAATCTTATCCATCTTCAACTTGTTCTTGTTGCCTCGCTTTCTTGTCGGCTACCACTTTCCTCCGATGCCTTTATCTTGTGACTTTGGGAGATGATGCTGGTCCTTTGCTGACGTTTGAATGCCAGTTTCATCACTTTGCTTGATTTGCTGGGGATACGGCTTTCTTCTTTAAATCTTCCAATGGTTTCTTCAGTGGTATGGCTTTTCATCAGAATTGTTATACTGGGCATGCTACACCGTTCCCAAACTACTTCTTTTGAGACGCGTTCCTTTTTCCTTTTGAATTGCGCGCTTGCCTCTGCAGTTGTCTGCTTCTTGGTGCTGGGGATTTCATTGTTTCCCGTTTGGGGATCTCTGTTGTACCCTTCCGTCTTCAGGTGGGGTGACTGATTCCAAAATCTAGAGCTGAATGTATTCCCGCATTATACTGGTGGGTGACCTAGAACTTAAAAGTATTCCCGCATTATACTGGTGGGCGACCTAGAACTTAAATGTATTCCCGCATTATACTGGTGGGCGACCTAGAACTTAAATGTATTCCCGCATTATACTGGTGGGCGACCTAGAATTTAAATGTATTCCCGCATTATACTGGTGGGCGACCTAGAACTTAAAAGTATTCCCGCATTATACTGGTGGGCGACCTAGAACTTAAATGTATTCCCGCATTATACTGGTGGGCGACCTAGAACTTAAATGTATTCCCGCATTATACTGGTGGGCGACCTAGAATTTAAATGTATTCCCGCATTATACTGGTGGGCGACCTAGAACTTAAATGTATTCCCGCATTATACTGGTGGGCGACCTAGAACTTAAAATTATTCCCGCATTATACTGGTGGGCGACCTAGAACTTAAAATTATTCCCGCATTATACTGGTGGGCGACCTAGAACTTAAAATTATTCCCGCATTATACTGGTGGGCGACCTAGAACTTAAAAGTATTCCCGCATTATACTGGTGGGCGACCTAGAACTTAAAATTATTCCCGCATTATACTGGTGGGCGACCTAGAACTTAAATGTATTCCCGCATTATACTGGTGGGCGACCTAGAATTTAAATGTATTCCCGCATTATACTGGTGGGCGACCTAGAACTTAAAATTATTCCCGCATTATACTGGTGGGCGACCTAGAACTTAAAATTATTCCCGCATTATACTGGTGGGCGACCTAGAACTTAAAAGTATTCCCGCATTATACTGGTGGGCGACCTAGAACTTAAAATTATTCCCGCATTATACTGGTGGGCGACCTAGAACTTAAAATTATTCCCGCATTATACTGGTGGGCGACCTAGAACTTAAAATTATTCCCGCATTATACTGGTGGGCGACCTAGAACTTAAAATTATTCCCGCATTATACTGGTGGGCGACCTAGAACTTAAAAGTATTCCCGCATTATACTGGTGGGCGACCTAGAACTTAAAATTATTCCCGCATTATACTGGTGGGCGACCTAGAACTTAAAATTATTCCCGCATTATACTGGTGGGCGACCTAGAACTTAAAAGTATTCCCGCATTATACTGGTGGGCGACCTAGAACTTAAAATTATTCCCGCATTATACTGGTGGGCGACCTAGAACTTAAATGTATTCCCGCATTATATTGGTGGGCGACCTAGAATTTAAATGTATTCCCGCATTATACTGGTGGGCGACCTAGAACTTAAAATTATTCCCGCATTATACTGGTGGGCGACCTAGAACTTAAAATTATTCCCGCATTATACTGGTGGGCGACCTAGAACTTAAAAGTATTCCCGCATTATACTGGTGGGCGACCTAGAACTTAAAATTATTCCCGCATTATACTGGTGGGCGACCTAGAACTTAAAATTATTCCCGCATTATACTGGTGGGCGACCTAGAACTTAAAATTATTCCCGCATTATACTGGTGGGCGACCTAGAACTTAAAATTATTCCCGCATTATACTGGTGGGCGACCTAGAACTTAAAAGTATTCCCGCATTATACTGGTGGGCGACCTAGAACTTAAAATTATTCCCGCATTATACTGGTGGGCGACCTAGAACTTAAATGTATTCCCGCATTATACTGGTGGGCGACCTAGAATTTAAATGTATTCCCGCATTATACTGGTGGGCGACCTAGAACTTAAAATTATTCCCGCATTATACTGGTGGGCGACCTAGAACTTAAAATTATTCCCGCATTATACTGGTGGGCGACCTAGAACTTAAAAGTATTCCCGCATTATACTGGTGGGCGACCTAGAACTTAAAATTATTCCCGCATTATACTGGTGGGCGACCTAGAACTTAAAAGTATTGAAATTGTTTCCCCGTTCTTCCGAGAAAATTTTCGGCAATCGGCAGAAACTTATCTGCCCCGGTTTTTGGTGACTTCCATGGCATTGCATCTTGCTGCCCTCGTCAATCCTCTGTTCCCCTGCAGCAGACAAAAGGATTTAATCAGTTTTAATCGTGGTGGTAGAGGGTGCCTTTCTGGCGAGCAATTTTTCTCTCTTCCCCTTTTCTTGCTCTTTGTCCCCATAATTGGTTGGCGGGCAAAGTTGCCTGTTGGGGGTCTCTAGCCTGCTGGGGATTGGTTTTCAATTTATCCCCTTTTCTGCTTTCTTTTAAAACACATGATGTGGGAGTCTGCTTCTAACTCCCGAAACCACTCCCTTTTGGAGCTTACTTCTTCCAACATTTCCGAGCACAATCCCTGCATTGCCTGGGGCCGGCCTTTAAGACTGTTTGTATTACCCTGCATTGGGTGAATTCCCCTTCGGTTTCTGGTAGTAAGCTTCGACAAATCCTTTAAAGACACATTTTAGGAAAAGAAATAAAGATATGGAAAAGAGAAAATCTTTCTGAACCAATATTTTGTGGGAGGAGACAATCAAAAGAACTTATCTGGATGACACAACTGGTCCCCGTGATCATGACATGCACCATAGATTCCCGACCCAGTCTATTTGTATCAATCGATTCGCCCGATGGTCTGACTTGCTGGGGATGATAAAGGAGTGTTCACTTCGTTTCGTATGTGGTAGCTTTGCTGATCTGTCTTGTCGCCTCATAGTGCCCTTCGAGGGGTTTTCACTAATGAGACTCTCTCTTTTCTCTCATCTCCCGGCGCCTTATGGTGCCTGTGAAGGTTTTCACCAATAAGACTCTCTCATTTCATATCCCTCATCTTACATCGCCTCTCGGTGCCTGCGAAGGTTTTCACCGATGAGACTCTCTCATTTTATTTCTTTCGAGGAATCGGGGTGTTGTAGATACGACCCTCTCTTCCGGGGATTCTTTTGACTATCAACTCATTCCCAGTCTTACGATCCTTTTCTTTGCTGGGGATCGGTGTATTATTCTCGGCCTTATTTGCCGGATTTGGCATCTCTCGAACATTGATCGGGAGGTCTTTTGGATGTCGATGTTGGTTTTGGTGTGGGATTGAAGGAAGGCTACAACTTGAAGGGTGATGTGCTACAACTTGAAGGGTGATGTGCTACAACTTTTGGAATCAAACCTTTGTTGGAACTTAAAACATAACTTCTGCCCCAGTTTTCTTGCTTGGGGAATTTATTTATTTTTTACTCTTATGTTGTGCTACGTGCGTTACGCACGCTGTGTCTATTATGCACACTATGTACATTATGCATCCTATATTTATTACGATGCATACTATGACCGAGCCGTGAGGCGCCTACGTATCCTCTTCGAGGAAATCAGGTCAAACGTAGTTCCCACGGTTTTATATTCCTTGACTTTTCTTTTCTTTCTTTTCATTTTCTTTTCCTTTTCTTTTCTTTTCTCTTTCTTTTCCTTTCGTTTCTTTTCCCTTTTCGTATCTTTCCCATTAGTGATTCCAAAAGAGGGGTATGAAAGAATTACTTAAGGCTCAAAGGGGGAAGCAAGGGTTAAACAGTGTTTGGATAGAAGAAAGAATTGCCTCCGTCATCTCATTATCCATCAAATGCCAAATACAAACAAATAAACCAAAAATTGCCATAATTAAAGAAATTACGCATAATATCTCTTGACTGCATCTGAATTGATAGCCATGTCGACACATCTACCCTCGATATCTGTCAAACACAGAGCGCCGTTGGACAATACTCTGGTCACGATATAAGGCCCTTGCCAATTTGGGGCGAATTTGCCTTTTGCTTCGACCTGATGTGGGAGGATCTTCTTTAACACCTGCTGCCCTACCTCAAACTTCCTGGGGCGCACCTTCTTGTTATATGCTCTTGCCATTCTCTTCTGATACAGTTGACCATGGCACACTGCTGCCAATCTTTTCTCATCTATCAGGCTCAACTGTTCCAATCGAGCTTTTACCCATTCATCATCATCAATCCCGGCTTCAGCGACAATTCGGAGGGATGGAATTTCGACCTCCGCTGGTATCACGGCCTCAGTTCCATACACCAACAAATAAGGAGTTGTGCCTATGGAAGTCCGGGCGGTAGTGCGGTAACCCAACAAGGCAAAGGGCAACTTCTCGTGCCACTGTCTGGATTCTTCCACCATTTTTTGCAGCATCTTCTTGATATTCTTATTGGCTGCTTCGACTGCTCCATTTGCCTTAGGACGATATGGGGTGGAATTGCGGTGTGTAATCTTGAATTGTTGGCATACTTCTTTCATCAGGCTGCTATTAAGATTCGTACCGTTATCCGTGATGATCACTTTTGGGATCCCAAATCTGCAGATGATATGGGAGTGAACAAAGTCCACCACTGCCTTCTTAGTTACCGATTTGAAGGTTTTAGCCTCAACCCATTTGGTGAAGTAATCGATGGTCACTAGAATGAACCTATGACCGTTGGATGCTGCTGGCTCGATGGGCCCAATGACATCCATGCCCCATGCTACAAACGGCCAGGGTGCTGACATCGTATGCAATTCTGTTGGCGGAGAGTGAATCAAGTCTCCATGTATTTGGCACTGATGGCATTTCCTCACGAAAGTGATACAGTCGTGTTCCATGGTGAGCCAATAACACCCCGTTCGAAGGATTTTTCTTGCCAATACATATCCACTCATGTGGGGCCCGCAAACTCCAGCATGTACTTCTGCCATAACCGTCGTTGCCCGCCCGGCATCTATGCATCTCAACAATCCCAAATCCGGGGTTCTTTTGTACAATACCCCTCCACTGAGGAAGAAACCATTCGACAACCGCCGAAGGGCTCTTTTTTGGTCTCCAGAGGCATGTTCTGGATATATCCCCATCCTGAGGTATTCTTTGATATCATGAAACCAGGGTTCGCCATCCGCTTCTTCTTCTATGGCATTGCAGTAGGCGTGCTGATCACGGACCTGGATGTGTAGAGGATCAACATACATTTTGTCAGGGTGGTGCAGCATTGATGCCAAGGTGGCCAAGGCATCTGCAACCTCATTGTGAACTCTCGGGATGTGTTTGAATTTTACCAATCGAAATTGCTTGCTCAGATCATGCAAGCATTGTCGGTATGGTATGAGCTTCAGATCTCGTGTTTCCCATTCGCCCTGAATTTGATGTACCAAGAGGTCCGAGTCTCCCAAGACCAAGACGTCTTGGACACCCATGTCGGCAGCCAGGCGCAGACCCAGAATGCAAGCCTCATATTCGGCCATATTGTTGGTGCAATAGAAGCGTAGTTGAGCCGTAACAGGATAATGCTGTCCTGTTTCAGAAATGAGTACTGCTCCTATTCCAACCCCTTTTGCGTTTGCAGCTCCATCGAAGAAAAGCTTCCAACCTGGTTCCTCAGGTAATTCCAACTCATTCGTATGCATCACCTCTTCGTCAGGAAAATACGTTCTTAAGGGCTCGTATTTTTCATCAACGGGATTCTCTGCCAAATGGTCTGCCAGTGCCTGGGCTTTCATGGCCGTCCTCGTCACGTAGATGATATCAAATTCTGTGAGCAGAATTTGCCATTTTGCTAACCTTCCCGTGGGCATAGGTTTCTGAAAGATATACTTCAGCGGGTCCAAACGGGATATGAGATAAGTAGTGTATGAAGACAAGTAGTGCTTCAACTTCTGAGCTACCCAAGTTAGGGCGCAGCATGTTTTCTCGAGTTGAGTGTACTTGACCTCATGCACTGTGAATTTCTTGCTAAGATAGTAGATGGCCTGCTCCTTCCTTCCTGTGTCATCATGTTGCCCCAGTACACAACCAAATGAATTTTCTAAAACCGTCAGGTAAAGGATTAGAGGTTTCCCGGGCTTAGGCGGGACCAATACGGGTGGATTAGACAGATACCCTTTGATTTGGTCGAAAGCCTCCTGACACTCTGTCGTCCAACCTTCTGCAGCATCCTTTCTCAGTAGCCGAAATATGGGCTCACAAGTTGCTGTGAGTTGAGCGATGAACCTGCTGATGTAATTGAGTCTACCCAGCAAACTCATTACCTCTGTTTTGTTCCTTGGCGGTGGCAAGTCTCGGATGGATTCAATTTTGGACGGGTCTAACTCAATCCCCCGTCGACTGACGATGAATCCTAGCAACTTTCCTGATGGAACCCCGAATGCGCATTTGGCCGGGTTAAGCTTGATATCATACCTCCGGAGTCTTTGGAAAAATCTCCTTAGGTCTGTCACATGGTCCTCCTGACGCCAAGATTTGATGATCACATCATCGACGTACACCTCAATTTCCTTGTGTATCATGTCATGAAACACAGCAGTCATTGCTCGCATGTACGTTGCCCCAGCGTTCTTTAAACCGAACGGCATTACCCGATAGCAGTAGGTTCCCCATGGCGTAATAAATGCTGTCTTCTCAGCATCCTCCTCATCCATTAGGATCTGATGATAACCCGCATAGCAATCCACAAAGGATCCGATCTCGCGCCCAGCGCAATTATCGATCAGGATATGAATGTTGGGTAACGGGAAATTGTCCTTGGGACTTGCTTTGTTGAGGTTGCGGTAGTCGACGCACACCCTGATTTTTCCATCCTTCTTTGGGACTGGTACCACATTGGCCAACCATTCGGGATACCGAGTGACCCGAATGACCTTCGATTGTAATTGCTTAATCACTTCTTCTTTGATCTTTACACTCATTTCTGTTTTAAATTTCCTTAGTTTTTGCTTGACCGGAGGGTATGCCGGGTCAGTGGGCAATTTGTGAACCACTAAATTGGTGCTCAATCCAGGCATATCATCATATGACCATGCAAAAACATCTTTGAATTCCCTGAGAGTTTTGATCAATTCTGCTTTGACATTCGGCTCAATGTGGATGCTAATTTTGGTCTCTTGGATGTTATCAGCGTCTCCTAGGTTCACAGCCTCAGTGTCATTTAGGTTAGGCTTGGGTTTCTCTTCAAATTGGCACAGTTCTCGATTTATTTCTTCGAAGGCTTCCCCTTCGTCACATTCGGATTCATTATCACAAACGACCTCTTGCATCATTGAGTCAGATTCAGATTGATTTATTAGACTAGGTCGAAGATCCGCTGTGCATGCCATGTCATTAGGACCAGTAAAAAGAGAACTGTTCAGAAAGAAAAAGAACAAAACCAGAAATTAAAATGGGACAAAAGAAAAGGACTTTATTAAATTTGCAGGATAAAAAGGGTTCACACTTTTACAAAACGAAAGTAAAATTGGGATTACACCCTTGGATAATCCGATCAAACAAACAAACAAACAAAACATTAATCAAAGCCTACTACCAAGACTCCCCTCGGACAGGAAGAGGAGTAACCGTCCAATTGTTGGTCTTGGCCTCAGGCCCCACAAATTGTATCTCTGCCCTGCTGGAACCCTCTCCAGCTTCCACCATACTGACATCCGCGAATAGTCTCTCAAAACTCTGATTCAGGTCTTCATTTATGCCGATCAAAGGTCCTTGAATCTTTGGGATTGCTGACCCCTTGGCACTAGCTTTAACAAAAGACCTTGAGAGGCGTGGCACTGGTTTAGGCAGAAACCAGACCCTCTTCTTCATTTTTCGCGCTTGCTTCCTGTCTGCTGCGGTTGGTTTGAACCCCAACCCGAAAGTTTCCAGATTCTTAGGAAGGGAGACAGGTTGGATTATCCCTTGAAGTTCAACTCCCAGGCCTTTTCCCGGCACAAACCCATTACCCAGCATCTCTGATACCATCATTACTGTTGCGGCAGTCACCCTAGGGTGCGGGATGATTTCTCCTTCAGAAATTTTGTTGGCCGACCCTGTATCGAGAATCTGGTAGACCCAGGGACCCTTGTCATCAGTGGTCTCTATGAAAGGCACAATGGTTCCGCCCATGGTGCATGTCGTATCCTCGCCGTGCAACACGACCTCTTGTCTTTCCCACTCGAACTTCACTGTCTGATGTAGGGTAGAAGGCACCGCTTTAGCTGCGTGAATCCAGGGTCGTCCTAACAGCAAGTTGTAAGATACTGTGGCGTCCAATACCTGGAATTCCATGGTAAACAGGACCGGGCCAATGGTTAGTTCAAGTACAACATCCCCCACAGTGGCTGTTCCGTTTCCGTCAAACCCTCGGACACAGATGCTATTCTCCCGTATTCTTCCACGGTCAACCTTTAACTGGTCCAGGGTGGATAATGGACAAATATTGGCGCTTGAGCCGTTATCCACCAATACTCGGGTTACCACCGAGTCTTCACATTTGACAGCTAGGTATAGAGCTTTGTTGTGCTCTGTACCTTCCACCGGCAGGTCATCATCTGAGAATGTCACTCTGTTCACCTCGAAAATCTTGCTAGCAATGGTTTCCAGGTGGTTTACAGAAATCTCACTGGGTACATGGGCCTCGTTCAATATCTTTAACAGGGCTCGGCGATGTTCCTCGGAATGGAGGAGTAATGACAATAGTGAGATCTGGGCAGGTGTTTTTCTCAGCTGCTCAACCACAGAATAGTCTTGCACTTTCATCTTCCTCAGGAAGTCTTCGGCCTCTTCTTCTGACACTGGCTTCTTGGTTGCCACTGGGTTGGTTTTCCTTAACTCCATCGGAGCAAAACATCGACCTGATCGAGTCAGCCCTTGCGCTTCACAACTGACTTCTTCCACCTGTTTTCCTTGGTACGTTACCACTGCTTTTTCATATTTCCAGGGGACAGCCCTGCTGTCAAGCATTGGCAGTTGGACCACCGGCTTTATGGTTACCCGTTCTCTACATACCCCTTTCAACACGACCGCCGGTGTGGGCAGGATCCCTGGTATTACCAACTTGCTTGGCTCGGGTTTGCTTGCTATGACGGACGGGTTCTTCCCCCATAATACTACCGGCTTGACACCTTCTCCCTGCGACTGTACATTTGTTCCTCCCCTGGTTAAGACTTCTTTTGGGGCAGCTTGGATCATCATCACTGTTTGTGAGGGTTTTCTTAATTCGCCTCCCTCACACACCAACTCAATCATGTGAGCTTCGTGGTGCGCTGGCAGTGGGTTTTGGTTGATGTTAGGAGCCTCTGGTGTCTGGACCTCGATCTTATTGCTGTCAATAAGATCCTGTATGGCATGCCTTAACTTCCAGCACTTCTCGGTATCGTGCCCGAGCATCCCTGAACAGTATTCACAACTGATTGAACGATCCAAATTCTGAGGCGGGGGATTTGGTTCCCGAGTATGGACAGGACTAACCAAACCTAATTGCCGCAGCTTGTGGAACACAGCGGTGTAGGTTTCTCCCAGTTCGGTGAAGGTTCTTTGTTTCCGCAACCTGTCATTTCTGGCATCTGGATTTCCCCGGAAACCTGCCCCCGAAGGATTTCTATATGCCCTTGGTGGAGGGTAAGTGTTTTGTGGTGGTGCATATATGTTCTGGGGAGCCGGTGCGCGCCATTGTGGGCGAACCGGAGGCTGAGTGTATACCTGGGCTTGGTGTACGGAACAATGTGGTTCTCGAGGTGGATAGAAATTTTGTGGTGGGTTGTATGGGTAGTTTGACCTGTGAGGCCTGGGTTGGTTGTAGTGCGGCCTGCCAGCCCTGGACCAACTGCCTGCCTCGATCGTGGCAACCTCTTCTTTCTTTCTTCTTAGCGCACCTCCCGTGCCGCTTTGAATAGCCTGGGTTGTGGCCTTAAGTGCCGAATAGTTTAAGATCTTGTCCGACCTCAAACCTTCTTCTATCATGACCCCTATTTTGACCACCTCGTTGAAAGATTTTCCAACCGTTGTCACCAAGTGACCAAAGTAGGTTGGATCCAATGTCTGCAAAAAGTAGTCTACCATCTCTCCCTCTCTCATGGGAGGATCGACCCTAGCTGCTTGTTCTCTCCAGCGGAACCCGAACTCGCGAAAACTTTCCCCGGGTTTCTTCCCAGTTCTCAATAACGTGAGACGGTCAGGGACTATCTCCAGGTTGTACTGGAAATGACCTGTAAAAGCCTGCGCCAGATCATCCCACGTGTACCACCTGCTGAAATCTTGCCTGGTATACCATTCCAGTGCAGATCCACTCAGACTTTGGCCGAAATAAGCTATCAAAAGCTCATCCTTGCCTCCTGCCCCTCTCATTTTGCTACAGAATCCCCGCAAATGTGCCATGGGATCACCGTGCCCTTCATATAAATCAAACTTGGGCATCTTGAACCCAGCCGGGAGTTGGACATCTGGGAAAGGGCACAGATCTTTGTATGCCACGCTGACTTGATTGCCCAGCCCGTGTAAGTTCCTGAAGGATTGCTCCAGGCTTTTGAACTTTCTCAACACTTCATCCTGTTCAGGGGCCTTAACCGGCTTCTCAACCTCTGCCGGGACTTCCAAATGGGGATTGTAAGCCTGTGGTTCGGGTGCATGGAATGTAGGTTCAGGGGATAGTATTGTGTATCGTGAGCCTGAAACAATGGCTCACTGGTCGTTCGCTGCAAAGGGGCTGATGCAGGTCCCACAAAAATGGGAATATTGGGTGTTGGGAGAGGTTGATGGGGTGGTGGAGCTTGGGAATCATGAGGGCTTCTTTCTTGATGATAGAGGGGATTTGGGCGGCTTGTGGAAGGGCCAGAGTGAGGGTACTCCGGCACGTGTCCCAGTGTCTCAGGGCTCTTTTGCGTTTTGGCCAGGGCTAGCTGCATTGCATGCATCTCTAGTCCCATCCTTTCAATCTTTTCCATTGCCTCTTTTAGCAACTGGCTCATCGGCCTTTCTTCCTCATTACTATTCTCAGAAGTAGTCATGCTTGTTGCTACCGGTCCTTTGGATCTGGTTTGGTATGAATGTGTTGCCAGAATTCTTTAACAACTAACTGTCTGGTATCAGACAACAACAAACTTTGTTAGTGTTAGAGCTTAACAGATTTGATCATAACACATACAGGATGCAATGCACCTAGGCAGTTAACCGTTTCTACATGCTTTGCTTCAAACCACATGCGTCATCCCGGTTTGTTCATTCGTTTCTTTTTAAAGTATTTTGCGAAACCCCGCGTTTTATTTTATTTACATTTTTTCTTTATTTATTAAAAGCGGTCGAATCTTATGGGGATTGCCTACGTATCACGTCCCCGCGTGAATCAGACCAGGCGTAGTTCTGCCTTAAAGTAAAGAAACACACAATTCTTGTGAAATCATTGAATTCATTCTCAAAATTTTGCTATTACAAATTACATCAAGCAAGGAATAGCAATAGTACAGACTCCACGGTTTTAAACTCGGTTTAACGAAAAAGAAAACAACATATGGAAAAACAACCAAAGCCAAATAAACAGGACTTGACCAAAACTAATTCTCCAATTTAAGGGGCCGCGAGGCATCATCCGGCCTTTTCGCGGCTCTAGGTGTAAGGTCTCTTTGCAAGCTCTTCAACTCGTTCATAATCCGGCGGACGCAGCCCATGATGGAAACAAGGAGGGTCTTCCGAGGTGTTCGCTCATATGCCAAGCATTTCATGTAGATGTAATGCCCTATTTCATCAATCCTTCCCCGGATGTTGTCCCTTTCTGTGAACAAATGCCTTATCTGTTGGTTCTTCAATCCCAGTGTTTGCGCATTGTTGGCAAGCTGATCCTGGAACATCTCCATTTGCCTTTCCATTCTGGTCATTGCATCGTAATATTGCCTTCTGTCGGCTTGGGCATTTCGTGTTTGCTTGAGGATCCTTTCTCGAAGAGAGGCATTCGTTTCCCTTAATGTCCCGATGCTCAGTTCATACTCCCTTATGACTTGTTGCAGGCGCTGCCTCCGAGCCATCGCACCCTTTGCCCACTTGGTTCGCAATTTTGCTGTGCTGGCCCTGGCTTTTTCCAAATCTTCCTGGCATTCCGCAACCTGATCCTTTAACCCTGCTATCAATCTTTTATCTGCCCGGCTTCTCAGCTGGCTATTGGCCTCTTTTTTCATTCTCTGGATCTGAGCTTTGAGGACCTCGCCTTCTCTGATTAACCTGTTCTTTTCTCCCTCGTGGGCGGCAGACTGTAATTGGCACTCAAACTTCATATCCTGAACTTGTTGCTTCAGTTTGCCTGCTTTGACAAGATATTCCTGCTCTTTGGCCAACCAGCCCCACTGTTCTTGTGAAGATTTGGCAAATTCTTGCAGGTGAGGTCTTTTGGTCGGTCTTCCAGATGATGTCTCCCCTTTGTACCAGGCCTGATACCCGGGCGAAACTTCCCCTTTTGCCCGATTCATTACACAAGTATTTGCTTCTAAGTATTGACATTGGCTCCAAATTTGACGAACCCTTGCTTCAGGAAACTGGCCGTCGGGACTGATCTCGATTACCTGGATGCTCAGATCCTCATCTTTCGGCACTATCTGATACCTCCCAAGTTGCCTTAAAACCCGATGCGGTGCGTATGGTTGAATGCTCTTAAGTCCCATTAAGAGAAAATGGGGCCTAGCTGCTGGCATGTATATGACTTCGTCGATCGATAACCATCCTAGCGCCCATTGTATTTGACTGGCGTTGAGGGTATGGAAATATGAGGTCCATGCTGTGACTCCTTCTGGTAGGTAGGTTTCATTAACTCTGGTATAGAACTCCTCTATGCAGGTCTTTCCTGCGGATCCATGGCTCAGAAACTGGGCTCGGTGACATAGGTGTTCGGTCATCCACATTTGCAACAACAAATTGCAACCCTCGAAAAAGCTTCCTCCGGCTTTGCAAGAAGTGAGTGCCCGGAATATATCAGATACTATCATGGGCGCCAACGTACTATCACTCTGTGTGAGCAACGTACTGACGACCCCTGCTATCTTTATGTCAATATTCCCGTCTTTTCTTGGGAATACTAGTAGTCCTAAGAAAGTTATTATGAAAGCAATCCGTCTATGTTCTTCCCACTTTTGGCGATTACCTTTGCTGCACAACTGGTTTTCTGGCTTGTCGAATCCTCCTATGTGACCATATCTTTGATATATGAAACTCATGCTGCAAAAACCTTTTGCCAAGTCAGGGTTATGAATTGTTCTGACTATCTTTAAGGAGTCCAGGAACCGGTGTATTGCTACAGCTCTTGGAGCAATCAGATATTTGTGCCTCAAAGGAGTCTCAGCGCTGCCGATATACCCTGCTATTTCTTCTAAAGTTGGGGTAAGTTCAAAATCTGAGAAACGGAAGACATTGTGCGCAGGATCCCAGTGGGGGACTAGTGCCCTTATGATATCTCCTCGTGGCCTGATATCCAACAAACTCGTGAGGCCTTTCAGATACTTCTTGATTTCGTCATGCCCTTCTTTGCCCAAATCATTCCACCAGAGCCGCAATTGGAGGGGAATTTTATTCATGATTGAAAAGGGTTCATTCGGAATCGTGCTCATTCTGCACATTTATTAATAAGATTTTAACAACGACACTTATCCTGATAAAACAAAAATATATGCGATTTTTTGTGAATTTTCGTATATATATATAAAAACTTTCTAAAGAAGTCAATAACGGAATATTTTAGATTTTTGTTTCGAACACTGGGAGCCTGAAAGGACTTTTCTAGACCTTTAGCAAGACAAATACTTTTGCCACAAATAAAGATATATATACATTTTGAAGTAAAGCAAAACTTTTGAACTTTTCATATATATATACATATATTTGCAACAAATAATAAAAGTAAAGACAACACAAGACTCTTTTTATTATTATTTTCATGAAATAACCATTTTAAAAATAAGATCTCTTTTTTTTTTTTTAAATTTTTATGACAAGACAAATTCTATATTTCTATTGATATTTTATTTTTTTGAAAAACAGAACAACGACTTTTTCCAAAATTTTGGCAGAGTTTTGACAGTATTTGTTTTTTCTTTTTTTTTTTCAACAATAAACAATCAATTCCTAACCGTTATTTCCTCTCTTTTTTTCACAATATTCCAAACACCGGTCAGCATGCGGGCATGAGACAAATAAATGTACGGAAAACAATAGGATGCATCAGAATGGTCTTTTCATATCAGGTTGCTAGTCCTAGACGGACCCAACCCCTGTGTTGAGTCCCCTAAGTCATATGCAACATGATGCAAATAAGCGTTCCTACTAGGGATCCGGCATGAAGTCACGTTATTCTATGTTCAAAACCTGGGTCGGTGTTCTAGACAGTGTACCCGAGCGGACAACTCGAGCTGAGGAAGGAGCTCCTTTCCGGGAACCAAAAGGCCAGCCGGCTTAGAAACTTTCCGAGCCTCTTTTTATTTAGGGTATGACACTAACAGAATAGGGAGTCTCAACCAGTGAGCACATCCCCGGAGGTAAGAAGAGAAAGGTTTCGGCACAGTTTATATACAGTTCAAATAATATCAAAGCGGTAAAAGCAGCATTTAGCACATTAGGCTCAGAACATGTAATAATCAGATAATAAATAAAGCCAAATAATAACAATTATTCTAAGCTCGAATTCTTAACCCTGAATCAGTGGTTCTGGGTCTAAAGATCCCCAGCAGAGTCGCCAGAGCTGTCACACCTCCTTTTTCCACACCCGAGGGGGCGCAAGGGAGTTTTTTCCAATTAAAGGACAATCGAAACGGGATTGGTTTATTTATTTCAGAGTCGCCACTTGGAAGATTTAGGGTGTCCCAAGTCACCAATTTTAATCCCGAATCGAGGAAAAGAATGACTCTATATTACAGTCTGCGTACCAGAAATCCGGATAAGGAATTCTGTTAACCCGGGAGAAGGTGTTAGGCATTCCCGAGTTCCGTGGTTCTAGCACGGTCGCTCAACTGTTATATTTGGCTTATTTATCTGATTTTAAATACAATATGAACTTATGTGCAAATTTTATCTTTCAACCGCTTTTATCATTTACTGTTATTTTTATCAAGAATTGCAACGTTATAAAATATATCTCGAACCACGTTACAATCAATGTACCCGTGGTCGTCGACACACTTTGACTCCGTTGAGATTTGGATTTGGGTCACATCAATGTGCACCCGAGTTTAAGGAAATTAAATTATTAAAGGCGCGCCTAAAGCGACTAGCGTATTTATTTTGGGTAAGACCGTGGAATTTTACTAAACGGTCCATCCCGAAGTCCAAATAATTTTTAAAGCAAATATTTACTGAGGGCCCCGCAATTTGTATTTTATTTGGCGAGGCTCATCTCATTCTTATTTTTAAAATGAATTTGCAACGTCATGGACACGCATCTCGAACCACGTCACAATCAATGTACCCGTGATTAGAAATACATTTCGAATCCGTCGAGATTTGGATTTGGGTCACATAAATGTGCACCCGAGTTTAAGAAGGTAAGGTTTATTAAAGCGTATCCTAAAGAGACTAACGTGTTGTTATTTTAGGAGGGTTGTGAGATTTGCTAAGCAACCCGTCCTGGAAACTAAATGCTTCAATAATATACATTTAACAAGGGCCCCGCATTTGCACGTTTTGTTTATTTTCATCGAGGCTCATCTCGTTCTTATTTTAAAAGGATATCCTATAGCAACTACGTTTCTTATCGCGTTTGTCCTTATCAATTGAAAACAGTAGATAGTCCTAATTAATTACATGCTTGCAAGTTGTTTGTAACAACATTCAGAAATGCCTAAAATCAGAAATGAGGCTGTCCGAACAAGTAATCACAGGCCCAAATCCAGCCCAGTGTGATTGGCCAGACCTGGACCACTGCTTGTTCGAAGCAGGCTGGCTTGGCCTGTTTTGGCCTGAACTCGACCCTTGTGAGGTTGAGGCCCTGAATTTGTGTTCCTGATCTTAAGACATGGTTTTAAGAGTTATATATAGCAATTTACTGGAAAGGAAAGAACTCATTTAGTGTACAAATTTTAGGCTTGGCATGCATTACATGCTTATACTACACTATTACACTAAATCTGAGATACCACCTGTTGCCTTAAGCATACTCTTATCACCATCCTATATGCACAAACTAACATTCAACTAACATTCATTTATAGTTATCAAGCCTGAAGGCTATCTCCAACATCCAAAACAGGCATAAAATTTCCTACACTACATGATATTTAAAAGGGCAAACTATGTATATAAACAAAATTCTTCAGGTCTTTCATTTACATTCATGCTCAAATTTCCAGCTACATCTGACGGTGTATTGGGTGTGTACCTGGTATAGGAAGGAAAGGAAGAAAGAAAGTGATCAGTTGAGTAGTATGCACGAATACAGCAGCAGCAGACACACAGCAACAACACAGCAACAATCAATCAACAAAGATGAAGCTCCCGAGTAGTCGAGCAACAAACAACAAATCCCAGAAACAGAGTAGGAACCAACAGAGACAGCAGAGTATTCAATGTAAACACCCCAACAATTCAACAACCACAAGCAGCTCAAACAGGCCACGAACAGTAATTGGCCAAGACAGCTAAACCAACATAAACTCTTATGCAATTTTCAGACAGTGTTTGGTTACAATATTCCGAGACTTTATGTTTCTTGTTTTTCTTTTCTGAAGACTAAGAAATGTCCAGCCACAGAAATCCAGTGACCACAAGAAAGCTTGGCAAACGACAGAAAAGCAAAACCACAAAGACAACCTGATCCAACTGGACTCTTACACCGTTTCTTCTAGACAATATTCATTCACAATGCTCTGAAATTTATTTCTGTTTTTCCTTTTCAGTTTTCTTACTCACCGAAATCTCTTAAGACTCAAAAAAAATGAACCCCTTTTCTAACGGATGGTCCTCTCTTTTATAGCCTAACCTTAACACTTTACAGTCTGTTTTACAACTCAAAATTACCCCCCCCATGTTGCTTTTCCACTCACTTGTTTTAAATAACCAAGCCCCCATGAAATCCCTGACAGCCCCTCTCTCTTTTTTTTGGTTGTTAAAGTGTACTGATCACTTGTTTGTTTAATCAAAGTATGGGCAGTAGGAATATAATCTGACAGCACATGCTGTCCGATTATTTTAATTCCTTAAAGCAGACCATACACATGCTGCCCACAGTCCAAACCAAATGGCGTTGTGTTTAAAAACCAAAATCTGAATCTGCCATTATAACCTTTCCCCCTAGATGTTCTTTTAATTTAATTTGAACAAAATCAATAGGCAATACAATTCAGTTCCTAATGGGACTCAAATACGATCACAGCAGAAATAAGCAATACGAATCAAGTTGTTACCATTAACGATTGAAACTAATTGACGACATATATCGACTCGACTATATTAATCGTAACACATAACAATCAATCGTTCATATGAACAACACGTATAGAGTCCCGAATGACTTCAGACCAATTTGTTCAAACACTGGGAACTTATGTGAATTAAACTCGTTTGACGACTAATCTATATCACAGGGTATATTCAGAACACAAACAGAAGACAATTGGCCAAATAAAAAGGCCTTTAACAGAGATGGAAGAAATCCGACTGAAAAATAACAAAATAACAAACAAACACAAAGAAATATGATGACAACTTAATTAGAACCAAACAAAGAGAAAAGGAAACTTACTGAAAAAGTTTGAAATCAAACGGACCCAAATCAAACTCGACTTCGAACTTTTGAGGCCGAACAAACTTTAATCAGGGTGTTCTCACATGAGAACACCTTGATTAAGGTCTATTAGACCTCAAACCTATGTCCAAACCGGCCGGATTCCCCAAGTGCATGTGTTCTAAAGTCTGGATATCCAGATCTGGATTTTTGGGAGTTGTGGGTAGATTCGGACCAAACCAAGTTTGGTTTGGTCACGAGGAAGGTCAGGGGAGTGTCTGGTATGAAGATGGGATGGTTTGGCATAGATCCGGGTTCGACTCAAATCTTCAAATGAAGATTCGAGACGAACGGAAGTGATTCGAGGCTCGTGGTTAGTGGATTCGTGTTCAGGTCAGTGAGGTGGTCCTAGGGTGTTCAGGAGGCGGTCATCGGCGTTCATGCCGCCGGCTTTAATGGCGAGGGATACTGGGGCGGCTGCTAGGGTTCGAGGATGAGAAGGGGTTGGGGAAGGAGATGACTGAAGGGGGGGTTCGGATAGGGGGTGCGGGGTAAAGGGCTGAGTTTATATATGGGGGGGTTGATTGGATCTGAGCCGTTGGATCATACGATCTCAACGGCTTGGATCTGAGGGTGAGAAACAAGACGGGGTCGTTCAGTAGTTAAACGGGGTCGTTTGGTTTAAATGAGGGGTTGGGTCGGATTGGTTATTGGGTCGGGTTTGAACACGGGTTGTTGAAAAAGGTCCTGAGCCGTTGGATTGGCCTGGACGGACGGCTCAGATCGAACGCCCTATACGGCGTCGTTTTGGGGGCGTGCCTGGGCAGGCCTGGTTTGGACTGGGTCTTGCCTTGGCTTTGGGCCTCATTTTGGGGCCCAATCCGATTTTCCCTTTTCTTCTCTTCTTTTTTTCTTTTTCATATCAACAAATTAAACTAAAAATTCCTAAAAATTGTAAAAATTAAAATAAACTTACACACATATTGGTTAGCACCTATAACAATTAACACAAAATGAACAAAATAATAATAAAAAAAAAAAAATGGTTAGCTCACAGCTGAGAATGAACGATGCACACATACACATTTTTGAATTTTCTTTTAACGACAGGCCTTTTTTTTTTTTGTATTTTTGTTTGATAATGACTAGATGCAAAACGGACAGACTCACAAACGATTAACAAAACATGTCACGGAAAGACCGAAAAATTGTACAGCGAAGCCCTTTGCCGCTATTTTTATTTTCTTTTGGAGCAATTGTCCGTGAAGCAAAAATCACGTGCTTACAATGACCCGATAGGTCATCTTACGTTTTAGAACCTAATTCTGTGTTTCGAAGCCTCAAATACCTTTTTTTTAGCCCTCCTCAATTTGCATGCGCAGTCCGAGTATTTTTCCGGAAAGCTTTAATGTTAAAAAACTGATAAAAATAAGAATTTGGCCTTAAAAATTCATTTGAGTTGACTTCGGTCAACGTTTTGAGCAAACAGACCCGGATCAGCATTTTGACAATCCCGGTTGGTTCGCATCATAATTTGGGACCTGGTCGTATGCCCGGCATCGAATTCAGAAGTCCCTAACCCGAGTTATCACACTTTGTTGGAATTTGAAAGTTTAAAAGCTTAATGATTTTGAAAGTTTCACCAATGTTTGACTTTATTGATATCGGGTTCGTATTTTGGATCCAGAACCCGATATAGGCCCATTACTATATTTATGACTTATCTGTCAAATTTGGTGAGAAACGTAGTTTGTTTGACGTGATTCGGACGTCCGATTGTGAAAATAGAAGTTCATGAGTTTTCTTGAAAACTTCATTTGATTTGATGCTCAATTCGTAGTTCTAGGTGTTATTTTGGCGATTTGATCGAGCAAGTAAGTGTGTATGATATTTTTAGACTAGTGAGCATAGTTGGCTTAGAACCCCAAGGCCTCGGGTGAGTTTCGGATAGGCTACAAAGTGAATTTGGAGTTAGAAACATTGCTGGTGTGCTTCAGTTCTAGTGCAAGCCTCAGACCTCGCAATTGCGAGGTCAGGCTTCGCATTTGCGACCTCTGATAAGTTTGCATTTTACGAGTAACTCCTCGCATTTGCAAAGAGTACCTGGGGCACCTCAAGTTCGCATTTGCGAGCAAGGCTTCGCATTTGCAAAGTGAGATACGGGGTACAGTGATCGCAATTGCGATCAAACAGTCGTATTTGCGGAAGATCAATGTTCGCATTTGCGAACAAATGATCGCATGCGATGACAGCAGAAATGAGAGAACTTCCCATTTGCGATTGTTTCTTCGCATTTGCGGGGTTTGCATTAGGTCGCAAATGCGATATCTGCGATTGATTATATAGTTGAGAAACGGAATTTTTATTCATTCTTTAAATTTTCAAAACTAGAAAACCTTATACATTACTAAAAAACATCTGTTTACCGACGCAACAGTACCGACAGACTTTTTTCCGTTGGTATTTCAAAGGACTTTCCGACGGAGTCTCTCGATATTTTTGAACTTTTTAATTTCTAATTTTTTTAAAAAAGAACCGACGGACTTCCGTCGGTAAATAATGATATTTTGACCGGTCAAAATTTAAATGGTTGTACCGACGGAATTCTTCGGAATATTTTGTATTTATATTTTTGAATTATTATTTTTAGGCAAATGGTTGTACCGACGGACTCCCTCGAAACATTTTGTATTTATATTTTTGAATTATTTTTTTTAGGTACCGACGATGTCTCGCGGTACTTTTAAAAAAAATAACTGAAAAAGAAAATAAAGTTATCTGCGTAGTCAATCCTACTACATGTAAATAATAATTTGAATTTTGTTCTTATAGTACCGATGGACTTCCATCGGTAATTTAAATATATAATCTTATAGATAATTATTTTGAATTTTTTATTACACAATACCGAAGGAGGCTGTCAGTAAGTTCCTCGATAAGTATTTACTTAATTATCTTAGTGGTTGATTAGCCTATTTATTGAAACTTATATTAAGTGGAGGTAATACACTACATAAAAATATATTAGTGGCAATTAGCTTAGTAATTTATAATCACACAAAGTAAAAGTGAATTTGTAGTATCCATAACTATATAGATTAACCTATACATCAATAATTACACACTAAGAAGAAATGTATTAGTCATTTCCGTAAGAAATATTAGTGACGATTTATCTTATAAATTGATAATTACTGTAAGTAGAAGTGTATTAATGCACGGTGTCCTTAACTAACGTTAATAATTAGTGAACTAGTGGTATCCTTATATAAGTGACGTTAGTGATTGAATAGCCGATACATTGATAATTATACACTAAATGAAAGTGTATTAGTGATATTTGTGAGAAATGTTTGTGATTGTTTATATTTAGTTTGATAATTAAAGTAAGTGGAGGTTTATTAGTAGTATCGTTAAGTAATATTAGTGGTATTCTGAAGTAACGTTAGTGATTCATTAGCCTATATATTGATAATTATACTAATTAAGTATGTATTAGTATTGTCTTAAAAACTATTACTGATTCATTAGCTTATGAATTAAGAATTACACTGAGTAGGAATGTATTATTAATATCAGTAAGAAATGTTAGCGATTGATTAGCTTATAAATTGATAATTACATAAAGCAGATGCATATTAGTGGCATGCTTAAGTAATGTTAATGATTGATTAGCCTATCTATTAGTAATTACACTGATTAAGTAACAGTTTATCAGTAGTAGTCTTAAGAACTATTACTAATTGATTAGCTTATACCTGAGAAGTGTTAGCGATTAATTTGGTTATAAATTAATAATTACAAAAATTAGATACGTATTAGTGGTATCCTTAAAGTAGACACCAAGTAGATACATGTGTGTGTGTGTGTGTATATATATATATATATATATACTACTAATACATTTCTACTATATAGTAGAATATATATATATATATATATATATATATATATATTCTACTATATAGTGGAAATGTATTAGTAGTATTCAGTGTTCTCACACTCATCAGAAGTGTATTAGAAATATATCAGTGTGACGAACCGACCAGTTGTCTCATGAGTTACCGCTCTGTTTCTCCCATTTCTGCTTCTTTATGCTTTGTTATTCGTGTTTTGTGGTATCGGGTTGGTCGGATCGAATTCGAAAAGGATTTGGCAAAGTTTGAGACACTTAGTCTCTTTAGAGTGAGTTTAAGTTGGAAAAGTCAACTGAATATTGACTTATGTGTTAGAGGGCTCGGGTGTAAGTTTCGATGGTTCGATTATCTTAGGGAGGTGATTTATGACTTAGGAGCGTGATCGGAATGAGTTTTGGAGGTTCAGAGTAGATTTAGGCTTGAATTGGCGAAGTTGATAATTTGGCGATTTCCGGTTGGTAGGCGAGATTTTGATATAGGGGTCAGAATGGAATTCCGAGAGTTGCAGTAGTTCCGTTGGGTCATTTGGGATGTGCGCGCAAAATTTCAGGTTATTCGGAGGTGGTTTGGTTGGTTTTTTTATCAAAAGTGGAATTCGGAAGATTTTTAGAAACTTTGGCTTGAATCTAATGTGTTTTGGGTGATTTGATGTTATTTGAGGTGTTTTGATGATTGTAACAAGTTTGAATAAGGTATTAGGATGTGTTCGTGCCTTTGGTTGAGGTCTCGGGGGCCTCGGGTGAGTTTCGAGGGGTCGAACAGATCATTTTGGAGTTCGCGAAAGAACCATCGTGTTCCGATATGTCTAAGGAACCATCGCGTTCGCGAAAGAGAAAAGTTGGTCAAAGTAAATTAAGCTAAAAATTGAAGAACTAGGGATTGGAAATTTGGACTTTTGATTGGGGATTTGGAGGACCATTTGGGGACGAATTTGAGAACTTTTGATATGTATGAAGTCATGGGAAGATAAGGAATCTATTGATGTAAAAATTTCTGAATTTTGAGACGTGGTCCCGGGGGTCAGATTTTGGTAATTTCGGGATTTGTGTCATTTATTGATTGTTTTTGCTTGGGCTTCGTTCCCTTAGCATATTTTGACGTCCTCGTTCTGATTTTGGATAGATTCGATGCACGTGGAGGCCATTTGAGGGGCAAAGGCGTCACGAGCTAGAGATTTAGCCGGTTCGAGGTGAGTAATAATTGTAAATGATATTTTGAGGGTTTGAAACCCTGGATTGCACATCATAGTGCTATATTGAGGTGAGGCACACGCTTTATGACGAGCGTGGAGTCGTGCACTATTGGGGATTGTGAATTGGTCTGTCTTGATTGATGATTTTACCGCGTATTTGGTTGAAAACTGTTTGTTATCATCATTATTTGGGCTGAATGCCATATTTGGGCTTCGTGCCAACTGTTTGAACCCTTCGGGGCTTTTTACTGATATTTCCTCACTGTTTTGACTTTATACTTGAACTCAGTCATGTTATTTTCCACTGTTTTACTACTCAGCCATGTTTACTCAGTTTTAATACTTAAATGACATTTTAAATGATGTTTGGGCTGAGAAACACTATTTTACTATTGCCCGAGGGGCTTGTGAGGATTTTTGACTGAGTAAGGCCGAGGGCCTATGTTGTGAGGAAACACTTATACTGATTTGAGGTCGAGGGCCTGAGATATGTACGCCACGATGTGACTTGATTGATATGAGGCCGAGGGCCTAGTTTGATGCCACGAGATGACTTGTTATTGCGCTTGGTCCGTAAGGGCCCCTCCAGGAGTCTGCACACCCCCAGTGAGCGTGGGTACCCATTGTGATGTGAGATTGAGCCCGAGGGGCTGGTATTGTTCTATATGATTGTCCGAGGGGCTGGTACTGTTCTGAGATGTTGCTTGAGGGGCGGATTTGTTAATATTGTGCCCGAGGGGCGAACCTCTATGTGTTTACTTTTCATAATTGACTGTCAATTACCTGCTTAATCATTGAAAAGGGATTTTCATGAAGTTAAATTTTGAGTTAAAGGATTTTACCTATCTTTTACTGTTTTACTGTTTTGGAAATAGTTTTACTGCTTTATTATAAAATGCTTTGTGCCTTACGTGATTTCCTGCTTTCAGTCTTTATTTACATTTGTTACTCACTAAGTTGGAGTACTCACTTACTTTCTGCACCCTATGTGCAGATTTAGGCGTAGCTGGTTCCGCTCCCGAGTGCTGATCCCTCCAGCTTCAGGCGGACATTCAGAGCTCAAGAGGTAGCTGCTTGGCATCCGCAGCCCCGTGTCTTTACTCCTTTATTAGTTCTATCTTTCTTTTCAGACAATTGTACTATTTTATAGACTTAGTGGATTGTATTTTGACTTGTAGATGCTCATGACTAGCGACACCCCAGTTAAGGCTGTGTTGGGTTGTACTTTCGCCACTTTATTGATATTATCCGCTACTTAGTATTGCTAAATCATGTTTTAGACTATTTTTATGTTATTTAACTGTTTAAAAAGTGAATTGGGTTTAATTGGCAGGCCTTGTCTTCACGAGAGGCGCCATCACGACCGGTCCGGGTTTAGGGTCGTGACAAGTTGGTATCAGAGCCTAGGTTACATATGTCTCACGAGTCATGAGCAGGTTTAGCAGAGTCTCACGGATCGACACAGAGACGTCTGTATTTATCCTCGGGAGGCTGCAGAACCTTTAGGAAAAACTTCATATTCTTGAAATTCTTGTCGTGTGAACTTGTTGATCTGAGTACTTAACTTCTTTTGTTCTACTCTCTCACAGATGGTGAGGACACGCACTACTGGTCGGGGTGGACGACCCCCAGTACAACCAACTGTGGCCACCAGAGGATGAGGATGCGGCCGTGGTCGTGGTAGGGGCAGAGCAGCTAGAGCGGCACCTGTAGATCCACCAGCTGCTCCAGTTCAGGATCAGGTCTCAGTTATGGACGCTCCAGCAGCACCAGCTAAGGCACCAGTTGTGCCCATTGTGATTCCGGATCTTTACGAGGCCTTGGCTCAGATCTTATTAGTTTGCACTGGCCTAGCTCAGGCGGTTTTAGCCACTACAATCGGAGCTACTTCTCAGGCTGGGGGAGGTAATAAGACTCTCGTCGCTCGCACACCTGAGCAGGTCGTGCAGGGACATCAGACGCTGGGGGCGCATCTAGCCCAGCCGATTGCAGCTGCTCAGGACTATTTAGTTCCTGTCATGCCGGAGGATGAGCAGTGTATATTGGAGAGATTTGGAAGACTTCAGCCTCCGACCTTCAGTGGTGCAGAGGGCGAGGATGCCCATGGCTTTTTAGACAAGTGTTAGAGGATGCTTCGTACAACGGGTATTCTAGAGACCAGCGGGGTCTCTTTTACCACCTATCAGTTTTCAGGAGCTTCTTTCACTTGGTGGGAGGATTTTGAGAGGAGTAGGGCTGTTGGTGCAGCACCCCTTTCCTGGCAGCAGTTCTCCGTTCTCTTTCTAGAGAAATATGTACCGCAGTCTCGTAGAGAGGAGCTGCATAGGCAGTTTGAGTGGTTACGTTAGGGAGAGATGACCGTGTCGTAGTATGAGTTGAGGTTCTCTGAGTTTGATCATCATGCCATCTGGTTGATCCCGACGGATATAGAGAGGATTAGGAGGTTTGTTGATGGTCTTACTTATCAGCTCTGTATTCTGATGACCAGGGAGAGGGTGACTGGTGCTACCTTCGAGGAGGTTGTGGATATCGCCCGTGAGATTGAGTCTGTCTGGAGCGAGAGGAGAGGGAGGCCATGAGTCCTCGAGGATCTGGTAGTTACAGTGGCGCTCCTTCGAGGGGTCAGTTTCAGCACGACGGAGGCCGTTCATTCAGGTATGCGCAGCCAACTCGCCCAGGTTATCGTGGGGCGTCTTGGGTCATAGTGATCACAGTTCTCAGTAGGTCCAGTCATCACTTACTGCCATTCCAGCTCAGAGTTCGTCCCGTGCTCCATCAGTCTAGGGCTCTTCTATGCCGAGTGCATCTGCTGGTCACTCCGAGGCGACGGGTTCCCTTCAGTCCCCTTCTCCAGCACTTGGGAGTTGTATTGAGTGTAGTGAGATGGTCATATGTGGAGGCAGTTCCCTCGTCGTCTTGCGAGTTCATCTCAGCAGAAGGGTCAGTCATCGACTTCAGCGCCAATTATTTCACCACCACTCGCCCAGCCAGCTAGGGGTAGAGGCCAGTCAGCTAGGGGTCGCCCCAGAGGGGGAGGTCGATCAGGTGGCGGTCTGGCCCGTTTCGATGCACTCCCAGGCAGACCCGATGCTATTGCTTCAAACTCTGGTATTACAGGTATTATTTCAGTCTGCCACAGAGATGCCTCTGTATTATTTGATCCTGGTTCCACCTTTTCTTATGTGTCATCATACTTTGCTCGTTATTTGGGTGCGCCCCGTGAGTTTCTTGCTTCACCTGTTCATGTATCTACCCTGGTGGGTGATACTGTTATTGTAGACCGTGTGTACCGGTCGTGTGTAGTGACTATTGGGGGTCTGGAGACCCGTGTGGATCTTTTATTATTGTGTATGGTGGATTTTGATGTCATTTTGGGCATGGATTGGTTATCTCTATGTCGTGCTATTCTGGACTGTCATGCTAAGCCAGTCACATTGGCTATACCGAGTGTGCCACGGATTGAGTGGCGAGGTGTGACTGATTATGTTCCCAGTAAAGTGATCTCATTCTTGAAAGCCCAATGTATGGTTTGGAAGGGTTGCCTTTCGTACCTAGCCTTTGTGAGGGATGTTGGAGATGAGGCTCCCAATATAGATGTTGTCCCAGTTGTGAGGGATTTTCTAAATGTGTTTCCTGCAGACCTGTCGGGCATGCCACCGGACAGGGATATTAATTTTGGTATTGACCGGGTGCCGGGCACTCAGCCCATTTCTATTCCTCTGTATCGTATGGCACCAGCAGAGTTGAATAAGTTAAAGGAGCAGCTTCAAGAACTCATTGATAAGGGGTTTATTCGGTTTAGTGTGTCACCTTGGGGTTTGCCAGTTCTATTTGTGAAGAAGCAAGATGGTACTATGAGAATGTGCATTGATTATAGGCAATTGAACAAAGTAACAATTAAGAACAGGTATCTTTTGCCTCGCATTGATGATTTGTTCGACCCACTTCAGGGAGCGAGAGTGTTCTCCAAGATTGATCTCCGTTCCGGTTATCACCAGTTGAAGATCAAGGTTTCAGATATTCTTAAGATGGATTTTAGGACCCGATATGGTCACTATGAGTTCTTGGTGATGTCTTTTGGGCTGACCAATGCCCCAACAGCGTTCATGCATTTGATGAACATCGTGTTCCGGCCTTATCTTGACTCGTTTTTCATAGTCTTCACTGATGATATTCTTGTGCATTTGCGTAGTCAAGAGGAGCACGCGGAGCATTTGAGAGTTGTGTTGCAGAGATTGAGGGAGGAGAAGCTTTATGCAAAATTCTCCAAGTGTGAGTTTTGGCTCAGTTCAGTGGCTTTCTTTGGGCACGTGGGTGTCCAGCAAGGGTATTCAGGTTGATCCGAAGAAGATCAAGGCAGTTCAAAGTTGTCCCAGACCGTCCTTAGCCACAAAGATTCGTAGTTTTCTTGGTTTGGCGGGCTATTATCACCGGTTTGTTCAGGTATTCTCATCTATCGCATCGCCCTTGACCAAGTTGACTCATAAGGGTACTTTATTTGTATGGTCAGACGAGTGTGAAGAGAGCTTTCAAAAGCTCAAGACAGCTTTGACCATAGCTCTAGTGCTAGTTTTGCCCTCAACTTCAGGTTCATATACCATGTATTGTGATGCTTCGAGAGTTGGCATTGGTTGTGTATTGATGCAGGAGGGTAGAGTTATTGTTTATGTTTCTCGTCAGTTGAAGCCCCATGAGAAGAACTACCTCATTCATGATTTGGATTTGGTTGCCATAGTTCACGCATTGACGATTTGGAGGCATTACTTGTATGGTGTGTCTTGTGAGGTGTTTACTAATCATCGTAGCCTCCAGGACTTGTTCAAATAGAATGATATTAATTTGAGGCAGCAGTGATGGTTGGAGTTGCTTAAGGATTATGATATCACTATATTGTACCATCCAGGAAAAGCCAATGTGGTAGCTGATGCCTTGAGACAAAAGGCAGTGAGTATGGGGAGTTTGGCATATGTTCTAGTTGGAAAAAGACCTCTTGCAGTTGATGTTCAGGCCTTGGCCAATCGGTTCGTGAGGTTAGATATTTCGGAGCCCAGTCGGGTATTGGCTTGTGTGATTTCTCGGTCTTCCTTATATGATCGCATTAGAGAACGCCAGTATGATGATCCGCACTTACTTGTCCTTAAGGACAGAGTTCAGCATGATGATACTAGAGATGTGACCATTGGAGATGATGGGGTGTTGAGGATGCAGAGCCGGATTTGTGTGCCCAATGTGGATGGGCTTCGGGAGTTGATTCTGGAGGAGGCCCATAGCTCGCGGTATTCCATTCATCTGGGTGCTGCGAAGATGTATCATGATTTGAGGTAGCACTATTGGTCGAGAAGAATGAAGAAAGATATTGTGGGATTTATGGTTCGGTGTCTCAATTGTCAGCAGGTGAAATATAAGCATCAGAGACCGGGTGGTTTGCTTCAGCAGATGGTTATTCCCGAGTAGAAGTGGGAGAGGATCACTATGGACTTTGTTGTTGGACTTCCATGGACTTTGAGAAAGTTCGATGCTATTTGGGTGATTGTGGATCGGCTGACCAAGTCCGTGCACTTTATTCTTGTGTGTACTACCTATTCTTCAGAGCAGTTGGCAGAGATCTATATCCGGGAGATTGTTCATTTGCATGGTGTCCCAGTTTGCATTATTTCAGATAGGGGCACTCAGTTTACCTCACTGTTTTGGAGGTCTGTGTAGCGAGAGTTGGGTACTCAGGTTGAGTTAAGCACAACTTTTCATCCTCAGATGGACGGACAGTCTGAGCGTACTATTCAGATATTGGAGGACATGTTGCGTGCTTGTGTCATTGATTTTAGAGGGTCATGGTATCAGTTTCTACCGCTTGCAGAGTTTACTTATAACAACCGCTACCAGTCGATTATTCAGATGGCTCCATATGAGGCTTTGTATGGGAGACGATGTAAATCTCCAGTTGGTTGGTTCGAGCTCGGTGAGGTTAGGCTATTGGGGACTGATTTGGTGCAGGATGCCTTGGAGAAGGTGAATGTGATTCAGGACAGGCTTCGTACAGCACAGTCGAGGCAAAAGAGTTATGCGGACAGGAAGGTTCGAGATGTGTCCTACATGGTTGGTGAGAAGGTTCTGCTGAAGGTTTCACCCATGAAGGGTGTTATGAGATTTGAAAAGAAAGGGAAATTGAGTCCGCGATTCATTGGGCCTTTTGAGGTGCTTCGGAGGATTGGGGAGGTGTCTTATGAGCTTGCTTTTCCACCCAGCTTGTCGAGTGTGCATCGAGTATTTCATGTTTCTATGCTCCGGAAGTATATTGGGGACCCATCTCATGTTCTGGATTTCAGCACGGTTCAGTTGGATGATGATTTGACCTATGATGTGGAGCCAGTAGCTATTTTGGGTTGTCAGGTTCGAAAGTTGAGGTCAAAGGATACAATTTCAGTGAAAGTGCAGTGGAGAGGTCGGCCCGTGGAGGAGGCTACCTGGGAGACCGAGCAGGAGATGCGGAGCAGATATCCTCACCTGTTTGAAGCTTCAGGTATGTTTCTTGATTCGTTCGCGGACGAAAGTTTGTTTAAGTTGGGGAGGATGTGACGACCCGGCCAGTCATCTCATGAGTGACCGCTCTGTTTCCCCTATTTCTGCTTCTTTATGCTTCCTTATCCGTGTTTTTTGGTATCGGGTTGGTTGGATCGAATTCGGAAAGGATTTGGCAAGGTTTGAGACATTTAGTCTCTTTAGAGTGAGTTTAAGTTAGAAAAGACAACCGGATGTGAGTTCCGATGGTTCGGTTAGCTTTGGGAGGTGATTTATGACTTAGGAGCGTGATTGGAATGAGTTTTGGAGGTTCGGAGTTGATTTAGGCTTGAATTGGCGAAGTTGATAATTTGGCGATTTCCGGTTGGTAGGCGAGATTTTGATATAGGAGTCAGAATGGAATTTCGAGAGTTGCAGTAGTTCTATTGTGTCATTTGGGATGTGTACGCAAAATTTCAGGTCATTCGGACGTGGTTTGGTTGGGTTTTTGATCAAAAGCAGAGTTCTGAAGATTTTTTGGAAATTTGGCTTGAATCTGATGTGTTTTGGGTGATTTGATGTTATTTGAGGTGTTTTGATGATTGGAACATGTTTGAATAAGATATTAGGATGTGTTTGTGCCTTTGGTTGAGGCCCCGGGGGCCTCGGGTGAGTTTCGAGGGGTCAAACGAATCATTTTGGACTTAAGGATTATTGCAGAAATTCTGTTCAGCTGTTGTAGGGATTTTTCCCTTCGCATTCGCTAGTGGACCCTCGCGTTCACGAAGAGTCAGTTGGGGAAGGCAAAGATTAAACCTTTGCATTTGCGATGGGAGCTCCGCGTTCGTGAAGGGCTAAGGATTGGAGCATCGCATTCGCGATATGGCAGTCACGTTCGAGTAGAGTCTTTTGTTCAGCTGGGTTTAAGGTCAAGTTGTTCATCGCATTCGCGGGAGATGGAGTGCGTTCGCGAAGTGTATGTCTGAGGAACCATCGCGTTTGCGATGGTCATGTCGCGTTCGCGAAAGAGGAAAGTTTGTCAAAGTAAATTTGTGCTTCGCGAATGCGAGAGTTTGACCGCGTTCGCGAAGAAGGAATAAATGCCAGGGCAGAATGTTTTTAAGCTCGTCTTGTCCGCAATTGTGGGGCTTAGTTTCTCCATAGTTGGTCATTTTGGGAGATTTTTGAAAGAGATTGAAGAGGGATTCGAGGGGAAAGGTTGGGAGGTAAGATTCTCGGACTTAAAACTCGATTATTATGTGAATTCCACCTAGAAAATCATGGAAATTAAGCTAAAAATTGAAGAACTAGGGCTTGGAAATTTGGACTTTTGATTGGGGATTTGGAGGACCATTTGAGGACGGATTTGAGAACTTTTGATATGTATGAACTCGTGGGAAGATAAGGAATCTATTGGTGTAAAATTTCTGAATTTTGAGACGTGGGCCCGGGGGTCCGATTTTGGTAATTTCGGGATTTGTGCCATTTATTGATTGTTTTCTCTTGGGCTTAGTTCCGTTAGCATATTTTGATGTCCTCGTTCTGATTTTACATAGATTCGACGCGCGTGGAGGCCGATTCGAGGGGTAAAGGCATCACGAGCTAGATATTTAGCCGGTTCGAGGTGAGTAATGATTGTAAATGATGTTCTGAGGGTTTGAAACCCCAGATTGCACATCGTAGTGCTATATTGAGGTGGGGCACACACTTGATGACGAGCGTGGGGTCGTGCATTATTGAGGATTGTGACTTGGTCCGGCCCGATTGATGATTTTACCGCGTATTTGATTGAAAACTGTTTGCTATCATCATTATTTGGGCTGAATGCCATATTTGGGCTTCGTGCCAACTATTTGAACCCTTCGGGGTTTTTTACTGATAGTTCCTCACTATTTTGACTTTATACTTGACCTCAGTCATGTTATTTTCCACTGTTTTACTATTGCCCGAGGGGGTTGTTAGGATTTTTGACTGAGTAAGGCCGAGGGCCTATGTTGTGAGGAAACACTGATACTGATTTGAGGTCGAGGGCCAGAGATATGTATGCCACGAGGTAGCTTGATTGATATGAGGCCGATGGCCTAGTTTGATGCCACGAGATGGCTTATTATTGCGCTTGGGCCGTAAGGGGCACTCTAGGAGTCTACACACCCCCAATGAGCGCGGTTACCCATTGTGATGTGAGATTGCCCGAGGGGCTGGTACTATTCTGAGATGTTGCCCGAGGGGCATATTTGTTGATACTGTGCCCGAGGGGCGAACCTCTATGTGTTTACTTTTCATAATTGACTGTCAATTACCTGCTTAATCATTGAAAAGGGCTTTTTATGAAGTTAAATTTTGAGCTAAAGGATTTTACCTATCTTTCACTGTTTTACTGTTTTGGAAATGGTTTTACTGATCCATTATAGAATGCTTTGTGCCTTACATGATTTCCTACTTTCAGTCTTTATTTGCATTTGTTACTCACTGAGTTGGAGTACTCACTTTACTCCCTGCACCATGTGTACAGATTTAGGCGTAGCTGGTTCCGCTCCCGAGTGCTAATCCCTCCAGCTTCAGGCGGACATTCGGAGCTCACGAGGTAGCTGCTTGGCATCCGCAACCCCGTGTCTCTACTCCTTTATCAGTTCTATCTTTCTTTTCACACAGTTGTACTAGTTTATAGACTTAGTGGATTGTATTTTGACTTATAGATGCTCATGACTAGTGACACCCCGGTTAGGGCTATGTTGGGTTGTACTTCCGCACTTTATTGATATTATCCGCTACTTAGTATTGCTAAATCATGTTTTAGACTGCTTTTATGTTGTTAACTGTTTAAAAAGTAAATTGAGTTTAATTGGCTGGCCTTGTCTTCACAAGAGGCGTCATCACGGCCGGATCCGGGTTTAGGGTCGTGACAATCAGTAAGAAATAATAGCGATTGATTAGTTTATAAATGGATAATTACATAAAGTAGATGCGTATTAGTGGTATCCTTAAGTAATATTAATGATTGATTAGCCCACGTATTAATAATTAGACTAATTAAGTAGAAGTGTATTAATAGTATTCTTAAGAATTATTACTGATTGATTAGCTTATATATTGAGAATTACACGAAGTAGAAGTGTATTAGTAATACCGGTAAGAAAAATTAGTGATTGATTAGCCTATACATTGAAAATTATATTAAGTAGAAGTGTATTAGCAGTATTCTTAAGAAATATTACTCATTGTTTAGTTTATAAAATGATAACTATACTAAGTAGAAGTGCATTAGTGATATCCTTAAGTAATATTAGTGATTGATTAGATTATTAATTGATACTTAACTACGTGAAAGTGGTTTAGTAGTAATTAGCTTGTAAATTAATAATTACATTAGTTTATGATTTATTTTAAATTGTTAATATTAATTTCATTGTTAATAAATGCTAAAAGATGAATTACTAAGTAAAAGTATATTAATAGTATATCTTTAACTAATATTAGTGATTGATTAGCTTTTACATTGAAAATTTACTAAGTAGAAGTGTATTAGCAATTTCTTAAGAAATATTACTCATTGATTAGTTTATAAAATGATAACTACACTAAGTAGAAGTGCATTTGTGATATCCTTAAGTAATATTAGTGATTGATTAGACTATTAATTGATATTTAAGTGGGTAAAAGTGGCTTAGTAGTAATTAGCTTGTCAATTAATAATTACATTAAACTTATGATTTATTTTAAATTATTAATAGTAATTATTTTTTTAACGTTAGCTTGTAATTAGAAGGCGGGAAAAGGAATTGGGCAAAAAAACAAAATCCTACTAGCACCTTTCTCCCTGTTTACGCTTTTCCTTTCCCACACGGCGAACTCTCGAGGAAGCGCTAACTCCCTCCAGATTTTACGCGGCTAACTCTCTACTCAGCGCTCTCGCCGATGTTCTAAGCGACCATCGGTGACCTTCAGGCAACTTTATCCCGGTGAGTTTTTTCCTCTCTATTTTCGAATTATTTCTGTCCTAAATCTCAAAATTAGGGCAGTGTTCATCTTCTTGTCACGTGTTTATGACTTCACGTAATCTTGTCGCTATTGGATTATTTCTCTAAATAGTTCTATGTTGTAGTTTAATATCTAATTTGACATTGTATATAGAAAGATTCTTGTAAGCAGGAGACTATTTTGTTAGTGACTATTGGCTATTCTATTATAGTTAAGCAATTCATAACAATTTTGAGGAGAAGTAGCTTAACTTACTATACCAGTTAACATGCATTTTCCATGGGAATGAATAAGTCTTTCAAATGACAGGTAAATAGTAGGGTGCTCTATGTTTTGGTTTAAATAGGCCAGACAATAAGGGATGGTTGATCTTTGTGAACTTTTAACAGTATATATATCAATACTACTTTTCAGAAAGAACAACAGATTATTCTCCAAGCTCCTCATATCCTTTTTCCCTTTACTTTACAACCATGACATGATAAGTCCAATCAACAGTCTTCTATTTAGTTTAGAGTAACTATGTTTCTTATGTTGAAATTGTTATAAAAATAAATGAGTAAGACTAATAAATTTGTTGTTTGTATATGCAGATGAAACATCGTATGTGGATGTATGATAGGAATCTTCCTAATCGGCGGGGTTTAAGAAATGAATTTGTACAAGGTGTTTATGAGTTTATTAATCATGCTAAGTCATTTAGCCAAAATAAGGAGATGATTAGGTGTCCTTGTGCGAAATGCAAGTACAGAAAATGGTTGAAACTAGAGGATGTTAAGACTGATCTATATAGTAAGGGCTTTATGGATAATTACTATGTGTGGACTAGTCATGGAGTGACTGAGGATAGTGATGGTAATATTTATAACCATAATTTTGATATTGGTGAAAGTAGTCAAGATCCTAGATTATATGAAATGGTTATGAATGCTTTTGGAATGTACAATGAGGGTGACAACCAACAATATGTTGATCAAGCTCCCAATGAAGATATGTATTGCCATTTTCAAGTAGTAACCCCTCAAAAGTCAACGAAAAATAGAAGCAAAGGAAAGAAACATTCTGTTTGTCATTATAAAAAAAACATTATGTTTGTTCTCTATAGGATATAATGTTAGAAAAATTTTCTTCTTGGTCACCCTCTTGAATAGTAATATGGTTTAGTGGAGCATTAGGTCCAGTTTTAATATCATCACAAATTGTATGTGGATTCGAAATTATCTCTTGGTAAAAGGCTTCTAGTCGGGATTGACATGCTCCTTTGCATATGGTTCTTCTATTTTCTCTAATGTCTCACTAATCATTAATCACCATAAGAATAAAAAGTTAGAAAACTTAATCTATAAGTTTTTTTTGTGCAACTGGTGCCTTGTCAAGTGAGTCAAGTGACATAAGATTGTTTGAGAAAAATTGAGGTTTGACTTCGGAATTTTGGTTTCCCTATTAACTCTAGAGGCTTATATCCACTTTAGCTATTTGCACCTCACTGATAAGCACATTGTACATTACAATTCTGAGAGTGTAAATACTTTGAAATATTCCTATGTAAAAGGAGTAAAGCCAGCTAGCATGTAAAAGGAAAAAAAAAGTGAACTAAAAGTTTACCCAGTTACAAGCTTGGTTCCTTCCTCTAAAAATGATCCGTTGGCTTTCTCCCAGTTAGAAGCTCCAGTAAAACAACTCCAAAGTTGTAAACATCTCCTTTTGCTGTTGTCTTTTGAAGTTTATATTTACCTAGTTGAAGTTTATGAAGTTAGGTGTTGAATTATTCAATTCTAACTCTTCGTGTGTTTTTTCCACTTCTCTTTTGTGGATTACAAGGTATTGGGACATCCGCCACCGTGCAAAATGAGGACCTTGAGAAGATGCGGCGAACAATTTAACAACTTTCTAGGAACTGTGCGGATGAACGAGAAAAAAGAAAGCATGAAGAGAAGATTAGAGATTCACTTAGGAATGACATCGAGTCCCTAAGTGATGGCGCCTACTCGTAGAAGCTAGGCAAGCCATGAAATATAGAAAATTCAATCTTTTTCATTTTTAACTCTTTTTAACGAATTGAATTAACAAGTAATCAACATTTAAATAATAGGAAAGATGAAATTAAGCGGAAGACTTAGACTAATATAATACCAAAATCAGTACGAAAATGCCAACATGCATCTCTACCCAGAAACTGGTATCACAATATCCACGGACTGTCTATGAATACTACATACAAATGTCTGAACAAGGAAATACAGTTTGTCTCGGAAACAAGTGGAAACAGAACATATAAATAGATAGAAGAGAACGCTGGGCCTGCGGACGCCTACAGGACTACTTCGGGATCTCTGAGTGGACTGAAGGCTAGTTCCCCAAGTGTTACTGTCCAAATGCTGCTCCGGTATCTACACATAGTGCAGAGTATAGCATTAGCACAACCGACCCAATGTGCTAGTAAATGTCTGGCCTAACCCTGGCGAGGTAGTGACGAGGCTAGGACCAGATTCCATATAAACTTGTGCAGTTATATAATATACAACAAAAAAAATAATTAGGACATGCTACGGGGGTACATGCTACGGGGAACATATCAAATCTAACAAAAGCTAAAGAGTGATAAGAGAGAATAGTTCAAGTTCTACAACAAACAATAATAACATTGTTGCGGCGCGCAACCCGATCCCTTATCATTTAACATTGTTGCGGCGTGCAACCCGATCTATTTATATTACTGTTGCAGCATTCAACCCGATCCAATATAATATTATTGCGGCGTGCAACCCGATCCAATATATAGTAATGTTGCGGCGTGCAACCCGATCTAATATATAATAATTTTGCGGAGTGCAACCCGATCCAATATATAATAATATTGCGGCGTGCAACCCGATCCAATATATAATAATGTTGCGGCGTGCAACTCGATCCAATATATATTAATGTTGTGGTGTGCAACCCAATCCAATATATAATAATGTTGCGGCATGCAACCCGATCCAGTATATTTATATACCTTAAACTCAACCATACCACGAGTCCCGGCAAGGGATCAACAATAAACTACACTATCCCGGCAAGGGAATTCAACAGTAAAAGTATATACGTCCCGGCAACGGAGAATCAGCTATAACCAATCTTAACTCAATCCTTACTCATCTTGGCTAACACCAATACTCAATCATAATTACTTTCCACGAAAATAAACTAAATCCTTGCTCAATATCGAGAATCACCAATTAAAGCATTCGTAGTATCATTTAAGAACACAACAAATATCAATTTAAGACTCACGGTCATGCTCGACACCAACATATATATTCTCATCACCATGCTTATAAGCCGTACTCAACAAGAAGAAAATAGCAAATAGGACACAACTCATAATCCCTCAAGCTAAGTTTAGACCGAACACTTACCTCGAACTTCTACGACCAACTCAAGCCTCAAACACCGCCTTTCCTTTCGAATTCGGCTTCAAATCAATTTATCTATACATAATCGACTTCATAACATCAATAAACGCTAAACAATCCAATTCCAATGATTAATTATAGCTTTCTAATCATTCTTCCCAAAAAGTCAAAAATTGACCCCAGGCCCGCTTGGTCAAAACACGAGGTTCGGACCAAAACCCGATCACCCATTCACCCACGAGCCCGAATATATAATTTGTTTTCAAATCCGACCCCAAAATGAGGTCAAATTCCCAAATAATCAAAAAGCCCTAACTCTACCCAAAACTCTAATTTTCTACCCTTAATCACATGTTTTAGGCCTATAAATCTAGTGGGTGTTGATAAAAATGGAAGAAAACAAGTTAAAGATTACTTACCCAAGAAGTTATGGTGAAGAAGTTCTTCAAAAATCGCCCAAGAGGTGTGGAGAAGATGAAGTTTGTGAAAAATAATGAAAATCCCGTAATGTGTTCTGTTTTTGGAACTTAAAATAACTGGGCGAAATTACTCATCACGTTCGCGATAGGTTCATCGCGTTCACGATGGGTTAGACCTGATAGGCCTTCGCGTTCGCGGAAGACGCCTCGCGTTCGCATATAAATGACCCCTCGAGCCTTCACGTTCACGTCCATGTGGTCGCGTTCACGTAGGTTTAATGCCCCACCCCCTGCCCAGGCTCAATTAGCCTTCGCGTTCGCGTTACCAGGCCCGCTTTCGCGAAGGGAAGACCCCCCAACGCCTCGCGTTCGCGACCTGGGTTACGCGTTCGCATAGAAGGAATTTCCTTCAGCATAATTTACACATCGCATTCGCGAGGGTCCTCCTGCGAACGCGAAGAAGGAAATATCAGAATACCAACAACTGAAAACCTGCAACTTTTTAAGAGTTTAAAACCTTCCGAAACTCACCCGAGCCCTCGGGGATCCAAACCAAACATACGTACTAACTCAAAAATATCATATAAACTTATCTGTGCGATCAAATCGCCCATTAACATCATTAACATCGAATTAAACCTCGAAATCAATGAATTATTTCAAACTTCTTAAAACATCAAAATTTTGCAATTTAGGTCCGAATCATGTCAAATGACATCTGTTTCTTACCAAACTTCACAAAATTATCTTAAATCACATATAAGACATGTACCGGCCGCCGGACCCAAAATACGTGCCCGATACCAACATGTTCTAATCAAAATTCATTTCAAATTATTTGAAATAATTTCAGAAAATAATTTTCTTTAAAAATTCATTTCTCGGATTTGGGACCTCGGAATTCGACTCCGGGCATACGCCCAAGTCCCATATTTTCCTTCGGACCCTCCGGGACCGTCACATCATGGGTCCGGGTTCGTTTACCCAAAACATTGACCGAAGTCAAATTAACTCATTTTATAGTCAAAACTTATCATTTTTCATAGATTTTCATATTTAGGCTTTCCGGCTACGTGCCTGGACTATGTACGCAAATTGAGGTGATGCTAAATGAGGTTTTTATGGCCTCAGAACAAAGAATTCAATTTAAAAGCAAGTGATGAGTCATCATATTCTCCACCTCTAAAACAACCATTTGTCCTCGAACGGACATAAGAAGGAAGCATCTGAGACAGGGAAAAGATGGGGATAACGGCTCCACATATCGGACTCGGACTCCCAGGTTGATGCCTCAGGAGGCTAACCTCTCCACTAAACATGAACAGAAGGAAAACTCTTCAACCTCAACCGATAAACCTGCTGGTCTAGAATAGCCACCGGCTCCTCCTCATAAGACAAGTCCTTGTCCAACTAGACAGTGCTGAAATCTAACACGTGGGATGGATCGCCGTGATACTTCCGAAGCATGGACACATGAAACACTGGATGCACGATTAATAAGCTCGGCAGCAATGCAAGTCTATAAGCCACCTCTCCCACTCGATCAAGAATCTCAAACGGACCAATGAACCGAGGGCTAATCATGTCCTTCTTCCCAAATCTCATCACGCCCTTCATAGGCGACACTCGGAGCAATACCCGCTCACCGGCCATGAAAGCCTAATCTCGAACCTTGCGGTCGCATAACTCTTTTGCCTGGACTGAGCTGTACAAAGCCTATCCTGAATAATCCCGACCTTGTCCAAGGCCTCCTAAACCAGATATGTACCCAACAACTGAGCCTCTCCCAGCTCAAACCATCCAACCGGAGACCGACACCGCCTATCATATAAAGCCTCATAAGGAGCCATCTGGATACTCGACTGGTAGCTATTGTTGTAGGCAAACTCCGCTAAAGGCAAAAACTAATCCCACGAGCCTCCAAAGTCAATGACACAAGCTCGGAGCATATCCTCCAAAATCTAAATAGTCCGCTCGGACTGCCCGTCCGTCTGAGGATGAAATGTTATGCTCAACTCAACTCGTGTGCCCAACTCTCGCTGAACTGCTCTCCAGAAATGCGAGGTAAACTGCGTACCTCAATCTGAAATGATAGACACAGGCACACCATGAAGACGAACAATCTCCTGGATATAGATCTCAGCTAACCTCTCGGATGCATAGGAGACTGCCACAGGAATGAAATGCGCTGACTTGGTCAGCCTATCAACAATAACCCATACTGCGTCGAACTTCCTCCAAGTCTGTGGGAGTCCAACAACGAAATCCATAGTGATCCGCTCCTACTTCCACTCGAGAATCTCAATCCTCTGAAATGAACCACCGGGCCTCTGATGCTCGTACTTAACCTGCTGACAATTCAAACACCGAGCCACATATGCAACGATATCCTTCTTCATTCTACGCCACCAATAATGCTTCCGCAAATCCTGATACATCTTCGCGGTGCCCGGATGAATAGAGTACCGGGAGCTATGGGCCTCCTCTAAAATCAACTCTCAAAGCCCATCCACATTTGGCACACAAACTCGACCCTGCCATCTCAAAACTCCATCATCATCTAAGGTAACCTGCTTGGCACCTCCGCGCTGCACCATGTCCCTGAGGACACACAAATGGGGATCATCATGTTGCCGGTCTCGGATATGCTCCAATAATGAAAAATGAGCGATTGTGCAAGCTAACACACAGCTGGGCTCAGAAACATCCAACCTCACAAACTAATTGGCCAAAGGCTGAATATCCAAAGCAAGTGGTCTCTCACCGACCGGAATATAGGCAAGACTGTCCATACTGGCTGACTTTATACTCAAAGCATCGGCTACCACATTGGCCTTTCCCGGATGATATAAGATAGTGATATCATAATCTTTCAACAACTCCAACCACCTCCTCTATCTCAAATTCAACTCCTTGAAAAAATACTGAAGACTTTTGTGATCAGTGAACACCTCACATGCCACACCATACAGATAATGCCTCCAATTCTTTAACGAGTGAACAATGGCTGCCAATTCCAAATCATGAACCGGATAGTTCTTCTCATGAATCTTCAACTGCCGTGAAGCATAGGCAATGACCTTGCCATCCTGCATCAACACTGCACCGAGCCCATACGAGATGCATCACAATAAACTATATAAGGCCCTAATCCTGTGGGCAAAACCAACACCGGTGCTGTAGTCAGAGCTATCTTGAGCTTCTGAAAGCTAACCTCACACTCGTCCGACCATCTGAACTGGGCACCCTTCTGGGTCAACCTAGTCATCGGGGCTGCAATAGATGAGAACCCCTCCACGAATCGATGATAGTAGCCTGCCAATCCCAAGAAACTCCGAATCTCTATAGCTGATGCTACTCTAGACCAGTTCTTGACTGCCTTAATCTTCTTCGGATCAACCTGAATACCCTCTGCTGATACAACATGACCCAAGAATGCAACAGAACTCAACCATAACTCACACTTCGAGAACTTAGCATATAACTGACTATCCCTCGAAGTCTGAAGAACCACCCTGAGATGTTGCTCGTGCTCCTCTTGACTGCGGGAATATATCAAGATGTCGTTAATGAAGACTATCACGAACGAGTCCAAATAAGGCCTGAACACTCGGTTCATCAAGTCCAAAAAAAGCTGCTGGGGCATTTGTCAACCCGAATGACACAACCAAGAACTCATAATGCCCATATCGAGTACGGAAAGCTGTCTTATGTACGTCGGATGCCCTAATCCTCAACTGATGGTAGCCAGATCCAAGTCAATCTTCGAAAATACCTTGGCACCCTGAAGTTGATCAAACAAATCATCAATCCTCGGCAACGGATTCTTATTCTTGATTTTAACCTTGTTCAACTGTCGGTAATCAATACACATTCACATTGACCCATCCTTCTTCTTAACAAACAACACCGGTGCACCCCAAGGCGAAACACTGGGTCTAATGAAACCCTTCTCAAGCAAGTCTTGCAACTGCTCCTTCAACTCTTTCAACTTCGGCGAGGCCATACGATACGGCGGGATAGAAATGGGTTGAGTGCCTGGAGCCAGATCAATGCAAAAGTCAATATCCTTGTCGGGTGGCATACTCGACAGGTCTGAAGGGAAAACCTCAGGAAACTCACAAAAAATGGGCACATAATAAATAGAAGGAACCTCAACGCTAGAATCACGAACATATGCCAAATAGTCCAAACACCCCTTCTCGACCATACGCCGAGCCTTCACATAAGAGATAATGTTATAGGTAGAATGACCAGGAGTCCCTCTCCACTCTAAACGAGGCAAAACCGGTAAGGCTAAGGTCATAGTCTTGGCATGGCAGTCCAAAATAGCATGGTAAGGTAATAACCAGTCCATCCCCAATATAACACCGAAATCGACCATGTCCAGAAGCAACAAATCTACTCGAGTCTCAAGAGCCCCAATCACAACTACACAAGAGCGATGGACTCGATCTACCACAATAGAATCACCCACCGATGTAGACACATAAACATGAACACTCAATGAATCACTAGGCATAACCAGATACGATGCAAAATAAGATGACACATACAAGTATGTAGACCCTGGATCAAACAACACTGAAACATCTCTATCACAAACTAGAACAGTACCTGTGATAACCGCATCTGAAGCCTCAGCCTTGGCCCTGGCTAGAAGAGCATAACATCGGGGTTGGGCCCTACCACCCTGGACTACCTCTCTAGGACGACCTGCAGCTGGCTGGCCTCCACCTCTAGCGGTCTAAGCTCCACCTCTAGCACCTCTACCTCCACCTTTAGAACCTCTACCCCCACCTCTAGTTGGCTGGGCGGGCTGTGGAACACCTGGTTCCTGAACCATAGCACGGGAACCCTACTGCTGCGACTGAGTTCTCACCAATCTCGGACAAGCCCTCCGGATATGACCGTACTCACCACACTCATAGCATCCACCTGAATGTTGCGGCTGAGGAAACTGAGACTGACCCTGGCGACCTGAATGACCACCCCAAAAACTCTGGAGCGGTGGTGCACTGATAGGAGCTAGTGGTGCACTGTAGGGCTGCTGATCAGAATACTGTATGTGAGAACCACGACCACCTGAAGCACCGTGAGAGACCTGAAGTGCTGACTGAAAGGGCCTAGGAGGATGACCTCTACCATATGAATCCTTGCCTCCAAACGAGGCACCACTGAATCTGCCTGAATGATGGGGCCTCTTATCCGACCCATGACCACCTCCCTACGATAGAACCATCTCCACTCTCCTAGCCACATTGGCTGCCTCTTAGAAAGTAATCTCACTCCCAGCCTCCCTAGCCATCTGAAAACGAATCGACTAAATAAAACCGTCAATAAACCTTCTCACCCGCTCTCTCTCGGTAGGAAGTATGACAAGAGCATGACGAGCCAAGTCGATGAATCTGGTCTCATACTGGGTAATAGTCATAGAAACCTGCTGGAGATGCTCAAACTACCTCCGATAGGCCTCTCTTTGAGTAATGGGGAGAAACTTCTCCAGAAATAGCTGTGCAAATTGCTCCCAAGTCAAGGCTGGCGATCCGGCTGGTCTAGCCAAGCAATAATCTCTCCACCAAATCTTGGCAGATCCAGACAACCGAAATGTAGCAAAATCGACCCCATTGGTCTCAATTATCCCCATGTTCCTGAGAACCTCATGGCAGCTGTCTAGATAATCCTGGGGATCCTCAGTAGATGCACCGCTGAAAGTAGTAGTGAAGAGCTTGGTGAACCTATCCAGCCTCCACAAAGCATCGGCAGACATAGCTGCTCCATCACCGGTCTGAGCTACCACACTCGGCTGAACTGCTCCAACTGGCTGAACCACTAGAGTCTGAATCTGGGGAGCTACCTGCTCCGGAGTGCGAGTAGCAGGAGTTTGGGCTCCTCCTCCAGCCTGAGAGACGGCTGGTGCTACAGGAAGCAAGCTTACCCGGGTGACACACTCCATAAGGCCCACTAGACAGACCAGAGTATCCTGAAGAACTGGGGTGGCAATAAACCCCTCTAGGACTTGAGTTGGGACCACCGGAACTGCTGGGGATGGAACCTTATTATCAAAGTCAACCTGAGGCTCCACCACAGGGGCTGCTGCTCGGGGCTGAGCTCTGCCCCTACCTCGGCCTCTAGCACGGCCTCGGCCTCGCCCTCTGCCCCTCGTGTGAGCTGCTACTAAGGGCTCAGGCTGCTAAGTGGTGGATGAAGAAGTGCGTGTTCTCGCCATCTATGAAAGAATAGAGTAGAAATTCAATTAGCATTGAGAACAAAACCGCATGACAAGAAAGAACAAATGTGAAGTTTTTCCTAACTCTGTAGCCTCTAGGGGATAAATACAGATGTCTCTGTACTGATCCCTCAGACTCTACTGAGTTTGTCCGTGAATTGTGAGACCTATGTAACCTAGAGCTCAGATACCAACTTATCACGACCCGAATTTTCCACTTTCGGGAGTCGTGATGGCGCCTACTCATAGAAGCTAGGCAAGCCACACAATATAGAAAATTCAATCTCTTTCATTTTTAACTCTTTTTAACAAATTGAATTAACAGGTGATCAACATTTAAATAATAGCGAAAGATGAAATTAAGCGGAAGACTTAGACTAATATAATACCAAAATGAGTACGAAAATGCCAACATGCGTCTCTATCCAGAAACCAGTGTCACAATATCCACGAACTGTCTATGAATACTACATACAAATGTCTGAACAAGGAAATACAGTCTGTCTCGAAAACAAGTCGAAACAAAATATATAAATAGATAGAAGAGAACACCGGGCCTGTAGACGCATGCAGGACTACCTCGGGATCTCTAAGTGGACTGAAGGCTGGCTCCCCAAGTGCTACTGTCCAAATGCTGCTCCGGTATCTGCACATAGTGTAGAGTGTAGCATCAGCATAACTGACCCCATGTGCTGGTAAGTGTCTGGCCTAACCCCGGCGAGGTAGTGACGAGGCTAGGACCAGACTCCAGATAAACCTGTGCAGTTATATAATATACAGCAAAAAAATAAACAGGAATAAACAATGTAAATGGGAGGGGGTACATGCTACGGGGAACATATCAAATCCAATAGAAGCTAAAGAGTGATAAGAGAGAACAGTTCAAGTTTTACAACAAACAATAATAACATTGTTGCGGCCCGAATATATAATTTGTTTTCAAATCTAACCCCAAAACGAGGTTAAATTCCCAAATAATCAAAAAGCCCTAACTCTACCTAAATCCCAAATTTTCTACCCTTAATCACATGTTTTAGGCCTAGAAATCTAGTGGGTGTTGATAAAAATGGAAGAAAACAAGTTAAAGATTACTTACCCAAGAGGTTATGGTGAAGAAGTTCTTCAGAAATCGCCCAAGAGGTGTGGAGAAGATGAAGTTTGTGAAAAATAATGAAAATCCCATAATGTGTTCTGTTTTTGGAACTTAAAATAACTGGGCGAAATTACTCATCGCGTTCGCGACAGGTCCATCGCGTTCGCGATGGGTTAGGATTACTAGGCCTTCGCATTCAAGGAAGACGGCTCGCGTTCGCGGAGAAATGACCCCTCGAGCCTTCGCGTTCATGTCCATGTGGTCGCGTTCGCGTAGGTTTAATGCCCCACCCCCTGCCCAGGCTCAATTAGCTTTCGCGTTCGCGTTCCCAAGACTGCATTCGCGAAGGGAAGACCCCCCAATGCCTTGCGTTCACGACCTGGGTTACGCGTTCACGTAGAAGGAATTTCCTTCAGCATAATTAACATATCGCGTTTGCGAGGGTCCTCCCGCGAACGCGAAGAAGAAAATATCAGAATACCAACAGCTGAAAACACGCAACTTTTTAAGAGTTTAAAACCTTCCGAAATACATCCGAAACCAACCGAGCCCTCGGGGCTCCAAACCAAACATACGTACTAACTCGAAAACACCATATGAACTTATCCGTACGATCAAATTGTCCAATTAACATCATTAATATCGAATTAAACCTCAAAAGCAATGAATTATTTCAAACTTCTTAAAACGTCAAATTTTGCAATTTAGGTCCGAATCACGTCAAATGACATCCGTTTCTTACCAAACATCACAGAGTTATCTTAAATCACATATAAGACCTATACCGGGCACCGGAACCAAAATACAGGCTCGATACCAACATGTTCTAATCAAAATTCATCCGTTACTTACCAAACATCACAGAGTTATCTTAAATCACATATAAGACCTATACCGGGCGCCGGAACCAAAATACAAGCCCGATACCAACATGTTCTAATCAAAATTCATTTCAAATTCCTTGAAACAATTTCAGAAAATAATTTTCTTTAAAAATTCATTTCTCGGGCTTGGGACCTCAGAATTCGACTCCGGGCATACGCCCATGTCCCATATTTTCCTTCGGACCCTCCGGGACCGTCACATCACGGGTCCGGGTCGGTTTACCTAAAATGTTGACCGAATTCAAATAAACTCATTTTATAGTCAAAACTTATCATTTTTTATAAATTTTCATATTTAGGCTTTCCGGCTACGTGCCCGGACTACACACGCAAATCGAGGTAATGCTAAATGAGGTTTTCAAGGCTTCGGAACATAGAATTCAATTTAAAAGCAAGTGATAACCTTTTGGGTCATTACAGGTTGGATTGTTGTTTAGTTGGATGTTAACTTTGAATGTTACGTTTTGATGTTTGGTTGGATAGTTTTGATGATTGATGGGATAATTTAGATATTTGGATGTTTGATGGGATAATTTGGATGTTTAGATATAGTTTATAAAGTTTTTTTAGTTGTTAAGTTGAGTTTTATTGTGGTTGTATTTTAGTTTGTATTGTAATATTCTGCTGGCAGGTGGTGCAACAAAAAATAGGCATTGCCTGCCAAAAATGTACCAGATTTACCGAGAGACTTACCAACAGAGTCCGTTGGAACGATTATTCATTTTCAATCTAGAATTTTTAATTAGCGAGGGAGTCCGCCGGTATATTCTTGAACCAAATTTTCATATTTTGTTGAAAATACCGACGGATAGCCATCGGAAAATGAATTTATTCATATATTAAATTTTTATATTACTAAATTAAAATTCTTAACTTACCGATGGTGTCCGTCGGTATTATTAAATTATTATTTTTAATTTACCGACGGATATCCGTCAGTATTGATATTATTATTATTATTATTATATTATTTTATAATATACCGACGGATATCCGTCGGTAAGTAAAATTATTTGACCAACTATTCTCAGAAATGTACCGATGGCTTTCTGATGGGGGTCCGTCGGTACTTACCGATGGATTCTGTCGGTCTATTCTACCGAGGAAGGATTCACCTACCAACCACTTACCGACGGACTTCCGTCGGTAAAGCTTTGTTACCGACGGACATCCGTCGGTAACTCGCGTCGGTAAACAGGTGATTTTTAGTAGTGAGAGGCGATTTTTCAATGAACTCTTCTTCCCCAAATCATTGGTAAGTGATTCTAACCTATTTTCTTTCGATCTTTTAATAAATTTCACAAGTTTTCAACAAAAATCTAGTGTTTTCATGATGGAAATTGGGGGTTTGGATAGAATTAGGAATTTTTATAAAATTGGGATTTAGACCTTAAATTGAGGTCGGATTCCAAAACAAATTACATAACCGGACTTGGGGGTAAATGAGTAATCGGGTTTCGGTCTGAATTTCGAGTTTGGACCAAGCAAGCCCGGGAGTTGACTATTGTTGTTTTTTTCTATAATGACCTACATTGAATCCCTTGCAATCGTGAGTAGTTCCTAAGGCTTAATCTGAATCGTTTGGTTGGTAATTTGTTAGATTGTATTGGTTTGGAAGCTTGTTTAAAAGGCAAGACTGTGGTTGAGCTTTGAATTGACCCTTGGAGCGAGGTAAGTGTCGTGGTTAACCTTGACTTAAGGGATTAGGACTTGCTTGTCTATTTGCTACATGTTTAGATATTGGGCACAATGTATATATGAGGTGAGGAGTACTTATTGGTTTAGAAATTAGGATCATGCTACACATCACTCAATGCTAAAGTTTTACAAATGTGAGTTTGAGAAGAATTGTCCCTTTACTAAGAAGGTGACTTTTTGAGTCACCAAGATAAATAGTTTCTCCTCCTTTCTCAACTGGGGTGTAAGATAATAAGTTATTTTTGTTTGCACAAATGTGCCAAGCAGTATTAGAGTCTATCACCGAGTCTCTCATATTGGCCCATTATTTATTTGAGAAATATCGCAAAACTATGCGTTTTAGTCAAATTTGTCAAATTTAGTTTTGACTTAACGGAATGGTTATTTATCCCATCTCTTTTTTTTACATTGAGGTGTATTTTTTTTGAAGGTTTTAATATTAGCATTGGACTTGTAACCATGTATATTTACATACCTGTATTTTAACATTGGTGTCTGCCTAAATTGTGGATACAACAATGCATTTGCAACACCATGGATAGGTTCTGAAGGTGTTGGTTTATATTTAGTCAACAATGGCATGCCAATTGGAAGAGTTGGTGGAAAGAGTTGGTGTGGATGCTAGGAGGAAGCTTCCTCCTTTGATGTCACCCATGACATCAAGAGGAGGTAGTTTGATGTCACCAATGACATCAAGAGGAGGTCTTTACCTCTATAAATAGATGCACTCCTTCATTTGTAGAAACCATCCCAAAAATAATACAACACATTGTAGTGAGTAGAGAGTTAAGAGAGAAATTCTCTTAAGTGTAATTGGGAACTCTCCCCTTCCTTTGTTAATATTAAAAAGGCAACTGTTCTCTGGTGGACGTAGGATTATTTTGATCTGAACCACGTTAAATCTTGTGTTCTTTCTTTTACGTTTCCGCTAACAATTGGTATCAGAGCAACAGGATTCTTTAACGATCCAAGGAGGAAGAACAAGCAAAGATGAGTTCCATGGAGTTTGAAATTGATAGATTTAGTGGATGCAACAACTTCAATATCTGGAAGATCCAGATGATGGCGTTACTGCGGAGGGAAGGTTCAATCCATGCTATTGACGGAAAGTATCCTAAGGATATATCAGCTCCCGACAAGGAGAAGATTGAAGGGGATGCATTGAGTGCAATCCAACTATCCCTTGCACCTAACGTGCTTTGTGAAGTGAGTACGGGTACCGAAGAGACGACCAAACAGTTATGGAAAAAGCTAGAAGGGCTATACCAAGACCGATCAGTGACAACAAGGATGTTGTTACAATGGCGTCTTCACACATTTAAGATGGGGTCAGGTACTTCGTTACAAGATCATTTAGATGCGTTCAATAAACTTGTCATGGACTTACAGATTGCAGGAATTAAAAAGGAGGAGGAGACGCTTGCATGTGCTTTGCTATTTTCATTGACTTCAGGATATCGTGATATTGAGAATTCAATGATGTATAGCAAGGAGCCTATCAAGCTTGAGCAAGTGCGGCAGGCACTTAACTCTAGTGATGTGCGGAGGCACATTGAAGGAGATAGAGATGACCAGGCAAGTGGCCTCTTTGTAAGAGGCCGGACTAGCCAACAGGGAAAGACCAAATCAAAGCACAGATCAAAGTCTCGTGTGAACAAGAAGAATACAGAGTGTTGGGGTTGTGGCAAGAAGGGGCACTTTGAACGAGATTGCCCAATGTCAAAGTCCAAGGAAAAGGCGAGTGCATCTACAGTTGAACAGGTACATAATTTTGATAATGATTATGTACTAACAACATCGTGTAATAATAATAGTAGTTATGAAAACAAATGGGTGTTAGACTCTGCTTGTACTCTGCATATGACGTTCCGAAAAGACTGGTTTAGCAGCTACGAGAAAAGTGGAGGAACCGTAGTAATGGGCAATAATGCAACTTGTGCAATAGTTGGCATTGGCTCAGTTCGGGTTCGCTGCCATGATGGAATCGTGAGGACTATTACACAAGTCCGTCATGTTCCTGATCTGAAGAAGAATTTGATCTCCTTGGGTACTCTGGATGAACAAGGCTACAGGTACATGAGCGAAGCAGGAACTATGAAGGTGACTAAAGGTTCTTTAGTCATGCTGAAAGGCAAGCTGGAGAATGGCCTTTACACATTGGCCGGAAGCACCATTGTTGGCTCTGCAAATGCATCTACAGTGCAGTTATCTAATGATGACAAGGCAAGACTATGGCACATGAGACTGGGTCATATGAGCGCACGTGGACTGGAGATGTTGAGCAATCGTAAACTTTTGGAAGGTGAGAAGATCAGCACGCTTGACTTCTGTGAGCACTGCGTTCTAGGGAAGCAGAAGAAGGTCAGCTTCAGCACTGGCAAACACAAGACAAGAGAAGTGCTAGACTACATCCATTCATATTTATGGGGTCCCTCTAAACTTCCATTGAAGGGCAAAAAGAGCATTTAAAGAGTGGACGATTTTGGTTGAAAATCAAATGGAGCGGAAAATCAAGTATCTTCGCACAGACAACGGCTTGGAGTTTTGCAATGAAGAGTTTAATGAATTCTGCAAGGTTCATGGGATCTCAAGACATATGACTATCAGACATACCCCACAGCAGAATGGAGTTGCCGAGAGAATGAACAGAACTCTTCTTGAAAAGGCTCGTTGTATGCTCCTACAAGCCAAAATGTCCAAAGTATTTTGGGCTGAAACAGTTCACACTGCTGCTCATATTGTCAATCGATCTCCAGCATCGACAATTGACTTTAAGACTCCGAATGAGGTATGGTCAGGTGAACCCTCTAACTATTCATACTTACGAGTATTTGGGTGTCCAGCTTATTATCACGTTAATGAAGGAAAGCTTGAACCAAGGGCTAAGAAGGCCATATTCGTAGGGTATGTGGATGGAGTAAAAGGGTACAAACTTTGGTGTTTGTCTTTACTCAAATTTATAGTTAGTAGAGATGTCACCTTTGATGAATCCTCTATACTTGATCCCCGTAAAGTTTCCGTGGAGTTTTCAGGAAACAAGAACGACGAGCAGGTGGAGCTTCCGGTGGAGCTTGCCAAGGAAAAGGATCAAGAGACTCAGGTTAAAGATGAGTCAGAAGATGTAGACCTTGAAGAACTTGCTGTCAATGAACCATACACAATTGCAAAGGGGAGGGAGAAGAGGCAAACACGAGAACCGGAACGCCTTATAGATCAAGCAAACTTGATTGCATATGCGTTCGTAGCTGCACAAGAAGAGATTAAGGATCTGGAGCCCTCCTCGTATATTGAAGCAACTTCTTGCAAGGATGTTGTACAATGGCGGTTAGCCATGACTGAAGAGATGGAGTCTCTTCACAAGAATCAGACATGGGTCTTAGTGAAAAGACAAAAGGGGAAGAGGACAGTTGGATGCAAGTGGGTCTACCGAAAGAAAGAGGGAATTCCTGAAGTGGAAGATGCTAGGTTCAAGGCGAGATTGGTTGCAAAAGGATTCAGTCAGAAGGAGGGAATTGACTACAATGAGATTTTCTCTCCAGTCGTGAAGCATAGCTCAATTCGCGTGCTACTAGCATTGGTTGCCCAATTTGACTTGGAGCTTCAACAGCTTGATGTCAAAACTGCTTTCTTACACGGTGATCTAGAAGAGACAATCTATATGGATCAGCCTGAAGGTTTCCTAGCTGAGGGAAAAGAAGATCACGTATGCCAACTAAAGAAGTCTTTGTATGGTTTGAAGCAATCCCCTAGACAGTGGTACAAGAGGTTTGATGCATTCATGACTACACATGAATTCTCAAGGAGTGCATTTGATAGCTGTGTGTATCACAAGAAGATGTCTGGTAACTCAATGATTTATTTACTGTTGTATGTTGATGATATGCTTATTGCTGCTAACAACATTACAGAGATAAATGCTTTGAAGAAACTGTTGAGTAAGGAATTTGACATGAAGGATTTAGGAGCTGCAAAGAAAATCCTTGGTATGGAGATTTCAAGAGAAGACGGTGTTGTACATCTTTCTCAGAAGAGGTATATTGAAAGGGTTCTCAAGAGATTCAATATGCATACGTGCAAGCCTGTAAGTACACCATTAGCTCCTCATTTTAAACTTTCAGAGTTACAAATGCCTCAGTCCGAGGATGAGGTGGAGCATATGTCAAAGATTCCTTATGCCAGTGCAGTTGGTAGCATTATGTATGCTATGGTATGCACACGTCCAGATATTGCTCAATCTGTAAGTGTGGTAAGTAGATACATGTCCAGCCCAGGAAAGAGGCATTGGGAAGCTGTCAAGTGGATATTGAGATATCTCAAAGGAGCTTCTGGTGTTGGTCTGACCTTTCGAAAAAGTGGTGGAGGTATTTCAATTCTCGGTTATGTAGATTCTGACTATGCAGGAGATCTTGACAGAAGAAGGTCCACAACTGGATACATCTTTACCCTCGTTGGCAGTGCCGTTAGTTGGAAGTCGACTCTGCAGTCGATTGCCGCTTTGTCTACGACAGAAGCAGAATACATGGCAGCAGCGGAGGCGGTGAAGGAAGCTATCTGGTTGAAAGGTTTAGTAGCGGAATTGAGTTTGGTTCAGCTGGAATCAACTCTTAGATGTGATAGTCAGAGTGCTATTCATCTAATGAAAAATCAGAGATTTCATGAGCGCACTAAACACATTGATGTCAGATTTCATTTTATTCGAGATGTTGTTGAAGAGGGAACTATCAAGGTCGTGAAGGTTATCACAGACGATAATGCTGCAGATATGTTGACCAAGATAGTCCCACTCGCTAAGTTTGCACACTGCAAGGACTTGGCGGGGGTGTGCATCAACTGATGCAACTCCGAAGAGAACAGTTGTTAGGTGGAGGTGGTATGTTCAACAATGGTTTGATTCTTCTTGTTTCTTACAACGGGGTTGCCCAGTAAGCTTAGAAGTTTTGGCCAGAGTTGTTCACACGCACGCTCGAAACGCAAACCAAGGTGGAGATTGAAAATGTTGGTTTATGTTTAGTCAACAATGGCATGCCAATTGGAAGAGTTGGTGGAAAGAGTTGGTGTGGATGCTAGGAGGAAGCTTCCTCCTTTGATGTCACCCATGACATCAAGAGGAGGTAGTTTGATGTCACCAATGACATCAAGAGGAGGTCTTTACCTCTATAAATAGATGCACTCCTTCATTTGTAGAAACCATCCCAAAAATAATACAACACATTGTAGTGAGTAGAGAGTTAAGAGAGAAATTCTCTTAAGTGTAATTGGGAACTCTCCCCTTCCTTTGTTAATATTAAAAAGGCAACTGTTCTCTGGTGGACGTAGGATTATTTTGATCTGAACCACATTTAATTTTGTGTTCTTTCTTTTACGTTTACGTTTCCGCTAACAGGTTCAATAGGAGCACCATGAATATCTAGTAGGACAACTGGAATAGGAGCAATGGGGATAACATAAAAATGGGTAGCATCGTCAAAAATTTGTGTAGTAGTATTATTTGCGTTCGTTTCTTAGATTGTAGGAAATAAACACGGGGAAATAAAAATAACACTGCAATATTATTTATAAGTGAATATATAAATGGCTAGATTCGTGTTGGGTACTATTCTAAAAATAGTTTAAGTCGTGTTAGACACTATCTTAAGAAACTATTCAGTAGTGTGAAATATCTTCCCAAAATTAAATAAGTCTGGCTCTATTTTTAGAGGATACAGAGATCAGCTAAAAAAATTATAAATCCAGCAAGTTTGGAAAATGAAAATAAAGAAAAGACAAGTTATAAAGGAAATAGGAGACGAAGAGAAAGCTAGGCGTGAGGAGAAAATAGATGGAAGAAAACTCTCGGGGGTTGTCCGCTGAAGTGAAAATTGTAACCTTTTTATATGGTGAAGCCTTCACACGAAAAGTGGCTAGCTTTGTTGTCAAAATAATTCCATGCATTTTGCCAGACACATCTTCCAATTGCCACTCTTTCTTCTAGCAACGACACTTAGCCAAATGAGCCATTTGTCCACAAAACTTCGAAATACTGCCACTATACTTTTATGTGGTGACAACATGACGAGCAGTGACAACATGACGAGCAGTGACAAAAATCTCATGACTTTTCTGTTGTCGAATCAGAGGCAGAATTTGAGCTTTCACCTTGTACCCTGCAATGAACAATATCTGTTTGTCAACAATATATAATTTTTTTTAAATCATAAACAGAAAAGTATAGTATCTTCTTCACAAAAGATTTTACTATTAAGTTTAGTAAGAGTATACATGGATCAGGTAGTGACGGGAGCAGATTTAAGAAAGTAACTTATATTAAAATAAGAACAACGAAAACTTTTTCATGAATGTTTTCTTAACATTTAGGGAGAAGAGTATATGCTTAAGGACGTATATATTGTCAAAAATAATTTCAGATTTTGAAAAGATTGAAGAATAAAATGTCAAGTGGAGAAGGGGTCGGCAATCAAGGGCTGGGGTAGGAAAGCAAGCAGGTGAATTTTCTTTAGTTCCCCCAACCCCAAAACATATATATATATATATATATATATATATATATATATATATATATATATATATATATATATATATATATATATATATATATATATCATATTTTAATTTATTTGCCTTAGAAAAACAAAATATTCAACAAATTCATTGTAGTCCCCCTTAGTTAATTTTTTCGCTAGATTTTTCTTTATTCGAATTCTTGGAAAATTTTCCACTTCTCCAGATGATCAATTGAAATCTTAAAGGGTGATCCATGAAAATATCCATTAATTAAAACTTTTCACTCGAAATGTATTAGTATAATTTATTAATCAAAAGTTACTAGAAAGACAATGTTCATTGAGGCAGAAAAAGGAAGTGTAAGTATAATAATATCGTAATTTATTTGGAGCATTGGAAAAGAAAAGAACAACCCTTGGTTAGAATTGTTATAATCAATGGCTTCCTCGTACTCTCGTAGAAGATCAACCCCCGGATTGCTAGCTGATGAGTCTCTTATCGTACGTCCCTAGAAATTTCAACAATCAATAAGAGGTTAATAAGAAAAAAAAAGAGAAAAAAGAACGAATTCATTCTTCTCTCAATGTTAATATTGAGATTTTCTTCTTATGTAAATTAAATTAATCAATTATGGAAGATAAACTCTCTTCTTCTTGAGAAGAAAATAAACTCTCTTCTTCTTGTGGAAGATTCTTGAGAAAATGAATACTCCATAACTTCTCCATTGTGTCACTTCAGAACCGTGGTGGAGGTAGGGTTTCAGTTAAGGGATTCAAAAAAAAGAAAAAAGTTAAAAGTATTAAAAGGAAAAAATTATGCGACACATCTTATTTACCATTCGTAGCAATAATTTTAGCAAATTTACCATTCGTAGCTATATTTCAATTTTATAGCAAATTCATTAAACAAGAGATTAATTGTTTTGAACTGAAGCAAAAGAGCAGCAAGCTTCTCAGTTGGTTAGAGGGCTCGAGGTCTTGAGTTCGACTATCAACAAGAGCCTTTTATTTTTTTGTATTTCTGTATTTCGCCTTAGTTGTATTAGTTGTGCGAACAAAGACATTCGATACGCCCCAATTTCAGAAATATAATATAATCATATGCTCTATTACATAGGATTGTATTATAAAGACTAGTGAAACAAATAAGATACATATTGAAGTACATATATGAATATAACATGGATTAGAATCATATGCTTATGAGAAATTGACGAACCTGAGTCATGGTGGGGGATGGTGCAGTGAAAAATGAAGGTGATAAGGGCATGATATAAGCTGTTGATTGCAAAAATTGAGGACAGAATGGGGCTTGAAACTGAGGCACCATTTGTAATCCACTTAATGATGAAGAGGTAGGCAGGGCAAATGGAGGAATTACAGTTTGATTAGCCATAATTCCATTTGTTGGCTCCATTTGAGGCATTAGCATCATCCCAGCTTGACTCATGTCTGCTTCCTGGGACATTAATCCCATCCTCATTGATGTTATCTGTTGTTCCCCAAGTGCAAATAACTGTCACTACATACGGTTGATAATGGAGTTTAACAAGTGAGATGGTGTGTTTAATCGCCTATTTGGCAAAACTTCTAAAATCCACTTATTTTACAAAGTACTTTTGACTAATTAATTTGAAATGTATCTTTCTTCAAAACTGCTTCTGCTCAAAAGTATTTTTTTTTCTTCCTAAAAGCTTGGCCAACACTTCAAATTTGACGTTTTGCCTTGGAGAAAACAGGCTATAAGTTCTGTATATTGACATTGTAAAAGGTTTTTATACCATCAAGTCAAATTAATCTATAATTGTAGGTGATTGTTGATACTAACCTGATGTATAAGTGGTTAAACCACATTTATAATGTGCAAATACTTTATTATTATTATTATTATTACTTTAATTTATATGTATATATATAAAACTTAAATCTTTGAGACGATAATTTACGACCTAGTGCAAATAATGCTATCAGAAACAAGAACCATGACAAATGGTGCTAGTCATCGTATATCTAGCTCTAACCATTACCAAGATCGAACGGGAAAAAGCATACGATTGGAAAATTCAAGCTACTCCTAATAATTTAATTAGAATAAAGTGAGATGAGAGAGTTACTCGATGAAGTTGCTGTAGAGCTTGAATGTACTTAATGGCATCATCTAGTATGGACGCTTGGTCTACCTGTGAAGAGTAAATACACTTGAGACAAATACAAGTATTATCATTTAAGACAATATCTCTTAAACAGTATATTACAAATTTAGATAGAGGGAGCAATTCTACTTAAGTTTAAAACAACAGAGTATGCTAAAAGATCTAGTAATAATTAATTACCTTGTCACAACCAGGAATCAGTTCTCGCAATGCTTTAATTCTTTTATCGACTTGTTCTCTGCGCCACTGCTATGCAAAATTCGAAATTTCAAAAGTTATGGACACAAATTCTTCGCATTTCGGTTTAGGTTTGATTTATCACAAATTAAATGTCCTCGCAGACATGACTAGTTTGCCACTTAGTAGCAACTAGAGTAGCAAATGATTGATAAAGTTTAAATGGGTGATTGTAGTGCATTATCAATCAGTGGTGTAGGCAATATCTTGACTCAACCTATTTTGACCCGCCTAAAATCGGCCAAACACGTCCATTTGACACTCTACCGTGAACTATCATGTGCTTGAGATAGTTGAAGGCTTGCAGATCTATTCTATATATGTCCTTAAAGGGGAGGAAGCATTACTTCTGTTAACATCAACCTTCAACTCAATAAAAGTCTAAAGCCATTCAAATTGCTTACACTCACAAGCCCAAATAGCTTCCGCTAGCAACACAAAAGAGAACGTCTAACTCAGCGTTTGGACATAGATTTGGTTGAAACTTAAAATAAAGAGTTTTTGAAATTGTGTTGAAAAATAATTTTTGTAAGTTAGTTGTGTTTGGACATGCATTTTATTTGAAAAAAATTTGAAATATTGTGAGTGGAAGAAAAGATTTCACCCAAAAACTGCCCTAAACCAGTTTTTGGGAACTTGAAATTTTTTTTCTCAAAACATGATCATATTCATAAACAGATAATGTTCTCAGAATTTTTTAAAAAAAATGAAGCCAAAATCTATGGCCAAACGGGAGCTAAATATCACGTAAAAAATGGAGTTATCAAGGTTTGCAAAAGGTTCTACTGTTAGGAACTTTAGATTCAGAATTATATATATTTATCCCGGCAATACTATTTTAGGAGAAGCTGCAATTGCATTTTGGTGCGGTAACTAGAATCAAAGAACTCAACTAATGTCATTTATAGGTACGAGAATTAGCTAATTTGTAGGACCACCATAGCATAGACAATGATAAATAAATACAAAGAGTTAGGCAAGTCAATGAACATAGTAAATAATCCCCAATTTTTCTAAAGATTATATCGGCCCCCTCTAACCTTCTTTTGTTTTCTCAAGAATAATAAAAGTAGATACGTCATATGAGGTAAGATCAACCCACTATCCTCTTCAAAATTTCAACTGTAGAACTCATCTGTGAAAGGGGCGAAAACAGTGATGAGCATAATTCTGAAATAGGTTTTTTGGGGCTATGTGGTGGCACAGGGAATGAGCGACACCAAGCCCCGCGGTGATGCTGCGGCAGTTCGTGTTGCTCTGTATTGTGTGTAGAGAGAGAATGGTGACACGAGAGTATGGTAGGAGAAACTGAACAAGAACATGGTACTACAACAACAAACCAATTATATTTGCACGGGTTTAGTGGGAAAGTCACAAATTTTTCAGGGTTCAAACTTAAAAAAAGAGAAAAAAATTCAAATACTTTGCAAATAGTGTATACGCAAACGTTACGCTTATTTAGTAAAAATAGGAGGTTTTCAATAAACCTAGGGTCAGAAAAGATGGGAAGAAAAAGAAAGAAAAGGAAGAGAGAAGAAAAGAGGTAGAAAAGAATAAGTAGCACTAACACAAGAAGATGGTGTTACAGAGAAATTCCTTTTTTAGCTATCCCCTAAATAAAAGTGAGAATCACTCCTGTGGCATATCAGTCTGTTTTATCAGCGTTTTGTGTTTAAGAATTACATATTCTTTGGGTGTTAAAGAGTCTCAAATAGGAACAAGAATTAATTGCGTTATCATAATGAAAGTTTGTGTCAATTTTAGGGGGCCCATTTTGAAAATCCCTTCTTACCCTCGCTCAGATGTTATGTGCACCAAAAGAACTTGCTTTATCTGAATTACATCGCAGCAGACACATGACAACAATATAAAAACAAATATACAAATAAATAACACTCGAGCCCTTTGTATGCAATATTTTCAATTCTGATAATATTAATTACCAGTCGTTGGATATGATGAAAAAAAGTATAATATCGTCAATCATAAATATAGAGAAAACAATATTAGGTGCTACTTACTCTTGTGGTATTCCTGCTATTGGATTCTCTCACATTGTGTAAGGAATGAAAATAGTTCATCTTGAGTTCATCTTCACGACCTTCATCTTGAGATTCTTGTTGCTTTTCAATGTCATTTTCTTTGTTGAACTCCATTATATTTTTTGCTTCTGTGAATATGGGGTTATGTCATATCCTCTGTGTTCATGTGAAAATATATAGCTACTTTTTTACTATGTATATAAATAATAGTAATTGAACGCCGACTTTATAAAATATTAAACTAATTGAACCAGCTGGAATGCTTAAGCAAAAGGGAAATCTGTGTGCTTTAGTTCTACTTTCTATTTTCTTTTTGTAGTTTTGCACGGGTATTTTTGCCATACTACATGCTACATGAATAGTCTTATCAATGAGTATTCCCCTGACATTGCTTCTCCCGAAGGGTTGGGACTAGATCCAGTAGTAAAATCATATCGAAAAAATTCTTGGCGCAACTGGTAAAGTTACTGTCACGTGACTAGGAGGTTACGAGTTTAAGCCATAGAAATAGTCTCTTACAAAAATACAAGGTAAGGTTGCGTACAATTAACCCTTGTGATCACCAACAAGGGTTGTAGAAGAGTGGTAAGTACTCCTTCATCTTTAACCAGAGGTCTCGGGTTCTAGCCCCTGGGCATGGAGTCGCCTTTGTTAAGGAGCACTTTACCCTCAATGTGGGGCTTCCCGGCGCGAATCAGGATTTAATCGGGCCCCTGTGTGGGTACCGGACACCGAATGAAAAACCAAAAAAAAAATACCCTTGTGATATGATCTTGTTCCGGACCTCGCACGTAGTGGAAGCTTAATACACCGAGTTAACCTTTTTTTTTAGTAAAATCTCCACTATTATTCAATAGATTCTCCAACTCCATATCAATAAGCAAATACGGTTAAATCTTGTCTGATGCGATTTAACTTTCAAGAATTGAACTATATATCCATAAATAAATGTGCTTGATTCGGTAAATAATGGTGAGGTATAATCCAATTACATAGAAACAATACAAGCCACAACATTGTAAGAGTTGTTGTAGCACTGGGGTTAAATACTTAATTATTAAGTAATTTAATCTTACAGCTAATAATAATATGGTAAAACATACTATCATTTAACCGCAATTAAGTGATTAATTAATGAGATATAAAAGACATGTATTTTATATTCATTGAGATTTATTTTGTGATCTATTTCAAATGTTATTTTTGTTACATGACAATTTCAATAGAAGATTGTCACACCTCCTTTTTGCGCGCCTACCCCGAAGAATAAATGCGTGAGGGAGTTTTTCCATTTTAAATGACAATATTCGAAATGGGATTATTTATTTAATTCAGAGTCGCCACTTGGGAAAGGTTTGGCTTTTGGTGTCCCAAGTCACCGGTTTATCTTGAATCCCAATTCGAGGAAAATATTTGACTTTCCAAATGAAGTCTGCGAACCAGAAATTCTAAGTAAGGAATTCTGTTGACCCGAGGGAAGATGTTAGGCACCCCCGAATCCCGTGGTTCTAGCACGGTCGCTTAAATTGTTGTAATGGCTAAATATCTGATTTTTATACATGTTATGACTTGTGTGCTTTTATTAAGTTTAAACCGCTTTTATTATTTTTTTAATAGAATTGCAACGTCGTGAAAATGCATCTCGAACCACGTCACAATCAATGCACCCGTGGTTGTTAATACGTTCCGACTCCGTTGAGATTTGAATTTGGGTCACATAAATGCGCACCCGAATTTAAGAATGTAAATTAATTAAAATCGCGCCTAAAGAGTCTAACGCGTTATTATCTTTGAGGAAGGCAGTGAAATTCGCTAAACGGCCCATCCCAAATTCTAAGTATTTATTATGACCAATTATTGAGGACCCCGCAATTTGCATTTTTATTTGGCGAGGCTCGTCTCATTATCAAAAAGGATTGACCTATAGTGACTATGTTTTCTATTTCGTTCGTCTCTATAATGAAAGAAAAAGAGTTCTAACTTATTTACATGCTCACGAGTTATTATAGTTGAGTTTCGAAAGTGAGTCGTTAAATCTGAAAACGATACAATAAGAGCAGTCGGTTAACAATTATGGGCCCAGGTCCGATGTATAAGGGGTAAAACTGGACCTGTGCCATCCTTATTCAGATGTTGGCTTAGCTAAATGATTCTACACATGTTCAAACTTTAAGAATCCGAAATGAAAGTGATACCTAATGAAACCCGTTTTTTAACGAATTTAGATGAGCAAGTTGTTAACTAAAGTAGTTTGAACTATTGAGTACTCAACCTAAGGCCTGATATGTATTTGGAACATGCTGTTTAATTGAACAAATTGAACTAGCAGAATGTTACAACTACACTATTAATCCTTTTAAACTAAAAACCTATGGGGAAGAAGTTTACAACTTAAACTGCTATAGGATAGTGCCCATGTTATACATAACCAACAACTACCTGATTCTAGTGAAGGCAACTAGCTAACATTATATAACCAGAGTTTACATGGGCAGCGCATAGAATGTTCTAAGTACAGACAGTAAAAGAAAGAAAAGACTACATTAAACTACAACTTCAAATCTTTCCATTTTTCCATTCATGCTTCGAGTAGCTTACAAGATGAACCAGTGTATCAGTTTGTGTACCTGGTATTTGGAAAGCAAGGAAAGAAGATGAAGATCAGTAGAAGCAGCAGTAGTGTAAATACACAGCAACAACAGGTTCAGCAACACAACAAAACCAGTAACGACCAGTAGAATAAACCAGTAACAGATTGAAAAACCAGCAGCACCAGAATGCAATCGCAGTCAAAGCAGAAGAGAGACGGATACAAGACACAGTAGTTTACTGATTTTTGAATAATACTCAAGGAAAAGCAGCCTGAAATTATTCAAGTAAAAGTTCAGCTTGTTTTTCTCTTTTTGCTCTCAAATTCTGATTTCTCAAAATTCAGTCAACTCTCTCAACTTTTTATCTCCTCCATCATCCTCTTACAATGTGTAAAAAATGACTCTATTTATTACCAAGACTCTTGTCTTGAACCACTAACCCGAAATATTCCCATAATTGCATGTCTTGCCCCCACTACTTAATATTTTTCTTATTTAATTCTCTTGTTCCTCATGCCTACATGTTTTGTCCCCCACTATATTAAACAAATACATTATTCCCACTCCAATATGTCTTGTCCCCCACTATATTAAACAAATACATTATTCTCACTCCATTATGTCTTGTCCCCCACTATATTAAACAAATGCATTATTCCACTCCATTATGTCTTGTCCCCCACTATATTAAACAAATGCATTATTCACACTCCATTATGTCTTGTCTCCCACCATGTACTATTGTAATATTATTAATGCCTAGTGGACGGAGCACTCAGATTAAATAATTGTTCAAATTTTCAATTCCAAAAGTACCCCTCCGAACTTACTGAAATTACCATTTTACCCCTGAAAATACTGCAATTTACCATTCTACCCCCATCAGCTATAACCAATTCCTAAACAAATTCAAATAACAAATTCAAACTAAATGATGAACAGCAAAGAAACAACTGGAATTATTTTGACTGAACAATATTTTTATTTTCTTTTTTCTTTTAACAACAAACCTACTTTCAGATTCAACAACAATAACAAACAAGTAGATTCAAATTACTAAACTCAAAAAATCAATTGAACTTCAAATTAAATCTAACAACATTATAACCAACACACTTCTATATTAAACTAAACAAGAACAAATGAATAAAAACAAACTGAAGAAATAATTAAGAAATGAATCAAACATATACTGATTTCAAATCCGAAGATATCAAACAAGATACGGACAGAAATGAAACTTAAACCAACTAACCGGATCGGATCAACGACGAACTCAACTGGACCTCAGTGAACGACGAACAACGACGGACTCAAACAAAACCAAACGAGCCCTTGAGCGGATGGCAGCTCTTAGTCAGGCTCAAACCAATGAAAGCACACACGAACTCAATGATGAGATAGAAATCAAAACTAGCATGGAGACGGGAGGCTGACTGGTTATTTGATTGTGCGATGGGCTGAACAAGAAGTAGTTGCTTTTGGTTTTATGGTTGTTTAGACGTGAGGCTGTGTGCGTGTGTGTGTTGAGGTGAAGCAGCAGCAGTGGCTGCTGGATATGGAGCCTTGCGACTGGAGAGGGCGAAGAGAAGATGAAGCAACAACAATGGCTGCTGGAGATGGGTCGACGGTGAGGCTGGGCTGTGTGAAGGGAGGTGGTAGGGAGGTGGTCGTTTGGACGAAACTGGTGGTGGTTGCATGGCTGGAGGTCGGCGAGGGGTTGTTCATGGCTGGAGGTCGACGAGGGGTTGTTCATGGCTGGAGGTCGACGAGGGGTTGTTCATGGCTGGAGGTCGACGAGGGGGGGCTCGACGACGAAGAAGACGAAGGAGCTTGGGCAGCAGCTGCCATGGGGGTGAGAGGGTTGTTGGGACGTGAAGGGGAAGGGGTAGCCATGGGAGGGAGCTTGATTTGGAGAAGGAGAAGAAGAGAGGGGGCGGACAATTTAGGTTTTTTTTTGTAGGGTTGGGAAAATGAAAAAAAAATGAAAATGGGGGCGGGTTGACCCGGTATGGGTTTGTTTCTTTTGGGCTTGTGGTTTAAATTTGAATAAAAGACCCAATTCGGTTTTCTTCTATTTTTTGTTCTTTTCTATTTATTCAATTTCCTAATTAAAAATGCTAAGATTAATTTATAAAACCCAAAATTATCTCAAAATACTAATTAACTCCTAATAACAATTATCGCACATTTAAATAGCAATTAACTATAAAATCACACAATTTGGACGTTAAATGCTAAAAATGCAACGTACATTATTTTTTATGATTTTTTCATTTTGTAAAACAAATTTAATTAAATATTAAATACAAACGCGACATATTTTTTATATTTTATTAATTTAAACAAATAAACATGCACAGACAAAAATACAAATAATTATCAAAAAATGCCACGAAAATTCAAAAATCGCACACAAAGGAAAATTGTTTTATTTTGGATTTTTGGGAGTAATTCTCATATAGGGCAAAAATCACGTGCTCACAGCTGCCCCTCTTTGTCCGGAAACACGCAGGGTTTTCGTGCAAAGATAAAGTGAGCGGATACGAGCGATTTTTGCCCGTTGGAATACTCCGTGTGAAGCATTTTGTTTTTTGAAAGATTTGACCGAACATTTGCTTCAGAGGTTTCCTACATATCCTGGGCTAAACAGGAATCAAGTCAATGTAGTTCGGGAAGTTTTGGTAGCTGTGACTACCATGACGCTGCGACTTTACTGTTACTGCTGTTGCTACTGCTCACTGACCTCCTTATTACATTAAAAAGAAAAATCAAAGCTAAGCTAGCTATGCCTATCAACTACTAGTTACAAGATTCCTATCTATAATTCTTTCGCAACTTGATCTTGAGTCTTAGCTGATTCTGCTTGTAGACTTCGATCTAAATCTTGATGCTTGCAAGTTGTAGGTGCTTGTTTATTTCTGCATCATTGAATGAAGCGGGATTGGCGGAGCTCGTGACTTCAATCAGATTTTGAGCGATCTGCACTTTGTTTGCTCCAGTATTTGGGCTCATCTTCTTTTGTTCTTTCCTTCCTTTCTTTATTCTGGATTGAGACTCACTCCGTAGGTCATCTCGATCCCTGTGCTTCGAGGTCAAACCTGCTCAGATAACAAAACAAACAATCGAACGAAATTTTTCTGCCCCAGTTTCACTGGGAAAGTTTCGTGAGTTAATTGCCATAAAAATCTACCGAATTGATGAGGGGATTGGAAACCTCAAGTCTAAAAGGCACAACTCAGGGATTGGAGCCCTAATGTTTGCAAAAGGCAAAACGCTCAACTCAGGGATTGGAGCCCTAATATTAGCTAAAAAGGGAAAACCGCTCGACTCTAGGATTGGAGCCCTAATGTCGGCTAAAGAAAACTTGCTCAACTCAGGGATTGGAGCCCTAATGTCGACTAAAAGAAACTTGCTCAACTAAGGGATTGGAGCCCTAATGTCGGCTAAAGGAAACTCGCTCAACTCAGGGATTGGAGTCCTAATGTCGGCTAAAGGAAAATTGCTCAACTCAGAGATTGGAACCCTAATGTCGGCTAAAGGAAACTTGCTCAACTCAAGGATTGGAGCCCTAATGTCGGCTAAAGGAAAATTTCTCAACTCAGGGATTGGAGCCCTAATGTCAGCTAAAGAAAAATTTGCTCAACTCAGGGATTGGAGCCCTAATGTCGGCTAAAGGAAAATTGCTCAACTCAGGGATTGGAGCCCTAATGTCGGCTAAAGAAAAATTTGCTCAACTCAGGGATTGGAGCCCTAATGTCGGCTAAAGTAAAATTGCTCAACTCAGGGATTGGAGCCCTAATGCCGGCTAAAGGAAAATTGCTCAACTCAGGGATTGGAGCCCTAATGTCGGCTAAAGGAAAATTGCTCAACTCAGGGATTGGAGCCCTAATGTTGGCAAAGGTGACTAGGGAATGGAGGCCGAATGTCTAAAATCTCAACTCAGGGATTGGAGCCCTAATGTTGGCAAAAGGCGACTAGGGAATGGAGGCCCTATGTCTAAAATCTCAACTCAGGGATTGGAGCCCTAATGTTGGCAAAAGGCGACTAGGGAATGAAGGCCTTATGTCTAAAATCTCAACTTAGGGATTGGAGCCTTAATGTTGGCAAAGGTGACTAGGGAATGGAGGCCCTATGTCTAAAATCTCAACTCAGGGATTGGAGCCCTACTGTTGGCAAAGGTGACTAGGGAATGGAGACCCTATGTCTAAAATCTCAACTCAGGGATTGGAGCCCTAATGTTGGCGAAAAATAGGTTGATATTGGGGATTCTAAACTAACCCCCTTTTTTGGAATTTTCTTCTTATTTCTGTTTTTGTTTTTTTTAATTATTTTTTGTTCAGTAAAATGCAGGAAAGAATTTGGAGGAAACTTCCCTTTTGGGTTGATTCCTTGCTGCAAAGTTGTTTCTTGCACTTGTGCATTTCTTTTCCCTTTTGGTTGCACCTACTTCTTGCACGGTTGATTTGGATTGCACCTGTTTCAATTTTCCAAACAAAGAACAATTGTTAGTTTGAAAACGGTGGTTGGTTCGGTGGCCTTGATCATTCCAATTGCTTGGTCCCGGCCTCATTTCTGTTGAGAAACTTCGCCATTGATTGGCTTCAAAGGCGACCCCCTTTCAAACTGATAAGACTCAGATTTCAGGATTTCATGATAACTCGCCCGTGTATGGCTTTGGTTTTCATTCCGCTTTCCAGACCTTTGCCTTTGACTTTCTTCTCTTTTTTTTCAATGCCTTTACTTTGGAGGTAATCAAACATCATGATCAGTCGGGATTGGACTAACGCACCACTGAGGCTGGGTATTTTCTTCACCTCTTGCCAGATAGAGCTCTGTGAAACCGGTCCTGCCACCCTTTCTTTCTAACACATTTTGAAAATTAGGGTTAAGCCGAAAGGGATTCAAGGAAAGGTAAACAAAGAGCGGAAAAACGAATTTAAAAGAGAAGCGTCCCTTTCGGGGAAAAAGAAGGACTTATCTGAGGTGCATGCTGGCTTTAAACTGACATGACATGCTTTTTGGACTGGATGCCCGAACCTCACGAACTTGCATTTCCTCATGGACCAAAACGGATCTATGTTTCCCAACCAGGGAACCTTGCTAGAACTTTCTGTGGTGAAATCATCTTTTCGGCCGACAGCGCCCTTTGCGGGTTTTCGCTAGTCGACCTCTCTCATTTCTCTTCTCACCGTCCCCCGATAGTACTTTTTGCGGGTTTTCACTAAACGGACTCTCTCATTCTTGGTTTCTCTACTCTCGTCGCCTCAGGGTGCCCGAAGGTTTTCACCGACAAGACTCTCTCATTTTATTTCTCTCAATTTTAGAATGCATCGGCTTCCAACCATGATATTTCTCGGTTTCCCCTGCCTTTGGCAATTGATCCGAAGGACTTGTACTTGGTTTTTTGGTAAAAAGAATTGTGGATGAAATTACAACTTCGGAACCATTTGGTGTGCCCGTGGTTGAACCATTATAACATCTGCCCCAGTTTCAACTTCAGGGAAAATTGGATTTTTGTTTTGGTGTGATTGAACCCCAGAGAGAGGCTGCCTACGTATCCTTTCGGAATCAAGTCAGACGTAGTTCAGGCAAATCATTTGTTTTTTTTCCGGAGCATCAGGGAATTTTTGATCCTCAAACCTAACTGCAGTGTATAATCGCGTGGGACTTAACCTTTCCAACTTTATTTTGCCTTTTTAGGCCTTTCTTTTCTGTCTTCTTTCTTCCAACTTCAATTTTAGAGCATTTGGGGGTACCTTGGTTTCTTTAACTTCGCTGAGGCGATTAGCTATGTGAAACTCAACCCTTTCAACTTCAATTGCCTTTATAGGCGCTTTAATTTGATTTTCTCCTCCCAAGAGTTTTGATTCCTGAGCATCGGCCGCCATGGCCAGTCGAGGTTGACTTGATGCACCTGCTGAGGCTGGGTGCCTTTTGCACATTAGCGTGTATCAAACGAAAGCCCTGTAAATCAGTCTTGCCATCCTTTCTTTGTCTTGGTTTTGGAACAGTGTTAGACCAAAAGGGATTCAAAGAGAAACAAATAATTGAATGGAGAATGAGTTTAAAACTAGAAGTGTGCCTTTCGTGGAAAGGAGAGAAGGACTTATCTGGAGTACATGCGGACTTCAATGAACATGACATGCCTTTTTGACTGGATGCATGATCTGTGTAAACCGTACGACTCTCAAAAATTCATCACAACTTTGCCTTGAATACCGAGGAACCTTGCCAGGACTCTGTTGATGCCGATGGCTGTGAGGATCTTATTTTCGATCATGGGTGCCCTTTGTGGGTTTTCACGAGCTGGCATTTTTCATTTCATTTCTTACCATCTCCTTATAGTGCCCGTGTGGGTTTGCACTAATAAGACTCTCTCATTTTCATTTTTCTTTACTTACCATCGTCTTACGATGCCCGCGTGGGTTTTCACCAATAAGACTCTCTCATTTTATTTCTCTTATTTTTCTTGCGAGGATCTAAGTAACTACATTCTCTGATCCTTGAACATTCTTACCGATTGATCGGAAGGACTTGAACAGGATTTGGGGTAAAACGAGCTTGGATGGAATTACAACTTTAGAACCTTTCTGGCGAACTGTCGCCGAACCACTATAACTTTTGCCCCAGTTTCATTTTTTTTTGGGGGGGGGGATCTTGGATTTTATTTTGGTGTGACTGAACCCCAGAGAGAGGCTGCCTACGTATCCTTTCGGAATCAAGTCAGACGTAGTACAGGCAAATCATTTGTTTTTTATTTTCTTTTGTTTTTCTAATTTGCTTTGTTTTTCACTTTCTTCTTCCCTTCCGTTTCCTTTTTTTCATTTTCATTGTCTTTTCTTCCTTTTTTTTGTATATATATTTTCTTATTTTTCCAATTCTTTCTTCTTCTTTTTTTTTTCTTCATTTTTCTTTTTCATTTCAATTTCTTTTTTTTTCATTTTATTTTTCAATAATACTTTCAGGTTCCAAAGAGGGTAATCAAAGAAGAGTAACCAGCTCAAATGGGTTTGCAAAGGGTTGATAGTGTTTGGGTAGCGAGAATGAAAGCCTTCGTCATCTCAACCGGAAAATATTAGAACTATATGTAGGATCCAACATAGTACCTTTTGACTGCATTTGCATTGACAGTTATTTCAAGGGCATTTCCTTCGATGTGTCCCAAGTACAACGCACTCTTTTGGCAGTACTCTTGTTGCAATGTATGTACCTTTCCAATCTGGACCCAATTTTCTTTTAGCTTTTCCAACTCTTTGTTTTATTTTCTTAAATGTATCTTCATTGCGATCTAATCCTTAATTCATTATTTCGAGGTCTGACGGCTTTCAGGATCCGGGCATGAAGTCCGCAAGCATGTCGTGTTATTGAAATTTGCATTTAAGAGAATTGAAAAGAGAATAAGAAAGAAAAATGACAAGATTAAAAGAAGAGACATTCCTAGACAGTGAAATATTAATTTCATTTCTTGATTTTGATTGAATTTTTCTTTTGAATTTTTTGAAGATAGAATGGTTTATACAAGAAAGTAAGACAATAAAGTAAAACATCTGGATCACACCCTGAGATAATCTGGATGCAGAAAGGATAGCAAGACTGGCTACTGAGACTCCCGTCTGATGGAAACTTTCATGTTTGGCAACCATTTTATGGCTTTTCTTCTATCTGGGCAAGGGTTGTAATGGCCTTCAGTGCCGGATCAAATTCCTCATCTTCACAAATCATTCCGACTATTGGCCTGTTGTTGTGGGCGGGCAACAAATTGTTCATCACATCAGGAGCTTCTTCATCCCGAAAAACGATTCTTTCAGCTTCAATCGAATCTTCAACTGCCCTTTTGAGGGTCCAACAGTCCTTTGTACTGTGCCTTACTGCTCCAGAGTGGTATTCACATATAGTGTCAGCTCAGTGCGGTGGGGACTCGAGGTTCAGCCGAATTTGGTCCACTGGCTGCAATAGATCTAGCCTAATCAGCTTTTGGAACAAGCTTGAATACGATTCACCAATAGGGGTGAACTGATTCTTTCTGAAAGGCTCTCTTGGGCGAGGATTGTACCGGGGAACATCTGATTGAGGATTGTATGGAGCTTGGTAAGGATGGACATTTCTGGAAAGTGGAGCTCAGTTTTGTGGATAATATTGTGGCCGCGTGTAAGGTTGCGCATTCATCAACGCATACCAACCAAACCAATCACCTGAACAGAACCTGGCTAATTTACTCACACACACAACCTTGTTAGTTTTGAGGCATTTAACATATAGGAAATCGCACGTTGGGATGCAATGCACCTAAACAGTTAAACCCTTCTACTATGTGTTTGAACGGGTTGCATGTTTCATCCCGGCCTTAATCTAGCCCTCTTCACTATGTACCTCTTTTCTTTTATTCCTGCCTCTCTTTAACCACTCTTGATCTTGTTTTTGCCGCTCTTTTCTTTTTTCATTTTTTTACTCAATTATTTTATGGCTATGATCGAATCCGATGGGGATTGCCTACGTATCATGACCCCGCATGAATCAGATCTTGCGTAGTTCGGGAGATCGTGAATAGAGTAAGTAAACTAACTCTTTTTTTTCTTTTTGGAATAATTTTTTTTTAAAAAAAATGCTTTAAAAGAATAAAGGTTTTTTTCGGATTTTTGTTTCTTTTGGATTTTTCTAAAAAAAATGCTTTAAAAGAAGAAAAGGATATTTTTTGTATTTTTGAATTGGAATCTATTTTTATTTTTTAAAAGAAAGACTTCTAAAAATTCATTTTCTTTTGATTGGAACTTTGAGAATTTTAGAAGTAAAAAAGAAAATATTTTTGTTTGAATTTTCATTTGTTCTCACTTTTTCTAAATAAGAAAGAAAATATTTTCTTTGGATTTTGGCTGTCGCCTCTTAATTTTCGAAAGAGGCACTTTTAAGAAAATATTTTGTATTTTTGAGGTTTTTTTTATTTATTTACAAAAGTACTTCTAAAGAAAAGCGAAAATATTTTTGGACTCATATTTTCAAAGTTTTTATGGATATTTACAAAATAAAGACAGCTAAAGAGCAATTTATTGGATTTTTGTTTCTGATATTTTTTTTGGATTTTTTGGAAAAATACTTCAGAATGAAGGAAACCCGTATTTTAGATTTTGATTTTTATTGATTTTTCTTTTTTTTTTTTGTATTAAAGATATTAGAAAGAAGGAAACCATTTTTTTTTAGTTTAAAAACTACTTTTTTTTTGTTTATTAAAATTTTTAAGGAAATATTTTCAAAGAAGGGACTGGAAGAAAAAAATTTTGGATTATTTTTTGAAAATTGGGGTCAGAACCGATGAGGTTTGCCTACGTATCTCACATCCGGTGAGAATCAAACCCGCGTAGTTCGGTCCGATAAAACAAACTTCTTTTGAAAACAAGACTCTTTTTTCATTGGCAAATAAGTCTAACTAAAACCCTTTTTTTTTCTTTTTCTTTTCTCAAAAATTCGGCAGAGTTTCGACACTACTAGTTTTTCAAAGCAGGTGATTTAACTCTTTTTAACCCTCGTACTTCTATCTCTCTTTCCTCAAAATATTCAAAAGCCGGTCAGCATGCAAGTCCGAAACAAACAAATGCACAAGTAGCAAGTTGGATGCATCAGGATGGTCTTTTGTCATTTTGGTACATCTGTCCTAGACAAACCCAACCCCTGTGTTGAGCCTCCAAAGTCAAATGCACATGATGCAAACAAGCGTTCCTACTAGAGATCCGGCATGAAGCTGAGTTATTCTAGGTTCGTAACCTGGGTATTTGTTCTAGACTGTGTACCCGAGCGGACAACTCGAGTCGAGGAGGGGGCTACGTACCGGGGACCCGCGAGATCGTCCGGCTTTGTAACTTGTCCGGCCTCTTTCTTATTTCAGGTATTGACACTAACAGAATAGGGAGTCTCGACCAGCGAGCTTCTCCCCGGAGGTAAGAAGAGAAGGGTTTCGGCACAGTTTATATACAGTTCAGATAATATCAAAGCGGTAAAAGACAACATTTAGCACGTTATGCAAAAACATGTAATAAAGATCAGATAATAAAGCCAAATATAACAATTATTCTAAGCTCGAATTCTTGAACCCTGAACCAGAGATTCTGGGTATCCCCGGCAGAGTCGCCAGAGCTGTCACACCTCCTTTTTGCGCGCCTACCCCAAAGGATAAATGCGTGAGGGAGTTTTTCCATTTTAAGTGACAATATTCGAAATGGGATTATTTATTTAATTCAGAGTCGCCACTTGGGAAAGGTTTGGCTTTTGGTGTCCCAAGTCACCGGTTTATCTTGAATCCCAATTCGAGGAAAATATTCGACTTTCCAAATGAAGTCTGCGAACCAGAAATTCTAAGTAAGGAATTCTGTTGACCCGAGGGAAGGTGTTAGGCACCCCCGAATCCCGTGGTTCTAGCACGGTCGCTTAAATTGTTATAATGGCTAAATATCTGATTTAAATACATGTTGTGACTTATGTGCTTTTATTAAGTTTAAACCGCTTTTATTATTTTTTTTAATAGAATTGCAACGTCGTGAAAATGCATCTCGAACCACGTCACAATCAATACACCCGTGGTTGTTAATACGTTCCGACTCCGTTGAGATTTGGATTTGGGTCACATAAATGCGCACCCGAATTTAAGAATGTAAATTAATTAAAATCGCGCCTAAAGAGTCTAACGCGTTATTATCTTTGAGGAAGGCAGTGAAATTCGCTAAACGGCCCATCCCAAATTCTAAGTATTTATTATGACCAATTATTGAGGGCCCCGCAATTTGCATTTTTATTTGGCGAGGCTCGTCTCATTATCAAAAAGGATTGACCTATAGTGACTATGTTTTCTATTTCGTTCGTCTCTATAATGAAAGAAAAAGAGTTCTAACTTATTTACATGCTCACGAGTTATTATAGTTGAGTTTCGAGAGTGAGTCGTTAAATCTGAAAACGATACAATAGGAGCAGTCGGTTAACAATTATGGGCCCAGGTCCGATGTATAAGGGGTAAAACTGGACCTGTGCCATCCTTATTCAGATGTTGGCTTAGCTAAATGATTCTACACATGTTCAAACTTTAAGAATCCGAAATGAAAGTGATACCTAATGAAACCCATTTTTAACGAATTTAGATGAGCAAGTTGTTAACTAAAATAGTTTGAACTATTGAGTAATCAACCTAAGGCCTGATGTGTATTTGGAACATGCTGTTTAATCGAAGAAATTGAACTAGCAGAATGTTACAACTACACTATTAGTCCTTTTATACTAAAAACCTACGGGGAATAAGTTTACAACTTAAACTGCTATAGGATAGTGCCCATGTTATACATAACCAACAACTACCTGATTCTAGTGAAGGCAACTAGCTAACATATATACAACCGAGATTCAGTATATAACCAGAGTTTACATGGGCAGCGCATAGAATGTTCTAAGTACAGACAGTAAAAGAAAGAAAAGACTACATTAAACTACAGCTTCAAATCTTTCCCATTTTTGCATTCATGCTTCGAGTAGCTTACAAGATGAACCAGTGTATCAGTTTGTGTACCTGGTATTTGGAAAGCAAGGAAAGAAGATGAAGATCAGTAGAAGCAGCAGTAGTGTAAATACACAGCAACAACAGGTTCAGCAACACAACAAAACCAGTAACAACCAGTAGAATAAACCAGTAACAGATTGAAAAACCAGCAGCACCAGAATGCAATCGCAGTCAAAGCAGAAGAGAGACGGATACAAGACGCAGTAGTTTACTGATTTTTAAATAATACTCAAGGAAAAGCAACCTGAAATTATTCAAGTAAAAGTTCAGCTTGTTTTTCTCTTTTTGCTCTTAAATTCTGATTTCTCAAAATTCAGTCAACTCTCTCAACTTTTTTTCTCCTCCATCATCCTCTTACAATGTGTAAAAAATGACTCTATTTATAACCAAGACTCTTGTCTTGAACCACTAACCCGAAATATTCCCATAATTGTATGCCTTGCCCCCACTACTTAATGTTTTTCTTATTTAATTCCCTTGTTCCTCATGCCTACATGTTTTGTCCCCCACTATATTAAACAAATACATTATTCTCACTCCAATATGTCTTGTTCCCCACTATATTAAACAAATACATTATTCTCACTCCATTATGTCTTGTCCCCCACTATATTAAACAAATGCATTATTCCACTCCATTATGTCTTGTCCCCCACTATATTAAACAAATGCATTATTCACACTCCATTATGTCTTGTCCCCCACCATGTACTATTGTAATATTATTAATGCCTAGTGGACGGAGCACTCAGATTAAATAATTGTTCAAATTTTCAATTCCAAAAATACCCCTCCGAACTTACTGAAATTACCATTTTACCCCTGAAAATACTGCAATTTACCATTCTACCCCCATCATCTATAACCAATTCGTCTAATCAATTCTAACCAAAATACAACAGCTATAACCAATTCTTAAACAAATTCAAACAACAAATTCAAACTAAATGATGAACAACAAAGAAACAACTGGAATTATTTTGACTGAACAATATTTTTATTTTATTTTTTCATTTAATAACAAACCTACTTTCAGATTCAACAACAATAACAAACAAGTAGATTCAAATTACTAAACTCAAAAAATCAATTGAACTTCAAATTAAATCTAACAACATTATAACCAACACACTTCTATATTAAACTAAACAAGAACAAATGAATAAAAACAAACTGAAGAAACAATTAAGAAATGAATCAAACATATACTGATTTCAAATACGAAAATATCAAACAAGATACGGACAGAAATGAAACTTAAACCAACTAACCGGATCGCATCAACGACGAACTCGACTGGACCTCAGTGAACGACGAACAACGACGGACTCAAACAAAACCAAACGAGCCCTTTGGGCGGATGGTAGCTCTTAGTCAGGCTCGAACCAATGAAAGCATACATGTACTCCATGATGAGGCAGAAATCAAAACTGGCATGGAGACGGGAGGCGGACTGGTTATTTGCTCGTGCGATGGGCTGAAGAAGAAGCAGTTGTGTTTGGTTTTATGGTTGTTTGGACGTGAGGCTGTGTGTGTGTGTGTGTTGAGGTGAAGCAGCAGCAGTGGCTGCTGGACATGGAGCTTTGCGACTGGAGAGGGCGAAGAGAAGATGAAGCAACAACAATGGCAGGTGGAGATGGGTCGACGGTGAGGCTGGGCTGTGTGAAGGGAGGTGGTAGGGAGGTGGTCGTTTGGACGAAACTGGTGGTGGTTGCATGGCTGGAGGTCGACAAGGGGTTGTTCATGGCTGGAGGTCGACGAGGTGGGGGGGGCTCGACGACGAAGAAGACGAAGGAGCTTGGGCATCAGCTGCCATGGGGGTGAGAGGGCTGTTGGGACGTGAAGGGGAAGGGGTAGCCATGGGAGGGAGCTTGGTTTGGAGAAGGAGAAGAAGAGAGGGGGGGGACAATTTAGGTTTTTTTTTAGGGTTGGGAAAAAGAAAAAAAATGAAAATGGGGGTGGGTTGGATCTTTGGGTTTATGGGGTGGACCGGGTCTGGTTGACCCGGTATGGGTTTGTTTCTTTTGGGCTTGTGGTTTAAATTTGAATAAAAGACCCAATCCGGTTTTCTTTTATTTTTTGTTCTTTTCTATTTATTCAATTTCCTAATTAAAAATGCTAAGATTAATTTATAAAACCCAAAATTATCTCAAAATACTAATTAACTCCTAATAACAATTATCGCACATTTAAATAGCAATTAACTATAAAATCACACAATTTGGACGTTAAATGCTAAAAATGCAACGTATATTATTTTTTATGATTTTTTCATTTTTTAAAACAAATTTAATTAAATATTAAATGCAAACGCGACATATTTTTTATATTTTATTAATTTAAACAAATAAACATGCACAGACAAAAATACAAATAATTATCAAAAAATGCCACGAAAATTCAAAAATCGCACGCAAAGGAAAATTATTTTATTTTGGATTTTTGGGAGTAATTCTCATATAGGGCAAAAATCACGTGCTCACAGCTGCCCCTCTTTGTCCGGAAACACGCAGGGTTTTCGTGCAAAGATAAGTGAGCGGATACGAGCGACTTTTTCCCGTTGGAATACTCCGTGTGAAGCATTTTTTTTTGGAAAGATTTGACCGAACTTTGCTTCAGAGGTTTCCTACATATCCTGGGCTAAACAGGAATCAAGTCATTGTAGTTCGGGAAGTTTTGCTAGCTGAGACTACCATGATGCTGCGACTTTACTGTTACTGCTGTTGCTACTGCTCACTGACCTCCTTATTACATTAAAAAGAAAAATCAAAGCTAAGCTAGCTATGCCTATCAACTACTAGTTACAAGATTCCTATCTATAATTCTTTCGCAACTTGATCTTGAGTCTTAGCTGATTCTGCTTGTAGACTTCGATCTAAATCTAGATGCTTGCAAGTTGTAGGTGCTTGTTTATTTCTGCATCATTGAATGAAGCGGGATTGGCGGAGCTCGTGACTTCAATCAGATTTTGAGCGATCTGCACTTTGTTTGCTCCAGTATTTGGGCTCATCTTCTTTTGTTATTTCCTTCCTTTCTTTATTCTGGATTGAGACTCACTCCGTAGGTCATCTCGATCCCTGTGCTTCGAGGTCAAACCTGCTCAGACAACAAAACAAACAAATGAACGAAATTTTTCTGCCCCAATTTCACTGGGAAAATTTCGTGAGTTAATTGCCATAAAAATCTACAGAATTGATGAGGGGATTGGTATCAAGTCTAAAAGGCGCAACTCAGGTATTGGAGCCCTAATGTTTGCAAAAGGCAAAATGCACAACTCAGGGATTGGAGCCCTAATATTGGCTAAAAAGAGAAAACCGCTCGACTCTGGGATTGGAGCCCTAATGTCGGCTAAAGAAAACTTGCTCAACTCAGGGATTGGAGCCCTAATGTCGGCTAAAAGAAACTTGCTCAACTAAGGGATTGGAGCCCTAATGTCGGCTAAAGGAAACTCGCTCAACTCAGGGATTGGAGTCCTAATGTCGGCTAAAGGAAAATTGCTCAACTCAAGGATTGGAGCCCTAATGTCGGCTAAAGGAAACTTGCTCAACTCAGGGATTGGAGCCCTAATGTCGGCTAAAGGAAAATTGCTCAACTCAGGGATTGTAGCCCTAATGTCGGCTAAAGAAAAATTTGCTCAACTCAGGGATTGACTCAGGGATTGGAGCCCTAATGTCGGCTAAAGGAAAATTGCTCAACTCAGGGATTGGAGCCCTAATGTCGGCAAAAGAAAAATTTGCTCAACTCAGGGATTGGAGCCCTAATGTCGGCTAAAGGAAACTTGCTCAACTCAGGGATTTGAGCCCTAATGTCGGCTAAAAGAGAATTGCTCAACTCAGGGATTGGAGCCCTAATGTCGGCTAAAGGAAATTGCTCAACTCAGGGATTGGAGCAACTTGCTCAACTCAGGGATTGGAGCCCTAATGTCGGCTAAAGGAAAATTGCTCAACTCAGGGATTGGAGCCCTAATGTCGGCTAAAGAAAAATTTGCTCAACTCAGGGATTGGAGCCCTAATGTCGGCTAAAGGAAAATTGCTCAACTCAGGGATTGGAGCCCTAATATCGGCTAAAGAAAAATTTGCTCAACTCAGGGATTGGAGCCCTAATGTCGGCTAAAGGAAAATTGCTCAACTCAGGGATTGGAGCCCTAATGCCAGCTAAAGGAAAATTGCTCAACTCAGGGATTGGAGCCCTAATGTCGGCTAAAGGAAAATTGCTCAACTCAGAATGTTGGCAAAGGTGACTAGGGAATGGAGGCCGAATGTCTAAAATCTCAACTCAGAGATTGGAGCCCTAATGTTGGCAAAAAGCGACTAGGGAATGGAGGCCCTATGTCTAAAATCTCAACTTAGGGATTTGAGCCCTAATATTGGCAAAGGTGACTAGGGAATGGAGGTCCTATGTCTAAAATCTCCACTCAGGGATTGGAGCCCTAATGTTGGCAAAGGTGACTAGGGAATGGAGGCCCTATGTCTAAAATCTCAACTCATGGATTGGAGCCCTAATGTTGGCGAAAAATAGGTTGATATTGGGGATTCTAAACAAACCCCTTTTTTTGGAATTTTCTTCTTATTTCTTTTTTCGTTTTTTTTAATTATTTTTTGTTCAGTAAAATGCAGGAAAGAATTTGGAGGAAACTTCCCTTTTGGGTTGATTCCTTGCTGCAAAGCTGTTTCTTGCACTTGTGCATTTCTTTTCCGTTTTGTTTGCACCTGCTTCTTGCACGGTTGCTTTGGATTGCACATGTTTTAATTTTCCAAACAAAGAATAATTGTCAGTTTGAAAACGGTGGTTGGTTCGGTGGCCTTGATCATTCCAATTGCTTGGTCCCGGCCTCATTTCTGTTGAGAAACTTCGCCATTGATTGGCTTCAAAGGCGACCCCCTTTCAAACTGATAAGACTCAGATTTCAGGATTTCATGATGACTCGCCCGTGTAAGGCTTTGGTTTTCATTCCGCTTTCCAGACCTTTGCCTTTGACTTTCTTCTCTTTTTTTTTCAATGCCTTTACTTTGGAGGTAATCAAACATCATGATCAGTCGGGATTGGACTGACGCACCACTGAGGCTGGGTATTTTTTTCACCTTTTGCCAGACGGAGCTCTGTGAAACCGGTCCTGCCACCTTTTCTTTCAAACATATTTTGTAATTTAGGGTTAAGCCGAAAGGGATTCAAGGAAAGGTAAACAAAGAGCGGAAAAATGAATTTAAAAGAGAAGCAACCCTTTCGGGGAAAAAGAATGACTTATCTGAGGTGCATGCTGGCTTAAAACTGACATGACATGCTTTTTGGACTGGATGCCCGAACCTCACGAACTTGCATTTCCTCATGGACCAAAACGGATCTATGTTTCCCAACGAGGGAACCTTGCTAGAACTTTCTATGGTGAAATCATCTTTTCGGCCGACAGCGCCCTTTGCGGGTTTTCGCTAGTCAACCTCTCTCATTTCTCTTCTCACTGTGCCCCGATAGTACTTTTTGCGGGTTTTCACTAAATGGACTCTCTCATTCTTGGTTTCTCTACTCTCGTCGCCTCAGGGTGCCTGAAGGTTTTCACCGACAAGACTCTCTCATTTTATTTCTCTCAATTTTAGAATGCATCGGCTTCCAACCATGATATTTCTCGGTTTCCCCCGCCTTTGGCAATTGATCCGAAGGACTTGTAATTGGTTTTTTGGTAAAAAGAATTGTGGATGAAATTAGAACTTCGGAACCATTTGGTGTGCCCGTGGTTGAACCATTATAACATCTGCCCCAGTTTCAACTTCAGGGAAAATTTGATTTTTGTTTTGGTGTGACTGAACCCCAGAGAGAGGCTGCCTACGTATCCTTTCGGAATCAAGTCAGACGTAGTTCAGGCAAATCATTTGTTTTTTTTTCAGAGCATCAGCGAATATTTGATCCTCAAACCTAACTGCAGTGGCTAATCGCGTGAGACTTAACGTTTCCAACTTTATTTTGCCTTTGTAGGCCTTTCTTTTCTGTCTTCTTTCTTCCAACTTCAATTTTAGAGCATTTGGGGGTACCTTGGTTTCTTCAACTTCGCCGAGGCGATTAGCTATGTGAAACTCAACCCTTTCAACTTTAATTGCCTTTATAGGCGCTTTAATTTGATTTTCTCCTCCCAAGAGTTTTGATTCCTGAGCATCGGCCGCCATGGCCAGTCGAGGTCGACTTGATGCACCTGCTGAGGCTGGGTGCCTTTTGCACATTAGCGTGTATCAAACGAAAGCCCTGTAAATCAGTCTTGCCATCTTTTCTTTGTCTTGGTTTTGGAACAGTGTTAGACCAAAAGGGATTCAAAGAGAAACAAATAATTGAATGGAGAATGAGTTTAAAACTAGAAGTGTGCCTTTCGGGGAAAGGAGAGAAGGAATTATTTGGAGTACATGCGGACTTAAATGAACATGACATGCCTTTTGGACTGGATGCCTGATCTGTGTAAACCGTCCGACTCTCAAAAATTCATCACAACTTTGCCTTGAATACCGAGGAACCTTGCCAGGACTCTGTTGATGCCGATGGCTGTGAGGATCTTATTTTCGATCATGGGCGCCCTTTGTGGGTTTTCACGAGCTGGCATTTTTCATTTCATTTCTTACCATCTCCTTATAGTACTCGTGTGGGTTTGCACTAACAAGACTCTCTCATTTTCATATTTCTTTACTTACCGTCACCTTACGATGCCCGTGTGGGTTTTCACCAATAAGACTCTCTCATTTTATTTCTCTTATTTTGCTTGCGAGGATCTAAGTAACTACATTCTATGATCCTTGAACATTCTTACCGATTGATCGGAAGGACTTGAAAAGGATTTGGGGTAAAACGAGCTTGGATGGAATTACAACTTTAGAATCTTTCTGGCGAACTGTCGCCGAACCACTATAACTTTTGCCCCAGTTTCACTTTTGGGGGGGGGGATCTTGGATTTTATTTTGGTGTGACTGAACCCCAGAGAGAGGCTGCCTACGTATCCTTTCGGAATCAAGTCAGACGTAGTTCAGGCAAATCATTTGTTTTTGATTTTCTTTTGTTTTTCTAATTTGCTTTGTTTTTCACTTTCTTCTTCCCTTCCGTTTCCTTTTTTTCATTTTCATTGTCTTTTCTTCCTTTTTTTTTGTATATATATTTTCTTATTTTTCCAATTCTTTCTTCTTCTTTTTTTCTTCATTTTTCTTTTTCATTTCAATTTCTTTTTTTTCATTTTATTTTTCAATAATACTTTCAGGTTCCAAAGAGGGTAATCAAAGAAGAGTAACCAGCTCAAATGGGTTTGCAAAGGGTTGATAGTGTTTGGGTAGCGAGAATGAAAGCCTTCGTCATCTCAACCGGAAAATATTAGAACTATATGTAGGATCCAACATAGTACCTTTTGACTGCATTTGCATTGACAGTTATTTCAAGGGCATTTCCTTCGATGTGTCCCAAGTACAACGCACTCTTTTGGCAGTACTCTTGTTGCAATGTATGTACCTTTCCAATCTGGACCCAATTTTCTTTAAGCTTTTCCAACTCTTTATTTTATTTTCTTAAACGTATCTTCATTGCGATCTAATCCTTGATTCATTATTTCGAGGTCTGACGGCTTTCAGGATCCGGGCATGAAGTCCGCAAGCATGTCGTGTTATTGAAATCTGCATTTAAGAGAATTGAAAAGAGAATAAGAAAGAAAAATGACAAGATTAAGAGAAGAGACATTCCTAAACAGTGAAATATTAATTTCATTTCTTGATTTTGATTGAATTTTTTTTTTTTAATTTTTTGAAGATAGAATGGTTTATACAAGAAAGTAAGACAATAAAGTAAAACATCTGGATCACACCCTGAGATAATCTGGATGCAGAAAGGATAGCAAAACTGGCTACTGAGACTCCCGTCTGATGGGAACTTTCATGTTTGGCAACCATTTTATGGCTTTTCTTCTATCTGGGCAATGGTTGTAATGGCCTTCAGTGCCGGATCAAATTCCTCATCTTCACAAATCATTCCGACTATTGGCCTGTTGTTGTGGGCGGACAACAGATTGTTCATCACATCAGGAGCTTCTTCATCCCGAAAAACGATTCTTTCAGCTTCAATCGAATCTTCAACTGCCCTTTTGAGGGTCCAACAGTCCTTTGTACCGTGCCTCACTGCTCCAGAGTGGTATTCACATATAGTGTCAGCTCAGTGCGGTGGGGACTCGAGGTTCAGCCGAATTTGGTCCACTGGCTGCAATAGATCTAGCCTAATCAGCTTTTGGAACAAGCTTGAATACGATTCACCAATAGGGGTGAGCTGATTCTTTCTGAAAGGCTCTCTTGGGCGAGGATTGTACCGGGGAACATCTGATTGAGGATTGTATGGAGCTTGGTAAGGATGGACATTTCTGGGAAGTGGAGCTCAGTTTTGTGGATAATATTGTGGTCGCGTGTAAGGTTGCGCATTCATCACATACCAACAAAACCAATCACCTAAACAGAACCTGGCTAATTTACTCACACACACAACCTTGTTAGTTTTGAGACATTTAACATATAGGAAATCGCACGTTGGGATGCAATACACCTAAACAGTTAAACGCTTCTACCATGTGTTTGAACGGGTTGCATGTTTCATCCCGGCCTTAAACTAGCCCTCTTCACTATGTACCTCTTTTCTTTTATTCCTGCCTCTCTTTAACCACTCTTGATCTTGTTTTTGCCGCTCTTTTTTTTTGTTTTTGGCACTTTTTTTTTAATTTTTTCTCTCTTTTTTTTTCATTTTTTTACTCAATTATTTTATGGCTATAATCGAATCCGATGGGGATTGCCTACGTATCATGACCCCGCATGAATCAGATCTTGCGTAGTTCGGGAGATCGTGAATAGAGTAAGTAAACTAACTCTTTTTTTTTCTTTTTGGAATAATTTTTTTTTAAAAAAAAATGCTTCAAAAGAATAAAGGTTTTTTTCGGATTTTTGTTTCTTTTGGATTTTTCTAAAAAAAATGCTTTAAAAGAAGAAAAGGATATTTTTTGGATTTTTGAATTGGACTCTATTTTTATTTTTTAAAAGAAAGACTTCTAAAAATTCATTTTCTTTTGATTGGAACTTTGAGAATTTTAGAAGTAAAAAAGAAAATATTTGTTTGAATTTTCATTTGTTCTCTCTTTTTCTAAATAAGAAAGAAAATATTTTCTTTGGATTTTGGCTATCGCCTCTTAATTTTCGAAAGAGGCACTTTTAAGAAAATATTTTGGATATTTGAGTTTTTTTTTATTTATTTACAAAAATACTTCTAAAGAAAAGCGAAAATATTTTTGGACTCATATTTTCAAAGTTTTTATGGATATTTACAAAATAAAGACAGCTAAAGAGCAATTTTTTGGATTTTTGTTTCTGATATTTTTTTTGGATTTTTTGGAAAAATACTTCAGAATGAAGGAAACCCGTGTTTTAGATTTTGATTTTTATTGATTTTTCTTTTTTTTTTTGTATGAAAGATATTAGAAAGAAGGAAACCATTTTCTTTTGAGTTTAAAAATTACTTTTTTTTTGTTTTTTAAAATTTTTAAGGAAATATTTTCAAAGAAGGGATTGGAAGAAAATATTTTTGGATTATTTTTTGAAAATTGGGGTCAGAACCGATGAGGTTTGCCTACGTATCTCACATCCGGTGAGAATCAAACCCGCGTAGTTCGGTCCGATAAAACAAACTTCTTTTGAAAACAAGACTCTTTTTTCATTGGCAAATAAGACTAACTAAAACCTTTTTTTTTCTTTTTTTTTTCTCAAAAATTCGGCAGAGTTTCGACACTACTAGTTTTTCAAAGCAGGTGATTTAACTCTTTTTAACCCTCGTACTTCTATCTCTCTTTCCTCAAAATATTCAAAAACCGGTCAGCATGCAAGTCCGAAACAAACAAATGCACAAGTAGCAAGTTGGATGCATCAGGATGGTCTTTTGTAATTTTGGTACATCTGTCCTAGACAGACCCAACCCCTGTGTTGAGCCTCCAAAGTCAAATGCACATGATGCAAACAAGCGTTCCTACTAGAGATCCGGCATGAAGCTGAGTTATTCTAGGTTCGTAACCTGGGTATTTGTTCTAAACTGTGTACCCGAGCGGACAACTCGAGTCGAGGAGGGGGCTACGTATCGGGGACTCGCGAGATCGTCCGGCTTTGTAACTTGTCCGACCTCTTTCTTATTTCAGGGTATGACACTAACAGAATAGGGAGTCTCTACTAGCAAGCACATCCCCGAAGATGAGAAGAGGAGGGTTTCGACACAATTTATATACAATTTAGATAATATCAAAGCGGCAAAAGGCAACATTTAGCATGTTATGCCTAAACATGTAATAAAGATCAGATAATAAAGCAAAATATAACAATCATTCTAAGCTCGAATTCTTGAACCCTGAACCAGAGATTCTGGGTATCCCCAGCAGAGTCGCCAGAGCTGTCACACCTCCTTTTTGCGCTCCTACCCCGAAGGATAAATGCGTGAGGGAGTTTTTCCATTTTAAATGACAATATTCGAAATGAGATTATTTATTTAATTCAGAGTCGCCACTTGGGAAAGGTTTGGCTTTTGGTGTCCCAAGTCACCGGTTTATCTTGAATCCCAATTCGAGGAAAATATTCGACTTTCCAAATGAAGTCTGCGAACCAGAAATTCTAAGTAAGGAATTCTGTTGACCCGAGGGAAGGTGTTAGGCACCCCCGAATCCCGTGGTTCTAGCACGGTCGCTTAAATTGTTATAATGGCTAAATATCTGATTTAAATACATGTTATGACTTATGTGCTTTTATTAAGTTTAAACCGCTTTTATTATTTTTTTTAATAGAATTGCAACGTCGTGAAAATGCATCTCGAACCACGTCACAATCAATACACCCGTGGTTGTTAATACGTTCCGACTCCGTTGAGATTTGGATTTGGGTCACATAAATGCGCACCCGAATTTAAGAATGTAAATTAATTAAAATCGCGCCTAAAGAGTCTAACGCGTTATTATCTTTGAGGAAGGCAGTGAAATTCGCTAAACGGCCCATCCCAAATTCTAAGTATTTATTATGACCAATTATTGAGGGCCCCGCAATTTGCATTTTTATTTGGCGAGGCTCGTCTCATTATCAAAAAGGATTGACCTATAGTGACTATGTTTTCTATTTCGTTCATCTCTATAATGAAAGAAAAAGAGTTCTAATTTATTTACATGCTCACGAGTTATTATAGTTGAGTTTCGAAAGTGAGTCGTTAAATCTGAAAACGATACAATAAGAGCAGTCGGTTAAAAATTATGGGCCCAGGTCCGATGTATTAGGGGTAAAACTGGACTTGTGCCATCCTTATTAAGATGTTGGCTTAGCTAAATGATTCTACACATGTTCATACTTTATGAATCCGAAATGAAAGTGATACCTAATGAAACCCGTTTTTTAACGAATTTAGATGAGCAAGTTGTTAACTAAAATAGTTTGAACTATTGAGTAATCAACCTAAGGCCTTATGTGTATTTGGAACATGCTGTTTAATCGAACAAATTGAACTAGCAGAATGTTACAACTACACTATTAGTCCTTTTTAACTAAAAACCTACGGGGAAAAAGTTTACAACTTAAACTGCTATAGGATAGTGCCCATGTTATACATAACCAACAACTACCTGATTCTAGTGAAGGCAACTAGCTAACATATATACAACCGAGATTCAGTATATAACCAGAGTTTACATGGGCAGCGCATAGAATGTTCTAAGTACAGACAGTAAAAGAAAGAAAAGACTACATTAAACTACAACTTCAAATCTTTCCCATTTTTGCATTCATGCTTCGAGTAGCTTACAAGATGAACCAGTGTATCAGTTTGTGTACCTGGTATTTGGAAAGCAAGGAAAGAAGATGAAGATCAGTAGAAGCAGCAGTAGTGTAAATACACAACAACAACAGGTTTAGCAACACAACAAAACCAGTAACGACCAGTAGAATAAACCAGTAACAAATTGAAAAACCAGCAGCACCAGTATGCAATCACAGTCAAAGCAGAAGAGAGACGGATACAAGACGCAGTAGTTTACTGATTTTTGAATAATACTCAAGGAAAAGCAGCCTGAAATTATTCAAGTAAAATTTTAGCTTGTTTTTCTCTTTTTGCTCTCAAATTCTGATTTCTCAAAATTCAGTCAACTCTCTCAACTTTTTTTCTCCTCCATCATCCTCTTACAATGTGTAAAAATGACTCTATTTATAACCAAGACTCTTGTCTTGAACCACTAACCCGAAATATTCCCATAATTGCATGCCTTGCCCCCACTACTTAATGTTTTTCTTATTTAATTCCCGTGTTCCCCATGCCTACATGTTTTGTCCCCCACTATATTAAACAAATACATTATTCCCACTCCATTATGTCTTGTCCCCCACTATATTAAACAAATGCATTTTTCTCACTCCATTATGTCTTGTTCCCCACTATATTAAACAAATGTATTATTCTCACTCCATTATGTCTTGTCCCCCACCATGTACTATTGTAATATTATTAATGCCTAGTGTACGGAGCACTCAGATTAAATAATTGTTCAAATTTTTAATTCCAAAAATACCCCTTCGAACTTACTGAAATTACCATTTTACCCCTGAAAATACTGCAATTTACCATTCTACCCCCATCAGCTATAACCAATTCGCCTAATAAATTCTAACCAAAATACAACAGCTATAACCAATTCCTAAACAAATTCAAACAACAAGTTCAAACTAAATGATGAACAACAAAGAAACAATTGGAATTATTTTGACTGAACAATATTTTTATTTTATTTTTTCTTTTAACAACAAACCTACTTTCATATTCAACAACAATAACAAACAAGTAGATTCAAATTACTAAACTCAAAAAATCAATTGAACTTCAAATTAAATCTAACAACATTATAACCAACACACTTCTATATTAAACTAAACAAGAACAAATGAATAAAAGCAAACTGAAGAAATAATTAAGAAATGAATCAAACATATACTGATTTCAAATCCGAAAATATCAAACAAGATACGGACATAAATGAAACTTAAACCAACTAACCGGATCGGATCAACGACGAACTCGACTGGACCTCAGTGAACGACGAACAACGACGGACTCAAACAAAACCAAATGAGCCCTTGAGCGGATGGCAGCTCTTAGTCAGGCTCGAACCAATGAAAGCACACACGAACTCCATGATGAGACAGAAATCAAAACTGGCATGGAGACGGGAGGCGGACTGGTTATTTGCTCGTGCGATGGGCTGAAGATGAAGCAGCTGCGTTTGGTTTTATGGTTGTTTGGACGTGAGGCTGGGTGTGTGTGTTGAGGTGAAGCAGCAGCAGTGGCTGCTGGACATGGAGCTTTGCGACTGGAGAGGGCGAAGAGAAGATGAAGCAACAACAATGGCTGCTGGAGATGGGTCGACGGTAAGGCTGGGCTGTGTGAAGGGAGGTGGTCGTTTGGACGAAACTGGTGGTGGTTGCATGGTTGGAGGTCGACGAGGGGTTGTTCATGGCTGGAGGTCGATGAGGGGTTGTTCATGGCTGGAGGTCGACGAGGGGGGGCTCGACGACGAAGAAGACGAAGGAGCTTGGGCAACAGCTGCCATGGGGGTGAGAGGGCTGTTGGGACGTGAAGGGGAAGGGGTAGCCATGGGATGGAGCTTGGTTTGGAGAAGGAGAAGAAGAGAGGGGGGGGTAGACAGTTTAGGTTTTTTTTTAGGGTTGGGAAAATGAAAAAAATAAAAATAAAAATGGGGGTGGGTTGGATCTTTGCGGTTATGGGGCGGACCGGGTCGGGTTGACCCGGTATGGGTTTGTTTCTTTTGGGCTTGTGGTTTAAATTTGAATAAAAGGCTCAATCCGGTTTTCTTCTATTTTTTGTCCTTTTCTATTTATTCAATTTCCTAATTAAAAATGCTAAGATTAAATTATAAAACCCAAAATTATCTCAAAATACTAATTAACTCCTAATAACAATTATCGCACATTTAAATAACAATTAACTATAAAATCACACAATTTGGACGTCAAATGCTAAAAATGCAACGTACATTATTTTTTATGATTTTTTCATTTTGTAAAACATATTTAATTAAATATTAAATGCAAACGCGACATATTTTTTATATTTTATTAATTTAAACAAATAAACATGCACAGACAAAAATACATTATTATCAAAAAATACCACGAAAATTCAAAAATCGCACACAAAGAAAAATTATTTTATTTTGAATTTTTAAGAGTAATTCTCATATAAGACAAAAATCACGTGCTCACGAAGATCACTAAAAATTACACAACAAATCTGTAATGAACATAAGATCATTTCCTTTTCTCCACTTATGCCGCAACAGTGCTCGTATGCCAACAAACAGGTTTATTGGTAACAACATCCTCGTAGTACCCTATGAAATTATCCACTTTCTTGAAAACATGACAAAAGGGATCCATCTTAGGTTACTACCTCTGTCCTAGATATTTTGCACCTTCAAGCCAATTAGGTCTAAAGATTCCTCCCACTTGGAAATATCAGGAGTGCAAAATATTTGCATAATGGACAATAAATTATCCAAAAATAACCATTACAAAATCAGCAAATAGTGATTCTGAAATTTGTGTGATAAGGTTCTGCAGCAAAAGTCCAGCCGATTTGGAGTGCTACCACCTATTCTATTTGCAGCTATCTGATTTCGGCTATATATAACGGCGACCCGTTATTCTTAACTGACACGCGCAAAATATAAATTTATGCGGTGTTTGCAGAATATAATAAACTTGGAGTCCGGAATCAAAATGATACTTTTTGGACCCCAGACATAAAAATATGTGAAAAAAAACAGTTGATGCAATTTTTATACATAGCGCATTTATTTAATGCGTTAAAATAACGGCCAGTTATCCCATCATACGCTATGCTAATTATTTTAAAATATTCAGTATAAGGCATGAATTACGTACATACAAATTATTGCAATTCATGCGTTATATGTATTTAAAAATCACAAAACCTCTCAACACCCCCCCCTCCCCCCTCATTTTTTTTCCAAAACTCTATTGGAGCCCACTAAAATCCCCTAAAACTTTTGTCGTTCATAGTTTAGTGATCAAAGACGCGTTTCAAGGCTGCCTCGTGGAGTATTACTGGATTTGTGCTCGATTCAGTTTTAAAAAGGCAAGTTTTCTCCGTTCAAAAATAGGTATTTCGAAACACTCTTTTACCATAATTAATACATTACTATGAACTAATTACACATACTTACGGATCAGATATTAATCAATTATTAATCGTGTGTGTATAAATACATTATTTAGTGCCCTTTAGTGATTGTATCTTTAGTGTTATTTAGTGCCCGTTAGTGTGCCTTTAGTGCTCTTTAGTATCTTTTAGTGTAGAACAATAACTACTTGTCGTCATTAACATAGCCGGCTATAGCTTTTTTGGATGGTTATTACCCGTTGTATTTTATCGTATTGTACTTTAAATACAGTGTTTGTTTTTATTGTTACTTAAATTTTATTGTATCGTATCGTTAAATTTGTGTTATATAACGATGAAAATTGCCACTTTATATAATGATCAATTTGGTGTGGTCGCGTCGTTACCTTGTCTTTTTCTCTTATCCCGCCCTTCATTATTATTAAATAATTTTATTTTATCATTTATCCTACCTTTTTATATAATAATATTACCCCGTATCATAATTTTTCTTTATAATATTACAAGTTTATTCTTCTTCATATTGCTGGTGCATGATATCATGAAATGATGACAAACAATACAATTTATCCAAATATTATGTTCATCAAACGATACAGTACAATATAATACAATACGATACATTATGACACAATATGTAACAATCATCCAAACAAGATGTTAGAGCAATCAATTACGAATCAGATATTAATCAATTGTTAATCGTATAGTCAAAGTATTATCATATATGAATCAAATAAAACACAGTTAAATTAATTAACTTTTTAGTGTTTTGTACTGATGAATAACAAAATAATTAGTTATCAGTATAAAAGGGACTCTACCGGATATAAATCGTTATAATGAAATAAATAACTCATAATATTTTATTTAAAATAATTATTAAGACTTCATAAATAATATCGCTTAGTTAAACAAATTAAGTATTTAGTATTATCTTAATGACCAATGAAATTATTAAAAAATTGACAGTACATAAAAGAGACTGTGCCGTATATTTTTGGTAATAGGTAACAAATTAACATTTAAATCATTCCGAACGCAATAAATACTTAATAGTACTTTATATAAAAATAATTATTAAAAATATTTAAAAACTCTCATGACCCAAAATACCTCCGAAGGAGTCATGATGACACCTAGTCTCTAAACTAGCTAAGCCTAGCATTAACAGAAATAACATTGATATTCACTAACTTCAAATTAGATAACTCTTAACATTTACAATTCCCAAAACCGGTAGTACAAGTCATAAGTCTTTCTAGGAGTAGTTATACATAATAAATACATCACTGTTCCGGAACAAAAGGAACCAATGAAATAGGTTTACCTTAAGTCTTCACAGCGACGATCCGCGCAGCAACTATCGATCAAATACCTGGATCTGTACAAAAATGTACAGAAGTGTAGTATGAGCACACCGCAGCGGTGCCCAATAAGTATCAAGACTAACCTCGATGGAGTAGTGACGAGGAACAGTCAAGACACCTACTGGTCAAATAAATTGAATAGGATATGATAATAAACTATCAAGATAAAGATAACAAATTAATATCAACAGCATGGCGAAATTAAACTACAAACAGTAGAGACAACAAAGGGAAACACGGATGGAAACGAAAGATAACCAAGTAAATTAAAACCAACATAGCTGGGACACAGACACGTAAAAATGTGCTCGAATAAAGAAGGCGATGTTAACTCAATCAATCACATCATTTCTAATACACAATTTCGAATCCTCGATATCTCATATCATAACCTCAATTTCCAAACCTTTAGCATACATGACACCTTGTGCCCACATATTTCTATCTCACTTTGCACAATAACATCCTCGTGCTACCCAGTACATAATGTCCGTAATAAATGCAATTAAGATGTTCAAGGAGTCTCATTTATACAACATAAGGTAAATTACAGTTTCTAAACCAATTAAGAAATCAGCGAGAAAGATGAAGTTATTTTTAGAAATCGTTTGAGTGAAGAAGATACCATTTTCAAATAAAAATACAACATCGAATAAATTATCGCCTTTAATATAGGTTTTATTAAATTAATACTTAATAGAAATTCCTTTTTAAATAAAATACAACCTCAGACGGTTCAAGGAAATTTAATTGAGAAACTAATTGAAATAAAAATATAACAATTGTTGGAATTTGAAATATTGAAATGTATATATAAATACGGCGAGTTCAAATTTAAAAGTCATACAAAGTAGCGTAATATTAATTCCTTTCTTTTAAATTACTATATTACTAACAACTAGCAGGACAGGAGGAAATGATCTAACATAGTAAATTTACTTTGAAAATTAATTCATCAGAGTAATAGTTTCACGATAAGAATTCAAGGAACAATAGCAATTCAATAACTCAATGTCAATAACCCGATACTCAAAACTCAGTGGAACCCGAAATACAAATTATCAAAGTCTTGAACAAATTAATGAACTAGGGTCTTATCAGTATCCAGCTATAACCAATCCCTAAGTGAAATGTAAAACTACCGAATAACTTGCACAGTCAGAGAGAAATACATAAGCACATATATTAATGCGGCGTGCATCTTGTGAGCACGTGATTTTTGTTTTGCGCGACAGTCGCTCCAAAAGAATAAAAATTGGTCCTGCTGTACAATTTTGTGGATTTCTGTGCGGCACTTTGTTGATTTATTTGTGACTTTGGCCCATTTTTATTTATTTACGTTATTAAAACAAAATTAAAAAAAATGTGTACGTGTCATGCATAATCTGAACCGTAACATGGTTTAAATAGAAAGGCATAAACAGGCATCCTTGTCCGTGATTTTATTTTGTTTGATTTTACCTGTTTTGAAATATCTTTAGTGTGTGTGCAAATAATTGTATTGAGTGTTATCTAATTTTAATTTGATTTTTTTGTTGTTGTTTAGTTTTTAAAATAAATAAGAAAAAGAAATAAAATAATAAAAAGAAAAAAAAAAGAAAACACCCCTTCTTCTTCCGGATTTGGGCCAATTTGTTAAAATTGGCCCAACAAACTCAGCCCAAAACCCAGGCCTGCCAGGTCCAGACCACTTGGTACCCAGGGTGTCCAAACGACGTCGTTTGGGTCATGACTGATCTGGGCCGTTGATCTCAGGCTAATCAACGGCCAAGATCACTTTTCCATAACCCACTAATGGCCCCGACCCGTTTACACCCGGACCAACCCAAACCCTTTACCCTCGAAATGACACCGTTCCACTTAAGCCATCAGATCCAGACCGTAGATCTTGAATGATCTAACGGTTGAGATCCGTCTACCCACTAACTATATAAGCCCATAATCTTACCCTGCCCCCCTATCCGAACCCCAGCCTTCGTCTCCACAAGCCCTTCCCCTCAAACGCTAGCCGCCCCTGCACACCTTCACCAGAAACCCGGCGGTATGAACGCCGGTGACCTCCACCTGAACACCATAGAACCCCCATGCCGTCCTGAACCCAAATCTACCAACCACACACTTCGAATCCTATCCCACCTTCTCGAATCTTCATTTGAAGATTCGAGTCGGAACCTAATCTACACCGATCTGCCTTAAATTCATACCAGACACTCCCCAGACCCCCCTCGTGACCAAACCATACTTGGTTTGGTCCGAATCTGATCAGGGAAGCATGAATCCCAGATCTGAGTTTTGGAAATTTTGTGTTCCTCCGTCACTGGTTCAACCGAAGAGATTAAGGTCTAATGGACTTTAATCAAAGTGTTTCTCATCTGAGAAACACTTCGTTTAAAGTCCGTTCAGCCTTAAGAAAGGCCTGACCAAGTCCGAGTTAAGGTTTTGATCTTTTGCGGTTTTGGTTCGTTTGATTGTTGTAAGGGTCAGTTCGTTTTCTGTTTATGTCCTTGACTTCTATCAACTGTGCTTCAACCACTTTGCCTGAACCTCTGTTGTTTGTCTAAATCCCCCCTCCTATTCTGATAAGGCATTATGTATTTGTTTGTGCAAGTAGCTGATTTTCGAGTTTGGACTGACTAGTTGACTCCTCGAGTGCATTTCTGCTTAGTCAGTGTAATTCGAACCATGTATCGATACTGTTTAAATGTCTGATTTTTGGCTACGATTGTGTATGTTAATGCTAATATAGTCGAGTCGACATGTGTCGTCAATTAGTTTCAACTGTCCAAATAATAACAAATCGACTTACTTCCGCTAAGCATTTGTGAATCAATTGAGAACCAGTTTTGTTTACTTATAGCTGTTGATTTGGATCAGTAATGCAAAAAGGATGTTTGGTTTAAATGCTGAATTGGAGGGCATGTGCACTCGTGCACAGCATGTGCATTGGTGCACCTCATGTGCTTTGTGCACAATCTGTGGCCTACATAAAGGTCTTTGTTAAGTTTTAAATAATTTGACAGCATATGTTGTCAGATAGATTCTACTGCCCATACCTTGCTTTAGTTTAAAAGTATTAAACCTTTTAAAAGTTAAGTCTGTCAGGGAATGTTGATGGGGGTTAATACTTAAATAACTAATTGGAATCTGAAAATGAAAAAGGGCACATGGGAGGGGTACTGTGATATTCTAAACAGGATGTTAAAAGGAGTAATGTGAAGGCTTATAAAAGGGGCACATTGAGAGATATAAAAAGGGGGATAGATATACAGAGGAGAGAGAGATAGACACTGGACCTTGGGAGCTGAAAAAGAAAAACACACACACAGAGAAGAGAGCAAAAGAGAAAAGGATACCACCTGGTATTAAGGAGAGGACATACACTGTGAGGATAGAAGAGAAAAGATAGGACTGATTTTAGGAAAACACAGATAGAGAGAGGTTAATAGACAGGAGGTGTACAATCAACAATCAGAAATTTTTTCCTCCTATTATTATTTGGGTTTCAGTTGTTCAACTAGTTCAAATCAATTCTGATTCGTTGAAGTTCCAGTTGTGTCTACTAGTCGAGTGTTTTCATTAGTTTACTACTGGTTTGGTCTGTCTGGAGTTCTGATTCTACTCCACTGGGTGTTGCTGTCATTTGGCTACTGCTTTCTATCGGCCATAGTTGCATTTCTGCACTCGAGCCTGTTCTTGCTGTATTGCTTTGTCTGCTGCTATCCTGCCCTTCTGCTGCTGCTATTCTGTTTCCTGCTGTTGCTGATTTCCCTATCTTCTTCCTCTTCTCTTTGGCATTTTCAGTTTGTTTCCAGGTACACATCTCAAGTCTCACATTGGTGTAGCTGAATGTAACATTGAAAAAGCATGAATAGAAAGATTTGAAAGAGTTATAATCACCCGTTTACTGACTGCCTTTTCATAAATGTTGTTAAGTTTATGTAAATTGTAGTTTATAGCTGATAGAGAATACATTATTAAGCTTGTACTATGTTGATTTGAACTGTGGTGTTCGATTCGTTTAGTGGCATACAGAATGTAAATAGAACTCTTGGAATGTGAAATTATTTAATGTGATTGTTAAAAATTAAATTCACTCTTTCAGCATGTATTGAATAAGTAAGGGCAAATGGCTATTAAACCTAGCCAAATATAATGTGGTTTTGAACTGCCCGGTTTTCGATTTCTTTAGGCCTTTATAGGGTTAGTTTTGAATGTTATCGGTAGTATTCTTCAATAAGGAATTCTATTAACCCTGTTTAAGTAAGTTAATCTAATTTTGACCTAAAGATGTTTGTTCGGATTAAGTGTCATATTTCATTAGAATAAGCGGATTTCTTCTGTCAAACTAAAGCAATTTTCCATTGAAGAGTAGTGTTTTCTCTACTTTGTAAATAATTAATCAGGAATTGATAAGAATCCGGATTAGGCAAAAGCATATAGTTAAATTAGCATGTTCCTTTTCTTTTAGTTTTAGGGACAAACGCAACAGAAATGTAGTCGCTTTAGGATACCCTTCTAAAATAATGAGACGAGCCTAGCCAAATAAAAATGCAAATTGCGGGGCCCTCAATAAATAACTAATCATAATATTTAGAATTCAGGCTAGGCCGTTTAGTGAATCTCATGGCCTTCTAAAAATAGTAACGCATTAGACTCTTTAGGCACGGCTTAATTAAATCATATTCTTAAATTCGGGTGCACATTGATGTGACCCAGATCCAAATCTCAACGAAGTCAAAATGTGTTGACGATCACGGGCGCATTGATTGTGACGTGGTTCGAGATGCATTTTCACGACGTTGCAATTCTATAAAAATAAGTGATAATGATAAAAGCGGTTTTAAGTTTAATAAAAGCACGTAAGTCATAACATGTATTTAAATCAGATATTTAGCCTTTATAACAATTTAAGCGACCGTGCTAGAACCACGAGATTCGAGGGTGCCTAACACCTTCCCTCGGGTCAACAGAATTCCTTACTTAGAATTTCTGGTTCGCAGACTTCATTTGGAAAAGTCGAAAATTTCCTCGATTTGGGATTCAAGATAAACCGGTGACTTGGGACACCAAAAGCCAAACCTTTCCCAAGTGGCGACTCTGAATTAAATAAATAATCCCATTTCGAATATTGTCACTTAAATTGGAAAAACTCCACCCGCGCATTCAACCCTTCGGGGCGGGCGCGCAAAAAGGAGGTGTGACAGCTCTGGCGACTCTGCTGGGGACGTTAAAAACCCAGAACCACTGGTTCAGGGTTCAAGAATTCGAGCTTAGAATAATTGTTATATTTGGCTTTATTATCTGATCTTTATTACATGTTTTTGCATAACGTGCTAAATGTTGTCTTTTACCGCTTTGATATTATCTGAACTGTATATAAACTGTGCCGAAACCCTTCTCTTCTTACCTCCGGGGAGAAGCTCGCTGGTCGAGACTCCCTATTCTGTTAGTGTCAATACCTGAAATAAGAAAGAGGTCGGACAAGTTACAAAGCCGGACGATCTCGCGGGTCCCCGGTACGTAGCCCCCTCCTCGACTCGAGTTGTCCGCTCGGGTACACAGTCTAGAACAAATACCCAGGTTACGAACCTAGAATAACTTGACTTCATGCCGGATCCCTAGTAGGAACGCTTATTTGCATCATGTTGCATTTGACTTAGGGGACTCAACACAGGGGTTGGGTCCGTCTAGGACAGGCAACCTGAAATGAAAAGACCACCCTGCTGCATCCTTTTGTTTTGCGCATTTATTTGCTTCAGTTCCGCATGCTGACCGGTTTCTAAAAAAAAAGAAGAGGAAAATAGCAGCGTAGGGAGATAATTACTTATTTTGGAAAAATAAAACCAATGTCCAAGTAGTGTCAAAACCTCGCCGGAATTTTTTCTAAAAAAAAAAAAAAAGAAAAAGAATAAAAGCAAAATTTGTTTTCTTAGTTTGAATTATTAAAAAAGAAATATGCAAAAATTTTCTTTCATCATTTCCAAAATAAAAAAAAAGGTATTTATTTTTAAAAAAAAAATTTAAAAGAAAAAAAACGGAAATTCATAATTCAAAAAAAAAACGTTGTTTCTTTTGTAGTACCCCTTTTATAAATTCAGACCAATAGTCCAAATATTGCCTAAAAAAAAATATTTTCTGTAGTCTTTATCTTTTTTCAAAAAATAATAAAAAATACTTATTCTTGATTTCTAGGTTTATTTGATTTTCTCTATTCATGATATGCCCGAACTACGCCGGTTTGATTCTCACCGGATGTGAGATACGTAGGCAACCCTCGTCGGGTTCAACCCCATTTTTCTAAATAGCCAAAAATCAATAAATAAATAAATAAAAAATGTGTCAAATTTTTAAAGAGTCGTAAATAAATCGGGTGACGCTGTTTTGTCATAAATAGCCGAATGTTCCCGAAAGGGACGCCGGAAGGTTGACTTTGCATAAATAAGCTACCTTTGGGTCTTGTTTAGCATTTTATCCAGTAGACCCACACAGCCTTAAAAATCTTCGCCCCCGAAATATTTAAAGGCCGTGTGTAAAACTCGATTCCCTTTGTAATTTTTTTTTTTTTTTGAGTCAGTTCGTTTTGTTAAAATCACCTTAATAAATGTGCAGGATGAGCACGATGCAAAATGAACATTTTTCAATAATGACCAAAATCCCTGTCAAGTTACGGCTATGGTGGAATGATCTAGGTGTTGAAGGACAAAATGAGGTTAAGAAATATCTGAAAGGTCTTGTGGGTCTGTTGGAAATCCAGCCTCGGGGAGATATCATAAGAGCTTTGGTTACCTATTGGGACCCGGCGCACAATGTTTTCCATTTCTCTGATTTTGAGCTCACCCCGACTTTGGAAGAAATGGCCGGATACATCGGGAATACTGAACTTCCGTTGAGGGAAAAATACTTGGTCGCCCCGAGAGTCGTCACGGTACATCGGTTCCTGGATTCATTGAAAATACCTAGAACAGTCCACAACCCGGATCTAGCAGCCGGATTCTGTACTCCATGCTTCATATATGATAGGTACGGTCACAAGGGGGATTCAATAATCCAATCAACAAACTGTGCAGCAAAGGAGTTCGTCAGAAGTGGGACGAGCACAGACGGGTAGCGTTCATGATAATGTTCCTGGGTCTTCTGGTATTTCCGAGGAAAGATGGAAACATTGATTTGAAGATATCTGGGGTCGTCAGCACTTTACTCACGCAAAGTGACAGTACTCTCGCGCCAATGGTGGTATCTGACATCTTTCGAGCTCTCACAGCTTGTAAAGCTGGGGGAAATTTCTTCGAAGGTTGTAATTTGCTCCTACAGATATGGATGACCGAGCACCTCTGCCATCATTCCGAGATTTTGAGCCATGGTTCCCCGGAAAAGACCCGCATAGAAGAATCTTACACGAGAACCAAAGAGATCATTTGGCCCAAAGGAGTCCTGGCATGGACCTCGTTCTTGCAAGCTCTTACTGCCAGCCAAATACAATGGACGTTGGGATGGTTGCCTGTTGATGAGATCTTATATATGTCGGCGGCTAAAACTCATTTCTTGCTGATGGGGCTTAAGAGCATTCAACCTTACGCACCCGGCCGAGTTTTGAGACAGTTCGGAAGATGCCAGACAGTACCTCATGAGGAAGATCTTAGCGCTCAAACAGTTGAGATAAGTCCTAACGGACAGTTCCCAGAAGCAAAGATTCGCCAAATCTGGAATGAGGGTCAACATTTGAAATCAGATACTTGCGTGCGGGATCGAGCCAAAGGAGAAACGGCGCCAGGTTACCTTGCATGGTATAGAAGGGAACTCGAGCATGAAAGGCCAGCTAAGAGACCCCACATCCGGGATTTCACCGAGTCATCGCAAAGGCATTGGGATTGGTTAGCAAAGGAAAGAGGCTATTGTGCCGAAATCAGCAGATTAAAGCAACAAGTAGAAGGCATGAAATACGAGCACAACGTGCAAATTGCCACCGATCTGGGAGAGCGGAACAGGTTAATTCAAGAAAATGAAATGCTCAGAGCCCAGATCAAACAAATAAGATTGGATGCAGATAAACAACCAAGGCGTCGATCAGACGAGCGCCTGATAAAAAGGCTAAAAAGCGAGATCAGAGAATGGCAAAATGGTTTGGAGAAGTCTGAAAACGTCATAGCAGAGCTCAAAGCGCAGTGGGATACGAGAGAAGATAAGCATCGTCGATACCTGAATCAATTGGAAGGCGACCACGAGAAAACTGTTGCTAAAATAAAGAGAGAGATGGCTGCACTTGAGATCAAAGCAGTTAATCAGGCCAAGGATTTCCAAATTGAGAGCAGATACTGGTACGACTCAATAGCCCAGATGAAGTTGGAAGTACGGCGAACTGAAGCATCAGCATGTACAAGATGCTCAAGTCTTCAAGATATGCAGCGATCAGATAAAACGCCTGCTCGTAGAGAAGAAGCAAACCAGAGATAGGATCAAGGCCATTGCCCATGCCATCACCAGACGATGCCTACGATGTGAGAACATGTCCAGCATTACCATCCTCTCGGCAGTAATGGGTTATGTCAAGCAGACTATGCACGAGCTGGAGCAACTTGAGAGGGATCTCACGCCTAGGACCGCGGCGAGGCCGAACGATGCCCCGCGTACTTCAATTTTCAAAACCATAATGCCTTCATAAGTCGAATCTGTATCTTAGCACTTTCTGCCTGTTTTCCATCAGGGTGATTTTAGTCTATGTTGAGTCTAGGTTTATTTTCGAAGTTTGCTTTTTCTTTCGCAAAATGTAGTTGTAATAGACCACTTCAACAATAAAAAGGTTGCTTCTTTTACGCCATTTGTGTTTTTCGAACTACGTAATGATCTGATTCACGTAGGCATCGTGATACGTAGGCAATCCTCATCGGATCCGGTCGCATTTCTTTACTGCAAAATAAAAAAAAACAAAAAAAAAACACAAAGAGAAAAAAAGAGAAAAGGATAAAAGGAAAAATGCCGGAATGACGCATGCTCTCGTAGCAAACATATAGTAATCCACTTAACTGTATAGGTGCATCATGCCCAACGTGAGATTAACTATCTGTTATTTGCTACAAATTAACCGTGCGTTTGTCATTGAGCATTTCCAGGGTTTTTGAAAGGACGGTTGGTTTGGTGAAAGTCTGGCCTCGCACTCATATTTCACGAGGTCAAGGAGAAGTGTTCAACTACCTGTTGTTAGGGCCAGAAGCAGTACTCACACTTACTTCACCAGGTCAAAAGGAAGTGTGGAAATGTCTTCAGAAATTCCATTGCAAACGATCCCTGTTTCTGAGGAAAGCTCAATCTCAGCCGTCCTCACACCTGAATCCGCAACCGCGGAGGAAAATAGAATCCTACGGCTCCGCATGTTGGAAATGCTGGACGACTGGAACAATGGGAAAGAACCGCCAAGTGTCGTCCCCGGATTCCCTGAATTATTCTCCAGGTCAAGTGGGACTTCTAATGTCCCCATAAATTATCCTGCTACCCCATTCGGGTACCCAGCCACCTCGGCCTTCTCTGCTGGATCGCCTTCTGAGCCTCATCCCCGAATGTCGGCCACTGATGCAAGCATGAACATCTTTACTGCATCGCCTTGCCCGGTTACAGCACAGCCTACCACGTACAAGCCAAGCTTTGACTCATCCTCTTTTACATTCCAAGCACCATCGTTCTCAATTGAACCAACTAGGTTCGCTACCAGCACTAATCCTCTACCGCCTCAGTGCGAGCTCGCACCAGGGCAGGATCAGAACCCCAGATTTGCAGAACAAAATGAGATTGCCAAAAGGATGAGAAGCCTTGAACAAAGTCTGAAGAATATGCAAGGATTGAGCGGACAAAAGAGCGTCTCTTACGCCGACCTGTGCATGTTTCCTCACGTGCACCTGCCAACGGGTTTCAAGACCCCCAAGTTTGAGAAATACGATGGGCACGGTGACCCCATTGCACATCTTAAGAAATACTGCAACCAATTGCGGGGAGCCGGCGGAAAAGAAGAACTGCTAATGGCATATTTTGGGGAAAGTCTAGTAGGGATAGCTTCGGAATGGTACATGGATCAGGAAATGACCCGATGGCATATATGGGATGATCTCGCCAGAGATTTTGTAAAACAATTCCAGTATAACATCGACATTGCGCCAGACCGAAACTCTTTGTCGAATTTGAAGAAGAAACCTTCTGAAAGCTTTAGAGAGTATGCTATTAAGTGGCGTGAACAGGCGTCGAGAGTGAAGCCTCCCATGGATGAAGTGGAAATGGTCACTACCTTTCTCCAGGCTCAAGAGTCTGACTATTTCCAAAACATGATGTCGGCCATGGGTAAGCCATTCGCGGAAGCGATCAAGATTGGAGAGATGGTGGAAAATGGGTTGAAAACGGGTAGGATTCTGAGTCAAGCAGCCATAAGGGAAACTTCCCAGGCCGTCCAAAGCGGGTCTGGAGGAACGACGAGGGGGAAGAAGAAGGAAGAAATGACTACGGCAGCCTCTTAAGCAAGGGAGTATCGTCATCCCAGGCCCCATTTTCCAGAAAGAGCCCCAGAACATTACTACCCCCACTCAAATTTGGCATATGCTCATCAGCCTTATATGGTCATGAATGCCCAACCTTATAACCATCCACCACAATAAGCCAACCGAGGCCCAGCTCCACCTCCCAGAAATCAGCCTCCTTACCGCAACCACTATAACCCACAACCCCCGCAGAATAACTACCGCCCCTAGGAGCCACCTCGACGGCGGACTTTCACGCCCATCGGTGAACAATACTCTACTTTGTTCCCTAAGCTAGTCCAATTGGGTTTCTTGCAACCAATTCCCCAAACGAGGCAAAACCCAACATCGCCTTCTTACAAAGCCGGAGTCAGATGCGCCTATCATTCAGGGGCCGAGGGACATGATACAAACGACTGCTGGTCATTGAAAAGAGTGGTCGAAAATTTGATAGAGCAGGGGAAAATAGTGCTAAGGGACGAAGAGATCCCAAATGTGACTAACAATCCATTGCCCGCTCACAATAATGGGCCGCTGATCGGAATGATTTGTGAGGACAAAGAGTTCGACCCTGCTTTGAAAGCCATAATTGCCATTGTCGACACGGGGAAGAGGCCTGAAATAGACCAGAAACCAGAAAAGGGGGAAGAGGTCAAAGCTATAAAGAACAAGCCTGAAAAGAAGGTAGAGAAGAAAGTGGTACCTGTAAAAAATGAAGTTCTTTACATACCACGAGGTCGAGCTGAGAAGGCGCAGAACTTCGGGATCAAAAAGACAAAACCTATGTACGTGCCAAAAGGGGCCTATGTGGTCCGGGGGACGATTCAACCACCTCGGCTGAATGAGCCAGTGGTTATCGGACGCGTGCCACAAAAGCCAATGACCAACCCGTCCACAGTACCATGGAATTATCAAAAGACTTTGGTGATGTACAAAGGTAAAGAGGTCATGGGAGAACTTCCAGAAAATACTTTCATTGGAAGGTTTTCAAATACCCAAGAACTGAACAACGCCACACAAAGGCGCTTCCCTCCAAAGAAGCCCGTGAGTGTTGAAGAAGCGGAGGTGTTCTTCCAACAAATGAAAATGCCGGATTACGAAGTGATAGATCAGCTGCGCAAGTACCCTGAGCAAGTATCCATGCTGTCATTATTGATGAGGTCAACTGAGCATCAAAAGATCCTATTGAAAACCCTGAATGAAGCATATGTACCAGTTGAAACCTCGGTGGAACAACTAGAGCGGATGACAGAAAGATTCTTCGCTGTCAACCAAATCTCTTTCAGCAAAAACGATTTACCCCCGGAAGGAGCAGCACACAACAAGGCCTTGCATTTAACAGTTAAATGCGAGGACTACTATGTCAAGCGGTTAATGTTGGATGGAGGCTCAGGCGTTGACATTTGCCCGCTCTCCACGCTACAGAGAATGGAAATTGGGACCGGAAGAATCCGACCCAACAATGTCTGCGTAAGAGCTTTCGACGGCATCAAGAGAGATACCATGGGGGAAATAGACCTGTTGTTGGTCATAGGACCAGTTGAATTTCGAGTAACCTTCCAGGTGATCGACATGGACACATCCTACAATTTCCTCCTTGGCAGACCTTGGATCCATGCGGCAGGAGCCGTGCCTTCCACTCTTCACCAGATGGTGAAGTTCGAGTACGAAGACCGAGAGATCGTGGTCCATGGGGAAGATGAGCATGCCATTTATCGGGACCCATCCATCCCGTACCTTGAACCAAGAGAAGGAAGCGAACATACGGTCTATCAAGCTTTCGAGGTTGTACTGGCAGAGCAGCACGAAGAGGGAATACCCTGCCCCCAGCCTTTCTTGTCTAACGCCTCGGTTATGGTGGCCAAAGAAGATGATCCGGCACGGATTTAGGCCAGGGAAGGGACTTGGACGAACCCTTCAGGGAATAACAGAACCCATTACTTTGCCAGTCATCAAGAAACCTTTTGGACTAGGCTTCAAACCTACTCCAGCAGACGAAGAGTGGGCAAAGAAAAGGAAAAATGAGGGTTGGAAGTTACCTCAACCACTGCCGGATTTATATGCAACTTTCATCAGGCCGAAGTACGTTGAAGAAGATGATGAGGTCTTCACAGTTGAGGAAATCGAGGAGATATGTGGGGCAATGAGGGAAATGCTCTACGAAATCCACATGGTTCAACCAGGTGAAGGAACGAGCACTGCTGAGATGCTGTACATGGGGCCGAGCGCCCAACTCCAAAACTGGGAGGCCACGCCATTCCCGACTAGACGGAAGTCCGGGTAGACATGTCCTGCCACCTTTCCTGTGTCACAAGTTATCCCAGGACATAACTTGAACGTTTTCTTCTTTTCAATTGTTGCTTTGAATTCCTAGTCGTAAACATTGTTGTCTTCCAACTTTCCAAAGAAAATATATAAAAAAAAATCATCATTGCTTTCCTATTCTTTCTTTTGTTCTGATTTTTATTAGTTTTCCTTTAATCTTCCTTTTCAGTCCTAATAATGCGGCTTTAAATATGACATGCTTGCAGACTTCACGCCCAGATCACAATGAGTTATTTAACTGCGAATTAATGAACCCAGAACCAGAATATGATGCGGAGGAGGCTTTTAGGGAGATAAACCGAGAGTTGGAATATTTCGAGAATAAACCTAAGCCAAATCTGAATGACACTGAACCAGTAAACTTAGGAACCCCGGAAGAAGTCCGGGAGACCAAGATAAGCATTCACACGAACAAGAAAACGCGAGAGGCGATAATTCAACTTCTTCTTGAATTCAAAGACGTGTTTGCTTGGTCATATGATGACATGCCAGGACTAGGTGTTGATCTAGTGGTTCATAAATTGCCGATTCATCCTGATTGTCCTCCAGTTCAACAAAAGCAACGAAAGTTCAAAACTGAGGTCAGTGACAAGATTAAAGAGGAGATCACCAAGCAGCTGAAAACAGGAGTGATCCGAGTAGTCCAATATACAACATGGTTGGCGAATGTGGTTCCAGTACCAAAAAAGGACGGGAAAACTCGAGTATGTGTAGATTACCGAGATCTGAACAGAGCAAGTCCTAAAGACAATTTCCCGTTGCCCAACATCCACATCCTCGTTGATAATTGTGCCAAGCACGAGATACAGTCTTTTGTAGATTGTTATGCTGGGTATCATCAAGTACTGATGGATGAAGAAGACGCCGAGAAAACTGCTTTCACCACGCCTTGGGGCACCTACTGTTACCGGGTCATGCCATTTGGTCTGAAGAATGCTGGGGCTACTTACATGAGGGCCATGACTGCCATTTTCCATGACATGATGCATCAGGAAATAGAGGTGTACGTGGACGATGTGATAGTCAAGTCCAGGACGCAGGATAATCACATCCAAGACTTGAGGAAGTTCTTCGAGAGGCTAAGGAAGTATGACTTGAAGCTGAACCCAGCCAAATGTGCTTTCGGAGTTCCGTCGGGCAAACTTTTGGGTTTCATCGTAAGCAGGAGAGGTATCGAGCTAGATCCAACTAAGATAAAATCCATCAGAGATCTGCCTCCCCAAAAACAAAGAAAGACGTGATGAGTCTTTTGGGCAGGTTGAACTACATCAGTCGGTTTATTGCCCAGCTGACAAGCACGTGTGAGCCCATATTCAAGCTGTTAAGGAAAGATGCGGCGATCAAATGGACACCTGAGTGTCAAGAAGCCTTTGATAAAGTCAAAGAATACCTTTCGAATCCCCCAGTCTTGGTCCCTCCAGAACCAGGGAGGCCACTTTTCTTGTATCTGACAGTCTTGGAGAACTCTTTCGGCTGCGTCCTCGGGCAACACGACGTAACCGGAAAGAAGGAGCAAGCAATCTACTACTTGAGCAAGAAATTCACCAGCTACGAGGCCAAATACACTCTGCTGGAAAGGACATGCTGCGCTCTCACATGGGTTGCACAAAAGCTGAGACATTATCTCCAAGCCCACACTACATTCCTCATAAGCAGGTTGGATCCTTTGAAGTATATATTTCAGAAACCAATGCCTACTGGGAGACTGGCTAAATGGCAAATCTTGCTTACGGAATTCGACATAGTTTATGTCACCCGCACGGCGATGAAAGCCCAGGCGTTAGCAGATCATTTGGCCGAAAATCCGGTTGATGAGGAATACCAGCCATTGGATACCTACTTTCCAGATGAAGAGGTAAACACCGTAGAAGTGATCTCGGAGGAAGCACATGTTTGGAAGATGTTCTTTGACGGAGCCGTGAACGCCAAGGGTGTAGGGATTGGGGCAATTTTGATCTCGCCTTCCGGTCAGCATTATCCCGCCACAGCTAGACTGCGTTTCTTTTGCACAAACAATACAGCTGAGTATGAAGCCTGCATTATGGGCATGCATATGGCAATCGATCAGGATGTCGAAAACTTACTGATTATGGGAGATTCTGACCTGATCATCCGGCAAGCTCAAGGCGAGTGGGAAACTCGGGATGTCAAACTTATCCCATACCGACAACATGTGGAGGACCTCAGCAAGCGCTTTACCTCAATAGAGTTCAGGTATATTCCGAGGTGTCACAATGAACTGGCAGATGCACTTGCTACTTTGGCTTCAATGTTACCCTACCCGGGCAACGCCCACGTCGATCCTTTGGAAATCCAAATCAAGGAAAGACACGGTTACTGCAGTGTAATCGAGGCGGGATCAAATATGCAGCCTTGGTACCATGACATCAAGAAATTCCTGAAGACACAAGAATACCCCGAGCACGCTACTGGAGATCAAAAAAGGACCATTAGGCGACATGCAAATGGTTTCTTTCTGAGCGGCGAATTGTTGTATAAGAGGACCCCGGACCTCAATCTCCTAAGATGTGTCGATATCGAGGAAGCGAGAAAGATCATGCACGAAGTACACGCAGGTGTGTGCGGACCTCACATGAACGGGTATGTCTTAGCGAAGAAAATCCTTAGAGCAGGTTATTACTGGATGACCATGGAAAAGGATTGCTTCAGCTTCGTTCGGAAATGTCATCAGTGTCAGGTGCACGGTGATTTGATTCATGCACCTCCCACGGAACTGCATCCCATGTCTGCGCCTTGGCCATTTGTCGCCTGGGGCATGGACGTCATTGGACCAATTGAACCAAAGGCCTCGAATGGACACAGGTTTATACTGGTTGCCATCGATTACTTCACAAAATGGGTAGAAGCTGTCACTCTCAAGTCGGTCACTAAGAAAGCTGTAGTAGATTTCGTGCACTCAAATCTTATCTGTCGTTTCGGTATTCCTGCGACTATCATTACAGATAATGCAACAAACTTGAACAGTCACTTGATGGGAGATGTATGCGAGCAGTTCAAGATAACACACAGGAATTCCACTCCTTATCGGCCAAAAGCCAATGGTGCTGTGGAAGCTGCAAATAAAAACATCAAGAAGATTTTGAGGAAGACAATACAAAGTTCCCGACAGTGGCATGAGCAGTTACCTTTTGCATTATTGGGGTACCGCACTACGGTACGCACATCGGTGGGAGCGACTCCTTATCTTTTGGTTTATGGGACCGAGGCTGTAATACCGGCAGAGGTAGAAATTCCTTCGCTTCGAATCATTGTCGAAGCAGAAATCGAAGACAGCGAGTGGGTTAAGGCTCGACTGGAGCAATTGACGTTGATTGATGAAAAGCGAATGGCCGCAGTTTGTCACGGACAGTTATACCAACGAAGGATGGCCCGTGCTTACAACAAGAAAGTCCGACCCCGGAATTTCGAAGTAGGTCAGCTGGTACTAAGGCGTATTCTGCCGCATCATGAAGAAGCAAAAGGAAAGTTTGCCCCAAATTGGAAAGGCCCATACATCGTAAGGAAGATATTGCCGAGAGGAGCACTGTATTTGGGTGATATCGAAGGAAATGACCCCGACACAGCAGTAAATGCAGATGCAGTCAAGAGATACTACGTCTAGATCATACTCCAAGTGGTCCTGACACATTTGAAAATGGCGAAGGTTTTATCCCCCACTACTCCCAAACACTACCCAATCCTCTCTACAAAAAAAAGAAGAAAAAAAGAAAACAAAAAAGAAAAAACAAAGAAAGAAAACAAAAACAAAATTTGATTGAGGCCTGAACTACGTTTGACTTGATTCCGAAAGGATACGTAGGCAGCCTCTCCCTGAGGTTCAGTCACACCAACAATAAAATCCCATTCACCCTGAAATTGAAAACCGGGGCACGTCGAGCAGTTGGGAAGTTAGTATCAGCTACTTCTCTTTACCAAGTACAAGCCTTCAAATCAATTACCAAAGATAGTGGGAAACCAATAAGCACCACGAATGGAAACCGGCACACTCTGAATTGAGAGAAACAAAACGAGAGAGTCTCAGCGGTGAAAACCTTCGGGCACCATGAGGCGACGGGAGTAGAGAAACCAAAATGAGAGAGCTTGTTTAGTAAAAACTCACAAAGAGTGCTATCAAGCGATGACAGGAAGAGAAATGAGAGAGGCCAGCCAGCGAAAACCCGCAAAGGGCGCTGTTGGCCGAAAAGGAATGACTCCACCCCAAGGAGGTCTCGGCAAAGTTCCACCAGGTTTGGAATCACAGATCCGTTCTGGTTCAGAGAAACGCAAGTTCGTGGAAGATCAGGCGTCCAGTCCAAAGAGCATGTCATGTCATCTAAAGCCAGCGTTATCTTCCTCAGATAAGTCTTTTCTCGTCCCGAAAAGGGCACTCCCTTCCAGAAATTTGTTTTCTCCTTAAACCCCTTTTGTGTTTTAACCCCAAGTTCAGGATACACCGGAAAGGGCAGGTGGCAGGTTTGTTTGCACGGAATCCCGTCTCATGAAGGAAAGCGCCTCGTTTCGTTGGTACGATTGCCCAAGCCTGATGGATCATGACGTTTGATGGTGTTTAAAGAGGAAAGAGAGAAATCTTCCCCAGCAGGTCCGCCTTCAGACAAATCCCCACAGAGTCTCTCCTATTGTACAATCTCCCACAGAGTCTCCCCAACATACAAAAAAAAAATAAAAAAATAAAAAAAATGGAATCTCCCCAGCACATCCCAGCGAGTCCTTTTGTAAAAATTCCCCAACAAGCTTACCCCAACAAATCCTAGAAATCCCGCTTTGAAATAAATCCTCAGCATGCCCCATTGTACAAAAATCCACACAAAGAATCCACTTTGTAAATATTCCCCACAGAGCTTCCTTTTTGTATAAATTCCCACAAAATACTTCCAATAAAATCCCCGTTGAGAACCTCCAAGCAAAACGGGACACACAAAAAAAAAAGAAAAAAAAAAGAAAAAAAAAAGAGCCTTACGAAGCAAGTCATCACAGAATCCGGAAATACAAGCCTGAGCAGTCTAAAGGTTTCGCCATTCGAATCAAATCAATGGCGGGACTTCGCAACAGAAATAGAGACGCAACAAAGCAATTGGGAACGATCAAGGTCACCGAACCGACCGTCATTTCCGAACTAACAATTGTTCTTTGTCTGAAAAGTTGAAACAGGTATAATCCAAGACAACCGTGCAAGAAGCAGGTGTCGCCCAAAGAAGAAGGTACACGGGTACAAGAAACATTTTGGCAATAAGGAATTCACTCAAAAGGTAAGTTCCCGCAAAACTCCCTTTTATCTTCTATTAAAACAATAAAACTCAAAAATAGATCGTGTAGTATTCTCGAACTTTATCCCCAGCCGATCAGCATTAGGGTTTTAAACCCTAAACTGAACTTTTTCCTTTCAGCCAACATTAGGGTTTTAAACCCTAAACTGAGCTTTTCCATGCAATCAGCATTAGGGTTTTAAACCCTAAACTGAATTTTCCTTTTAGTCAGCATTAGGGTTTTAAACCCTAAACTGAACTTTTTCCTTTTAGTCAGCATTAGGGTTTTAAACCCTAAACTGAACTTTTTCCTTTCAGCCAGCATTAGGGTTTTAAACCCTAAACTGAGCTTTTCCATGCAATCAACATTAGGGTTTTAAACCCTAAACTGAATTTTCCTTCTAGTCAGCATTAGGGTTTTAAACCCTAAACTGGACCTTTTCCTTTCAGTCAGCATTAGGGTTTTAAACCCTAAACTGAACTTTTTCCTTTCAGTCAGCATTAGGGTTTTAAACCCTAAACTGAGCTTTTCCATGCAATCAGCATTAGGGTTTTAAACCCTAAACTGAATTTTCCTTTTGGTCAGCATTAGGGTTTTAAACCCTAAACTGAACTTTTTCCTTTCAGCCAGCATTAGGGATATAAACCCTAAACTGAGCTTTTCCATGCAATCAGCATTAGGGTTTTAAACCCTAAACTGAGTTTTTCCTTTTAGTCAGCATTAGGGTTTTAAACCCTAAACTGAACTTTTTCCTTTCAGCCAGCATTAGGGTTTTAAACCCTAAACTAAGCTTTTCCATGCAATCAGCATTAGGGTTTTAAACCCTAAACTGAGTTTTTCCTTTTAGTCAGCATTAGGGTTTTAAACCCTAAACTGAACTTTTTCCTTTCAGCTAGCATTAGGGTTTTAAACCCTAAACTGAGCTTTTCCATGCAATCAGCATTAGGGTTTTAAACCCTAAACTGAATTTTCCTTTTAGTCAGCATTAGGGTTTTAAACCCTAAACTGAGCTTTTCCTTTTAGTCAGCATTAGGGTTTTAAACCCTAAACTGAACTTTTTCCTTTCAGCCAGCATTAGGGTTTTAAACCCTAAACTGAGCTTTTCCATGCAATCAGCATTAGGGTTTTAAACCCTAAACTGAACTTTTTCCTTTCAGCCAGCATTAGGGTTTTAAACCCTAAACTGAGCTTTTCCATGCAATCAGCATTAGGGTTTTAAACCCTAAACTGAACTTTTTCCATTCAGCCAGCATTAGGGTTTTAAACCCTAAACTGAGCTTTTCCATGCAATCAGCATTAGGGTTTTAAACCCTAAACTGAACTTTCCTTTTAGTCAGCATTAGGGTTTTAAACCCTAAACTGAACTTTTTCCTTTCAGCCAGCATTAGGGTTTTAAACCCTAAACTGAGCTTTTCCATGCAATCAGCATTAGGGTTTTAAACCCTAAACTGAACTTTCCTTTTAGTCAGCATTAGGGTTTTAAACCCTAAACTGAACTTTTTCCTTTCAGCCAGCATTAGGGTTTTAAACCCTAAACTGAACTTTTTCCTTTCAGCCAGCATTAGGGTTTTAAACCCTAAACTGAGCTTTCCCATGTGATCAGCATTAGGGTTTTAAACCCTAAACTGAATTTTCCTTTTAATCAGCATTAGGGTTTTAAACCCTAAACTGAATCTTTCTTTAGTCAGCATTAGGGTTTTACACCCTAAACTGAATTCTTCCTTTGTTCGGCGTTGGGGTTTTAAACCCTAAATTGAACCTTTCCCCAGCTAGTCGGTATTAGGGCTCCAACCCTGAACTGAGCATGCATATCCTCTTTCATCAATTTTATGAACTCCCTGGCGAATAATTAACGAAATTTTCCTAGTGAAACTGGGGCAGAAAATTTCGTTCGTTTGTTTTCTCCCGCAGGTCTAACCTTGAGCCACATGGATCGAAATGACCCACGAGATGAGTCCCAGTTCGGAATCAACAAAGAAAAAAAGAAAGAAGATGTCCTGAGATATCGGAGTAGATGGAAGGCGGATTGATTCCAACATTTGATTATGGTCCTGAACCCTGCCAATCGCGTCTCACTCAGTATCCCAGAGGTTAAACGAGTCGCCGCAACTCGCAAGCATCAAGATTCAGATCGAAGTCTACAAGCAGGATCAGCTAAGACCCAAGATCAAGTCGTAAAAGAATCATAGATAGGAATCTTGTAACTAGCAGTTGACATGCATATAAGTAGTTAGTTCAGTTTCCAATTTTCGTTTGGTTGTAATAAGGCGGTCAGTGACACAGCAGTGACAACAGCAATAGCAGTAGCAGCAAACATCGCAATCCCATGGTAGTCCCAGCTACCAAAACTTCTCGAACTACACTGACCTGATTCCTGTTTAGCCCAGGATATGTAGGAAATCTTTGAAGCAAGATTCGGTCAGATCTTTCAAAACATGCTTTATACGGAGTGGTCCATAGGCAAAAATCGCTCATACACGCGCACTTTATCTTTGCACGAAAACTCTTCGTGTTTCCGAACAAAGAGGGGCAGCTGTGAGCACGTGATTTTTGTTTTGCGCGACAGTCGCTCCAAAAGAATAAAAATTGGTCCTGCTGTACAATTTTGTGGATTTCTGTGCGACACTTTGTTGATTTATTTGTGACTTTGGCCCATTTTTATTTATTTACGTTATTAAAACAAAATTAAAAAAAAAATGTGTACGTGTCATGCATAATCTGAACCGTAACATGGTTTAAATAGAAAGGCATCCTTGTCCGTGATTTTGTTTTGTTTGATTTTACCTGTTTTGAAATATCTTTAGTGTGTGTGCAAATAATTGTATTGAGTGTTATCTAATTTTAATTTGATTTTTTTGTTGTTGTTTAGTTTTTAAAATAAATAAGAAAAAGAAATAAAATAATAAAAAGAAAAAAAAGAAAAGAAAAGACCCCTTCTTCTTCCGGACTTGGGCCAATTTGTTAAAATTGGCCCAACAAACTCAGCCCAAAACCCAGGCCTGCCCGGTCCAGACCACTTGGTACCCAGGGTGTCCAAACGACGTCGTTTGGGTCATGACTGATCTGGGCCGTTGATCTCAGGCTAATCAACGGCCAAGATCACTTTTCCATAACCCACTAATGGCCCCGACCCGTTTACACCCGGACCAACCCAAACCCTTTACCCTCAAAACGACACCGTTCCACTTAAGCCATCAGATCCAGACCGTAGATCTTGAATGATCTAACAGTTGAGATCCGTCTACCCACTAACTATATAAGCCCATAATCTTACCCTACCCCCCCTATCCGAACCCCAGCCTTCGTCTCCACAAGCCCTTCCCCTCAAACCCTAGCCGCCCCTGCACACCTTCACCAGAAACCCGGCGGCATGAACGCCGGTGACCTCCACCTGAACACCATAGAACCCCCATGCCGTCCTGAACCCAAATCTACCAACCACACACTTCGAATCCTATCCCACCTTCTCGAATCTTCATTTGAAGATTCGAGTCGGAACCTAATCTACACCGATCTGCCTTAAATTCATACCAGACACTCCCCAGACCCCCCTCGTGACCAAACCATACTTGGTTTGGTCCGAATCTGATCAGGGAAGCATGAATCCCAGATCTGAGTTTTGGAAATTTTGTGTTCCTCCGTCACTGGTTCAACCGAAGAGATTAAGGTCTAATGGACTTTAATCAAAGTGTTTCTCATCTGAGAAACACTTCGTTTAAAGTCCGTTCAGCCTTAAGAAAGGCCTGACCGAGTCCGAGTTAAGGTTTTGATTTTTTGCGGTTTTAAGGTAAGTTTCTTTCTTTTCTTAGTTGTTTTGGTTCGTTTGATTGTTGTAAGGGTCTGTTCGTTTTCTGTTTATGTCCTTGACTTCTATCAACTGTGCTTCAACCACTTTGCCTGAACCTCTGTTGTTTGTCTAAATCCCCCTCCTATTCTGATAAGGCATTATGTATTTGTTTGTGCAAGTAGCTGATTTTCGAGTTTGGACTGACTAGTTGACTCCTCGAGTGCATTTCTGCTTAGTCAGTGTAATTCGAACCATGTATCGATACTGTTTAAATGTCTGATTTTTGGCTACGATTGTGTATGTTAATGCTAATATAGTCGAGTCGACATGTGTCGTCAATTAGTTTCAACTGTCCAAACAATAACAAATCGACTTACTTCCGCTAAGCATTTGTTGAATCAATTGAGAACCAGTTTTGTTTACTTATAGCTGTTGATTTGGATCAGTAATGCAAAAAGGATGTTTGGTTTAAATGCTGAATTGGAGGGCATGTGCACTCGTGCACAGCATGTGCATTGGTGCACCTCATGTGCTTTGTGCACAACCTGTGGCCTGCATAAAGGTCTTTGTTAAGTTTTAAATAATTTGACAGCATATGCTGTCAGATAGATTCTACTGCCCATACCTTGCTTTAGTTTAAAAGTATTAAACCTTTTAAAAGTTAAGTCTGTCAGGGAATGTTGATGGGGGTTAATACTTAAATAACTAATTGGAATCTGAAAATGAAAAAGGGCACATGGGAGAGGTACTCTGATATTCTAAACAGGCTGTTAAAAGGAGTAATGTGAAGGCTTATAAAAGGGGCACATTGAGAGATATAAAAAGGGGGATATATATACAGAGGAGAGGGAGATAGACACTGGACCTTGGGAGCTGAAAAAGAAAAACACACACACAGAGAAGAGAGCAAAAGAGAAAAGGATACCACCTGGTATTAAGGAGAGGACATACACCGTGAGAATAGAAGAGAAAAGATAGGACTGATTTTAGGAAAACACAGATAGAGAGAGGTTAATAGACAGGAGGTGTACAATCAACAATCAGAAATTTTTTCCTCCTATTATTATTTGGGTTTCAGTTGTTCAACTTGTTCAAATCAATTCTGATTCGTTGAAGTTCCAGTTGTGTCTACTAGTCGAGTGTTTTCATTAGTTTACTACTAGTTTGGTCTGTCTGGAGTTCTGATTCTACTCCACTAGGTGTTGCTGTCATTTGGCTACTGCTTTCTATCGGCCATAGTTGCATTTCTGCACTCGAGCCTGTTCTTGCTGTATTGCTTTGTCTGCTGCTATCCTGCCCTGCTGCTGCTGCTATTCTGTTTCCTGCTGTTGCTGATTTCCCTATCTTCTTCCTCTTCTCTTTGGCATTTTCAGTTTGTTTCCAGGTACACATCTCAAGTCTCACATTGGTGTAGCTGAATGTAACATTGAAAAAGCATGAATAGAAAGATTTGAAAGAGTTATAATCACCCGTTTACTGACTGCCTTTTCATAAATGTTGTCAAGTTTATGTAAATTGTAGTTTATAGCTGATAGGGAATACATTGTTAAGCTTGTACTATGTTGATTTGAACTGTGGTGTTCGATTCGTTTAGTGGCATACAGAATGTAAATAGAACTCTTGGAATGTGAAATTATTTAATGTGATTGTTAAAAATTAAATTCACTCTTTCAGCATGTATTGAATAAGTAAGGGCAAATGGCTATTAAACCTAGCCAAATATAATGTGGTTTTGAACTGCCCAGTTTTCGATTTCTTTAGGCCTTTATAGGGTTAGTTTTGAATGTTATCGGTAGTATTCTTCAATAAGGAATTCTATTAACCCTGTTTAAGTAAGTTAATCTAATTTTGACCTAAAGATGTTTGTTCGGATTAAGTGTCGTATTTCATTAGAATAAGCGGATTTCTTCTGTCAAACTAAAGCAATTTTCCATTGAAGAGTAGTGTTTTCTCTACTTTGTAAATAATTAATCAGGAATTGATAAGAATCCGGATTAGGCAAAAGCATATAGTTAAATTAGCATGTTCCTTTTCTTTTAGTTTTAGGGACAAACGCAACAGAAATGTAGTCGCTTTAGGATACCCTTCTAAAATAATGAGACGAGCCTAGCCAAATAAAAATGCAAATTGCGGGGCCCTCAATAAATAACTAATCATAATATTTAGAATTCAGGCTAGGCCGTTTAGTGAATCTCATGGCCTTCTAAAAATAGTAACGCGTTAGACTCTTTAGGCACGGCTTAATTAAATTATATTCTTAAATTCGGGTGCACATTGATGTGACCCAGATCCAAATCTCAACGAAGTCAAAATGTGTTGACGATCACGGGCGCATTGATTGTGACGTGGTTCGAGATGCATTTTCACGACGTTGCAATTCTATAAAAATAAGTGATAATGATAAAAGCGGTTTTAAGTTTAATAAAAGCACGTAAGTCATAACATGTATTTAAATCAGATATTTAGCCTTTATAACAATTTAAGCGACCGTGCTAGAACCACGGGATTCGAGGGTGCCTAACACCTTCCCTCGGGTCAACAGAATTCCTTACTTAGAATTTCTGGTTCGCAGACTTCATTTGGAAAAGTCGAAAATTTCCTCGATTTGGGATTCAAGATAAACCGGTGACTTGGGACACCAAAAGCCAAACCTTTCCCAAGTGGCGACTCTGAATTAAATAAATAATCCCATTTCGAATATTGTCACTTAAATTGGAAAAACTCCACTCGCGCATTCAACCCTTCGGGGCGGACGCACAAAAAGGAGGTTTTAAACCCTAAACTGAATTTTCCTTTAGTCAGCATTAGGGTTTTAAACCCTAAACTGAACTTTTTCCTTTCAGTCAGCATTAGGGTTTTAAACCCTAAACTGAGCTTTTCCATGCAATCAGCATTAGGGTTTTAAACCCTAAACTGAATTTTCCTTTTGGTCAGCATTAGGGTTTTAAACCCTAAACTGAACTTTTTCCTTTCAGCCAGCATTAGGGTTTTAAACCCTAAACTGAGCTTTTCTATGCAATCAGCATTAGGGTTTTAAACCCTAAAGTTAGTTTTTCCTTTTAGTCAGCATTAGGGTTTTAAACCCTAAACTGAACTATTTCCTTTCAGCCACCATTAGGGTTTTAAACCCTAAACTGAGCTTTTCCATGCAATCAGCATTAGGGTTTTAAACCCTAAACTGAGTTTTTCCTTTTAGTCAGCATTAGGGTTTTAAACCCTAAACTGAACTTTTTCCTTTCAGCCAGCATTAGGGTTTTAAACCCTAAACTGAGCTTTTCCATGCAATCAACATTAGGGTTTTAAACCCTAAACTGAGTTTTTCCTTTTAGTCAGCATTAGGGTTTTAAACCCTAAACTGAGCTTTTCCTTTTAGTCAGCATTAGGGTTTTAAATCCTAAACTGAACTTTTTCCTTTCAGCCAGCATTAGGGTTTTAAACCCTAAACTGAGCTTTTCCATGCAATCAGCATTAGGGTTTTAAACCCTAAACTGAACTTTTTCCTTTCAGCCAGCATTAGGGTTTTAAACCCTAAACTGAGCTTTTCCATGCAATCAGCATTAGGGTTTTAAACCCTAAACTGAACTTTTTCCATTCAGCCAGCATTAGGGTTTTAAACCCTAAACTGAGCTTTTCCATGCAATCAGCATTAGGGTTTTAAACCCTAAACTGAATTTTCCTTTTAGTCAGCATTAGGGTTTTAAACCCTAAACTGAACTTTTTCCTTTCAGCCAGCATTAGGGTTTTAAACCCTAAACTGAGCTTTTCCATGCAATCAGCATTAGGGTTTTAAACCCTAAACTGAATTTTCCTTTTAGTCAGCATTAGGGTTTTAAACCCTAAACTGAACATTTTCCATTCAGCCAGCATTAGGGTTTTAAACGCTAAACTGAGCTTTCCCATGTGATCAGCATTAGGGTTTTAAACCCTAAACTGAATTTTCCTTTTAATCAGCATTAGGGTTTTAAACCCTAAACTGAATCTTTCTTTAGTCAGCATTAGGGTTTTACACCCTAAACTGAATTCTTCCTTTGTTCGGCGTTGGGGTTTTAAACCCTAAATTGAACCTTTCACCAGCTAGTCGGTATTAGGGCTCCAACCCTGAACTGAGCATGCATATCCTCTTTCATCAATTTTATGAACTTCCTGGCGAATAATTAACGAAATTTTCCTAGTGAAACTGGGGCAGAAAATTTCGTTCGTTTGTTTTCTCCCGCAGGTCTAACCTCGAGCCACATGGATCGAAATGACCCACGAGATGAGTCCCAGTTCGGAATCAACGAAGAAAAAGAAGAAAAAAGAAAGAAGATGTCCTGAGATATCGGAGTAGATGGAAGGCGGATTGATTCCTACATTTGATTATGGTCCTGAACCCTGCCAATCGCGTCTCACTCAGTATCCCAGAGGTTAAACGAGTCGCCGCAACTCGCAAGCATCAAGATTCAAATCGAAGTCTACAAGCAGGATCAGCTAAGACCCAAGATCAAGTCGTAAAAGAATCATAGATAGGAATCTTGTAACTAGCAGTTGACATGCATATAAGTAGTTAGTTCAGTTTCCAATTTTCGTTTGGTTGTAATAAGGCGGTCAGTGACACAGCAGTGACAACAGCAATAGCAGTAGCAGCAAACATCGCAATCCCATGGTAGTCCCAGCTACCAAAACCTCTCGAACTACACTAACCTGATTCCTGTTTAGCCCAGGATATGTAGGAAATCTTTGAAGCAAGATTCGGTCAGATCTTTCAAAACATGCTTTATACGGAGTGGTCCATAGGCAAAAATCGCTCATACACGCGCACTTTATCTTTGCACGAAAACTCTTCGTGTTTCCGAACAAAGAGGGGCAGCTGTGAGCACGTGATTTTTGTTTTGCGCGACAGTCGCTCCAAAAGAATAAAAATTGGTCCTGCTGTACAATTTTGTGGATTTCTGTGCGACACTTTGTTGATTTATTTGTGACTTTGGCCCATTTTTATTTATTTACGTTATTAAAACAAAATTAAAAAAAAATGTGTACGAGTCATGCATAATCTGAACCGTAACATGGTTTAAATAGAAAGGCATAAACAGGCATCCTTGTCCGTGATTTTGTTTTGTTTGATTTTACCTGTTTTGAAATATCTTTAGTGTGTGTGCAAATAATTGTATTGAGTGTTATCTAATTTTAATTTGATTTTTTTGTTGTTGTTTAGTTTTTAAAATAAATAAGAAAAAGAAATAAAATAATAAAAAGAAAAAAAAAGAAAAGACCCCTTCTTCTTCCGGACTTGGGCCAATTTGTTAAAATTGGCCCAACAAACTCAGCCCAAAACCCAGGCCTGCCCGGTCCAGACCACTTGGTACCCAGGGTGTCCAAACGACGTCGTAAGGGTCATGACTGATCTGGGCCGTTGATCTCAGGCTAATCAATGGCCAAGATCACTTTTCCATAACCCACTAATGGCCCCGACCCGTTTACACCCGGACCAACCCAAACCCTTTACCCTCGAAACGACACCGTTCCACTTAAGCCATCAGATCCAGACCGTATCTCTTGAATGATCTAACGGTTGAGATCCGTCTACCCACTAACTATATAGGCCCATAATCTTACCCTACCCCCCCTATCCGAACCCCAGCCTTCGTCTCCACAAGCCCTTCCCCTCAAACCCTAGCCGCCCCTGCACACCTTCACCAGAAACCCGGCGGCATGAACGCCGGTGACCTCCACCTGAACACCATAGAACCCCCATGCTGTCCTGAACCCAAATCTACCAACCACACACTTCGAATCCTATCCCACCTTCTCGAATCTTCATTTGAAGATTCGAGTCGGAACCTAATCTACACCGATCTGCCTTAAATTCATACCAGACACTCCCCAGACCCCCCTCGTGACCAAACCATACTTGGTTTGGTCCGAATCTGATCAGGGAAGCATGAATCCCAGATCTGAGTTTTGGAAATTTTGTGTTCCTCCGTCACTGGTTCAACCGAAGAGATTAAGGTCTAATGGACTTTAATCAAAGTGTTTCTCATCTGAGAAACACTTCGTTTAAAGTCCGTTCAGCCTTAAGAAAGGCCTGACCGAGTCCGAGTTAAGGTTTTGATTTTTTGCGGTTTTAAGGTAAGTTTCTTTCTTTTCTTAGTTGTTTTGGTTCGTTTGATTGTTGTAAGGGTCTGTTCGTTTTCTGTTTATGTCCTTGACTTCTATCAACTGTGCTTCAACCACTTTGCCTGAACCTCTGTTGTTTGTCTAAATCCCCCCTCCTATTCTGATAAGGCATTATGTATTTGTTTGTGCAAGTAGCTGATTTTCGAGTTTGGACTGACTAGTTGACTCCTCGAGTACATTTCTGCTTAGTCAGTGTAATTCGAACCATGTATCGATACTGTTTAAATGTCTGATTTTTGGCTACGATTGTGTATGTTAATGCTAATATAGTCGAGTCGACATGTGTCGTCAATTAGTTTCAACTGTCCAAACAATAACAAATCGACTTACTTCCGCTAAGCATTTGTTGAATCAATTGAGAACCAGTTTTGTTTACTTATAGCTGTTGATTTGGATCAGTAATGCAAAAAGGATGTTTGGTTTAAATGCTGAATTGGAGGGCATGTGCACTCGTGCACAGCATGTGCATTGGTGCACCTCATGTGCTTTGTGCACAACCTGTGGCCTGCATAAAGGTCTTTGTTAAGTTTTAAATAATTTGACAGCATATGCTGTCAGATAGATTCTACTGCCCATACCTTGCTTTAGTTTAAAAGTATTAAACCTTTTAAAAGTTAAGTCTGTCAGGGAATGTTGATGGGGGTTAATACTTAAATAACTAATTGGAATCTGAAAATGAAAAAGGGCACATGGGAGGGGTACTCTGATATTCTAAACAGGCTGTTAAAAGGAGTAATGTGAAGGCTTATAAAAGGGGCACATTGAGAGATATAAAAAGGGGGATAGATATACAGAGGAGAGGGAGATAGACACTGGACCTTGGGAGCTGAAAAAGAAAAACACACACACAGAGAAGAGAGCAAAAGAGAAAAGGATACCACCTGGTATTAAGGAGAGGACATACACCGTGAGAATAGAAGAGAAAAGATAGGACTGATTTTAGGAAAACACAGATAGAGAGAGGTTAATAGACAGGAGGTGTACAATCAACAATCAGAAATTTTTTCCTCCTATTATTATTTGGGTTTCAGTTGTTCAACTTGTTCAAATCAATTCTGATTCGTTGAAGTTCCAGTTGTGTCTACTAGTCGAGTGTTTTCATTAGTTTACTACTAGTTTGGTCTGTCTGGAGTTCTGATTCTACTCCACTAGGTGTTGCTGTCATTTGGCTACTGCTTTCTATCGGCCATAGTTGCATTTCTGCACTCGAGCATGTTCTTGCTGTATTGCTTTGTCTGCTGCTATCCTGCCCTGCTGCTGCTGCTATTCTGTTTCCTGCTGTTGCTGATTTCCCTATCTTCTTCCTCTTCTCTTTGGCATTTTCAGTTTGTTTCCAGGTACACATCTCAAGTCTCACATTGGTGTAGCTGAATGTAACATTGAAAAAGCATGAATAGAAAGATTTGAAAGAGTTATAATCACCCGTTTACTGACTGCCTTTTCATAAATGTTGTCAAGTTTATGTAAATTGTAGTTTATAGCTGATAGGGAATACATTGTTAAGCTTGTACTATGTTGATTTGAACTGTGGTGTTCGATTCGTTTAGTGGCATACAGAATGTAAATAGAACTCTTGGAATGTGAAATTATTTAATGTGATTGTTAAAAATTAAATTCACTCTTTCAGCATGTATTGAATAAGTAAGGGCAAATGGCTATTAAACCTAGCCAAATATAATGTGGTTTTGAACTGCCCAGTTTTCGATTTCTTTAGGCCTTTATAGGGTTAGTTTTGAATGTTATCGGTAGTATTCTTCAATAAGGAATTCTATTAACCCTGTTTAAGTAAGTTAATCTAATTTTGACCTAAAGATGTTTGTTCGGATTAAGTGTCGTATTTCATTAGAATAAGCGGATTTCTTCTGTCAAACTAAAGCAATTTTCCATTGAAGAGTAGTGTTTTCTCTACTTTGTAAATAATTAATCAGGAATTGATAAGAATCCGGATTAGGCAAAAGCATATAGTTAAATTAGCATGTTCCTTTTCTTTTAGTTTTAGGGACAAACGCAACAGAAATGTAGTCGCTTTAGGATACCCTTCTAAAATAATGAGACGAGCCTAGCCAAATAAAAATGCAAATTGCGGGGCCCTCAATAAATAACTAATCATAATATTTAGAATTCAGGCTAGGCCGTTTAGTGAATCTCATGGCCTTCTAAAAATAGTAACGCGTTAGACTCTTTAGGCACGTCTTAATTAAATTATATTCTTAAATTCGGGTGCACATTGATGTGACCCAGATCCAAATCTCAACGAAGTCAAAATGTGTTGACGATCACGGGCGCATTGATTGTGACGTGGTTCGAGATGCATTTTCACGACGTTGCAATTCTATAAAAATAAGTGATAATGATAAAAGCGGTTTTAAGTTTAATAAAAGCACGTAAGTCATAACATGTATTTAAATCAGATATTTAGCCTTTATAACAATTTAAGCGACCGTGCTAGAACCACGGGATTCGAGGGTGCCTAACACCTTCCCTCGGGTCAACAGAATTCCTTACTTAGAATTTCTGGTTCGCAGACTTCATTTGGAAAAGTCGAAAATTTCCTCGATTTGGGATTCAAGATAAACCGGTGACTTGGGACACCAAAAGCCAAACCTTTCCCAAGTGGCGACTCTGAATTAAATAAATAATCCCATTTCGAATATTGTCACTTAAATTGGAAAAACTCCACTCGCGCATTCAACCCTTCGGGGCGGACGCACAAAAAGGAGGTTTTAAACCCTAAACTGAATTTTCCTTTAGTCAGCATTAGGGTTTTAAACCCTAAACTGAACTTTTTCCTTTCAGTCAGCATTAGGGTTTTAAACCCTAAACTGAGCTTTTCCATGCAATCAGCATTAGGGTTTTAAACCCTAAACTGAATTTTCCTTTTGGTCAGCATTAGGGTTTTAAACCCTAAACTGAACTTTTTCCTTTCAGCCAGCATTAGGGTTTTAAACCCTAAACTGAGCTTTTCTATGCAATCAGCATTAGGGTTTTAAACCCTAAAGTTAGTTTTTCCTTTTAGTCAGCATTAGGGTTTTAAACCCTAAACTGAACTTTTTCCTTTCAGCCACCATTAGGGTTTTAAACCCTAAACTGAGCTTTTCCATGCAATCAGCATTAGGGTTTTAAACCCTAAACTGAGTTTTTCCTTTTAGTCAGCATTAGGGTTTTAAACCCTAAACTGAACTTTTTCCTTTCAGCCAGCATTAGGGTTTTAAACCCTAAACTGAGCTTTTCCATGCAATCAGCATTAGGGTTTTAAACCCTAAACTGAGTTTTTCCTTTTAGTCAGCATTAGGGTTTTAAACCCTAAACTGAGCTTTTCCTTTTAGTCAGCATTAGGGTTTTAAATCCTAAACTGAACTTTTTCCTTTCAGCCAGCATTAGGGTTTTAAACCCTAAACTGAGCTTTTCCATGCAATCAGCATTAGGGTTTTAAACCCTAAACTGAACTTTTTCCTTTCAGCCAGCATTAGGGTTTTAAACCCTAAACTGAGCTTTTCCATGCAATCAGCATTAGGGTTTTAAACCCTAAACTGAACTTTTTCCATTCAGCCAGCATTAGGGTTTTAAACCCTAAACTGAGCTTTTCCATGCAATCAGCATTAGGGTTTTAAACCCTAAACTGAATTTTCCTTTTAGTCAGCATTAGGGTTTTAAACCCTAAACTGAACTTTTTCCTTTCAGCCAGCATTAGGGTTTTAAACCCTAAACTGAGCTTTTCCATGCAATCAGCATTAGGGTTTTAAACCCTAAACTGAATTTTCCTTTTAGTCAGCATTAGGGTTTTAATCCCTAAACTGAACTTTTTCCTTTTAGTCAGCATTAGGGTTTTAAACCATAAACTGAACTTTTTCCTTTCAGCCAGCATTAGGGTTTTAAACGCTAAAATGAGCTTTTCTATGTGATCAACATTAGGGTTTTAAACCCTAAACTGAATTTTCCTTTTAATCAGCATTAGGGTTTTAAACCCTAAACTGAATCTTTCTTTAGTCAGCATTAGGGTTTTTACACCCTAAACTGAATTCTTCCTTTGTTCGGCGTTGGGGTTTTAAACCCTAAATTGAACCTTTCACCAGCTAGTCGGTATTAGGGCTCCAACCCTGAACTGAGCATGCATATCCTCTTTCATCAATTTTATGAACTCCCTGGCGAATAATTAACGAAATTTTCCTAGTGAAACTGTGGCAGAAAATATCGTTCGTTTGTTTTCTCCCGCAGGTCTAACCTCGAGCCACATGGATCGAAATGACCCACGAGATGAGTCCCAGTTCGGAATCAACGAAGAAAAAGAAGAAAAAAAGAAAGAAGATGTCCTGAGATATCGGAGTAGATGGAAGGCGGATTGATTCCAACATTTGATTATGGTCCTGAACCCTGCCAATCGCGTCTCACTCAGTATCCCAGAGGTTAAACGAGTCGCCGCAACTCGCAAGCATCAAGATTCAGATCGAAGTCTACAAGCAGGATCAGCTAAGACCCAAGATCAAGTCGTAAAAGAATCATAGATAGGAATCTTGTAACTAGCAGTTGACATGCATATAAGTAGTTAGTTCAGTTTCCAATTTTCGTTTGGTTGTAATAAGGCGGTCAGTGACACAGCAGTGACAACAGCAATAGCAGTAGCAGCAAACATCGCAATCCCATGGTAGTCCCAGCTACCAAAACTTCTCGAACTACACTGACCTGATTCCTGTTTAGCCCAGGATATGTAGAAAATCTTTGAAGCAAGATTCGGTTAGATCTTTCAAAACATGCTTTATACGGAGTGGTCCATAGGCAAAAATCGCTCATACACGCGCACTTTATCTTTGCACGAAAACTCTTCGTGTTTCCGAACAAAGAGGGGCAGCTGTGAGCACGTGATTTTTGTTTTGCGCGACAGTCTCTCCAAAAGAATAAAAATTGGTCCTGCTGTACAATTTTGTGGATTTCTGTGCGACACTTTGTTGATTTATTTGTGACTTTGGCCCATTTTTATTTATTTACGTTATTAAAACAAAATTAAAAAAAAATGTGTACGAGTCATGCATAATCTGAACCGTAACATGGTTTAAATAGAAAGGCATCCTTGTCCGTGATTTTGTTTTGTTTGATTTTACCTGTTTTGAAATATCTTTAGTGTGTGTGCAAATAATTGTATTGAGTGTTATCTAATTTTAATTTGATTTTTTTGTTGTTGTTTAGTTTTTAAAATAAATAAGAAAAAGAAATAAAATAATAAAAAGAAAAAAAAGAAAAGTCCCCTTCTTCTTCCGGACTTGGGCCAATTTGTTAAAATTGGCCCAACAAACTCAGCCCAAAACCCAGGCCTGCCCGGTCCAGACCACTTGGTACCCAGGGTGTCCAAACGACGTCGTAAGGGTCATGACTGATCTGGGCCGTTGATCTCAGGCTAATCAACGGCCAAGATCACTTTTCCATAACCCACTAATGGCCCCGACCCGTTTACACCCGGACCAACCCAAACCCTTTACCCTCGAAACGACACCGTTCCACTTAAGCCATCAGATCCAGACCGTAGATCTTGAATGATTTAACGGTTGAGATCCGTCTACCCACTAACTATATAGGCCCATAATCTTACCCTACCCCCCCCTATCCGAACCCCAGCCTTCGTCTCCACAAGCCCTTCCCCTCAAACCCTAGCCGCCCCTGCACACATTCACCAGAAACCCGGCGGCATGAACGCCGGTGACCTCCACATGAACACCATAGAACCCCCATGCCGTCCTGAACCCAAATCTACCAACCACACACTTCGAATCCTATCCCACCTTCTCGAATCTTCATTTGAAGATTCGAGTCGGAACCTAATCTACACCGATCTGCCTTAAATTCATACCAGACACTCCCCAGACCCCCCTCGTGACCAAACCATACTTGGTTTGGTCCGAATCTGATCAGGGAAGCATGAATCCCAGATCTGAGTTTTGGAAATTTTGTGTTCCTCCGTCACTGGTTCAACCGAAGAGATTAAGGTCTAATAGACTTTAATCAAAGTGTTTCTCATCTGAGAAACACTTTGTTTAAAGTCCATTCAGCCTTAAGAAAGGCCTGACCGAGTCCGAGTTAAGGTTTTGATTTTTTGCGGTTTTAAGGTAAGTTTCTTTCTTTTCTTAGTTGTTTTGGTTCGTTTGATTGTTGTAAGGGTCTGTTCATTTTCTGTTTATGTCCTTGACTTCTATCAACTGTGCTTCAACCACTTTGCCTGAACCTCTGTTGTTTGTCTAAATCCCCCCTCCTATTCTGATAAGGCATTATGTATTTGTTTGTGCAAGTAGCTGATTTTCGAGTTTGGACTGACTAGTTGACTCCTCGAGTACATTTCTGCTTAGTCAGTGTAATTCGAACCATGTATCGATACTGTTTAAATGTCTGATTTTTGGCTACGATTGTGTATGTTAATGCTAATATAGTCGAGTCGACATGTGTCGTCAATTAGTTTCAACTGTCCAAACAATAACAAATCGACTTACTTCCGCTAAGCATTTGTTGAATCAATTGAGAACCAGTTTTGTTTACTTATAGCTGTTAATTTGGATCAGTAATGCAAAAAGGATGTTTGGTTTAAATGCTGAATTGGAGGGCATGTGTACTCGTGCACAGCATGTGCATTGGTGCACCTCATGTGCTTTGTGCACAACCTGTGGCCTGCATAAAGGTCTTTGTTAAGTTTTAAATAATTTGATAGCATATGCTGTCAGATAGATTCTACTGCCCATACCTTGCTTTAGTTTAAAAGTATTAAACCTTTTAAAAGTTAAGTCTGTCAGGGAATGTTGATGGGGGTTAATACTTAAATAACTAATTGGAATCTGAAAATGAAAAAGGGCACATGAGAGGGGTACTCTGATATTCTAAACAGGCTGTTAAAAGGAGTAATGTGAAGGCTTATAAAAGGGGCACATTGAGAGATATAAAAAGGGGGATAGATATACAGAGGAGAGGGAGATAGACACTGGACCTTGGGAGCTGAAAAAGAAAAACACACACACAGAGAAGAGAGCAAAAGAGAAAAGGATACCACCTGGTATTAAGGAGAGGACATACACCGTGAGAATAGAAGAGAAAAGATAGGACTGATTTTAGGAAAACACAGATAGAGAGAGGTTAATAGACAGGAGGTGTACAATCAACAATCAGAAATTTTTTCCTCCTATTATTATTTGGGTTTCAGTTGTTCAACTTGTTCAAATCAATTCTGATTCGTTGAAGTTCCAGTTGTGTCTACTAGTCGAGTGTTTTCATTAGTTTACTACTAGTTTGGTCTGTCTGGAGTTCTGATTCTACTCCACTAGGTGTTGCTGTCATTTGGCTACTGCTTTCTATCGGCCATAGTTGCATTTCTGCACTCGAGCCTGTTCTTGCTGTATTGCTTTGTCTGCTGCTATCCTGCCCTGCTGCTGCTGCTATTCTGTTTCCTGCTGTTGCTGATTTCCCTATCTTCTTCCTCTTCTCTTTGGCATTTTCAGTTTGTTTCCAGGTACACATCTCAAGTCTCACATTGGTGTAGCTGAATGTAACATTGAAAAAGCATGAATAGAAAGATTTGAAAGAGTTATAATCACCCGTTTACTGACTGCCTTTTCATAAATGTGTTAAGTTTATGTAAATTGTAGTTTATAGCTGATAGAGAATACATTATTAATCTTGTACTATGTTGATTTGAACTGTGGTGTTCGATTCGTTTAGTGGCATACAGAATGTAAATAGAACTCTTGGAATGTGAAATTATTTAATGTGATTGTTAAAAATTAAATTCACTCTTTCAGCATGTATTTAATAAGTAAGGGCAAATGGCTATTAAACCTAGCCAAATATAATGTGGTTTTGAACTGCCTAGTTTTCGATATCTTTAGGCCTTTATAGGGTTAGTTTTGAATGTTATCGGTAGTATTCTTCAATAAGGAATTCTATTAACCCTGTTTAAGTAAGTTAATCTAATTTTGACCTAAAGATGTTTGTTCGGATTAAGTGTCGTATTTCATTAGAATAAGCGGATTTCTTCTGTCAAATTAAAGCAATTTTCCATTGAAGAGTAGTGTTTTCTCTACTTTGTAAATAATTAATCAGGAATTGATAAGAATCCGGATTAGGCAAAAGCATATAGTTAAATTAGCATGTTCCTTTTCTTTTAGTTTTAGGGACAAACGCAACAGAAATGTAGTCGCTTTAGGATACCCTTCTAAAATAATGAGACGAGCCTAGCCAAATAAAAATGCAAATTGCGGGGCCCTCAATAAATAACTAATCATAATATTTAGAATTCAGGCTAGGCCGTTTAGTGAATCTCATGGCCTTCTAAAAATAGTAACGCGTTAGACTCTTTAGGCACGGCTTAATTAAATCATATTCTTAAATTCGGGTGCACATTGATGTGACCCAGATACAAATCTCAACGAAGTCAAAATGTGTTGACGATCACGGGCGCATTGATTGTGACGTGGTTCGAGATGCATTTTCACGACGTTGCAATTCTATAAAAATAAGTGATAATGATAAAAGCGGTTTTAAGTTTAATAAAAGCACGTAAGTCATAACATGTATTTAAATCAGATATTTAGCCTTTATAACAATTTAAGCGACCGTGCTAGAACCACGAGATTCGAGGGTGCTTAACACCTTCCCTCGGGTCAACAGAATTCCTTACTTAGAATTTCTGGTTCGCAGACTTCATTTGGAAAAGTCGAAAATTTCCTCGATTTGGGATTCAAGATAAACCGGTGACTTGGGACACCAAAAGCCAAACCTTTCCCAAGTGGCGACTCTGAATTAAATAAATAATCCCATTTCGAATATTGTCACTTAAATTGGAAAAACTCCCTCGCGCATTCAACCCTTCGGGGCGGGCGCGCAAAAAGGAGGTGTGACAGCTCTGGACCTTTTCCTTTCAGTCAGCATTAGGGTTTTAAACCCTAAACTAAACTTTTTCCTTTTAGTCAGCATTAGGGTTTTAAACCCTAAACTGAGCTTTTCCATGCAATCAGAATTAGGGTTTTAAACCCTAAACTGAATTTTCCTTTTGGTCAGCATTAGGGTTTTAAACCCTAAACTGAACTTTTTCCTTTCAGCCAGCATTAGGGTTTTAAACCCTAAACTGAGCTTTTCTATGCAATCAGCATTAGGGTTTTAAACCCTAAAATGAGTTTTTCCTTTTAGTCAGCATTAGGGTTTTAAACCCTAAACTGAACTTTTTCCTTTCAGCCAGCATTAGGGTTTTAAACCCTAAACTGAGCTTTTCCATGCAATCAGCATTAGGGTTTTAAACCCTAAACTGAGTTTTTCCTTTTAGTCAGCATTAGGGTTTTAAACCCTAAACTGAACTTTTTCCTTTCAGCCAGCATTAGGGTTTTAAACCCTAAACTGAGCTTTTCCATGCAATCAACATTAGGGTTTTAAACCCTAAACTGAGTTTTTCCTTTTAGTCAGCATTAGGGTTTTAAACCCTAAACTGAGCTTTTCCTTTTAGTCAGCATTAGGGTTTTAAATCCTAAACTGAACTTTTTCCTTTCAGCCAGCATTAGGGTTTTAAACCCTAAACTGAACTTTTCCATGCAATCAACATTAGGGTTTTAAACCCTAAACTGAACTTTTTCCTTTCAGCCAGCATTAGGGTTTTAAACCCTAAACTGAGCTTTTCTATGCAATCAACATTAGGGTTTTAAACCCTAAACTGAACTTTTTCCTTTCAGCCAGCATTAGGGTTTTAAACCCTAAACTGAGCTTTTCCATGCAATCAGCATTAGGGTTTTAAACCCTAAACTGAGTTTTTCCTTTTAGTCAGCATTAGGGTTTTAAACCCTAAACTGAACTTTTTTCTTTCAGCCAGCATTAGGGTTTTAAACCCTAAACTGAGCTTTTCCATGCAATCAGCATTAGGGTTTTAAACCCTAAACTGAATTTTCCTTTTAGTCAGCATTAGAGTTTTAAACCCTAAACTGAACTTTTTCCTTTTAGTCAGCATTAGGGTTTTAAACCCTAAACTGAACTTTTTCCTTTCAGCCAGCATTAGGGTTTTAAACCCTAAACTGAGCTTTCCCATGTGATCAGCATTAGGGTTTTAAACCCTAAACTGAATTTTCCTTTTAATCAGCATTAGGGTTTTAAACCCTAAACTGAATCTTTCTTTAGTCAGCATTAGGGTTTTACACCCTAAACTGAATTCTTCATTTGTTCGGCGTTGGGGTTTTAAACCCTAAATTGAACCTTTCCCCAGCTAGTCGGTATTAGGGCTCCAACCCTGAACTGAGCATGCATATCCTCTTTCATCAATTTTATGAACTCCCTGGCGAATAATTAACGAAATTTTCCTAGTGAAACTGGGGCAGAAAATTTCGTTCGTTTGTTTTCTACCGCAGGTCTAACCTCGAGCCACATGGATCGAAATGATCCACGAGATGAGTCCCAGTTCGGAATCAACGAAGAAAAAGAAGAAAAAAAGAAAGAAGATGTCCTGAGATATCGGAGTAGATGGAAGGCAGATTGATTCCAACATTTGATTATGGTCCTGAACCCTGCCAATCGCGTCTCACTCAGTATCCCAGAGATTAAACAAGTCGCCGCAACTCGCAAGCATCAAGATTCAGATCGGAGTCTACAAGCAGAATCAGCTAAGACCCAAGATCAAGTCGTAAAAGAATCATAGATAGGAATCTTGTAACTAGCAGTTGACATGCATATAAGTAGTTAGTTCAGTTTCCAATTTTCGTTTGGTTGTAATAAGGCGGTCAGTGACACAGCAGTGACAACAACAACAGCAGTAGCAACAAACATCGCAATCCCATGGTAGTCCCAGCTACCAAAACCTCTCGAACTACACTGACCTGATTCCTGTTTAGCCCAGGATATGTAGGAAATCTTTGAAGCAAGATTCGGTCAGATCTTTCAAAACATGCTTTATACGGAGTGGTCCATAGGCAAAAATCGCTCATACACGCTCACTTTATCTTTGCACGAAAACTCTTCGTGTTTCCGAACAAAGAGGGGTAGCTGTGAGCACGTGATTTTTGTTTTGCGCGACAGTCGCTCCAAAAGAATAAAAATTGGTCCTGCTGTACAATTTTGTGGATTTCTGTGCGGCACTTTGTTGATTTATTTGTGACTTTGGCCCATTTTTATTTATTTACTTTATTAAAACAAAATTTAAAAAAAAAATGTGTACGTGTCATGCATAATCTGAACCGTAACATGGTTTAAATAGAAAGGCATAAACAGACATCCTTGTCCGTGATTTTGTTTTGTTTTATTTTACCTGTTTTGAAATATCTTTAGTGTGTGTGCAAATAATTGTATTGAGTGTTATCTAATTTTAATTTGATTTTTTTGTTGTTGTTTAGTTTTTAAAATAAATAAGAAAAAGAAATAAAATAATAAAAAGAAAAAAAAGAAAAGACCCCTTCTTCTTCCGGACTTGGGCCAATTTGTTAAAATTGGCCCAACAAACTCAGCCCAAAACCCAGGCCTGCCCGGTCCAGACCACTTGGTACCCAGGGTGTCCAAACGACGTCGTTTGGGTCATGACTGATCTGGGCCGTTGATCTCAGGCTAATCAACGGCCAAGATCACTTTTCCATAACCCACTAATGGCTCCGACCCGTTTACACCCGGACCAACCCAAACCCTTTACCCTCGAAACGACACTGTTCCACTTAAGCCATCAGATCCAGACCGTAGATCTTGAATGATCTAACAGTTGAGATCCGTCTACCCACTAACTATAAAAGCCCATAATCTTACCCTGCCCCCCCTATCCGAACCCTAGCCTTCGTCTCCACAAGACCTTCCCCTCAAACCCTAGCCGCCCCTGCACACCTTCACCAGAAACCCGGCGGCATGAACGCCGGTGACCTCCACCTGAACACCATAGAACCCCCATGCCGTCCTGAACCCAAATCTACCAACCACACACTTCGAATCCTATCCCACCTTCTCGAATCTTCATTTGAAGATTCGAGTCGGAACCTAATCTACACCGATCTGCCTTAAATTCATACCAGACACTCCCCAGACCCCCCTCGTGACCAAACTATACTTGGTTTGGTCCGAATCTGATCAGGGAAGCATGAATCCCAGATCTGAGTTTTGGAAATTTTGTGTTCCTCCGTCACTGGTTCAACCGAAGAGATTAAGGTCTAATGGACTTTAATCAAAGTGTTTCTCATCTGAGAAACACTTCGTTTAAAGTCCGTTCAGCCTTAAGAAAGGCCTGACCGAGTCCGAGTTAAGGTTTTGATCTTTTGCGGTTTAAGGTGAGTTTCTTTCTTTTCTTAGTTGTTTTGGTTCGTTTGATTGTTGTAAGGGTCTGTTCCTTTTCTGTTTATGTCCTTGACTTCTATCAACTGTGCTTCAACCACTTTGCCTGAACCTCTGTTGTTTGTCTAAATCCCCTCTCATATTCTGATAAGGCATTATGTATTTGTTTGTGCAAGTAGCTGATTTTCGAGTTTGGACTGACTAGTTGACTCCTCGAGTGCATTTTTGCTTAGTCAGTGTAATTCGAACCATGTATCGATACTGTTTAAATGTCTGATTTTTGGCTACGATTGTGTATGTTAATGCTAATATAGTCGAGTCGACATGTGTCGTCAATTAGTTTCAACTGTCCAAACAATAACAAATCGACTTACTTCCGCTAAGCATTTGTTGAATCATTTGAGAACTAGTTTTGTTTACTTATAGCTGTTGATTTGGATCAGTAATGCAAAAAGGATGTTTGGTTTAAATGCTGAATTGGAGGGCATGTGCACTCGTGCACAACATGTGCATTGGTGCACCTCATGTGCTTTGTGCACAACCTGTGTCCTGCATAAAGGTCTTTGTTAAGTTTTAAATAATTTGACAGCATATGCTGTCAGATAGATTCTACTGCCCATACCTTGCTTTAGTTTAAAAGTATTAAACCTTTTAAAAGTTAAGTCTGTCAGGGAATGTTGATGGGGGTTAATACTTAAATAACTAATTGGAATCTGAAAATGAAAAAGGGCACATGGGAGGGGTACTGTGATATTCTAAACAGGCTGTTAAAAGGAGTAATGTGAAGGCTTATAAAAGGGGCACATTGAGAGATATAAAAAGTGGGATAGATATACAGAGGAGAGGGAGATAGACACTGGACCTTGGGAGCTGAAAAAGAAAAACACACACACAGAGAAGAGAGCAAAAGAGAAAAGGATACCACCTGGTATTAAGGAGAGGACATACACCGTGAGGATAGAAGAGAAAAGATAGGACTGATTTTAGGAAAACACAGATAGAGAGAGGTTAATAGACAGGAGGTGTACAATCAACAATCAAAAATTTTTTCCTCCTATTATTATTTGGGTTTCAGTTGTTCAACTTGTTCAAATCAATTCTGATTCGTTGAAGTTCCAGTTGTGTCTACTAGTCGAGTGTTTTCATTAGTTTACTACTGGTTTGGTCTGTCTGGAGTTCTGATTCTACTCCACTAGGTGTTGCTGTCATTTGGCTACTGCTTTCTATCGGCCATAGTTGCATTTCTGCACTCGAGCATGTTCTTGCTGTATTGCTTTGTCTGCTGCTATCCTGCCCTGCTGCTGCTGCTATTCTGTTTCCTGCTGTTGCTGATTTCCCTATCTTCTTCCTCTTCTCTTTGGCATTTTCAGTTTGTTTCCAGGTACACATCTCAAGTCTCACATTGGTGTAGCTGAATGTAACATTGAAAAAGCATGAATAGAAAGATTTGAAAGAGTTATAATCACCCGTTTACTGACTGCCTTTTCATAAATGTTGTTAAGTTTATGTAAATTGTAGTTTATAGCTGATAGAGAATACATTATTAAGCTTGTACTATGTTGATTTGAACTGTGGTGTTCGATTCGTTTAGTGGCATACAGAATGTAAATAGAACTCTTGGAATGTGAAATTATTTAATGTGATTGTTAAAAATTAAATTCACTCTTTCAGCATGTATTGAATAAGTAAGGGCAAATGGCTATTAAACCTAGCCAAATATAATGTGGTTTTGAACTGCCCGGTTTTCGATTTCTTTAGGCCTTTATAGGGTTAGTTTTGAATGTTATCGGTAGTATTCTTCAATAAGGAATTCTATTAACCCTGTTTAAGTAAGTTAATCTAATTTTGACCTAAAGATGTTTGTTCGGATTAAGTGTCGTATTTCATTAGAATAAGCGGATTTCTTCTGTCAAACTAAAGCAATTTTCCATTGAAGAGTAGTCTTTTCTCTACTTTGTAAATAATTAATCAGGAATTGATAAGAATCGGGATTAGGCAAAAGCATATAGTTAAATTAGCATGTTCCTTTTCTTTTAGTTTTAGGGACAAACGCAACAGAAATGTAGTCGCTTTAGGATACCCTTCTAAAATAATGAGACGAGCCTAGCCAAATAAAAATGCAAATTGCGGGGCCCTCAATAAATAACTAATCATAATATTTAGAATTCAGGCTAGGCCGTTTAGTGAATCTCATGGCCTTCTAAAAATAGTAACGCGTTAGACTCTTTAGGCGCGGCTTAATTAAATCATATTCTTAAATTCGGGTGCACATTGATGTGACCCAAATCCAAATCTCAACGAAGTCAAAATGTGTTGACGATCACGGGCGCATTGATTGTGACGTGGTTCGAGATGCATTTTCACGACGTTGCAATTCTATAAAAATAAGTGATAATGATAAAAGCGGTTTTAAGTTTAATAAAAGCACGTAAGTCATAACATGTATTTAAATCAGATATTTAGCCTTTATAACAATTTAAGCGACCGTGCTAGAACCACGGGATTCGAGGGTGCCTAACACCTTCCCTCGGGTCAACAAAATTCCTTACTTAGAATTTCTGGTTCGCAGACTTCATTTGGAAAAGTCGAAAATTTCCTCGATTTGGGATTCAAGATAAACCGGTGACTTGGGACACCAAAAGCCAAACCTTTCCCAAGTGGCGACTCTGAATTAAATAAATAATCCCATTTCGAATATTGTCACTTAAATTGGAAAAACTCCACTCGCGCATTCAACCCTTCGGGGCGGGCGCGCAAAAAGGAGGTGTGACGCATCCCGATCCCACAAATCCTCCCTTATTCCTCTGTAATAATTACAATAAGAGTACATAGTATATATATATATATATATATATATATATATATATATATATATATATATGTTGCAGCGCGCAACCCGATCTCACTAATCCTCCCTTATTCCTCCGTAACAATTACAATAAAAGTAAATAATATATATATATTGCGGCGTGCAACCTGATCCCACCAGACAAAAGCTTAAATCAACAACAACAACCCAACAACTCAACAACTCAGTTACAAGAATTTCTACTAGCAAGAGTATGAGTACACGACAACAAGAGAATCACGTAAAAATCAAAGGAATACAATAACCTTTACAAAAACAACAAGACATGTAAGACACGTTATAACTACACAGGTAATCACAACAATTTAGACTAGTAGCATATATGCATAGAGTCGTAGAGGAGCTCACAATTAAGAAGTAACAAAACAACAAAAAAGGCAATAACAAAACAACTCATTTCCCTTTTGGGATTTTGGGTATTTGAAGAGTCACCACCTAACGGATTATAGTGCGTTAGGGCACCTAGAGTGATTAACTCTTAGACTAGTTTGCATTACCAGAGATTTATGGTAAGAGCTCGAAATAACCTTGAAGGGAAGGTGTTAGGCACCCCTCTCGATCCACAACGGTGGGTCCCGGCCTAACTTACACTTATGAATTAGTCTTTTTATCAAACAAATAGTTTAAACACATACTTGAAAATAAAGGCATGTTTTGGATATTGTATGACTCAAGTAATGAGATAAAAAAAGGAAAAGACTTGAACAAGTTGCATACATATAGAAACGTAAAATTTAAATATCGGGAATTTTGAAAGAGGGGTCCTAGATTGGTTAGCCTACAGGATCACCCCATAATGCCCGGTAAATACTCCTCAATGAGGGGCTACACGTGACATTAGTGCATAGTCATCATATCCTTACTACCCAATTCTCTCCCCTTGGCCATAGCCTAAAGTGTTATAATAACCTTGACAAATATCCTATGTGTGCACTACCCGTCCCTTCCTTGTGGCCCTGGAGGTATTTTAGGTTCTCTTCCTTTGGACAGTTCTAGACATTACTAAGGTTTTAAAGGATAAAAGTCTAGGCGTCAATCAAGAACAATTAGGACTGCATTTAAAGAGAACAAATTACAGGCTCACAGTCACCTCCACAAATATAACAAGTAATTGCACGTCTTCTAACAATACTCAAGTATTGAAGAGAAAATCCTAGAACATGATATCTAGGTGAGTAGGGATTGTACAGTATTGAATTAGGACAAAGTGTCAAAACCCTATTTAGCTTACCTACTGATTTAGACCTGTTGAATATGAACAACTTTAAAAATAACAAAGCACAATTTCAGAGTTGCGGAATTTAAATCGCCCTAGAGGCTTGTCTAAACGCATAACAGTGGTGTCTTAAGAGCATAATATCTACATTGATTAGGAGTAGTAAAATAGTGAACACTTTAAAAAAATGGACAACTTGAGATCTTATAGACATGATTTCTAACGGTATTATCTTAAGGCAGTATTTGAAAACTCATTTAATGAAGCGGACAATTGATTAAGCCAATTCAGAATAAATTAGACAATGAATTAAACTAATTTATTTAACTAGACCGATTTTAAGTTCTATAAGCATGATTTCTATTAGAGCTGATTTTAATCCTTATAGGCATGATATCTTAGAAGACGAATGTGAATATATGCCGTAACGAAAAAAACTGAACTTCAATTACTTTTCACTCTATAGGCATGGTGTCTAATTATAAGGCTGATTTTAATCCTATAGACATGATTTCTATTAATGAAGCCATTTAGATCCTAAAGGCATGATTTCTGATATTGTGAAAGGATAGCAAGCATAGAAAATGCATTAACACAAATCCTATAGGCATGGTAACTACCCGATTTACCCAACATATATAACTAACCACCCCTTTTAACTAATCACCCCAATGTTGTTTATAAATAATTATTACAGACCAGCTGAATAAATTACATAAACAAATAAAGTAAAAGAAGAAGTTAACTATAGGGAGCCTGAAGCAGGCCCAAATGACTTCCCAAGCCTCCAATAGCCTCTAATGCCAAAGATCCATAGACAGTATCATGTCTAGGTGTGTCAGAGTTTCCTAAGGACCTCAAGGATCCCGGACAGTGCTCACACCTAGACCTTTTCTCAAACAATAACTGATTTAAGTGTAGTGTAGAAAGGCCAGCTCTGACATGCCAGAGTTCAGAGAGATCTCAAGGATCTCAAGGCAGTACACATATCAGAGGGGCAGAAACTAATATCCTAAGAGTAAAGTGAGAGTGTTTGACATAGTTTTGTTTTGAAAATAGTACAGGGATGGCTTCAGAAGTAGAAAAAGTTTTCCAGAAACAGGAAATAACTTAGTGGTAAAAGACAATTTGAGAAGAGTACCAAAACAGCAGACAATCAGTTGGTCATAAGAGACATCCAGATTTAGAAAAGGAACACTTAACAAACAGATCTCACATAGGAATTGTGGCACATAAGAATCACATTATGGTACATGGATAGGGAGAGAGGAAACATATAGTCACAAACTGCATATAACACTTAGGGGTCTTTTGGTAGGGTGCATAAGAGTAATGCTGAATATGGTGTATTAGTAATGCTGGTATTAGTTAAGTTTGCATTAATTATGCTAGTATTGGTTATGCTGACATATTTCTTATCCATTGTTTGGTTTGAAGGACAATTTTATCTTTAACTAAGCTAATACATGCATTAAAACCCATTGTATTGCTGATACCATGGTTTTCTATGCATTAGTTATGCATAGGATAATACCAAATAGGATGTATAACTAATGCTTGCATAACTAATGCATATGTTCAAAATGTCTACCAAACAAGGTATTATTAATACACAAAGCTAATGCAAGAATTATTTTATCTAATGCATCGTACCAAACGACCCCTTAGGATCTTAGAGACTCAGTAAACAGTTAGGACATAGATGATAGTTGGCCTGTCTTGAACAGGATTAAACCTATAGTTTGGACATACTAGGTAAAGAAGTAGGCAGGAAAGAGTGCAGAGTATAAAAAATACATTGAACAGGACAGAATTTCAGACATGCTAGGCAAAGAAGTAGGTAGGAATACAAGTTGACCTCATAATTGATGAACTAATGCAAGAATGAAAAACACATAGGGTTTGGATTCCAAAACATAACTAGAGACATACCAGTTGAAGAAAAAGTGCAGAATATAAAGCAAATGAAGTTCCAATATCTAGTCTTGGCTTTTAGCCAGCTAGATCAGCAAGTATCACAAATAGCATAAGAGAAAGAGAACTTTTAAAATGTAAGGAGTAGTGATTTTTGAACTAATGTTCGTTCCCGTTCAGAACTTAAAGTAAGAGGAGGTTTATATAGTAATCAAAAACTTGGCAAATAAGGCAAGAGATCAATTAAGTAGCAAATTAAGGAAGTCACATATAAATCAGCAGGATCTTCCCTTTATCAAGGGATAATTAAATCAACGGTAAAATCATGCTAAGTATTTAAGGAAAAGAATCAAGTAAGGCTTAGTATAGAGTGGGTAATTAGGGGTAAATGAACAACAATTTAATTAAGGAAATAAATCAGTAATAATCAATAGAATGCAAACAAGGCAGGGAAAACAATTAAGGCAAGCAATTCAGTCAAATCGAATAGAGTGGTAAGAATCAAGAGTTAAATGGAAAGTGTTCAAATTAAACCAGGAAATAAGGGATTCAGAGTAATCAAGGGTTCAGAAAGTCATGAAAGAGTCAGCATGTTTAGCATGTAAAATAAGGTAGAACATGAATAGTCAGGATTTTACATAGCTTTAACAAAACACATAGTTAAACGACATTGATTCAAGGAGAAATATACAAGTCTTAACATGAATGGTCAGAATGAACACAAGCACATAAAATCAGTGAAAGGTCGAACTAAGAAATTCAGTAGAAGCATATTAGGACAAGAAAATCACAAGAACCCAAAGCAAGAACACAATCATATGTACTAATATTCAGAAACCAAATGAAGAACCCCCAAAAATTAGGGCTTTTGGTACAAGCGAGTTAGGGTTGTAGTATACTCATAAAAATTAGTCAAAATATATGAGAAGCAAACGTTTAAACACAAAAAATCATCAAACAAATTTTAAAAAGAAATTCTGAAAACCCTAATTTTAGGAGAAGATTAAAATCACTTGAAAATAATACGGTTCTTGTAAAGAACCTTAAGGCTGTAAAACTCACAGGAAATAAACTCAAATCATCTTAGATCTGTACAGATCTAGGAGGTTTAGAAAAGAAATTAGGGTTTCGAAGAGAACCATACAGAGATGAAGAAACATACTGAGAAACCCATAGAACGTAACTAATATAGGACGATATTACTCGGAATCTCACTGAAGTGGCCTAAAACACGCGAGAGAAGACCAATAGATACAAGCCACTAGACTTGGTCCATTGAGGTCCCTGGAGATGGCAAAAACAACATGAGAGAGGCCATTGGAGGCCTGGGAGGTGGTGAGAGGTCATCGGAGATGGCCATAGATGAGTGACGGCGTTTGAAGATTAGGGTTAGGTTGAGAGAGTTTGAGAGCTAAGAGGATTTCAGGGCGGCGGGTGTATAGAAAATGATAGGGTGTCGGGGTCTTTTGGGTTTATTTTAGGAAGGGTTGATGGTAGCCGTTGATCTTTTTGATCAACAGCCGGGATTAAAAAGTGTGGGGGATCGGATCGGGTATTTGGGGTGTGGGTCGGATAATTTAATTGAGTACTAGGCTGGTAATTGGGTTAGGTTGGGGTTGGATTGGGACTAAATTGAAATAAAATTAGGCCATATTTTAAATAGACATTTTAATACTATATAATTTATAAGAAATAATAAATGATTTCTGAAAAAATAATTTCGTGTACTAAAATGGTTTAAAATAGTTATTTAATATTTTAAAAATATAAAATAATATTTTATGCATCAACAATGTAATTATGCATTAATAGGGCTAGTATTGCAAATATATGCAAATTAGCTTAAAAATGTAAATGCAATTATAAAAACGCACTAAAAATATTTAAATAATATTTTGGCATAAATATAGAATTTAGATGACTAAATCACCACGAAATAATTTGAAGGATAATTATTGGAAGTTTTATAAGTAAAAAGGAAAGAAATAAATCAATTTGAAGCCTTTAAAATTAAAGAAAATTATAAAAATGCTTATGCATGCTTATATATGCATATATGCTATTTTGAAGGTGTATATATATGTATTAAAAAATATAAAGAAAAATTGGGTATCAACACCTAGTACATAATGTCCGTACAAATGCAATTAAGATGTTCAGGAGTCTAATTTATACAACATAAGGTAAATTACAGTTTCTAAACCAATTAGGAAATCATCGAGAAAGATGAAGTTATTTTTAGAAATCGTTTGAGTGAAGAAGATACCCTTTTCAAATAAAAATACAATATCGAATAAATTATCGCCTTTAATATAGGTTTTATTAAATTAATACTTAATAGAAATTCCTTTTTAAATAAAATACAACCTCAGACGGTTCAAGAAAATTTAATTGAGAAACTAATTGAAAATAAAATATAACAATTATCGAAATTTGAAATATTGAAATGTATATATAAATACGGCGAGTTCAAATTTAAAAGTCATACAAAGTAACGTAATATTAATTACTTTATTTTAAATCACTATATTACTAACAACTTAGTAGGACAAGAGGAAATAATCCAACGTAGTAAATTTACTTTGAAAATTAATTCACCAGAGTAATAGTTTCAGGTTAAGAATTCAAGGAACAACAACAAGTCAAAAACTCAATGTCAATAACCCGATCCTCAAAACTCAGTGGAACCCGAAATACAAATTATCAAAGTCTTAAGCAAATGAACTAGGATTTTATCAGTGTCCAGCTATAACCAGTCCCTAAGTAAAATGTAAATCTACCGAATAACTTGCACAGTTAGAGAGGAATACATAAGCACATATATTGATGCGGCGCGCATCCCGATCCCACCAATCCTCCCTTATTCCTCTATAATAATTACAATAAGAGTAAATAGTGTATATATATGTTGCGGCACACAACCTGATCCCATCAATCCTCCATTATTCCTCCGTAATAATTATAATAAATTAAATAATATATATATGTTGCGGCGCGCAACTCGATCCCACCTGTCCACTCTTATTGCTCCTCAATATATCACCCTTATTCCTCCTGTTACGGCGTGCAACCCGATCCCACCAGACAAAAGATTAAATCATCAACAACAACAACAACAACAACTCAATTACAAGAATTTCTACTATCAAGAGTATGAGTACACGACAACAAGAAAATCACGTAAAAATCAAAGGAATACAACAACCTTTACAAAAAGAACAAGACATGTAAGGTACGTGATAACTACACAGGTAATCACAACAATTTAGACTAGTAGCATATATGCATAGAGTCATAGAGGAACTCACAATTAAGAAGTAACAAAACAACAAGAAAGGCAATAACTTCAACTAAGGCAAATAAGTCCAAACAACGAGCAAGAGATAAATAAATGCTAACAACATCATATAGAGCATGTAAGTGTATCCTAACAACAAGATACCACATATTATGACAATTTGATCAAAGGCATGAAAAAAGATTAGACAATCTAACTGGTCAACATCACATATAAATTGTGTACCCACTCGTCACCTTGCGTACACAACTTTCACATATCCAGATAACACAATTGACTCAATTCCTAAGGGGTGGTTTTCCCCACACAAGGTTAGGCAAGATACTTACCTCAATTCGGCCAACTCAATACTCAATTTAGATTTTCCTTTACCAATTCACCATCGCTCGGTCCAATCTAGCCAAAGAAGACTTAAATACATCAAATAATGCAAGAGAAAACAATTTCAATTAACAAAGCTATGATCCTTATACAATTTCTAAAAAGTCAACTCCCTAGGTCCGCAACTCGGAACCCGACAAAATTTACAAAATCCGAACACACATTCAATTACGAGTCTAACCATACTAGTTTCACTCAAATCGAATTCTGAACCGATATTCAAAACTCAAAAATTCATTTTATGAAATATTAAGCAAAACCCACAAATTTCACTTTGAAATCATCAATCAAATGCCTAAAACGAAGATGGATTTATGAAATATAACCAAAATCGAGTGTAAAACACCTACCCCAATCCATATAGTTAAAATCACTTCAAAAAATTATCCAAATCCGAGCTCCCCAACTCAAAATATGACCAAATGAATAGACTTTTGATATTAAGTATTTTTGCCCAGTTGTTCTGCCTCGTTTTGCATGCCAAACGATCTCTAAACTCTCTTTTGATGCCTCCAATGGATTCCTTGTGAAATTTCAGTCAAGTTAGGCTTTTGAATCACTCTATTTGACCTTATAATGAAGGAGATATGTTGGTTTCAATATTTGGAAATAATGCAGAGTTTTAAATACGAAGTCAGTAGCAATTTCATAATTAATCTGAAAAATCTGACAGCCCAATTCTTTGCAAAATGACCATAAAATCCCCATACGATGTCTAGATTTGACGATTCTTTTTTCTATGGCTCCTTAATTATGATACGGATCTAATGCTTCAATCAAAATAGAAATCGGAGCTTATTTTTTTATGTGTTACCATTTATGCTTGAAGAAACGACGTCGAATCATATGAAAAACGAGCGCAACACAACCCAAACCTATCCAAAACTCACCTGGGCTCCTCGGACCCCGTACGAACATACCAACAAGTCCCATAACAAACACGACCTACTCGAGGCCTTAAATCACGCATAACAACATCGAAACGACGAAACGCACCTCAAATCAAACTTCATGATCTTTCAAACTTTCGACTTCCAAAAACTCGCGCCGAAACATATCAAATCAACTCGGAATGAACTCAAATTTTGCACACAATTCCTAATACATCATACAGAGCTACTTGTACCTCCAAACTATCGAGCAAAACGCAAATTCTCAAAACGACCTGTCGGGTCGTTACAAAAACATCTCGATAAGTTAAATAAATTAAATATTTAGTATTCTTATAATGATGAATAAATATGATAAAATGTTGATAGTACAAATAAAACTCTATCGAATTTAGTCGGATGATCCTAAAAACTAACATATAAATAAATACTTTATATCAAATCAAGTAATAATATTAAATTTTATCAATTAAATAATAATACAAAAAATATTGCAAGATATTTCGAGATGTTAAACGATTAACGAGAATAATATTTTAATTAATATTATTTAATTTACAAACATCATCATGGATCGTCCATCTTTGCATCCTGGATCTGCTTCTCAAGAGCTACTTTCGCTCCAGGCGGTCCATAGGTTTACACACATTTGTGATGGAGAGTTGCTTAGCCAGAATTTCCACCCAAGATGTATTGACAATTTTTGGGAGTTTAATAGAGACCACCCACTTCATCCTCATGCAGTTGCGTGCCTTCATCGAATTGGTTTTTATCGTGTTGTAGAGGTCGGCTGGTTGTAGTTCGATTGGTCCCTGATCATGGCTCTGATTGAGCGGTGGAGACCTGAGACTCATACATTTCATTTTCCTATCGGCTAGGCGACCATCATGCTAGAGGACGTGGAGTTATTATTCGGGCTGCCTGTTGACGATTTTGTTGTTCACTACCTGCCTGCTCTTAGGGATGATAGGAGACACAACTATCTACAGATGTTGGAGAGGCTCACTAGATTCCAGCTGGCGGAATAGACTGCTATTAGTGGCATAAGGCGATTGCAGTTATCGCCTGTTAAGCAATATCTGGAGGCACTGCACGAGCAGATCATGGATGAGTCACCACTTGAGGCTATTAAGCGGCAATCAAGGCTATTGGGTTTGATGATATTTAGTGGAATTCTTTTCTCGAACATTTCGGGAAACCTTGTGAGCCTACGGTTCTTGCATCATCAGGAGCGCTTAGATCACTTACCCATGTCCAGCTGGGGTGGAGCAGTTCTAGCGTACCTTTATATGCAGCTATGCAGGGCGTCGATTAGTCATGTGAAAGATGTCGCTGGATTTATTCCGCTACTACAAGTGATAGCATTATCAGTTTTTTTTCAAGATTATCATAGATATAGTAAACGAATACTCAAATATACGTCCACAATAAATATTAGGTTTTGTCTTGGTAGAGATTCTTTCAAATGCAACCCCATCCTCGACCACTAGCTCTAAATGCACCACCTCTATCATTTTTACCATGTACTAAGAGGTGGATAGGTAGGCGAGGCCATGCCTGTGATGTCGAGGCTCAACATCATATCCCTTATTATGGGGATCTGTTAGATCTACTAGAAGATGCTAAGGCAAATATTTGACTAAGGTTTTTTTTGATAATGATTGATTGTTTGTCGTTTACTTACTTACTATTCTTGCATTTAATAAATCAGGCCATATAGTGACGAGCTCATCGCCGATTTGCTAGAGTATTGCTCAAGTGATCGAGTTGTGTGGATGTATGATGTCTCATTGATATGTCTCGATATAATCGAGTATCATACGACTGGAAGAGTCATACGACAATTTGGTCGCCGATGGCTTATACCTACTCTCCCAATTGGCATGCCACACATTACGAGTGGGATGATCGGAGTAGAGTTGACCAGGCATACTTGGCCTGGTTGGAGGTGCAGATAGAGAACTGGGATTAGACTGGGCCTGATTTAGCCATTCCCTCCACATGACCGTGTGTGCGGTGAGCATGAGTACATGGCGTGACATCATTATGTCACTCGCACTCTGACTGGTAATCCGATCATCGGGAGGGTGGTCGGTATGTTCTATATACCGGGAGGCATGAGGCAGTTGTATGTTATTTTATATAGTTACTTATCATGTTAGATTTCCTTAACTTTCCTTAATTAATATGTTATATTCTATGCAAGCTATTATCTTACACCGTTTTTACCAGATGGGTCTGTAGATGCAGCAACATGTAGGTGACAGATCATCATTTGTGCATCATTAGGGTCGTCAAGTTGCTGAGCTTGCTGCTTCCACATTGGTAGGTGCACGAGCGGGTATGCGATTAGGCATTTACGTTGCGTATGTGCCACTTAAGGATTACCATCATGGGCCAAGCGTGCCCCCAGCACGTGGTAGACGTGCCAGGCGTGTCCAAAGAAGAAGGGGTGGCCCACATGGTCGGGGTGGTTGGCAAGGATGGGGTCCCCAACAAGAGGCGCTAAGACACCCGTGGAGGATATTGGTGTGGATTTGCCGGGTGACTTTGGTGAGGCACACGATTATGGTGATGATATGCCTACATTCAGACTGTTTTCACCGGGGACTTCACAGTTTACCCCAATAGCTCCATTATTGATCGTGGGCACCGATATTGCATTGTTTGATTAGGATGAGTATTATCTTGATGTTCCAGGTGCATCGAGGGATGCAGAGGATCATCCGGTGCGAGAGACATATGAGTTATGGCTCTACATTAAGGGTTGTTGAGGATCCTTTAGGCACATCGAGGGAGTCATCACATCCGGTGGAGATGACACAACCTTTATCTAGTCTAGTTCACCTTGGAGTTCCCCCAGAGCATTGTGTTCCCACTCAGATGCACGTTTATTTGTATTACCATTGTTTTAAATTTATTTGACCTTAATTATTAAGTCAGTAATAACTAATTTGTTTATATATTTTTTAAGATTTTGCTATCACCTATCACGAAGATGACTGCGTGTGATACTCGATTGCCGGAGAAGCAGAATCTTAGTCAGGAGCCAGCTGATACACTGTTTGACTATAAAAAATTTTAAGCTATAATATTACTATTCTATATATCATATACTAAAATATGCTAATATTTTGTATCTTACTATTGGACCAACGGACGCCTCTGCTGATCCTGCTAGCCTTCCAGACAATCATGATGCAGTGCATCCTCATATAAAGACGCGACGATATAAGGATGATCCTGATAGCGTAGCCGGTCGAGATGGTATGCGCCTCAGGCCAGCCAATGCACTAAAGTATACATGCTGCGGGACACATTGATTTTTAGTTTGCTTTGTATATATTACACTAAACATTATTTTTAATACTATTGATGTTTTTACGTTATAAAATTTGTGTTATTAGTTCTAGTCTTATTGATTAGGTTAGTACTAGAAAAAAGAAAACAATGTCTGAATAACATACATTAAAATACGATACGAAATACATAATACATGAAATCTAAAATATAAAATAAACAATATACTTAAAGCAGTCATGTGTTCGTTTAGTCATTATTGCCCATTATTCTCTGCTTCAACTACTAAAAATTTTCTTGCAACCGATTATTTTCTTCTTATACCTCTTTCAGTTGCTCCTTCACTAACGCGAGTTGTTCTTCTAGTTTCTAGATCTGTCTTTTGTACTCCCAGTACGATTCCAAAGATTTAGCAAACATGAATTGTAGTATTCCTGATTAATGGGTTCATCGTAATATTCTTTAAAATCACATTGATTTTCGTCCTACAAATGGTGATTATAAAAAACGACTATTAATGAAGATATTATAAAGAATCTATTAATCAGAATAAATTTCAATATTAATAACTGATAACTTGTTTGCACATCCAACGTCTGCGCCCTAGATTGCAAGTTGACCAACATAGATTCAAAATCGTATGTTTCCTGCAGTAACTCCAACGTAATGGAAAACAGTATTCTTTGTTTGGTTAAGCTATGATGACCCGTGAAGAATAATGTAAAATGCGTGGGGTTTTATAGTCTAGAATGAGTGATTTTAAGATGGTGTTTACCGCAAATTGTTCATGCGCTATGTTTCACTTACAATGGATTTTTTACGGTACTAGTGCGTGCAGACTTTTTTAGGTCGACAAGAAAAGACACACATTCAATTTGTATTATTTACTAATTTACTGCATAACACATATTGTTCATGCACCACGTTTCACTTACAGTATATTCTTTACGATACCAGCACGTGCAGACTTTTCAAGTCGACATGACAAGACACATATTAAATTTGTATTGTTTACTAATCTACTACTTAATGCATATTGTTCATGCATGTGACGACCCGGCTAGTCGTCTCATGAGTTACCGCTCTGTTTCCCCCATTTATGCTTCTAATTGCTTTGAATAATGGTTCTATATGTGATCGGGTTGATTGGTTAAGGTTCGGAAAGGATCTGGTAAGGTTTGAGACACTTAATCTCTTCTAAGGAAGGTTGAGAGGGAAAAGTCAACCGGATGTTGACTTATGTGTTAGACGGCTCGGATGTGAGTTCCGATGGCTCGGTTAGCTTCGGAAGGTGATTTGGGACTTAAGAGTGTGATCGGAATGGGTTTTGGAGGTTCGGAGTAGGTTTAGGCTTGAATTGGCGAAGTTGAGATTTTGGCGATTTCTGGTTGGTAGGCGAGATTTTGATAGGGGACGGAATGGAATTCTGAGAGTTGCAGTAGTTCCGTTGGGTCATTTGGGATGTGTGTGCAAATTTTCAGGTCATTCGGGTGTGGTTTGGTTGGGTTTTTGATCAAAAGCAGAATTTGGAAGATTTTAGAAAGTTTGGCTTGAATCCGATGTGTATTGGGTGATTTGATGTTGTTTGAGGTGATTTGATGATCGGGACAAGTTTGAATAAGGTATTAGGATATGTTTGTGCTTTTGGTTGAGGTCCCGGGGGCCTCGGGGTGATTACGGATGGTTAAAGGAGAAGTTGGATTTTTGTTGCAGCTGTTGAATTTGCTGCTTCTGATATTTTTGCACTACGGACTGGGGACCACAGGTGCAGCGCCGTACATGCGGGAGAGGAGCCGCAGAAGCGGATATTTGAGAATTTGCCAGGAACCGCAAATGCGGTGTGGGACCGCACCTGCGGAGTCGCAGGTGCGGAAGGCTGAGCGCAGAAGCGGCTTGGGCTTTAAAGTGAAGGACCGTAGAAGCGGCGGTTTGGCTGCATATGCGGTATCGTAGAAGCGGTTATGTGATCGCAGATGCAAAAATCCCTGGCCAGAAGGTATATATTGTCTTCTTCGCGAAATTTTTCTAAGTTCATCATTTTTGAAGACGGGAAAAAGGCTAAGGCATAGGATTTTATGGGGAATCAAAGGATATCGGTGGGTAAGTTCCCTAAGCTTAATTATTTGGGTTTACGATTATTTTTCCATTGTTTAATCATGGTTTTAGTGGAGATTAAGGAAGAAAAATTGGGGATTAGGGCTTGAGTTTAAGAGGCCTTTAAATGGGGATTTGAGGGATCATTTGGACTCTGATTTCAGCGTTCTTGATATGTATAGACTCATGAGAGGATAAGGATTCCATTGGTGCAAAAACTATCGAATTCCGAGATGTTAGTCCGGGGGTCGGGTTTTGGTAATTTCGGGTTTTGTGCCATTTATTGATTGTTTTTGCTTGGGCTTCATTTCCTTAGCATATTTTGATGATGTGATTCTGATTATGGATAAATTCGACGCGAGTAGAGGCCGATTGGAGGGGCAAAGGCGTCGCGGAGTAGTATTTTCACCGGTTTGAGATAAGTAACTATTATAAATCTGGAAGTGAGGGTACAAACCCCGATATTTGACTTGTTTTGATAAATGCGGTTACACACATGCGAGGTAACGAATGTGTGGGCATACACCGATAGGGATTGTGACTTGGTCCGTCCCGTAGCGACTATTAAGCCGCGTATTTAGTTTGGAAATATTATATCATTCCATATTTTGGATATTTATACTGTATTATGGGTTGTATGCCATGTTTGGGGCCTTGTGCCGACTTGTTGAAACCCCTAGGGGCATTTTGACTGTTTTCCTCACTTTACTGGCTAGAAGCATATCCTCAGTCATGTTTTACCTATTCAAATGTTTAAAACTAGTTTTATTACTCTACTCCTAATCGTGAGGACTGTTTAGGCTGAGTTTCCTAATTTCTATTGTTGTGCCCGAGAGGCTGTGAGGTTAAGGACTGAGAAAGGTTGAGAACCAAATTGTGAGGATAATTGTATATATGTGAGCTAGGGATTGGGCTGCACGCCGCAACGATACTTATATGGATCGGGCTGCACGCCGCAGCGATATATATATTGGATCGGGTTGCGCGCCGCAACGATATGATGTTTGGGCTGTAGGAGCCCCTCCAGAGTTTGCACACCTCCAGTGAGCGTAGTAGACTATAAATAAATGGATCGGGCTGCACGCCGTAGCGGTTACTATGATTTCCATTATTATGAGATACTAATGAGCGGAGTGCTGAGAGTGAGTACTGAGTGACAAGAGTTGAGACACGAGTGATTGAGAGGCTGCCCGATGAGTCATATTCTGAGTGATTCCTTGCCCGAGGGGACCATTTATGACGATTTCACTGATTTCACTCTTCTTTTAAACAAGCCTCTGTTGGAAATATAGCTAAGTATATGATTTCAAATGTTTTAAACTAAAAGTAATGATTCATGAGGAAATTGCTTTTTAAACTGTAACATTGATCCGATATTCTGTTGATTATTCAGTTATATGTTTTATTTGAACTGCTCGTCACTACTTTCAGTCCCTATTTACTTTAGTTACTTACTGAGTTGGCATACTCATGTTACTCCCTGCACCTTATGTGCAGATCCAGGTGCCTGAGTGGCAGAGTGAGGGTCATCAGCTGATTTAGAGGTTGCTGGAGATTTCAAGGTAGCTGCATGGCGTTCTCAGCCTTGTTATCTCCTTCTTATCTTGTTCTTTTTCCGTATTTTGCTAGACTTTTGTTGTATCAGACAATTAGTTATGTAGTAGAGGCTCTAGACTCGTGACACCAGATATTTGGGGCTGTGTTATCTTATGTTTTTATTGGATTCCGCATTATTTTAGTTGTTTTAAACACTTCTTATGAAAATCGGTATTTAATCCTATGTTGGAAAAATGGTTTTATAAAAGAAATTCGATGTGATTGATGGTTTGGGTTGGCTTGCCTAGTAATGTGATAGGCGATATCATGACCAGGTATTTGGGGTCGTGACAAGTTGGTATCAGAGCCTAGGTTACATAGGTCTCGCGAGTCATGAGGCGGTTTAGTAGAGTCTCGCGGATCGGTACGAAAACGTCTGTATTTATCCTCGAGAGGCTGCAGAACCTTTAGGAAAAACTTCATATTCTTGAAATTCTTGTCGTGCGGATCTGTTTATCTGAGTACTAAACTTCTGTTATTCCATTCTCTTACAGATGGTGAGGACACGTGCTACAGGACCGAATGGACGACCGGCAACACCACCAGCTGGGGCCACTAAAGGCTGAGGTCGCGGTCGAGGCTGTGGCAGGGGCAGAGCAGCACCGACAGATCCACCAGCTGCCCCAGTTCCGGATCAGGTCCTAGTTATGGACGCTACAATAGCACCAGCTAAGGCACCAGCTGTGCCCATTGTGATTCCAGGCCTTCAAGAGGCTTTAGCTCAGATCTTATCAGTGTGTACCGGTTTGGCTCAGGCGGTTTCAGTTACTACGGCCGCAGCTACTTCTCAGGCTGGGGGAGGCACCTAGACTCCCGTTTCTCGCACACCTGAGCAGGTTGTGCATGGACTCCAGACACCGGGTACCTCCAGCCCAGCCGGTTGCACCAGCACAAGAGTTTGTGGTTCCAGTTATGCCGGACGACGAGCAGCGTCAACTAGAGAGGTTTTGTAGACTCAAGCCTCAGACTTTTAGTGGTACAGAGGGCGATGATGCCCAAGGTTTCTTAGATAAGTGCCAGAGGATGCTTCGTACAGCAGGGATTCTAGAGACCAGTGGTGTAGCTTTTACCACATTTCAGTTTTCTGGGGCTGCCTTTACTTAGTGGGAGGCGTAGGCCTGTTAGTGCAGTGCCCCTTACTTGGAAACAGTTCTCTGTTCTCTTCCTGGAGAAGTATGTGCCATAGTCGCGTCGAGAGGAGCTGCATAGGAAGTTTGAGTAGTTACATCAAGGAGAGATGATTGTGACGCAGTATGAGATGCGGTTCTTTGAGTTAGCTCGTCATGCGGTTTGGTTGGTTCCCACAAATCAAGAGAGGATTATGAGGTTTGTTGATGGTATCATATCAGCTTTGGATTCTCATGACTAGAGAGAGGGTGACAGGTGCTACTTTCAAGGAGATTGTTGACATCGCCCGTGAGATTGAGACGATTCGCCGCCAGGAGCGAGAGGAGAGGGAGGCTAAGAGGCCTCAAGGATCTGGTAGCTACAGTGGTACTCCGTCGAGGGGTCAGGTCCAGCAGGGCAGAGGCCACCCATTCAGACAGGCTCATTCAGCTCGCCCAGGTTATCGTGGGGCATCATCGGGCCAGGGGTTCCCTTCACCCCCCATCTCCAGCACCGGAGAGTTGTTTTGAGTGTGGAGAGTTTGGGCATATGAGGAGACAGTGTCCTCGTCTTCGTGATGGTCAGTCTCAACAGAGTGATCAACCCTCGACTTCTACTCCAGTTACTTCACCACCCGCCCAACCAGCTAGGGGTGGAGGTCAGTCAGCCAGGGGTCGCCCTAGAGGGGTAGGTCGATCAGGTGGTGGTCAGGCCCGTTTCTATGCTCTTCCGGGTAGATTAGATATTGCTGCTTTAGATGCCGTGATTTCAGGTATTGTTTTAGTCTGCCACAGAGATGCCTCTGTATTATTTGATCCCGTTTCCACATTTTCTTATGTGTCATCATACTTTGCCTGTTATTTGGATATGCCCTGTGAGTCTTTTGTTTCACCTATTCATGTATCTACTCTAGTGGGTGATACTGTTGTCGTAGACTGTATGTACCGGTCGTGTGTGGTGACTATTGGGGGTCTGGAGACCCGAGTGGATCTTTTATTAGTGTATGGTGGATTTCTATATTATTTTGGGCATGGATTGGTTATCTTCGTGTTGTGCTATTCTGGACTGTCATTCCAAGACAGTCATATTGGCTATACCGGGTGTGCCACGGATCGAGTGGCGAGGTGTGACTGATCATGTTCCCAGTAGAGTGATCTCATTCTTGAAAGCCCATCGTATGGTTGGGAAGGGATATCTTTCGCATCTAGCCTTTGTGAGGGATGTCGGAGCTGAGACTCCCAGTATTAATTCTGTCCCAGTTGTGAGGGATTTTCCCGATGTGTTTCTTGCAGACCTACCGGGCATGCCTCCGGACAGGGACATTGATTTTGGTATTGACCTGGTACTGGGCACTCAGCCCATTTCTATTCCGCCGTATCGTATGGCACCAATGGATTTGAAGGAATTAAAAGAACAGCTTCAGGAACTCCTTGATAAAGGGTTCATTCGGCCTAGTGTGTTACCTTGGAGTGCGCCGTTTCTATTTATGAAGAAGAAGGATGGCACTATGAGAATGTGCATTGATTATAGGCAATTTAACAAAGTAACAATTAAGAACAAGTATCCTTTGCCTCTCATTGATGATTTATTCGACCAGCTTCAGGGAGCGAGAGTGTTCTTCAAGATTGATCTCCGTTCAGGTTCTCACCAGTTAAAGATCAGGGACTCTGATATTCTTAAGACAGGTTTCAGAACCCGATATGGTCATTATGAGTTCTTGGTAATGTCTTTTGGGCTGACCAATGCCCCAACATCGTTCATGCATTTGATGAACAGTGTGTTCCAGCTTTATCTTGACTCGTTTGTCATAGTGTTCATTGATGGTATTCTGGTGTATTCACATAGTCAGGAGAAACACACGGAGCATTTGAGAGTTGTGTTGCAGAGATTGATGAAGGAGAAACTTTATGCAAGATTCTCCAAGTGTGAGTTTTGGCTCAGTTAAGTGGCTTTCTTGGGGCACGTGGTGTCAAGCAAGGGTATTCAGGTTGATCCGAAGAAGATAGAGGCAATTCAGAGTTGGCCCAGACCGTCCTCAACCACAGAGATTTGCAGCTTTCTTGGCTTGGCAGGCTATTATCGCCGGTTTATTCAAAGATTCTCATCTATCGCATCGCCCTTGACCAAGTTGACTCAGAAGGGTGATTCATTTGTATAGTCGGACGAGTGTGAGGAGAGCTTTCAGAAGCTCAAGACAGCTTTGACTACAGCCCCAATGTTAGTTTTGCCATCAGCTTCAGGTTCATATACCGTGTATTGTGATGCTTCAAGAGTTGGCATTGGTTGTGTTTTGATGCAGGAGGGTAGAGTTATTGCTTATGCTTCTCGTCAGTTGAAGCCCCATGAGAAGAACTACCCTGTTCATGATTTGGAGTTGGCTTCCATAGTTCACGCATTGAAGATTTGGAGGCATTACTTGTATGGCGTGTCTTATGAGGTGTTCACTGATCACCGCAATCTTCAGCACTTGTTCAAGCAAAAGGATCTTAATTTGAGGCAGAGGAGATGGTTGGAGTTGCTTAAGGATTATGATATCATTATATTGTACCATCCGGGGAAGGCCAATGTGGTGGCCGATGCTTTGAGCCGAAAGGCAGTGAGTATGGGAAGTTTGGCATATATTCCAGTTGAGGAGAGACCTCTTGCGGTTGATGTTCAGGCCTTGTCCAATAGGTTCATGAGGTTAGATGTTTCGGAGCCCCGTTGGGTATTGGCTTGCGTGGTTTCTCGGTCTTCCTTATATGATCGCATTAGAGAGCGCCAGTATGATGATCCGCATTTGCTTGTCCTTAAGGACAGAGTTCAGCATGATGATGCCAGAGATGTGACTATTGGTGATGATGGGGTGTTGAGGATGCAGGGCCAAATTTGTGTGCCCAATGTGGATAGGCTTCGGGAGTTAATTCTGGATGAGGCCCATAGCTCGCGATATTCTATTCATCCGGGTGCCGCGAAGATGTATCATGATTTGAGGCAACACTATTGGTAGAGAAGGATGAAGAAAGATATTATGGGATTTGTAGCTCGGTGTCTCAATTGTCAGCAGGTGAAATATGAGCATCAGAGACCGGGTGGTTTGCTTCAGTAGATGGATATTCCAGAGTATAAGTGGGAGAGTATCACTATAGACTTTGTGGTTGGACTTCCACGAACTTTGAAGAAGTTCGATGCCATTTAGGTGATTGTGGACCGGCTGACCAAGTCTGCGCACTTTATTCCTGTATGTACTACCTATTCTTCATAGCGGTTAGAGGGGATCTTTATCCGAGAGATAGTTCGCTTGCATGGTGTTCCGGTTTATATCATTTCAGATAGAGGTACTCAGTTTACTTCATAGTTTTGGAGGGTCGTGCAGAGAGAGTTGGGTACTCAGGTGGAGTTGAGCATAACTTTTCATCCTCAGACAGACAGGCAGTCCAAACGCACTATTCAAATATTGGAGGGCATGTTGCGTACTTGTGTCATTGATTTCGGAGGGTCATGTGATCAATTCTTACCGCTTGCATAGTTTGCTTATAACAACAACTACCAGTCGAGTATTCAGATGGCTCCATATGAGGCTTTGTATGAGAAGCAGTGTAGATCTCCAGTTGGTTGGTTCGAGCCCAGTGAGGCTAGGCTATTGGGGATTGATTTGGTGCAGGATGCCTTGGAGAAGGTGAAGGTGATTCAGGAGAGGCTTCGTACAGCGCAGTCGAGGCAAAAGAGTTATGCTGATAGGAAGGTTCGAGATGTGTCCTACATGGTTGGCGAGAAGGTTCTGTTGAAGGTTTCACCCATGAAGGGTGTTATGAGATTTGGGAAAAAGGGAAATTGAGTCCTCGGTTCATTGGGTCTTTTGAGGTGCTTCGGAGGATTTGGGAGGTGGCTTATGAGCTTGCTTTGCCACCCAGTTTGTCGAGTGTGCATCCGGTATTTCATGTTTCTATGCTCCGAAAGTATATTGGGGACCCGTCTCATGTTCTGGATTTCAGCACGGTCCACTTGGATGATGATTTGACCTATGAGGTGGAGCCAGTAGCTATTTTGGGTCGTCAGGTTTGGAAGTTGAGGTCAAAGGATATAACTTCAGTGAAAGTGCAGTGGAGAGGTTGGCCCATGGAAGAGGCTACCTGGGAGACTGAGCGGGAGATGCGGAGCAGATATCCTCACCTGTTTGAGGCTTTAGGTATATTTCTTGACTAAATTCGAGGATGAACGTTTGTTTAAGTTGGGGAGGATGTGACGACCAGGCCAGTCGTCTCATGAGTTACCACTGCGGAGCCCCTATTTCTGCTTTTAATTGCTTTGAATAATGGTTCAATATGTGAACAGGTTGATTGGTTAGGGTTCGAAAAGGATCTGGTAAGGTTTGAGACACTAAGTCTCTTCTAAGGAAGGTTGAGTGGGAAAAGTCAACCGGATATTGACTTATGTGTTAGAGGGATCGGCTGTGAGTTCTGATGACTCGGTTAGCTTCGGGAGGTGATTTGAGACTTAAGAGTATGATCGGAATGGGTTTTGGAGGTTCGGAGTAGGTTTAGGCTTGAATTGGCGAAGTTGAGATTTTGGCGATTTCCATTTGGTAGGCGAGATTTTGATATAGGGGTCGGAATGGAATTCCGAGAGTTGCAGTAGTTCCATTGGGTCATTTGGGATGTGTGTGCAAATTTTTAGGTCATTCAGACGTAGTTTGGTTGGGTTTTTAACCAAAAGTAGAATTTGGAAGATTTTAGAAAGTTTGGCTTGAATCCGATATGTTTTGGGCGATTTGATGTTGTTTGAGGTGATTTGATGTTGATTGAGGTGATTTGATGATCGGGACAAGTTTGAATAAGGTATTAGGATATGTTTGTGCTTTTTGTTGAGGTCCCGGGGGCCTCGGGGTAATTTCAGATGGTTAACAGAGAAGTTGGATTTTTGTTGCAACTGCTGAATTTGCTGCTTTTGATATTTTTGCACATGCGAACTAGGGACCGCAGGTGCGACGCCTCACATGCGGGAGAGGAGCCGCAGAAGCGGATATTTGAGAATTTGCTAGGAACCGCAGTTGCGGCGTGGGACCGCACCTGCGGAGTCGCAGGTGCGGAAGGCTGAGCGCAGAAGCGGCTTGGGCTTTTAAGTGAAGAACAGCAGAAGCGGCAGTTTGGCCGCATATGCGGTACCGCAGAAGCGGTTATGCGATTGCAAATGTGAAAATCCCTGTCCAGAAGGTATATATTGTTTTCTTCGCGAAAGTTTGCTAAGTTCATCATTTTGGAAGACGGGAAAAAGGCTAAGGCATAAGATTTCAAGGTGAATCAAAGGATATCGGTTGGGTAAATTCCCTAAGCTTAATTATTTGGGTTAAGATCATTTTTCCATTGTTTAATCATGGTTTTAGTGGAGATTAAGGAAGAAAAATTAGGGATTAGGGCTTGAGTTTAAGAGGCCTTTAAATGGGGATTTAAGGGATCAATTAGACTCCGATTTCAGCGTTCTTGATATGTATAGACTCGTGGGGGGATAAGAATTCCGTTGGTGTAAAAATTATCGAGTTCTGAGATGTAGGCCCGGGGGTCGGGTTTTGGTAATTTCGGGATTTGTGCCATTTATTGATTGTTTTCGCTTGGGCTTTATTCCCTTAGCATATTTTGATGTTGTGATTCTAATTATGGATAGATTCAACATGAGTGGAGGCCGATTCGAGGGGAAAAGATATTGCGGAGTAGTATTTTCACCGGTTTGAGGTAAGTAACCATTGTAAATCTGGAACTAAGGGTACAAACCCCGGTATTTGACTTGTTTTGATAAATGCGGTGACGCACATGCTAGGTGATGAGCGTGTGGGCGTACACCGGTGGGGATTGTGACTTGGTCCGTCCCGCAGCGACTATTAAGCCGCGTATTTAGTTTGAAAATATTATATCATTCCGTATTTTGGATATTTATACTGTATTATGGGCTGTATGCCATGTTTGGGGCCTTGTGCCGACTTGTAGAAACCCTTAAGGGCATTTTGACTGTTTTTCTCACTTTACTTGCTAGAAGCATATCCTCAGTTATGTTTTACCTGTTCAAATGTTTAAAACTGGTTTTATTACTCTACTACTAATCATAAGGACTGTTTGGGCTGAATTCCGTAATTTCTATTGTTGTGCCCGAGAGGCTATGAGGTTAAGGACTGAGAAAGGTTGAGAACCAAATTGTGAGGATAATTGTATATATGTGAGATAGGGATCGGGTTGCACGCTGCAATGATACTTATATGGATCGGGCTGCACGCCGCAGCGATATATATATATATTGGATCGGGTTGCGCGCCACAACGATATGATGCTTGGGCTGTAGGAGACCGTCTGGAGTCTGCACACCCCCAGTGAGCATAGTCGACTATAAATATATAGATCAGGCAGCACGCCACAGCGGTTACTATGATTTCTATTATTATGAGATACTAATGAGCCGAGTGCTGAGAGTGAGTACTGAGTGACGAGAGTTGAGTCATGAGTGACTGAAAGGCTACCCGAGGGGCCATATTCTAAGTGATTCCTTGCCCGAGGGGCCCGTTTATGACGATTTCACTAATTTCACTCTTCTTTTAAACTAGCACCTGTTGGAAATGTTGCTAAGTATATGATTTCAAGTGTTTTAAACTGAAAATATTGATTCATGACGAAATTGTTTTTTAAACTGAAATATTGATCCGATATTCTGTTGATTATTCAGTTATATGTATTATTCGAACTGCTCGTCACTGCTTTCAGTCCTTATTTACTTAGTTACTTACTGAGTTGGCGTACTCACGTTACTCCCTGCACCTTGTTGCAGATCCAGGTGCCCGAGTGACAGAGTGAGGGTCCTCAGCTGATTCAGAGGTTGCCGGAGATTTCAAGGTAGCTGCATGGCGTCCGCAGCTCTGTTATCTCCTTCTTATCTTGTTCTTTTTCTGCATTTTGCTAGATTTTTGTTGTATCAGACAGTCAGTTATGTAGTAGAGGTTCTAGACTCGTGACACCAGATATTTGGGGTTGTGTTGTCTTATGTTTTTATTGGATTCCTCATTATTTTAGTTGTTTTAAACACTTCTTATGAAAACTGGTATTTTATCCTATGTTGGAAAATTGGTTTTATAAAAGAAATTCGATGTGATTGATGGTTTGGGTTGGCTTGCCTAGTAATGTGATAGGCGCCATCACAAACGGGTATTTGGGTCGTGACAATGCACCATGTTTCACTTACGATGGATTCTTTTCGATACCAGTTTGTATAGGCTTTTTCAGGTCGACAATACATATATAGCACATACTGCACATACGTCATGAGAAACAGCCTCTTTTTTGGGTGTTCTTAAGTTGAACCGAATTTTATTTTTCAGTTATCTAGTTAAACAACCGTTTTAAAAATTCCACTTACATTTAATAAGTGGTTTAAGAAGAGGCAAAATGGCGAAGGCATTTCAAAAGATCCACATTGAACACGTTAGAACACAATTGATTCCTTCCTTGAAAAAAAACATGCTAGGTTGCTATACTGATTTGGAGGATGACAGGTGGTATGGTGTTTTACGTCCCTTGAAAAATAAGCCCATCAATATAAATATAGATCTCAAAATTGCAGGGTATATTATTGAGGGGGAAGCTTTTTCTACGAAGCCTGAAGGTTTCCAAGCTAACACACACAAAGATGAACCAAAAGTTATTCGGCATTTGATGAAGGAGATTTTAGAGATGGAAAAGGCACTAGCCGTTCACTATGCACTGGATTATCTTAACTATCTCCAAGAAATGGAGGAACAACATTAGGATTTATTAGAGAATGAAAAATTGCATAGAGATCTTGATTCCTATATTCTTAATAGTTGTGGAGTGGGAGGGACTACCAAAATTTCTACCGCAGATGTTGGACGTAGGAGTACTATATTGTTGTAGAAATCAAGCAAGTGGTCTTATTGATGATAGCGATGAAATACGAGAAATGTGTGTCAACTGGGGCCTAGATTATGATGCTCTCAGTCCAGACAGATGCAAACAAGAAGGTGACGAAGAAGATGAAGAAAATGGCAATAAAGAGACCGACTAAAGTAACGATGAATTAGTGCTCGACAGTAACAATAATGACGAATGAAAATCTTTACCTCGTATTCTTCAATTTTTTTAAGTATTCTATTGAATCTTAAATTCTAAGTGTCAATTAGAATTAACACAATTGGAAATACAATTTTATTTTCATAAATATTGCAAGCACACACCATTACAAAAACTTATTCCTACTGAATATAATGCAACAAAAAACTAATTTTATGCCTGGAAATTGCCAATATTGGATGAATTACCACCATTTTCCAAACCAACTGTAGGACATTTACGGTGATCGTGTCCTGTTTGGGAACATAGACCACATTTACATACTTATACGGTATCACTAACATACATTTGGTTTCGTATCCGCGTTCTTTTTTGCACTTTCTTGGGACGCAAGAAATCCTTGTTACAAACCATTTTAAATGGTTCCGGCGGCCAATAATGCTCAGAATCCACTGGTTGGAAGTGGCCGCTATAGGTGTTTACATATGCAATCACACTATATTTTCTATCAACATACCTCATCATTGAAAATGCAGTATATTGAAAGCACTTCATGTCATGTCAGCATGGCAAGTGATAAATCGATTGTTTCCCATATGAACACAATCATGTGAATTCATTGATGGTGTAGGTATTATTCCCGTGGTTTTGATGCAAACTGGTGCGAACTTTAAAAATATTTTGATCACTGCAATATTGCGAATGTGTATGCCACTATGACCGCTTCCTATAATGCTCAAACTGTTTCATCGTTGTGGCATAAATTAAACACCCCTTTCCAACAAGGACGATGCACTACGAAATCTATCAACAAACCTCTCCGCCAACTGCTTGAATGACATCCGCACCATGGTAGTGACAAGAAATCCACAGGCAGACTTTTAACAATCGATTGAAAGACTCAGACACATTTGTAGTCAAAATTCCCTATCTTCTGCCACCATCCTTATGAAAAGTCCACTTATCAAGCTCATGTTGTGTCAACCAACGATAAGCTCCTTCGTCTTCTTGCCTAATCAATTCCATTCGCATCCTACATTTACAGTCTTGATGATCTGTTGCAGCCACCCACATTAAATCATGTAAGCTCTTGTTCGGATAAGTCCGCTAGAAGTTGGCATTCAAGTGCCTAACACAGTAAGGTGGTAAGCGTACGACTCCTTCCATGCATCCAAAGTACGCACATAACTTAAAATCTTACTATGCTGATATGATATTAGACAAGTACATGAACGCTATCTCACAACGTGCTCTTTCAAGTGGTTTAAAAACCATGTCCAAGTCTCTTGACTTTCATTGGCATAAATAGCAACTGGTTTAAAAACCATGTCCAAGTCTCTTGACTTTCATTAGAACAAATAGGCAATAGCAACTGCAAGGGGAAATATGCTTCTATTAGCATTTATTGCAATGACAATCAACATCTTTATATCATACTTTTCATATAAATGTGTGCCGTCTCTGGAGATTACCAACCGACAATGAACAAAACCATAAATAGATGGTTAAAATGCCATAACACATATCTGAATACGTATTCTAGTAAGTTAGGACTCCGATCGTGCTTCCATTAAACAAATTTCCCGGGTTAAAGTATTTCAAAATATCCATGTACCTCGGTATATCCGCAAATGACTTATCATAATTGCCATAAATAATCTCAAACGCACGTTTATGCCCGAGAAATGCCTTTTTTGGTAATGGTACACATATATGCATGCGCAACTGATGTTATTCACTCTTTCACCTTGTACCTTATGGATGATTCAATGTGTGGAATCAATACAAGGGAAATAAAATCAACATTTAAGTTAAAATGATTCCCATTGAATGTGTCCATATCACATGTGTGCTTGCCAATGTATTTGTGATGACCTGATAGGTCATTTTGAGTTTTAACCCTTAATTTTGTGTTTTGAGACCTTGATTAGCTCTGTGAGTATTTTTTGTTTTACGTGCACAGTCTGTGTCTTTTTCCAAAAAACATTTAGGTGTAAAAATTGAAGAAAATTGAATTTTAGCTTTAAAAATGACTTGAGTTGGCTACAGTCAATTTTTAGTGTAAACAACCTCAGATCAGTATTTTGACGATTCAGTTGTCTCCGTATCATGATTTTGGACTTGTGCGTATGCCCGAAATTGAATTCGGAAGTCCCTATTTTGATTTGACGTGATTTGTTGAAAACTAGTAACTTGTGTCACGACCCAAACCAATGGGTCGCGACGGGCACCCTGTACCTCACTCAACCGAGTACCAACGTAATGTATCTTTCTTATTACATCATCATATACACGTGATATACGGGCCTAATAGGCCAACATGATCATTTATAAAGTCAAAACATAGGCCGACAAGGCCGTACAATCTTTCACGTACACGACATATGTCTACAAGCCTCTAAGAGTACATAAATGTCATAAAGGTCGGGATAGAGTCCCGCCACACCAAACAGTACACGTCTAAATCATACTAACCAAACGAGCAACTCCAAAGCAAATGGAGTGCACCAATATCTTCCGCTGAGCTAATAGCTTACTTGGCGGGCTCTCACCCTGTATATCAGGACCTGGTGGCATCAAATGCATCGTCCCTAGGCAAAAGGGACGTCAGTATGAATGATGTACCGAGTATGTAAGGCACATAAATAAATACATAGGAGACATGGATGAAATATAGAGTACATGGCTCAACTTGTAAGTCTGAATAACTTTGTAAATCACGAAATAATTATAGTATCATGCATATGCATATGAATGTCATGTCGTGCATAGGTACATGTTTCATAACTTCATCAGCTTCTGAGGGCATCCCATCATATCATCTTGGCCACTGTGGGCAAAATCATCAACGTATACCAGCTGATCCGGTGGTGGTGCGTATATAATGCCATAACCTTTACCATATCCCATATACATACATATATATATATATATATATATATATATATATATATATATATATATATATATATATATATATATATGCGTATATAACACCATCTGGTCATGGGTCAATGTACATGAATGCAATACATGAAAAGTACGTTAATAAAATCTTTCGGAATGACAAAAGACCATTTTGCCGTTGAGTAATATCAAAAAGTAAACTCTTTTCAACTTTCATATTTTTCTGAGACCCATGAACAGATGATAAAATATTATGACACATGGAAACTCAAGAATATAGATATCTCTAATACTTCTATGAATAGAGTGATTTATGGAATTTGTGCATTTGCACGTTTCGTTCGTATCGTATGGATCATGTCAAAAGAAAGAATGGATAGCCTTAAATTACCTGAACCGATTCTCTTGAAAATCTCTCTAACATATGTCAATTGCGACAACACGTAATGGAGTATCGGAGTAGGGGAAAATCTGTATGGTATTCTTGAGAAAGATTATACCGTACTTCCTTAGAACCGCAAAATCCCATTACTATTACGCGGTGTAACTTCGATGACGGTCAGATTTATCCTTTGTAGACGAATTGCCGTAGGTGTTTTGTATGAAGGAATATGAATTGTTGTAGGTGTTTTGTAGCCTTCGTATGACATCCGATGTTTGATAAACAATGGAATGAGATTATTGGGATAATAAGGAAGAGCTTTACATTGCTGAATGAAAATGAATCCCATTTCCTTGAAAGACCAGAGGTTTGACTCATTTGATAGTTCTTGTTAAACTTTGGAAAATTTCCAAAGGATAGACAAAAATCAAAGTATAAGGATACGTGGATTTCAAGTGAGGCTTTGAGCCACATATATCCTTCTCAAAGTGTCACCTTGAAACATGGAATTAAGAGTCATTTTAAATGACACTTTGGTCTACCACGTTATAGTAGGGGGAAAGAATTAATCTTATCCAAATATATCTCCAATTAATTAGGTAATGTCCCGTTACCCGGTAATTAATCAATTACCCACAAAATTGAGAATTATTCCCACTTACTTAAAATATTACTCACTTTTCACATACCTTATATACCTTACTATTATGGTCATATGGTACCTTGTATGGTACTAGTCCATAAATACCGAGTATTTTAGCTCGAGCCGTATTTTATCCCAATATGCCAAACTTGGACGAAAATTCATTTTCTTTGACTTGCTTCCCCTTTCACCTTTATGAATTTACTTATTACTTGTTTGAAATAGCATAATACTTATAATCTCCAAATAATCTTTTCCTTGGACTGACGTCAGTTACATTATGACAAATTCAACGTACAACACTACAGGGTACAACATCATCGTAATGTAGTACTGCAGGATATGACGTCTTACTTCCGGGTTCTCATTAATTTATTATGGCGTGTTTTCATGTACGAAAATATGGGGTGTACCATCATTCCCCCCCTTTGGAACATTCGTCCTCGAATGTTGACTGATGCGCTTATTGTTCTCATATCCCGTAGCTCTTACGAATACTTTAGTAGTTCTTTTAGCATCTAGGAAACTGTTCTGTGAATAAGTCCAAAAGTCAGGGCATTCCCCCCTTTAGGCCTCTTTCTCATGCCATGACTTGTGATCGAATTCCTTCCAACCTCGTAACTGTTGTAACCTTCCATTATGATGTTTTTACGATACTGACCTTGTAAGTGTGCCTATGCGACTCTCCTCTCCTTTTTCTCTAGTTTTTTTGCCAATCCTGAAGTTCTTCGTTTTGTATTTTTCGAACTCATGAATATTGCTATATCTTATTTTATAGACCTGGTTATCCATTCATATGACTTTACTGCATCTACATAGGTCATACTATACCATAACTCTTACCTCGATTTCTCGTTACTGAGGTCTTCTACCAAATCTCAGATTACTTTCGTTGCTTATCTCATACGTATAAATCTATGTCCCCTAATGCATCCACATTACTATTCATCTTTAAGAATGACGACCTAATCTCCTCTCATACTTTATAACTTTTATCCATCCATTATTGATTCACCTCAATTTCGATCCATAATCTACCCCTGATAACTTAACCTTTTATGTAATATTGCTACTAGGATTCACGTTTTGTCGGGGAACATCTGAAATGATTAGATTGATCCACCTGGGGCGATACCCTGCTTTTATAACCGTATCTCACGGCATCCCAATGTGATTCACCTTACATGGGTATTTTAATCCTGTCCAATTCATGAGATCCCTTTTTTTCATCAGATCATTAATCAATTTAAGGCCCAAACGTCATTTTTTTGTCTATAATAACTACACCCTCATTTTATTAACAGGGCAGCATTCCATCTCTTCTGAATGGTATTAGCCTTAGACTCCTTTAAGTTCATTCAGGTTATATTGAACTTTCTATAACTTACAGAAACCATTAGCTTTCTTGTTTTCATGGGTCTTAATCCCGATGACTTATCAGTTCTTCTCACCATCTCACTTGCCCTTTCTCGTTCTTACTCTTGTCATAAAACTTTGTCGTTTTACTATACTTTAGCTTGGGACCCATACATATATATTTATATTATTCGTGTCCTTCCTTCAACTTGCTTGCACCATTGATTTCCTTGTGTTGTTCTGGAACATCAAATGAGACATTACATTGTCTCTAACTATTCTTTACTCTCATAATCAGGCTTTTCGATACCTAGACCATAGGCTAGAAGATATGCAACTGACGCTGCTACTATCATTCCTGGATATTGAATCCCCGCGCTTCTAGCCTTCTATCCCAAGTATGGAATATTCTCAACCTTCTGCTTTTGAGTATCTTGTTCATTGTTCACCTTTACCTTACTTACCTTAAAGCCTCACATCACATCTTCTATCTCTTTCATGACTTTCCCTCCACATAGATATAATTCACATCCACGTCTTGAACTTCTATTATAATACATGCACCTTTTTATACAATCTCGTGAGAGCTTCATACTAACTTCTTATGAGACGGGTACTCTTTTAACTGGCTTTATCGTAGAGCCGTTATAGAACATAGTTGTTGTGCTATCTCTCTTGCACCCCTAGTATTAAGAGTAATTCTGCTATCTTCTCAATCATGATTCCTATAACTTCTGGGTCCAATAATCAGATTACTGATTTACTTTGTTGATGTAACTCTTTAGTTTCCTTCTTCTTCTGATCGGTCTTTATGTTGGCTTAAATTATCTTCCAATCTGCGGCTCATGGTATCAGTTATTACTTTAGCCTTCCATAGACGCTATGGAATATCCATGATACAATCTTCTAACAATTCATTCCTTTATCTATGACCTGGGCTCAATTCTTTCTTTTAAGTTATTCCGAAATCTTTTACGGCTGTATGATTGTCAACATATATGTCGCATGTATAAAAATCCAAACTCTTACGTGCGTTCATAACGTTACCAACTCGGGATCATTGATCAAATAATTCCCTTCGTTCCTTCTCAGCTTTCTTTTAACATAAGCTATTACCTTTCCTGATCTTTCTTCCCCCTTGTTGCGTGCATACTTAGCTTATCTTAGCTCCCACACATGTCAGAATTTCCGTACAACTCAAATGATCTTTGAATATTTCTTTTGATTTTTACTTCCCGTTCACTAGCCACGGTAGATTCCTCTTTATTATGGAGGACGCACAATGTCATTGTGAAACTGTTGTTACAAGACCATTTCCTCTTTAGGTCACTGAACTTAGGTTGAAGCCTTCTTCCCCATTTCCTCAGCTAGTCCTTCACTGTAGTACTTAGAGAGGATCCTCTGACTCTTGTAAAGATACGAGCCTATTATATCGTATTTCCTATAGAAATTTGATATTCGTGCTCACTTGCAATTATGTTTTAGTTACTTACCTCCACACTCATCTGCTCGTACTGTTGCTTCTGAACTGAAGTTTTGACTGTCTTCCTGGTGGAAATATCTTTTATTTCCGTAACACTCATACGGTACCTTTAACTACCCCAACTCCTATTTGAATATTTCTCAAATATTACAATGTCATAACTGCAGGGCTAAATTCACTATATTGGTTTTTACTATCTTTATCTTGCACGACCTGCTATCTTGTCTGTATCCTCTTGACTAGCCATAACTAGGCTATTCTTGAATCAACTACTAACTACTCGTTGGCCCATTCTCATGTCAATATTCCGCGAAATCTTTCTTGGGTTATTTCCTTGGTCTTAACTTACGTCTCGCACTGGCTCCTTAATTATCAATAACATCTCAGGAAGGAACCCTTACGTTTTCTCCTTGACATCGTGTTTGCATAATGTTCTGGAATCGTAACATATCTGCAGCATTTGGATAAGTGAAATCTCATCCCTTTCTCATTTTTATCGCATTATTCCTTTATCATTACATATTCCCCCCTTTAGGGGAGTACTAAGAGTTGGAGATACCACGACCTGCCTATAGATGTTTCACCTTTTCATCTTCAGCGTCCTTTTACATCATCGATGGCCCTTACTCACCTTGCGGTAATCCTTATGTACCAAGGATACAAAATTCCTTACTCACAATAGTGACACTTAGTGTAACTGGCACATACATTCCCTTAAGCTTAACTTTGCTCCCCTTGCTTGCTTTAGGGAAACGTCTTTCTGAATGATCATTCTCTGAATTTCCCATGAATCTTCTTTTATTGTCCATTCTATTATCGCCGAAATATAATTTGTAATTCTCATGATGCAGACCGTTATCAAATCACTCAGTCCCTAATTCATGTTTAGTTTATCTTGTTCACCTACCCATACTAATTTCTATTATTCTGGGGTTTAATTCTCCCTTCTGGTAATCACGTTAGAGTCACGAACTTATTCCCCGAAATAAGGATGTGACTGTATGGCCTATACTATTTTATTTTTTAAGGCCCATCACCTTTCGTCTCTTTCTTCATTTGACTATAGGTTCTGTAACATTCTACCATTTTCATCCATGTATAACACCTTATTCATAATGCTTCCTTATCTCTCTTCTTATTACTCCGCTAATATTTCTGCATATCCCTTTTTTTTGTGAAAACTTCAACACGACATTCTTTCGATTTTAGCTCCCCTTTGTCCCATTCACTGGCTCTTTGGGTTGCCTAGCATTATCTCCCTACTAGGGATAGGAGTCATGCTAAGATAATATTTATCCTTTCCAGACTTCCAACGCCTATCTTTGTAGCACTCATATCTAGTGGTACTATTTTAAAATGCACCATCTAGGTGTTTCACAAGGAGATCTATTAGCACTTTTTGCAATGTCCTTCGAAATTGTCAACTAACGCAAACTATCCAATTACCAATTTGGGTTACCCTAACCCAAGCCGGATCTTGATATCCCGTCCTTATCTAAACTATACATGTTAGCCCCCACAGGGCATAACTGGAATGAGTGTGACCAATTGTACATACCTTTGTTACTGCTGAATAAAACTCAAAAAGCATATGTTCCCCTGCCTGAATTATAAACATTGTTAATCTTCATTATCTGGGTGCCTCGTACCCTTCTTCATCTTGCTTCTTTTGCTTGTTGAAACTTTTTTTTATCTTCTTAATCTCTCATTGTCTTTCACTATTAAAATGGATAGGCATTCTTGCCTTAAGGCTTCTTATCAGGAAGCTTACATCTTTCAGTACACCCATGATGTTACAACCCATATTAACGTACGTTAGTTATGCCGTAACTTAGTCAATGTAAATCCAAGTAGATATTATATTTTAGATGATAAGAAGTTAATCCTAGTGGTCTTAAATGATACAAAGGTGTATAAGGGTGGTTAAAAAGTATTAGAAGTTAAACGAATCAAGGATGTTATCAGCCGTATTTTCGGGTAAACCTAGAGGTGCTTAATACAATCAAGAGGTCCTGTTTTAAGGTATCTGAATCATATAATATCCGCATCATAAGTCTTGAAGTCAAACGAGTTATGAAACAAAAGTCGACAAAAGTTGTCGCAACTTAGGTTCATAATTTTACTTAAACATTAGGTCAAATGTTATTAAGCTTTTCTCATAATTTACTTGAAATTATGGGATGATCTACCTAGAAAATTGAATATCTATGAGTCTAGTTTCCAACGAATTAAACCGTTCATCGATACGATCTTGGAGTACAGAGATATTTGCGTTTTCGCGAGACTGCGCCAAACACCTCTCTATGGGGCCCACTTAGGCGGTTTAAGGCATTTGGATATATATATATATATATATGTATGTAGTATGCCTCCAACCCATTTTAAGCCATTTTTTCAGTATATTCAAACCTTAGAACCCTAGAAACACCCTCTCAAGGTTCTCTCAAGATTCAAGACCCAAACAAAGGGCAAACAACACAAATCAAGTGTCGGGAATCCTGTGACGCTAGTAAGTTTCTTGTTCTTCTTGTTGTTGCTCATTTTTGTGTTGTTCCAGCTCGTGTGGGAGGGGTTTTTAAGAGGTTTATGTTCTGTAAGTACTCCCTCAAGTTTTTAATATCAACCCTAGGTGATTTCAAGCCTTCTAAAGTGATTCTAGTACCGAAAAACCCTAATTGATTGCTAGTTTCGCTTCCTTGTTGTTGTGGCAGCATTGGAGGGATATTTCGTGGACAATTAAGGTCAAATTGGAGTTGTTCTTTCTGTATAAAGGTAAGTAACCTCTTACTCTACATGTATTTCAGATATCCAAGTTGCGGCTAAGTCATTGAAGGTAGAACTTGTGAAATATATATCGAAAGACTTGGTAGTAATGTTATCAGTTGGTGGACTGTTTTGGGAGGCTCAATATGATTGACATTGATGTTGTTTGGGCTGTTTGGTGATTGTTTTCACTTTTGGGAAGTCATATAAATAAGGGAGATGCTATCCGTTTCATCGTAAAATAGGTTGTGGTCGGTACATAATAGTTACGACGCTTAAACGTTAGCGATAGTGTCATTTCTCCTATTGTAGACTAAGGAATCGTGACATTTGCATACCTTGAGATTGGGCAGTATATACAAGTTATGTGAGGCTATCCCTTTCCTTCTTTTGCACAACTCCGATTGTACATAATGTAATGAACGAGCTTTCAAAGATACTCTACTCTTAGAAGCTAGCAATACTTACATTGTTTCCCCTCTTATGGAATGATTAATGTTGATGTTGCTTCTCTTATTCTTATGTTATCAATGTTATTGGTACTTCCTGATTCTTATAAGGTTCATGGTGAAGAGTAGTCCTAATAACGTGTACAGAGGATACCGACCTTACGTCACTCCGAAAGGTTTAGAACGTGACTCTATGAGTCGAGCATGCATTATATATATGTATCTATTTTACTCTACCAAGTCGCGCTATATTCGGCCGGGTACGACACCTATTATGCAACCACTGACCAGTTGGATTTTACCGAGATCCACGTGGACGGGTACGATTCTACCGAGCCCTATGATGGTCGGGTACATTTTTACCGAGCCTATTATGGTCGGGTACGATATGATGATGATGATGCCTATAGAGGCGTATGTTTTAAAAGTTTGTGTATACATATATATGTATCATGCATTTCATGTCAGTAGCCCGTAGAGGTACCCAGATGTTACAAGTTGTATATTCTCTATCTCTGCTTACATTACTATTTGTACTTATGGTTCCCTGCCTTACATACTCAGTACTTTATTCGTACCTCCCTCACCACAGTAGGTTGTCCAGTTCAACGGTGATTGGCGAGATTCCTTCTACGAACTTGCCATGGTCTTGGTATGCATTTTGTTATAGATATTATGGGTATGTTGGGGCCCTGTTCCAGCAATGATGCAGCCCTTATATTCCATTAGAGGCTCATAGACAGGTGTCAACTCATGTATAGTTTGGTATGCCTTGTCGGCTGATTTTTGTTGTATAGTCTTTCATGGCAGCGTGGTAGCTTGTAACTTATATATAGTTTCTTAGTTGTCTGGTCATCCCATGTTATCTTTGTTCATGCCATTATCTTTCATTATAGTTGTTCATGATCCCTGTCTACCATTTATAATGATTTTGTCGGCCCTAAAAGATAATAAAAAAGGTTAGATAAAATGTACGTTGGTGCTCGGCAAATATGGTCGGGTGCTAGTCGTGGCCCTCCAGTTTGGGTCGTGACAAACTTGGTATCAGAGCAAGTCTATCCTAGGGATTGTCTATGAGTCGTTTCTAGTAGAGTCTTAATTATGGATATGTAGCGCGCCATATTTATAATCAAGAGGCTACATGACATCTAGGGTTGTTACCTTCTTCCTAAATCTAGATCGTGTGTAGAGTTGAGTTGTAAGTGTTCGTCTCTCATATTCACCTTGTTTTCTTTCAGTGATGCCTTTGACTAGAAAGCAAACAATTAGTAGACGGCTTGATACAACTGCGGGAGAAAGTACCAATCAGGTGCCCCAATCCAGATCAGGCCAAAGTGAGGCTCATAGTGAGATGTCGTCTCATACCTCATCTGCTCCGTCTCCTCCAGAGGATATTAGGAGGCACCCAGCACCACCAGTTCCTCCGTGTGGCACTACAAACAAGGATATGCGGAATGTAGTGCAGTTGTTGACTAGCTTGGTAGCTGCTCAGGCTCAGAGGCAGAACACCGGTGATGTTGCTAAACCGACTAGTACGAGAGTTCATGATTTTATTAATATAGACCCTTCAGTGTTTACCATATCAAACCCTAAGGAGGACCCGCATACTTTTATTGATCAGGTTCAACGTACACTGTGGGTTATGCATGCTAGTGATACAGAGGCAGTAGAGTTGGCTTCTTATCGGTTACGGGATTTAGCAGTTTTCTGGTATGATATTTGGGAGAGATCCAGGGGTTCGGACACTCCTCCAGCTGTGTGGAAGGAATTTTCTAAGGCGTTTCTTCGTTAGTACTTGCCAGTTGAGATACGACGAGCTAGAGCTGATAAGTTCTTGAACCTTCGACAAGGTAATAAGAGTGTGCGAGAGTATAGTATGCAGTTTGATTCTTTAGCACGATATGCTCCCCATATGGTGGACGAGATGAGTGATAAGGTGCATCTGTTCGTGAACAGGTTGGGACTACATCTAATAAATAAATGCACGACAGCCTCCTTGGTAGAGGGCATGGATATTTCCCATATTCAGGCTTATGCCCAGACCCTAGAGGATCTTAAGCGCCAACAGAGGGCAGATAGGGAGCAGGATAGGGGCCAGCATAAGAGGGCGAGATTTGTAGGGTATTCTGATGACTTCAGAGGCAGCATCAGGCCCCAGTCTTCGAGGAGTTTGGTGCCACCTGTAGCTAGTGCTCCTCTACAGTTTCAGAGGCCTCAATATGATTGATTTACCTATTCAGGTCTAGGTCAGAGTTCGTGGGCATCAGGCTCGCAACATCACAGGGATACTAGTCAGACAAGACCCCAACACCATGTTGTGATCAGTGCGGCAAGGCCCACTTTGGACTGTGCATCGAGGTTCTGATGCATGTTATTCTTGTGGACAGCCTGGCCATATGATGCGGGATTGTACTAACAGAGGAGGTGGTGGTATGGCTCAATCGAATGGATCTGTGTCTGGTTCTTCCTTATTAGTTCGACCTCCAGCACGGGGTTTTCAATAGTCAACAGGTCGTGGTAGAGGTAGAGGTGCAATGCCCAGTTTGGGTGGTACTCAAAATCAAACCTATGCTCTAATAGTTCGATAGGATCTCGAGTCGTCTCCAAATGTTGTTATGGGTATATTGTCTGTGTTTTCTTATGATGTATATGCGTTGATTGATTCTGGATCTATATTATCATATGTTACACCATTTGTGGCTAATAAGTTTGGCGTTGAACCTGAATTGATAAGTAAACCACTTGCGGTATCTACTCTGATTGGAGATTCTGTGATTGCTAGGAGGGTATATAGAGGTTACACAGTGATGATTTGTAGGCATCAAACCTCGGTAAATTTGTTTGAGTTAGAAATGGTTGATTTCGATATGATAATGGGGATGGACTGGTTAGCCTCATGCTATGCAAATGTTGGCTGTCGTACGAAGATGGTTAGGTTTCAGTTTCCTGGTGAACCCGTCATTGAATGGAAGGGGAACATTGCTATGCCAAAAGGTAGGTTTATTTCCTATCTTAAGGCAAGAAAGATGATCTCAAAAGGTTATATTTATCATCTTGTTTGCGTTAGGGATGCGGAGGTGAAGCCACCTTCTCTACAATCAATCCCTGTGGTCAATGAATTTCCAGATGATTTCCCAGATGAACTCCCAGGCCTTCCTCCTGAAAGGGAGATTGAGTTTAGCATTGATGTGTTGCCTGACACTCAACCCATATCTATTCCTCTTTACAGAATGGCCCCGGTAGAGTTGCGAGAGTTGAAGGCGTAGTTGAAGGACTTGCTGGATAAGGGCTTCATTAGGCCTAGCACTTCACCTTGGGGTGCGCCAGTTTTGTTCGTGCGGAAGAAAGAAGGGTCGTTGAGGATGTGATCGATTATCGACAGTTGAATAAGTTTACTATAAAGAACAAGTATCCACTTCCAAGGATTGATGACCTTTTTGACCAACTCCAGGGTGCCAAGTATTTCTCCAAGATTGACTTACGTTCAGGGTATCATCTGGTGAGGGTTAAGGAGAAGGATGTTCCAAAGACGGCCTTCCGGACAAGATATGGGCACTTTGAGTTCTTGGTGATGTCGTTCGGGATAACAAATGCCCCAGCAGCTTTTATGGATCCCATGAATACTGTATTCAGGCCCTATCTTGATGTGTTCGTGATTGTTTTCATTGATGATATTCTGGTGTATTCTCGTTCGGGGGTGGAACATGCGGGCCACTTGCAGATAGTATTATAGACGTTTCAGGATCGTAAGTTATATGCTAAGCTCTCCAAATGTGAATTATGGATGAACTCAGTAGCATTCCTTGGCCATGTGATATCTAAAGAGGGTATTAGTGTCGACACTCAGAAGATCGATGCAGTAAAGAATTGGCCGAGACCTACAACAACATCAAAAGTCTGTAGCTTCCTAGGGCTAGCAGGATATTATAGGCAATTTGTAGAAGGGTTTTCCTCTATATCAGCACCATTGACTAAGTTAACACAGAAAGCTACCAAGTTTCGGTGGTCTGACGCTTATGAACATAGTTTTCAGGAGCTGAAGAATCGATTGACATCCGCACCAGTGCTCACTCTCCTTGAAGGAATAGAAGGTTATGTGGTATATTGTGATGCCTCAGGTATAAATTTGGGGTGCGTATTGATGCAGTGTGGGAAGGTGATTGCTTATGCATCAAGACAATTGAAGAAGCATGAAAAGAATTGTCTAAGTCATGATTTGGATTGGCTACAGTAATATATGCTTTGAAGATATGACAACACTACTTATATGGCGTCTATGATGACATCTACACAGATCACAAGAGTTTACAATACATCTTCAAGCAGAAGGAGTTGAATTTGAGGCAGAGTATGTGGCTTGAATTACTGAAAGACTACGACGTCGAGATATTGTATTATCCCGGTAAAACCAATATTGTTGCAGACGCTCTCAGTCGTAAGTCAATAGGAAGCTTAGTACATATTGAGGTAGGTATATGGGGGTTGACTAAATAGCTTCATTAGCTAGCCAATATGAGAATCAGATTGTTAGACTCTGATGACGGAGGTGTTACTGTACAGAATACATCAGAATTATCTTTGGTAGCCAAGGTAAAAGCACGACAATATGAAGATCCTATCTTAGTACAATTGGGAGAGAGCATTCAGCAGTGTAAATTATGGCTTTTGAGATCGGAGGAGATGGGGAACTGAGATACCATGGCCGATTATGTGTTCCTAATGTGGTAGGGTTGCGAGAGAAGATTATGAATGAGATTCATTAATCCCGATATTCCATCCATACTGGCTCGACAAAGATGTATCATGATGTCATGGAGCAGTATTGGTGGGATAACATGAAGAAGTCTATTGTAGAATTTGTAGGCCAGTGTTCCAATTGTCAACAAGTAAAGATAGAACATCAGAAACCCGGTGGATTTCTTCAGAATATAGAGATTCCGACATGGAAATAGGAGGTGATTAATATGGACTTCATTATTGGATTACCTCGATCTTATCATAAGTTTGACTCCATCTGGGTGATAATTGATCGACTTACAAAATGTGCCCATTTTATGCTAGTTAAGACAACTTACACGACTGAAGATTATGCGAAGTTGTATATCAAGGAGATTGTTAGGTTTCATGGTGTGCCGGTATCTATTATATCAGACCGAGGAGCTCAATTTATGGCTAACTTTTGGAGGTCTTGTTAGAAGGGTTTAGGCACACAAGTGAATCTCAGCACTGCATTTCATCCGCAGACTGACGGACAGGCTGAACGTACCATTCAGACACTTGAAGATATGCTACGAGCATGTGTTCTAGATTTCAAGGGGAATTGGGATGGCCATCTTCCACTCATAGAATTCACCTACAATAATAGCTACCATTCCAGTATTAAACTGGCCCCATACGAGGCACTATGTGGGAGGAGATGTAGATCACCAGTTGGATGGTTCGAAGTCGGTGAAATAGAATTATATGGGCCAGATTTGATTCACCAAGCTATTGAGAAGGTGAAAGTGATACAGGAGCGATTGAGGACGGCACAAAGCAGGCAAAAGTCTTATTCCGATGTCTGACATCGTGATCTGAAGTTTGAGGTAGGTGATTGGGCTTTCCTGAGGATCTCACTGATGAAAGGTGTTGTGCATTTCGAGAAGAAAGGTAAGCTGAGTCCACGGTATATCGGGCCGTATAAAATTCTTCAACGAATTGGACAGGTTGCTTATGAATTAGAATTGTCATCTGAATTGGAATTTGTCTACCCGGTATTCCATGTATCTATGTCGAGGAAATGTATTGGAGACCCGTCTCGGGTCGTCCCTATCAAAGATGTACAAGTTACAGAGGTTCTATCATATGAAGAAGTGCCAGTGGCTATATTAGATCGACAAGTCCACAGGCTGAGAACAAGAGATGTAGCTTCCGTCAAAGTATTGTGGAGGAACAAGAATATGGAAGAAATGATATGGGAAACAGAAGAGGAGATGAAGTCTAAATACCCTTACCTATTCCAGAATGAAGATAACAAGGAAGATGGTGGAACGCAGGATACATTAGAAGGTGAAACGGCTCTATGAGGTAAGAATAGCTTGAGAATACTCTTCCTTAATACAAAATGGTGATATGCAAAGAATGTACATATCCATTATGTTTTATATAACCTTGTGAGGCCATACGTTGGGCTTAACTACTTGCAAGTTTGGCTAGTGACCATTTTATAGGGTAAAATCGACCGAAAATTTCTGTTAGAATCCACAATGATTTGGACTCCCCATAAACCCTTACATTCGATGACGAATGTTCCTAAGGGGGGGAGGGTATTACAACCCATATTAACGTACGTTAGTTATGCTATAACTTGGTCAATGTAAATCCAAGAAGATATTATATTTGAGACGATAAGAAGTTAATCCTAGTGGTCTTAAATAATACAAAGGTGTATAAGGGTGGTTAAAAAGTATTAGAAGTTAAACGAATCAAGGATGTTGTCAGCCGTATTTTCGGGTAAACCTAGAGGTGCTTAATACAATCAATAGGTCATGTTTTAAGGTATTTGAATCATATAATATCTGTATCATAAGTCTTGAAGTCAAACGAGTTATGAAACAAAAGTCGACAAAAGTTGTCGCAACTTAGGTTCATAATTTCACTTAAACATTAGGTCAAATGTTATTAAGCTTTTCTCACAATTTACTTGAAATTATGGGATGATCTACCTACCAAATTGAATATTTATGAATCTAGTTTCCAACGAATTAAACCGTTCATCGATACGATCTTGGAGTAGAGAGATATTCACGTTTTCGCGAGACTGCGCCAAACACCTCTCTATGGGGCCCACTTAGGCGGTTTAAGGCATTTGGATATATATATATATATATATATATATATATATATATATATATATATATATATATATATATATATATATATATATATATATGATGCCCCCAACCCGTTTTAAGTCATTTTTTTCAGTATATTCAGACCTTAGAACCCTAGAAACACCCTCTCAAGGTTCTCTGAAGATTCAAGACCCAAACAAAGGGCAAACAACACAAATCAAGTGTCGGGAATCCCGTGACGCTAGTAAGTTTCTTGTTCTTCTTATTGTTGCTGATTTTTGTGTTGTTACAGCTTGTGTGGGAGGTTGCTTTAAGGGATTTATGTTCTGTAAATACTCCCTCAAGTTTTTAATATCAACCCTAGGTGATTTCAATCCTTCTAAAGTGATTCTAGTACCGAAAAACCCTAATTGATTGCTAGTTTTGCTTCCTTGTTGTTGTGGCAGCATTGGAGGGATATTTCATGGACAATTAAGGTCAAATTGGAGTTGTTCTTTTTGTCTAAAGGGAAGTAAGCTCTTACTCTACATGTATTCAAGATTATCCAAGTTGCGGCTAAGTCATTGAAGCTAGAACTTGTGAAATATATATCGAAAGGCTTGGTAGTAATGTTATCGGTTGGTAGACAGTTTTGGGAGGCTCAATATTATTAACATTGATGTTGTTTGGTCTGTTTGGTGATTGTTTTCACTTGTGGGAAGTCATATAAATAGGGTAGGTGATGTCCGTTTCATCGTAAAATAGGTTGTGGTCGATACATAATAGTTACGACGCTTAAACATTAATGATAGTTTCATTTCTCCTATTATAGACTAAAGAGCCATGACATTTGCATAGCTTGAGGTTGGGCAGTATATACAAGGTATGTGAGGCTATACCTTTCCTTCTTTTGCACGACTCCGATTGTACATAATGTAATGAATGAGCTTCTAAAGATACTTTATTCTTAGAAGCTAGCAGCACTTACATTGTTTCCACTCTTATGGAATGATTGATGTTGATGTTGCTTCTCTTATTCTTATGTTATCAATGTTGTTGGTACTTCCTGATTCTTATAAGGTTCATGGTGAAGAGTAGTCCTAATAACGTGTACAGAGGATATCGACCTTATGCCACTCCGAAAGGTTTAGAACGTGATTCCATGAGTCCAGCATGCATTATAGATATGTATCTGTTTTACTCTACCGAACCGCACTATAGTCGGCCGGGTACGACAACTATTGTGCAACCACTGACCAGTTGGGTTTTACCGAGCTCCACGTGGCCAGGTATGATTCTACCGAGCCTTAAGATGGCCGGGTACATTTTTACTGAGCCTATTACAGCCGTGTACGATATGATGATGATGCCTACAGAGGCGTATGTTTTAAAAGTGTATGTATATATACATATGTATCATGCATTTCATGTTAGTAGCCCTCAGAGGTACCAGATATTGCAAGTTGTATATTCTCTATCCCTGCTTACATTACTGTTCGTACTTATGGTTCCCTGCCTTACATACTCAGTACTTTATTCATACTGATGTCCTTTTATTAGTGGACGCTGCATGTCATGCTGTAGGTCCTGATAGATAGGTAGGCTCAACTTCCCAACCACAGTAGGCTCTCCAGTTCAACGGTGATTGGCGAGATCCCTTCTCCAGACTTGTCGTGGTCTTGGTATGCATTTTGTTATAGATATTATTGGTTTGTCGGGGCCCTGTTTCGTCAATATTGCAACACTTATGTTCCTTTATAGGCTCATAGAAAGGTATCAACCCATGTATAGTTTGGTATACCTTGTCGGCTGATTTTTGCTGTATAGTCTTTCATGGCAGCGCGGTAGCTCGTACCTTATATATAGTTTCTTGGTTGTCTGGTCATCCCATGTTATGTATGTTCATGCCATTATCTTTCATTGTAGTTGGTCATGATCCATGTCTACCATCTATATTGATCTCGTCGGCCCTAAAAGATAATAAAGAAGGTTAGATAAAATGTACGTTGGTGCTCGGCAAATATGGTCAGGTTCTAGTCATGGACCTCCAGTCTGGGTCGTGACACATGATCTGGTAAAGACCTCATATTTACTTATCGTAGGCAACCTACAAAATTGAGTTCCTCTTACTCAATTCTTCCATAGCCGTATTCAATCTTTAACCAATTGGAGGTATCATCATATTATGAATAAAATAGAAGTTAGGAGTTTGAATTCTTATAAGTGAGCTCTACCACATGATCTAGAGTAAGAAGAAAGAGTGACAGTGTTAAATGCCCTATAGCCTCCTGCTTATAAGTATGGTGCACGACACACCATAAACAAGACTCCACTAGACATGGCTTATAGACATCCCTAGGAAAGAACTGCTCTGATACCACTTTTGTCACGACCCAAACCGATGGGCTGTGACGGGCACCCGGTACCTCACTCAACCGAGTACCAACGTAACGTATCTTTCTTATTACATCATCATATACACGTGACATATGGGACTAATAGGCCAACATGATCATTTATAAACTCAAAATATAGGCCAACAAGGCAGTATAATCTTCCACGTACACGACATATGTCTACAAGCCTCTAAGAGTACATAAATATCATAAAGGTTGGGACAGAGTCCCACCATACCAAACGGTACACGTCTAAATCATACTAACCAAAGGATCAACTTTGAAGCAAATGGAGCGCACCAATATCTTCCGCTGAGTTGATAGCCTACTTGGATTGCTCTCAACCTGTCTATCGGGACCTGGGGGCATGAAACGCAGCGTCCCTAGGCAAAAGGGATGTCAATACGAATGATGTACCGAGTATGTAAGGCACATAAATAAATACATAGGAGACATGGAAGAAATATAGAGTACATGACTCAACTTGTAAGTCTGAATAACTTTGTAAATCATGAAATAATTATAGTATCATGGATATGAGTATGAATATCATGTCGTGCATAGGTACATGTTTCATAACATCATCAGCCTCTGAGGGCATCCCATCATATCATCTTGGCCACTGTGAGCAAAATCATCAACGTATACTAGTTGATCAGGTGATGGTACGTATATAACGTCATAACCTTTTCCATATCATATACATACATACATATATATGTGTATATAACGCCATCTGGTCATGGGTCAATGTACATGAATGCAATGCAGGAAAAGTATGTTAATAAAATCTTTCGGAATGTCATAAGACCATTTTGCCGTTGAGTAATATCAAAAAGTAAACTCTTTTCAACTTTCATGTTTTTCTGAGACCCATGAACAGATGATAAAATATTATGACACATGGAAACTCAAGAATATAGATATCTCTAATACTTTTATGAATAGAATCATTTATGGAATTTGTGCATTTGCACGTTTCGTTCGTATCGTATAGATCATGCCAAAACAAAAAAGAGATAGCCTTAACATACCTGAACCGATTCTCTTGACAATCTCTCTAACATAAGTCAATTGCAACAACATGTAATAGTGGATCGGAGTAGGGAAAAATACGTATGGTATTCTTGAGAAAGGTTACACCGTACTTCCTTAGAACCACAAAATCCCGTTGCTATTACACGGTGTAACTTCGTATGACAGTCAAATTTATCCTTTGTAGACGAATTGCCGTAGGTGTTTTGCATGAAGGAATATGAATTGTCGTAGGTGTTTTGTATCCTTCGGATGACATCTGATGTTTGATAAACAATGGAATGAGATTATAAGGATAATAAGGAAGAGCTTGACATTGCTGAATCAAAAATGAATCCCATTTCCTTGAAAGACCAGAGGTTTGACTCATTTGATAGTTCTTGTTAAACTTTGAAAAATTTCCAAAAAATAGACAAAAATCAAAGTATAAGGATACGTGGATTTCAAGTGAGGCTTTGAGCCATATATATCCTTCTCAAAGTGACACCTTGAAACATGGAATAAGAGTCATTTTAAATGACACTTTGGGCTGCCACGTTATAGTAGGGGGAAAGAATTAATCTTATCCAAATATATCTCTAATTAATTAGGTAATGTCCCGTTACCCGGTAATTAATCAATTACCCGCAAAATTGAGAATTATTTCCACTTACTTAAAATATTACTCACTTTTCACATATCTTATATACCTTACTATTATGGTTATGTGGTACCTTGTATGGTACTAGTCCATAAATACCGAGTATTTTAGCTCGAGCCGTATTTTATCCCAATATGCCAAACTTGGATGAAAATTCATTTTCTTTGACTTGCTTCCCCTTTCACCATTAAGAATTTACTTATTACTTGTTTGAAATAGCATAATCCTTATAATCTCCAAATAATCTTTTCCTTGGACTGATGTCAGTTACCTTATGACAAATTCAACGTACAACACTACATGGTGCAATATCGTCGTAATGTAGTACTGCAGGACGTGACATCTCACTTCCGGGTTCTCATTAATTTATTTATGGCGTGTTTTTATGTACTAAAATATGGGGTGTAACAACTTGAAGGTTTAAAGATTTTCTAGGTTTGACTGTAGGTTGACTTTATTGCTACAGGGTAGGTTTAATTTACTATTTAAAACTTGTCTACAAATTTTGACGCAAAATGGAGTTAATTTTATAGGATTCAGACGCTCGGTTGTGAATTTGGAAGTTCTTGAGTTTCTTTGAAAATTTCATGCATTTTGATGTCTGGTTCGTAGTTCTAGGTGTTATTTTGGTGTTTTGATTGAGCGATCAAGTTCGTATGATATTATTACATTTGTGTTCATACTTGGTCTGTAGCCTAAGGGGCTTGGGTGAGTTTCGGATAGACTACTGACCATTTGAACTTAGAAAGAATTGCTCGTTTTGGCTACTATTGATATTTGGTGTCATGTGATTTGCGATCGTGAAGCCTCTCTATCACGACCCCAATTTTCTTCCGTAGGATGTCATGACGGAACCTAGTCTCTAAGACTAGCTAAGCCTAATAAACATGCGGAACAACTAAAATGATAATTCAAATCTCAAAACATCAACAACTATATAGAATAAAATCTACAACTCAACAAGTACATTTCTCAAAACCCGGTGAAATATAAGTCACAAGCTCTAGATACAGTACTGATCACTCCTATACATCATTGTCTATAAATATGTAAGAAATAAAAAAAGAACAAGATAGAAGGTGACTTCGAGGCAGGCCTGCGGACGTGGGCAGGTGTACCTTGAAGTCTCCAAAGCAAGTAACTCAACGCGCTAATACCGAGGCTGATAGGATGTACCTAGATCTGCACACAAAACATGCGCAGAAGCATAGCATGAGTACACCATAACGGTACCCAGTTAGTGCCAAGTCTAACCTTAGTAGAGTAGTGAGGAGGTCAGGCCAGGGCCCTACTAGAGATAATAAGAAACAAAACATGAGATATAATGATATAATGAAAATGACAGAGAAGTGAAACGATAAAGAATTTATCAAATGTAATAACATGGAAATCAAGGAAAGAGAATACAGCACGAAAGGAAACAAACATGTTAAGAAAACAACAACCAAACAATACAGCAACTAGAGAAGATCAACAGGAGCACTCCCGAGGTACCGCCTCGTAATCCCAAATCATAAAGTAACTCACAGTCTTTCCTTATATCAACGTGGGAGCCTTTATATTTGTTTTAAAAATTATTTTCCCGAAATAGCGCCCTGCGTTTTAGCCCACTTTATTACATCGCATGGCTTCTAGTAGTTCCCCTACTAGCCACTCCTATCAAACCCATCTTATCTCATCGCATACGTTTCAACACCAAGACCTTAAACCACCACATGCGTATCAATAATCACAACAACACGGCAGAAACCTCGTGCAAGCAATAACAACAGCACGGTAGAAACCTCATGCAGCTAACCAAACAATCACCTCAACAATAACACGAAAGCCAAACATAACAACTAAATGAATGATATTTCACAACTTACACCTTGCCTCAATATAAACCACGGCCTTGCAACTCAACAACAAACTCAACAGCAAGATATTTTAAGGATAACAAATTTCAAGTAAAGAGTTCCACAATTAAGTAATGAATACGGAAACAAGAAAATAAATAATTCAACAAAACATGTATGCAAATAGGAGATATGACAAGTAGACATGTGAAATTAGGGTAAACATGATGGCTATAACATGCTAAAGTAACTCACTTAAAGCATGAAAAGGAAACTACGTAGCTAAAATCGAAATTTCAACATTTAGCATGTGTACGCACTCGTCACCTTGCGTACACGGCCTTCACATATCACAAGTTATCACCACAGTACCAAATCCTAAGGGGAATTTCCCTCACACAAGGTTAGATAAGTCATGTACCTCAAACCACGCTAAATCAATCAACTAGAAGGTATTTCTCTCGATTTTCTAACTCTGAACGGCTCGAATCTAGACAAAAAAATTTCATACTATAAATATAACTATAGGAAACTAATTAATGAAATTATGATTTTAACAAAGAATTAGAAAATTGCCCCAAAAATTCAACACGGGTCCGCATCTCGGAACCCAACCAAAATTATAAAATGCGAATGATATCGAGTCCAACCATACAAGAACTATTCAAATCCGACCTCATTTCCTCTTTCAAAACTCAAAAATTTAGTTTAAGAACTTCTACACTTTCCCCCAATTTATACACCCCAAATCTCTAATGACATGATGAAATCAATTATAGATTAGTGGAATTTAATCAAAAATGAGTTAAGAACTCTTACCCCAACAATCCCTCTAAAAATCCCTCAAACTTTTGCCTCAAACTGAGCTCTTTAAGTCAAATTATGAAATAAGAGAATAAACCCTCATTTTGAAATTTACGTTCTGCCCAAGTATAAATTCTTCTTCATGATCGCGGGAACAGCTTCGCGATCGCGAAGAACAAAATCTCAGGCTGCCATTTTAACACTCCGCGGTTGCGAAAGACCACACACAAATGTGAAACACTGCCTCATCAAGCTATGCAATCGCGGAATACACCTCGCGACCGCGATGAACAAACGCGTGTGAACCTTCAGCCCCCAAATCCTTCTATGTGAATGCGACTTTTGTCACGCATTCGCGATTAACTGAAAACCAACCTTCCTTGATCATAGTCCTCCTCTCGTGATCGCGTAGAGAAAATTTCCCCCAATGCCCAACTGCCCTTTGCGATCGCGTATAAGGAAACCAGAAGCACCAGATTCAACAATCTTAAATGTTCCGATATTCGCCGAACATGGTCTGAATTACACCCGAGGCCCCTAGGACCTCAACCAAATATAATAACAAGTCCTAATCATCACGAACATGCTTGAAGTTCAAATCACATTAAACAACACTAAAATCGTGAATCGCGCATCGATTTAATCCTAAACACTTATGAACTTCCGAATTTTCAAAACTAATGCCTATTCTTACCAAAACAACTCCGATTGACCCCAAATTTTACACAGGTCATAATTGACATTACGGTCCTACTCTAACTTCCAAAATAGAAATCCGAACCCGATATCAAAAAGTCCACTCCCAGTTAAACTTTCAAAAAATCTTCCAACTTCTAAATTTCACTAATTAATGCCGAACAACCTATGGACCTCCAAATCAATGTTCGGACATGCTCCTAAGAACAAAATCACCATACGGAGCTGTTGGAACTATAAAAACTCCATTCCAAAGTTGTGTTCATACAAGTCAAACTATATTCAACTCCTACGACTTAAACTTCCATTGTAGGGACCAAGCGTCCCAATTCACTCTGAATCTCATCCGAAACCAAAACCAAACATCCTGGCAGGTCACGTAACCACAATATAACACGGATAAGGAAATAAATAGGGGATTAGGGCTAATACACTCAAAACAACTAGCCGGGTCGTTGCACTCTCTCGCGATCGTGAATGGGAATTTGGGCTGGGGAGGATTTTCTTCTTGGCGAACGCGACGAGCTTTCTGCGAACAAGAAGTAGTGGGGGATTTACCCTTCGCGAACACATCCTCTATATCACGAACACGTCCTCTCTCTTGCAAACGCGTAGGGTTATGGGGTCCTGAAAGGGATCCTGTCAGTTACTCTTCGTGAACGCGTTCATTGGATCGCGATGCAGGGGGGAGTAAGCCTTTGAGAACGCGAAGAGTGGCTCGTGACCGCGAAGGTCTTTGGTCGTTGCTGCTTCGCGAATGCAAAGAAGACCTGAACCCAGTGATTTAAATAGTCCAAAAATCGAGATTCTTCCCATTTCTCACCATTTTCAAGTTTGAGCTCGACCTAAGGCTATTTTGAAGAGGTTTTTCACCCCAACTTCATAGGTTAGTATATTTTAACTTGTTTCCGTACATTTTTCGTAAACACCCATTGATTTTTAACCTTTAATCTATGCTTTTTCACGGTATAAATTAGGGATTTAGGTCGAGATTGTGGATTTTGAAAATTTGAGATTTAGACCTCAAATTGAGGTTGGATTTCGAAATTAATCACATAATCAGACTCGGGGGTGAATGGGTAATTGATTATTGGTTCGAATCTCAGATTTTGACTAGGCGGACACGGGGTTGACTTTTTCCAATTATATTAAAGATTGAATTTTTTTCACTCATGGGTAGTTTCTAAAGCTTATTATGAATTATTTGAACTATATTTGGTTAGAGTTGATTGGTTTGGAGGTGCATTCTAGAGTAAAAGTCGCGGTTGAGCATTGATTTGGTTGCGGAGTGAGGTAAGTATCGTGGTTAACCTTGACTTGAGGGATTAGGACTTATTGATCTATTTGCTACGTATTTTATGTGTGGGGACAACATATATGTTAGGTGATGAGTACCTATGCGTTGTCATTGGTTTAAAGCATACATGTGTAGATTGTTTCTTTGTATTATATTATTTCGTTAATTATGTTATCCATGCTTAGGTTAGATTATTACTTCTTTTAATTATTTGTTTCATATTTATTATTATTTTAAAGATGTTGAATAATTGAAAGTTGAAGTCTGATATCATGGCACCATATTTGAAGTGAAATTATTCTCTGCCTTGTTTTATTATCGGATTTATATTGTTGTTTGGTGAGGAAGAGAGAGAAGCACGAAGGGGGTTGCAGTGCCTTATTTGCATTCATTATCACATATTGAGAGATTTGAGAGTGAAAGCATGAAGGGTGATGTTGTGCCATTATATTCATAATATTACATGGTGAGAACGAGAGTAAAAGAACGAAGGATGATTCCGTGCCATTTTCATATCATTGTTCTATTTGATTTCCGATTTTTGCAATTTATTTGGTTATATTGTTGTTTAATTTGAAAGATGTTAACTCGTGATTTCCTAATTGCCATTTTTATAATATTTGCCCTTTCGCATATCCCCTCCCAATTAAGATCTTGTCGTTCTACTTGTTAGTTTGTTGCTTTATATATATATTTGTACATGGTTTTTCCATAGGTGTCTTGTCATAGCATCGTCACTACCTTGTCGAGGTTAGGCTCGACACTTATGCACTATATTAGGTCGGTTGTACTCATACTATACTTCTGCACTTCTTGTGCAGATACTGGTATCGGTCCCCGCGGTGCTTAGAGGCGCATCAGCTCGAATCACTTTTTAACGGAGATTCGCAGACCTTGAAGTCCCCTTCCATTTACTACTTTTACTGTTTATCTCTTTCAAATAGTTGTATTTGCTTCAGACTATGTTTATAGACTTCTAGTTGCTCGTGTACTCATGACTATGGATTTTTAGTAGTAGTTAGTATCATATGGTTATTATTCGTACTATGTTAGATTTGACATTTATTTCTCGTCGAATATCATTATTTTATTTTTAACTGTTAAAATTGGTTAATTACTTATTTCACATCGACTTGCCTAGCAAGTGGATGTTAGGCGCCATCACAACCCCGAGGTTGGGATTCGGGCCATGACAGTATTTCCCCACAATCCACATATTAGTTTTCAAATTTCTCGTATGTAGCATCCACTTACAACCATGGTACCATCTACGACAAACAACCTTATATATTTGCTTAGTCGACTCAGCAACCTCGATCTCACGACAGTTTTTTATGCTGAAAAATTGCACCTCCCTACTAAGGCGCGACTTGTCACCAAAATGCATATTCTTACAAAGCTTTGTTGGTCTATATACATCCCACATTGGTTTACGAATGTCGTCAAGATCCCTTGTGAGGGAATCCAAATCTGGCATACTAGGAAGTGATCAAGGTAGGGAATCTCCCTTGAATGAAAGGCCACACGAGACTCGTACACTGTGGGTCTAACGGTAGGTGGAGTCATCATATATGGAGCATGCTCAATTGTGGCATCATGTTCTCTTGTCAAATCGGGTTGCTCATTATCACTCTCATCTGCGAAGTGTGGTTCCTCATTGTCGCTCTCATCGGGGAATGGTTTATCATTTCCAGACTCATCAGCGTTGTTGTCATAATCATTGTCATCTTCCTCACTCTATGCATCTGCCATTTTTTAGAGGCTTTTCGAGGAGATTCTTGAGGTAAGTCCCTTGTGCTAATTATTGTTCAATAATCTTGTTTCCCCATTGATTTCCCCACCTAGTTTGTATGTATTTGACGTGGAATTTGGGAGGTTGAGGCTAAAGATTTGGAGAGTTTGATTTGGGTATTTGGGTGACGATTTGGTGTCGGATTTTGGTGTCATGACCCAAAATTCCTCCTAAGGTAAGCCTAACACATATCGAAACGATAACAGATTCTACTAAACAGTTGTTGAACATGAACCAGAAATTTCTAAATAAACCAATAGTCTAAACATGATACAATATCTCAAAACCGGTAGTACAAGTCATAAGCCTTTCTAGGAGAAATTTTACATAATGAATATATCACTGTTCCGGAACAAAAGTAAACAATGGAAGGTGACTTCAGAGCCTACGAACGCCCAGCAGGTGTACCTTGAAGTCTCCAGCCTCACCAAGCATAAGTCTCAAAACCCACTCGATCTGAAGTACCTGGTTCTGCACACACACAAAAATGCACAGAAGTGTAGCATGAGTACACCACGGTAGTACCCAGTAAGTATCAAGCCTAACCTCGGTAGAGTAGCGACGAGGCCAGGTTAAGACACCTACCGAACATATGTAGGATATGACATAAAGCTAATAAGGAAGGGATATCAATATATTGTCAATAGTGCACAAAAGTCAAATTACAAATAGTAGTAATGATAAGGGTAACACGAATGTCAACGAGAAATAACCAAGTAATTAAATAACAACATCGTTGGGGTTCGAATGAAGTATAAATGTGCTCAAGTAGGGAAGATGATGTCAACTCAACCAATCAAATCATTTCTAATACACAATTCCAACAATTCTGATTCCCGTAATCTCAAATCATAAATCCTAGCTTCCAAACCTTTAACACACATGGCATCTTGTGCCCACATCTTTCCATCTCACTTGGCATGGAAAAATCCGCGTGCTACTCTGTACATAATATACATGTCAAATGCTAATTAAGATGTTCAAGTGATTTTATTTATATATCAAAAACAAAATTGCAGTTTCTAGACTAAGTAGGAAATCACTGAGAAAGATGAGTTTATTTTAGAAATCGTTTAGGTGAAGAAAAATAATATTTTCAAATAAAATACAACATTGAATCAGCTATTAAATTTTATATAGAATTTATTAAATTAAAACATAATAACAATTCCTTTTCAAGTAAAATAAAAACCTCATACAGGTTGAGGAGATTAAGTTGAGAAATCAATTGAAGTAAAATGTGACAACTATTAGAAATGGTAAATACCATAATATATGGCGAGTTTCAACTTAAAAGTCACACAAAGTAGCATGATATTAATTCTTTTATTTTAAATTACTATATTGCGAACAACTCAGCAGGACAAGAGGTAATGACTTAACATAGTAAATTCACCTCGAAAATCAATTCACCAGAATAATAGTATTAGGAAAGAGCTCAGAAAATAGCGGCAAGGCAATATGTCAATGACAATAACTCAATCCTCAAAAAAAGTGAAAACCGGAAATGCAAATCCTCAGAGTCTCATACGAAGGAACTAAAGCCATTACAGTAAAACAAGGAATACAAAATAAAAAATATGTTGCGGCGCGCAACCCGATCCTACCATATAATATCAATATCATAATTCACCCTTATTCCACCATATAAATTCACCCTTATTTTACCTGTTACGGCGTGCAACACGATCCCACCGTAAAATATCAACATCACAATAAAAATATTCTCCCTTATTTCACCTATTGCAGCGTGCAACCTGATCCTCCGTACAGTCACAACATCGCAATAAAAATATCCTCCATTATTTCACCACCTCCCCTATTTCAGCTGTCGCGGCGCGCAACCCGATCCCCCGTACAATAATTTAAATCAACAACAACAATTCAATAATAAATTTACAAGAATTTTTACAACCAAGAGTATGAGTACACTGCAACAAAGGAACCACGTAAAAATCCAAGGAATACAACAACCATTAAAAAAATAACAAGACATGTAAGGCACGTGATAACTAAGCATGCAATCACAACAATTTGGACATGTAGCACATATGCACAAAGTCATAGAAGAACTCAACAATTAAGAGGTAACAAGACAATAAGGAAGGCAATAACTTCAACTAAGGCATATAAGGGTCAAATAAATAGTAAGAGGTACAATACGTGTTAATAACGTCATATAGAGCACGTAAACGTAGCCTATCAACGAGATACAACATATTATGACAATTTAATCAAAAGCATGGGAAGTGACTAGACAATCTAAACCGGTCAATACCACATATAGACCTTGTACCCACTCGTCACTTCGCGTACACGACTTTCACATAACAAGATAGCACAATTAACTCAATTCCTAAGGGGTGGTTTCCCTCACACAAAGTTAGACAAGACAATTACCTCGATTCGGCCAACTCAATACTCAATTTAGTTTTTCCTTTACCAATTCACCACCGCTCGGCTCAATATAGCCAAAGACGACTTAAATACATCAAACAATACAAGAGAAAATAATTTCAATTAACAAAGCTATGATCCTTATACAATTTGCAAAAACTCAAAAAAAGTCAACCCCCAGGCCCGCACCTCGAAATCTGATAAAATTTAAAAAACCCGAACGCCCATTCCAATACGAGTTCACCCATACCAAAATTATCAAATTCCAATACCAATTCATCCTTCAAATCATCATTTTATATTTTGAAAGATTTTACAATTTTCCCCAAAATTTCCTTTTAATTCTCATGAATTTGATGTTAATTCTAAGGTATAATCACAAAATATGATTGAAAATTGATTAGAGGTACTTACCCAATGATTGTAGATGAAATTCCTCTCTCAAAAATGCTTACTCTCAGACCTAGGGTTTAAACTAAGATAAAGTGAAACTAAGCCCCGAAATGGAAGTCTTTTACCAGCCTCAGATGTCGCATTAGCGACATCGAAATCGCAATTGGGATGCTCACAAATGCGACAAAAGTGTCGCAAAAGCGAAGGCTGACCAGATATGAAAATCACCATGAACTTCAAGCCCGAAACGTGTGCAAAACTCATCTGAGCCCTCGGGGCTCTATACCAAAATAAGTCTGAAAAACTAACACAAACTCGCTCGCGTGATCGTTACATCAAAATAACCTCTAGAACTACGAATCGGATGTCAAAACACATGAAAATCACCATGAACTTCAAGAACTTCTAGAATCGCAACCAAACGTCCGAACTATATCAAATCAACTCCAAATGACACCATCAAAACTCCAATCCAAGGTCAAATACTCAAAAGTCAAACCTTGGTCAATTCTTTCAACTTCGAGCTTCTCAAATGACAGTCACTCCTAAAAATCCTTTCCGAACTGCTCAAAAATCCAAACCGATGATGCACGCAAGTCATAATACACTGTGCGAAGCTATTGTGACCTCAAACGGTCGAATTGAACACAATTGCTCAAAACGACTAGTCGGCCATTACATCCTCCCCCATTTAAACATACGTTCATCCTTGAACGTGCCAGGAGTCATTCCAAGACTATCAAATCACTGCATGAGCTCACCATACATACACCGGGGGTGATTCCCCATCACCCAAACCTATGTAGGATTGACATGCAACTTAACTGGAGGTCTCACTTCATCCTTAGTCCATAGCCTTAGGACAGAACCCAACCCTTAACATCTAAAACTTATCATAGGACCCAAATCTCGCATCATCACATCGTATAAACCAGATCAAGCTGAATCGAGCCACACTCCAACCTAGAGTACATTCACATGATGTTCTACACAACTCAAATGCTCATAGTAATAACTTCCGGCCACCATAGTTGTCCCATAACAATCTTGGCACCGGTAATACACTTCACATCAAATAAGACTTTGTTCTAGACCTCTGCAATACTACCCATGATCAAGAAACATGCGGGAACTCATAACCACCCATGAAGTCAACAAGTCAAGAAGCTCTTTCATCTGTATACCAAGAAAGCAGCCCAAATGACAATTCATCACGGGACTAAATAGATTTTCACACTACACGGTTCGTACACCCAACCAGCAATAACTCAGTTATGATGTACAAATAGAAGGAAAATAGGGTACGACAACTATCTAACAAGTATAACAGGTGTAAAACAAAAGTACAGTTTCATTAAATCATCCCATATAGGGAAAACAAAACACCAAATAAACACAAGGAAAGGGTATCCTACGTAACATCCGCCGCGGCGTGCAACCCGATCCCATATACTTATCAAGCCAAAGTGCTCGGGTTCACAATACAATGCACAAGTATAACTGTGGGAAAATGAATGGAAACAATAAAACATTGAAGAAAGCAAGCACAACTAAGGTGCAATGAGCAAATCAACATCACGAGTGCCATCTTGCCCACATCACCATAAGGCTTGAACGGAATTACAACATGCGCGAATAATAATCATACAACCTCACAGCCCATCAAAACATAAGAGAGTAACACATAACATAGTCCAGGGGCACAAATAATATCCATTCTGCCCGGTAACCTAACCGTGATATTAACTTCACAAGAGAACCCAAACCTGATTCGATATAAAGTACACATCCTCGTTGGGCTTTCAAATAGCCCCCAAACCAAATCCTAATCATTCCCAAATAGGTAAATATCCTTCCAAAACTCCATAGCAACCTATCGATAATGTATGCTATCAGTTATCCCATTTTCAACATTTCTTCACAATTCGCAAACAAAGAATAGTCCATATATTAGGACATCCAGCCCAAAAACCTCAAGTACCAGAACTCCCATACCCGATCTCAACTACGCTACTCGAATGGCTGATATGTCACGCATACTCCATCATCTTACTGAAGCACCCAATTAGATTTTTTTCTGGCCGCATAACAAAACCTGAACCTCAGAAGCCTCAAACCCAGCAATCATCGTACCCCTAGCCAAGCACCCGCCAACCAAAACTCTAGGTGCCTTCCTAGGATGCACGCTCTTTCACATATGATATCCCATAATGCTAACATGCTATTAACTTCTAATATCTATCCAGGTGAAAACCATACTGTACAGAATATTCCTTATGCCTGTAGCAGATAGTCGACTCAAGCCATGGCCAATACCATCGAGAACTCTCCGGGACCTGCCAGCACGCAACTAGTCCAACAGGACCATATCTCCCCAACTCAACTGAGTCACAGAAACCGTCCTACCCCAAAAGTACTGCCATAAATGCCGGTAGATAATTCCCATTCAAAAAGGACCAATACTTCCATCGCTATGCTGACCCAACACCACAGAGCTAACCCATTTCTTCGCATACTCATTGTCTTTACTCTGGGGTAATACTTCTCCCAGTTGATACACAATGATCCTAACCAAAGCCCAAATGCAGATAATCCTAGCACGAACCACGTATCCCAAAACTCATAAACCACCGTATTTCCTCTTAAGTACCCCATAATGCCACAACCAAGATGCCCACGCTAAATAGAGCTTCTGTGAATCTGAAGTTGTTTCTCCGACCCCCCTTGATACTGAAATGTAGATCCATTAATGACGCAAAAACACTGTAATCCCAAACATCATCCCATGCAAGATCTCAGATCTTAATCATACACAAATTTTGGGGAACCTTCCAATACCATATATATACATATTTCTGGACAAAACTGATGTAATACCTGACTCTGTAATCTGAATGCCGCTAGTGGACTCCCCCACTTGGCGTGAAGCCATAGCAAACAACATCTAATGATCTGTAAAACTAACCTTCACATCTCGTACAACACTAGTTGCAAGGTACTCCAAGTCATCTACTAGACGCTCGTCCATTCTTGTGACCGTCAAACTCGCTTCCTTCATTTCCTTGAATTATAATATGTACTTTTCACCGAGCAGAAATCCCATGCAAACCACATAGTCTTTAATACCACCAGAAATCCTTAATCAACATCCACCTCGTGATCACACCATGATTACGACGACTAGTCAATCAATTAAACCTTCCCAAGCTCTTACTTATCAACCAAATGCCGAGACCCGCCACACCTCCATGTAAACAACTGAGTAGTCTCTCAATACCTCCGCATCCTCAGTCTAGACGACGCGTTGAGACAATATTTGAGCATCCTTGGCCCCCTCGTAGTCCATTTGCAACATCACAAACTGATGGCGCATAGCTGACACCAAGAATGCAATATCATACACGAGTGGATGTAAAGGAACATAAGATATATGCTTCAAGCTGAATCGACATTGCACAACTAGGAATGAAGGAAGTGGAATTTCCTAATAGTTTCCTTAGCCTCTCGAAGATAAGTACAAACTTCTCCGTACCGATCCGCAAGACTCTACTAAACCTATTTATGACTCGTAGCACCTATGAACCTAGAGCTCTGATACCAACTTTTCACGACCCAAAATCCTTCCGAAGGAGTCGTGATGGCACCAAGTCTCTAAGATTAGGTAAATCTAACACATACCGAAACGATAACAGATTCTACTAAATAGTTGTTAAACATGAATCAGAAATTTCTAAATAAACCAATAGTCTAAACATGATACAATATCCCAAAACAGGTCGTACAAGTCATAAGCCTTTCTAGGAGAAATTTTACATAATGAATACATCACTGTTCTGGAACAAAAGAAAATAATAAACATAAATATAATAGAATGTGACTTCAGAGCCTGCGGCCCAGCAGGTGTACCTTGAAGTCTCCAACCTCACCAAGCATAAGTCTCAAAACCCACTCGATCCAAAGTATCTGGTTCGGCACACACAAAAAAATGTGTAGAAGTGCAGCATGAGTACACCACGGTGGTACCTAGTAAATATCAAGCCTAACCTCGATAGAGTAGTGATGAGGCCAGGTCAAGACACCTACCAAACATATGTAGGATATGATATAAAGCTAACAAGGAAGGGATATTAATATAATGTCAATAGCACACAAAAGTCAAATTACAAATAGTAGTAATGATAAGGGGAACACGAATGGCAACAAGAAATAACCAAGCAATTAAATAACAACATCGTTGGGGTTCGGATTAAGTATAAATGTGCTCAAGTAGGGAAGATAATGCCAACTCAACCAATCAAATCATTTCTAATACACAATTCCAACAATTCTGATTCCCATAATCTCATATCATAAATCCCTTTAACATACATGGCACCTTGTGCCCACATCTTTCCATCTCACTTGGTACGGCAAAATCTGTGTGCCACTCGGTACATAATATCCGTGTTAAACGCTATGTAAGATGTTCAAGAGATTATATTTACATATCATAAAGTAAAATTGCAGTTTCTAGACCAAGTAGAAAATCAATGAGAAAGATGAGTTTATTTTAGAAACCATTTAGGTGAAGAAAAATAATTTTTCAAATAAAATACAACATCGAATCAACTATTGAATTTAATATAAAATATATTAAATTAAAACATAATAACAATTTATTTTCAAGTAAAATAAAAACCTCAGACAGGTCAAGGAGATTAAGTTGAGAAATCAATTGAAGTAAAATATGACAACTATCAGAAATAGTAAATACCAAAATATATGGGGAGTTTCAACTAAAAGTCACACAAGGTAACATGACATTAATTCTTTTATTTTAAATTACTATATTACTAACAATTCAGTAGGACATGAGGTAATGACTCAACGTAGTAAATTCACCTCGAAAATCAGTTCACCGAAATAATAGTATTAGGAAAAGAGCTCAGAAAATGGCAGGAAGGCAATAGGTCAATGACAATAATTCAGTCATCAGAAAACAGTGAAAATCGGAAATACAAATCCTCAGGGTCTCATATGAAGGAACTGAAGTCAATACCATAAAATAGGGAATACAAATTACAAAATATGTTGTGGTGCCCAACCCGATCCCACCATATAATATTAATATCATAATTCACCCTTATTCTACCATATAAATTCACCCTTATTTCACATGTTGTGGCGTGCAACCACATCCCACCGTAAAATATCAATATCATAACAATAACAAAAATATGTTGTGGCACGCAACCCAATCCCACCGTATAACATCAATATCATAATTTACCCTTATTTCACCATAACAGTCAACCCTTATTTCACATGTTGCGGCGTGCAACCCGATCCCACTGTACAATCACAACATCACAATAAAATTATCCTCCCTTATTTCATCTGTTGCGGTGTGCAACCCGATCCCCCTACAATAATTTAAATCAACAACAACAATTCAATAACTCAATTTGCAAGAATTTCTACAACCAAGAGTATGAGTGCATGGCAACAAAGGAACCACGTAAAAATCTAAGGAATACAACAACCTTTACAAAAATAACAAAACATGTAAGGCACGTGATAACTAAGAATGCAATCGCAACAATTTGGACATGTAGCACATATGCATAAAGTCATAGAGGAACTCAACAATTAAGAGGTAACAAAACAATACGGAAGACAATAACTTCAACTAAGGCATATAATGGCCAAATAAATAGTAAGAGGTACAATAAGTGTTAACAACGTCATATAGAGCATGTAAAAGTAGCCTAACAACGAGATACCACATGTTATGCCAATTTAATTAAAAGCATGGGAAGCGAATAGACAATCTAAATCGGTCAATACCATATATAGATCGTGTACCTACTCGTCACCTCGCGCACTCAACTTTCACATAACAAGATAGAATAATTAACTCAATTCCTAAGGGGTGGTTCCCCCCCCCCCCCACAAAGTTAGACAATATACTTACCTCAATTCCGACAACTCAATACTCAATTTAGCTTTTTCTTTACCAATTCACCACTGCTCGACTCAATCTAGCCAAAGACGACTTAAATATGTCAAACAATGCAAGAGCAAACAATTTTTAACAAAGCTGTGATCCTTATACAATTTGTAAAATGTCAACTAAAGTTAACCCCCCAGGCCTGCACCTCGGAACCCGATAAGATTTACAAAACCTGAACATCCATTCTGATACGAGTTCACCCATACCAAAATTATCAAATTCTGATTCCAATTCGTCCTTCAAATCATCATTTTACATTTTGAAAGATTTTACAATTTTCCCTAAATTTTCCTTTAGATTCTCATGAATTTGATGTTAAATCTAAGGTTTAAATCACAAAATATGATTGAAAATTTATTAGAGGTACTTACCTAAAGATTGTAGATGAAATTCCTATCCCAAAATGTCCACTCTCGGACCTAGGGTTCAAAATAAGTTAAAATGAAGCTAAGCCTCGAAATGGAAGTCTTAATACCAGCCTCAGATATCGTATTTATGACATCCGGATCACAATTGCGATTCTAGCAAATGCAACAAAATAGTCACAAAAGCGAAGGCTGACCAGCTCTGTCAAGGTCACAAATGAGAGCTTAGAGTTTTTGTAAAATCGACAGTTTGTGTCGTAAATACGAAGCTGCCTAATCGCAAATGCGATGAAATAGTTCGCAATTGTGAACTCCCTTGCCCCAGCCCATCGTCGCAAAAGCGAGAATGATCTTGCAAATGCGGACATTGCAAATACGATGAAAACCTCGCAAATGAGAGAATAGAGACACCAACAAAGCTGAACCTTCTTCCAACGCTCCGAAACGCGCACGGAACTCATCTAAGCCCTCGAGGCTCTATACCAAACATCCACACTAAGTCTGAAAAACCAACACAAACTTGCTCGCACTATCTTTACACCAAAATAACCTCTAGAACCACGAATCGGATACCAAAACACATGAAAATTACCATGAACTTCAAGAACTTCTAGAATCACACTCAAACGTTTATCAAATCAACCCCAAATGACACCGAATTTTACAGGCAAGTACCAAATGACATAATGGAGCTGTTCCAACTCTCAGAATCATATTCCGACCCCGATATCACCAAATTCAACTCTCAGTCAAACCTCTTAATCTTCCAAAACTTCAACTTTCCAATTTTCACTAAAATACTTCAAATTAGGCCACGGACCTCCAAATCCAAATCTGGACGCACGACTAAGTCTAAAATCACCACCCGAGCCTATCAGAACCATAGAAACTCCAATCCAAGTTCAAATACTCAAAAGTCAAATCTTGGTTAATTCTTTCAACTTCGAGCTTCTCAAATGAGAATCACTCCTAAAAATCCTTTCCGAACTTCTCAAAAATCCGAACCGATGATGCATGTAAGTCATAATACACTGTGTAAAGCTACTCATGACCTCAAATGGTCGAACCGGACATAATTGCTCAAAACGACCAATTGGATCGTTATAATTGGTTAATTTGGTATGGCTGTGCTCGTAGTTTAATAGGCTTTCGGATTTTATGACTTTTGTTGGATTTTGAGACGGGGGCCAGCTTTGAGTCAATTTTTGACCTTTGATTTATAACTTTGTACTTCCTTATGGAATTATTTCCTTTAGCCCGTGTTGATTGTATCGTACTGTTTGTGGCTAGATTTGGGAGATTCAGAGACCGATTTGCGAGGCAAAGGTGTGTTGGAGTAGAGATTTGCTCGGATTGAGGTAAGTAATAGTTCTATATTTGGTTCTGAGGGTATAAAACCCCGTATTATGTGTTATGTGGTTGGTTTTGAGGTGGCGCACATGCTAGGTGACAAGCGAGTGGGCGTGCACCGTAGGAATTATGACTTGGCCTATTCCATGGAACTGTATAGTTGAACAGTTTGTTGTTAGTCGTATTCTCTCTACGTGTTATAGAAATTTGACTGCAAATCATGTTAGAAATTATATTTAGGCTATTTATTGACACTGTAAGGACCCATAGAGGTTGTGTTACATGTTGAATTATCTGCTAATTGCTTCTTGTACTCAATCATAGATTTACTTGCATATCATATCTCAGTCACTATTGTTCCTTGTTAATACATTATATCATTTCTGTTCGGGCTGATTTTTCATGATTATAGAGAGCCCGAGAGTCTGGAGAGATTGATGACTAAGTGAGGCCGAGGGCCAGTTTGTGAGGATATTTATGAGATCGGGCGGCACGCCACAACATATTTCATTGATTTATGCCATGATCTGCTTGATATAGCGCTTGGGATGAAGGAGTCCCTTTGGAGTTTGTACACACCCTCAGTGAGTGCAGGTACCTACTGAGTACGAGTGTCGAGTGCTGAGCGACTGAGACGAATGAGTGACTGTAAGGAATGCACGATTGTTAGGTTGGAGTGAATGGGAAGACTGAGTGACTGTTACTCTAAGAGGAAGCATTTGACTTCATTACTGTTGCACAATGCTATCATATATCACTGTCTTGAAATTTCTGAAAGATAATACTCTGTTTCACTTGCACTTGAGATGAAGTAATTGATTTGACCTAAGTTATTGAACTTGAAAGTATGCCCACCTTCCTATGTTGAAATTAATGTAATTGATATATAACTATTACACCCTGCAATATTACGTCAATATTACATCCCACAGTATTATATTACGACAATGTTATGCTCTGCAGTAATACGTTATGATGATGTCACCCTCTACAGTAATATATTACGATGATATTACGTTCAGCAGTATTAAGTTACGACAATGTTCTATCCAGCAGTATTACATTATGGTGATGTTACGCTTCACAGTATAAGTTATAACAGTATTGCACCCTACAGTATTGTACGTTAAATTTGTCGTAAGGTAACTGACATCAGTCCAAGTAAAAGATTATTTGGAGATCATAAGGATTATGCTATTTCACAAGTGATTAGTAAGTTCATGAAGGTGAAAGGAGGAGCAAGTCAAAGAAAATAAATTTTGTCCAAATTTGGCATTTTGGGGGAAAATACGGCTCGAGCTAAAATACCAGTATTTATGGACTAGTACCATGCAAGGTACCATACGACCACGGTAGTATAACATATAAAATATATATGAAATATTTTAGTAATAAATAGAATTTTAAGTAATTTGGGATAATTTTTAAATTATGGGAGTATTTGGTTAATTACCGGGTAACATGACATTACCCGATTAACTAATAAGTGGATAAAATTAGCAAGACCATACCAAAAAGGGACGTGGCAACCCCTTCTTAGTTTAGGGTGAGTCATAAACCACCTTTACATGTGTCAAGGCTAATTTACAAATGCCTTATCTAGTTAATATTTTTATATAGAAAGAGGAATAGATAAAAACAGCATTTTTTACATTTCTGATTTTGGAACAAATAACCTGAGGGACCAGGGGACACCCCATTTCGTCCAAGAACTCTTAGCCAAAGAGTTCAAGTTCAACAATTGACTTAATCCATTATGTTTTGCTCAAAACGTTGGAAGCAAAGCAGAACAAGTTCGTCCCAGTATGAATTTCGTCCACATTTCGCAGAAGCAGATCCGTTCGAATAATTTTGGGAACAGGTATGTTAAGGTTGTCCCTTCTTTATTTTGGTATGATCCATACGATATGAACGAAACGAAAAAATGCACAAATTCCATAAGTGACTCTACTCATAGAAGTAATAGAAATATCTATGTTCTTTAATTCTCATGTGTCATAATATTTTATCATCTGTTCATGGGTCTCAGAAAAATACGAAAGTTGAAAAGATGTTACTTTATGATATTGCTCAAGAGGCAAAGTGGTCTTATGACCTTCCGAATGATTTTATTGACGTACTTTTCATGCATTGCATTCATGTGCATTGACCCATGACCAGATGGTGTTATATACGCGTATATATGTAAATATATATATATGGAATGGGAAAATGTTACGGCATTATATACGCACCACCACTTGATCAGCTGGTATATGATGATGATGTTGCCCACAGTGGCCGAAATATGATTCAAACGACGTTATATACGCATATATATGTAAGTATGATTCAAACGGCATTATATACGCATATATATGTATGTATATATGTATATGGGATATGGGAAAGGTTATGGCGTTATATACGCACCACCACCTGATCAGCTGGTATACGATGATGATTTTGCCCACAGTGGCCGATATGATATGATGGGATACCCTCAGAGGCTGATGATATTATAAAATATGTACCTATGCACGATATGACATTCATACGCATATGCATGACGTTAAAAGTAATTTGTGATTTACAAAGTTATTCAGACTTACACGTTGAGTCATGTACTATGTACTTTTCCATATCTCTCATGTATTTATTTATGTGCCTTACATATCAGTACATTATTCATACTGACGTCCCTTTTGCCTGGGGACGCTGCGTTTCATGCCCGCAGGTCCCGATAGACAGGTCGAGAGCCCTCCAAGTAGGCTATCAGCTTAGCGAAAAATGTTGGTGCGCTCCATTTTGAGTTTATAAAGGATCATGTTGGCCTATTAGGCCCGTATGCATGTGTATATGATGATGTATTAAGAAAGATATGTTACGTTGGTACTCAGTTGAGTAAGGTATCGGGTACCCGTTCCGGCCCATCGGTATGGGTCGTGACAAAAGTGGTATCAGAGCAGTTCTGTCCTAGGGAGTCTACAAGCCGTGTCTAGTAGAGTCTTGTTTATGGGTGTGTCGTGCACCACACTTATAAGCAGGAGGCTATGGGGCATTTAGGATTGTCACTCTTTTTTCTTACTCTAGATCGTGTGGTAGAGCTCACTTATAATAATTCAAGTTCCGAAATTCTATTTTATTCGTAATAAGACGATACCTACATCCAAAAGGAAGGTTGGAAAGAGAGATAGTTGTGGAAGAGCTTAGTCAGAGGAATTGGATTTTTGTATGATGCCTACGATATGTAAATATGAGGTCTTTAGCAGATCATGGGTGTACTGAAAGGTGTAAGCTTCCTTATAAGAAGCATTAAGGCAACAATGCCTATCCATCTTTATGGTGAAAGACAATGAGAGATTAAGAAGATAAATACAAGTTTCAACAAGCAAAAGAAGCAAGATGAAGAAGGGTACGAGGCACCCAGTTAATAAAGGTTAACAACATTAATAATTGACGCAGAGGAACATAAGCTTTTTGAGTTATATTCAATAGTAATAGAGGTATATACAATTTGTCGCACCCCTTCCAGATATGTCCTATAGGGGTTAACAAATATAGTATAAGAAGATATGATGGTTGAATTGATTGCATCAGTTGACATTTTCGTAGGATATTGCAAATGTGCTAATAGATCTCTTTATGAGACACCTAGATGGTGCACTCTAAAGTAGTGCAGTCAGATATGAGTACTACAAAGACTAGCACTATAAACCTTGAAGGGATAAATATTACCTTAGTGTGGCTCGCGTTCCTAGTAAAGTGAAAACGTTAAGCAACTTGAAGAGCCACTAGATGGAGCAAAGGAAATCTAAAAGCGAAAGAATGTCGTATTGAAGTTTTCACAAGAAAAGGGATATGAAGAAATATTAGCAGAATAATGAGAAGAGAGATAAGGAAGCATTATGAATAAGGTGTGATATATTAATAAAAACGGTAGAGTGTTACAGAACCTATTGCCAAATGAAGGAAGAGACAAAAGGTGATGGGCCTTAAGACAATAAATGAATATAGGCCATAAGGTCATATCCCCATTTCGAGAAATAAGTTTGCAACTCTAGCGCGATTACCAAGAGGAAAAGTTAGACCCCAAAATAATAGAACCAGTATGGAATGGTGAACAAGATAAACTAAAAATAAATTAGGGACTGAGTGATTTGATAATAGTCAGCATCATGAGAATTTCAGATCGCGTTCTGGCAATAATAGGACGGACAACAGAAGAAGATTCATGAGAAATTTAGAGAATAGTCATTTAGGAAAATGCTTCTCTAAAGCAAGCAATGTTAGAAAAGTTAATCTTAAGGGACTGTATGTACCAGTTACATTAAGTGTCACCCTCGCGAGTAAGGGAATTTGTCATCCTTGGTACAGAAGGGTTGCCGCAAGGCGAGTAAGGATCATTGATGTTGAGAAACAAAGCCAAAGATGAAGAGGTAAAACATCTATAGGTAGATCCTCGTGGCTTCAGCTCTTAGTACACCCCTAAAGAGGGGAATATGGAGTGATGTGACATTAAGTCAGAATTAAGTGGTTCTAGTGACTATGAAATGGTAAAGGAAGAATGCGATAAATGAAAGCGGAATGAGATGGTACTTATCCAAACCCTACAGATATGCTACGATTCAAGAATATTGTGCTAGTACGACGTCAAGGAGAGGAAGTAAAGGTTCCTTCCCGAGTTTTTATTAATAAATAAGGAGCCAGTGCAAGACGAAAGTTAAGAAAAAGAAAATAACCCAAGAAAGATTACGAGGAATATTGATATGAGAATGGGCCAACGAGTTGTTAGTAATTGGTCTAGAAGATCCCAGTTATGGCTAAACAGGAGGTTACAGACGAGTCATCAAATCGTGTAAGATAAACATAGCTTCAAAGAATATCATTATAATACTCGAGATATATTCAAACAAGAGTCCGGGTAGTTAAAGGTATTATATGAGTGTTACGGGGATAAAAGAAAGTACCACTGGGAAGGTAGTCAAAATATCATTTCAGAAGCAACCATACAAGCACAAGGGCATGGAAGTAAGCAACTACGGATGATTATAGGCAATAAGGACATCAAAAAGGTCCGTAATAAGCTCACAGCTTTACGAGAGTCAAGGTTTCTCCCTAAATTAAAGACTAGCTGAGGAGATAAGAAAGAAGGCTTTAACCTAAGCACAACGATCTAAAAAGGAAATGGTCATGTAACAACAATCTCGCAACCACATTGTAAGCATTCTAAAGGAAAATGGCACCTACCGTGGCTAATGAACGGAAAGTAAGAATTAAAAGTAATATTCGAGATCATATGAGTTGTATGAAAACTCTAGCATGTGTGGGCACTAAGATAAGCTAAGTATAGACGCAATAAGGGGTAGAAAGACCAGGAAAAGTAATAACTTATGTTGAAAGAAAGCTAAGAGGGAACGAAAGAATCATTCGATCAATGATCCAGAGTTAGTACATTATGGATACACTCAAGATTTTGGAACATTATCCAGGCAACATATTTGTTGACAATCATACAGCCATAAAAGACTCCGGTATAAGTTAAAAGAAACAATTGAGCCCAGGGCATAGACAACGGATTGAATTGTTAGAAGATTATATCATGTATATTCCATAACGTCCATGAAAGGTTAAGGTAATAACTGATACCAGGAACCACAGATCGAAAGATAGCTTAAGCCGACATAAAAGCCGATCAGAAGGAGGAAACTAAAGAGTTACAGCACGCAAATAAATCAGGAGTCTGATTATTGGACCTAGCAAAATAGAAATATTGTGATCGAGAACATTGCAGGATGTCCCTTAAAATCAGAGGTACGAGAGATATAGTACAACAACCATAGTCTATAACGGCTCTATGATGAAGCTAGTTAAAAAAAAGTAACAGCCTCCGAAAGGAGTCAGCATAAAGCTCCCACCGGATTGTAGGATTATAATAGAGCTTCAATTTGTGGTGTGAATCATACCTATGTAGAAGGAAGGTTATGAAAGAGGTAGAAGATATGATGCGCGCTTTTAAGGTAAGTAAGGTAAAGGTGAACAACGTACGAGATATTCAAAGGCAGAATATCTGAATAGTTCATACTTTGGATAGAAGGATAGAAGTGCTGGGATTTAATATCCAAGAATGATAGCGGCATAGTCAGTGGCATATCTCATAGCCTATGGTTCTAGGTATCGAGGAGGCTAATTAAGACATTAAAGAAGAGTTAGAGACAATGTGGTGTCTCGCTTGATGTCCTAGAATGACATAAGGAAATCTATGATGCAAGCAAGTTGAAAGGTTGCAAGTAAAATAAATAGAGTTGTGTAGGTCGCAAGCCATTGTATGGTGAAGCGACAAGGTTCTAGAAGACAAGAGTAAGGATAGGAAGGGGCGAGTGAGAAGGTAACGAAAATAGATAAGTCCTCAGGATTAAGACCACGAAAACAAGAAAAGCAGATGGTTTCTCTAAATTATACAAAGCTCAATATAGCCTGAATAAACTCAAAGGAGTCTAAGACTAATAGCATTTAGAATACCACCCCAGTAATAAAATGAGGGTGTAATTGTGATAGATAAAAGATGACATTTGGGCCTTCGATTGAGTAATGATTCAACGAAGAAAAGAAACGGATCTTATGAATTGGACATGATTAAAGTACCCACGCAAAGTGAATCACATTGGGATGCTGTGAGGTACGGTAATGAAATTAGGGTATTGCCCAGGTGGATCAATCTAATCATTTCAGACGTTCCCGGATAAAACATGAATCCTAGAAGCAATATTACATAAAATGTTAAGTTATCAGTGGTATATTGTAGATCAATATTAAGGTGAATCAATAATAGATAGACAAGAGTTACAAAGTATGAGATAAGATTAGGCCGTCATTCTAAAGATGAACAGTAATGAGGAAGCATTAAAGGACTTAGATTTATACATATGGAATGAGCAACGAGAGTAAGCTGGGATTTGGTAGCAAACCTCAGCAACGATAAATTAAAGTAAGAGTTATGGCAGTAAATTCATACGGATGGTTAAACGGACCTATGCGATAAGATATAACAATATTCCTGAATTCAACCAGGTACCGAGCGAAGAACTTAAGTATACTCAAAAATGCCCAAAGGGACATCTTATCAAGCTCTACATGTGAAGCCTAGAGATTAGTCACAATTACAAGATCAAAACTATACAAATTGCATGATGAAAGGTAGTAACAGTTACGAGATTGGAAGGATTCCGACTATAAGTTGTGGTGTGAGAAGGAGGCTTAAGGGGGAATGCCCGAGACTTTGGACTTATTCACAGAACAATCGCCTAGACGGCAAGGAAAGTTCTAAAGTATTTGGAAGATATAAGTTAAGAAAATGATAAGAGCATTTTTCAACATTCGAGGACGAATGTTCCAAAGGGGGGAATGATGTTACACCCTGCAATATTACGTCAATATTACATCCCACAGTATTATATTACGACAATGTTATGCTTTGCAGTAATATGTTATGATGATGTCACCCTCTACAGTAATATATTACGATGATATTACGTTCAGCAGTATTAAGTTACGACAGTGTTCTATCCAGCAGTATTACATTATGGTGATGTTACGCTTCACAGTAATAAGTTATAACAGTGTTGCACCCTGCAGTATTGTACGTTAAATTTGTCGTAAGGTAACTGACATCAGTCCAAGTAAAAGATTATTTGGAGACATAAGGATTATGCTATTTCACAAGTGATTAGTAAGTTTATGAAGGTGAAAGGAGAGCAAGTCAAAGAAAATAAATTTTGTCCAAATTTGGCATTTTGGGGTAAAATACGGCTCGAGCTAAAATACCCAGTATTTATGGACTAGTACCATGCAAGCTACCATACGACCACGGTAGTATAACATATAAAATATATATGAAATATTTTAGTAATAAATAGAATTTTAAGTAATTTGGGATAAGTTTTAAATTATGGGGGTATTTGGTTAATTACCGGGTAACATGACATTACCCAATTAACTAATAAGTGGATAAAATTAGCAAGATCATACCAAAAAGGGACGTGGCAGCCCCTTCTTAGATTAGGGTGAGTCATAAACCACCTTTACATGTGTCAAGGCTAATTTACAAATGCCTTATCTAGTTAAGATTTTTATATAGAAAGAGGAATAGATAAAAACAACATTTTTTACATTTCTGATTTTGGAACAAAGAACCTGAGGGACCAGGGGACACCCCATTTCGTCCAAGAACTCTTAGCCAAAGAGTTCAAGTTCAATAATTGACTTAATCCATTATGTTTTGCTCAAAACGTTGGAAGCAAAGCAGAACAAGTTCGTCCCAGTATGAATTTCGTCCACATTTCGCAGAAGTAGATCCGTTCGAATAATTCCGGGAACAGGTATGTTAAGGTTGTTCCTTCTTTCTTTAGGCATGATCCATACGATATGAACGAAACGTACAAATGCACAAATTCCATAAGTGACTCTACTCATAGAAGTAATAGAAATATCTATGTTCTTTAATTCTCATGTGTCATAATATTTTATCATATGTTCATGGGTCTCAGAAAAATACGAAAGTTGAAAAGATGTTACTTTATGATATTGCTCAAGAGGCAAAGTGGTCTTATGACCTTCCGAATGATTTTATTGACGTACTTTTCATGCATTGCATTCATGTGCATTAACTCATGACCAGATGGCGTTATATACGCGTATATATGTAAATATATGTATATGGAATGGGAAAAGGTTACGGCGTTATATACGCATCACCACTTGATCAGCTGGTATATGATGATGATGTTGCCCTCAGTGGCCGAAATATGATTCAAACGGCATTATATATGCATATATATGTAAGTATGATTCAAACGACATTATATACGCGTATATATATATGTATATATGTATATGGAATATTGGAAAGGTTATGGCGTTATATACGCACCACCACCTGATCAGCTGGTATACGATGATGATTTTGCCCACAGTGGACGATATGATATGATGGGATGCCCTCAGAGGCTGATGATATTATGAAATATGTACCTATGCACGACATGACATTCATACGCATATGCATGACGTTAAAAGTAATTTATGATTTACAAAGTTATTCAGACTTACACATTGAGTCATGTACTCTGTACTTTTCCATATCTCTCATGTATTTATTTATGTGCCTTACATACTCAGTACATTATTCATACTGACGTCCCTTTTGCTTGGGGAAGCTGCGTTTCATGCCCGCAGGTCCCGATAGACAGGTCGAGAGCCCTCCAAGTAGGCTATCAGCTCAGCGAAAGATGTTGGTGCGCTCCATTTTGAGTTTATAAAGGATCATGTTGTCCTATTAGGCCCGTATGCATGTGTATATGATGATGTATTAAGAAAGATATGTTACGTTGGTACTCAGTTGAGTAAGGTATCGGGTACCGATTCCGGCCCATCGGTATGGGTCGTGACAAAAGTGGTATAAGAGCAGTTCTGTCCTAGGGAGTCTACAAGCCGTGTCTAGTAGAGTCTTGTTTATGGGTGTGTCGTGCACCACACTTATAAGTAGGAGGCTATGGGGCATTTAGGATTGTCACTCTTTTTTCTTACTCTAGATCGTGTGGTAGAGCTCACTTATAATAATTCAAGTTCCGAAATTCTATTTTATTCGTAATAAGACGATACCTACATCCGAAAAGAAGGTTGGAAAGAGAGATAGTTGTGGAAGATCTTAGTCAGAGGAATTGGATTTTTGTATGATGCCTACGATATGTAAATATGAGGTCTTTAGCAGATCATGGGTGTACTGAAAGGTGTAAGCTTCCTTATAAGAAGCCTTAAGGCAAGAATGCCTATCCATCTTTCTGGAGAAAGACAATGAGAGATTAAGAAGATAAATACACGTTTCAACAAGCAAAAGAAGCAAGATGAAGAAGGGTACGAGGCACCCAGTTAATAAAGGTTAACAACATTAATAATTGAGGCTGAGGAACATAAGCTTTTTGAGTTATATTCAATAGTAATAGAGGTATATACAATTTGTCGCACCCCTTCCAGATATGTCCTATAGGGGTTAACAAATGTAGTATAAGAAGATATGATGGTTAAATTGATTGCATCAGTTGACATTTCCGTAGGATATTGCAAATGTGCTAATAGATCTCTTTATGAGACACCTAGATGGTGCACTCTAAAGTAGTGCAGTCAGATATGAGTACTATAAAGACTAGCACTATAAACCTTGAAGGGATAAATATTACCTTAGTGTGGCTCGCGTTCCTAGTAAAGCGAAAACGTTAAGCAACTTGAAGAGCCACTAGATGGAGCAAAGGAAATCTAAAAGCGAAAGAATGTCGTATTGAAGTTTTCACAAGAAAAGGGATATGAAGAAATATTAGCAGAATAATGAGAAGAGAGATAAGGAAGCATTATGAATAAGGTGTGATATATTAATAAAAACGGTAGAGTGTTACAGAACCTATTGCCAAATGAAGGAAGAGACAAAAGGTGATGGGCCTTAAGACAATAAATGAATATAGGCCATAAGGTCATATCCCCATTTCAAGAAATAAGTTCGCAACTCTAGGGCGATTACCAAGAGGAAAAGTTAGACCCCAGAATAATAGAACCAGTATGGAATGGTGAACAAGATAAGCTAAAAATGAATTAGGGACTGAGTGATTTGATAATAGTCAGCATCATGAGAATTTCAGATCGCGTTCTGGCAATAATAGGATGGACAACAGAAGAAGATTCATGAGAAATTTAGAGAATAGTCATTTAGGAAAATGCTTCCCTAAAGCAAGCAATGTTAGCAAAGTTAATCTTAAGGGACTGTATGTACCAGTTACATTAAGTGTCACCCTCGCGAGTAAGGGAATTTGTCATCCTTGGTACAGAAGGGTTGCCGCAAGGCGAGTAAGGATCATTGATATTGAGAAACAAAGCCAAAGATGAAGAGGTAAAACATCTATAGGTAGATCCTCGTGGCTTCAGCTCTTAGTACACCAATATGGAGTGATGTGACATTAAGTCAGAATTAAGTGGTTCTAGTGACTATGAAATGGTAAAGGAAGAATGCGATAAATGAAAGCGGAATGAGATGGCACTTATCCAAACCCTACAGATATGCTACGATTCAAGAATATTGTGCTAGCATGACGTCAAGGAGAGGACTTAAAGGTTCCTTCCCGAGTTGTTATTAATAAATAAGGAGCCAGTGCGAGACGAAAGTTAAGAAAAAGAAAATAACCCAAGAAAGATTACGAGGAATATTGATATGAGAATGGACCAACGAGTAGTTAGTAATTGGTCAGGAAAATCCCAGTTATGGCTAAACAGGAGGTTACAGACGAGTCATCAGATCGTGTACGATAAACATAGCCTCAAAGAATATCATTATAATACTCGAGATATATTCAAACAAGAGTCCAGGTAGTTAAAGGTATTATATGAGTGTTACGGGGGTAAAAGAAAGTACCACTGGGAAGGCAGTCAAAATATCATTTCAGAAGCAACCATACAAGCACAAGGGCATGAAAGTAAGCAACTACGGATGATTATAGGCAATAAGGACATCAAAAAGGTCCGTAATAAGCTCACGGCTTTACGAGAGTCAAGGTTTCTCCCTAAACGAAAGACTAGCTGAGGAGATAAGAAAGAAGGCTTTAACCTAAGCACAATGATCTAAAAAGGAAATGGTCGTGTAACAACAATCTCGCAACCACATTGTAAGCATTCCAAAGGAAAATGGCACCTACCGTGGCTAATGAACGGAAAGTAAGAATTAAAAGTAATATTCGAGATCATATGAGTTGTATGAAAACTCTAGCAAGTGTGGGCACTAAGATAAGCTAAGTATAGACGCAATAAGGGGCAGAAAGACTAGGAAAAGTAATAACTTATGTTGAAAGAAAGCTAAGAGGGAACGAAAGAATCATTCGATCAATGATCCAGAGTTAGTACATTATGGATACACTTAAGATTTTGGAACATTATCGAGGCAGCATATTTGTTGACAATCATACAGCCATAAAAGACTCCGGTATAAGTTAAAAGAAACAATTGAGCCCAGGGCATAGACAACGGATTGAATTGTTAGAAGATTATATCATGGATATTCCATAACGTCCATGAAAGGTTAAGGTAATAACTGATACCAGGAACCACAGATCGAAAGATAGCTTAAGCCGACATAAAAGCCGATCAGAATGAGGAAACTAAAGAGTTACATCACGCAAATAAATCAGGAGTCTGATTATTGGACCTAGAAAAATAGAAATATTGTGATCGAGAACATTGCAGGATCTCCCTTAAAATCAGAGGTACGAGAGATATAGTACAACAACCATAGTCTATAACGGCTCTATGATGAAGCTAGTTAAAAAAAAGTAACAGCCTCCGAAAGGAGTCAGCATAAAGCTCCCACCGGATTGTAGGATTATAATAGAGCTTCAATTTGTGGTGTGAATCATACCTATGTAGAAGGAAGGTTATGAAAGATGTAGAAGATATGATGCGCGATTTTAAAGTAAGTAAGGTAAAGGTGAACAGCGTACGAGATATTCAAATGCAGAATATCGGAATAGTTCATACTTTGGATAGAAGGATAGAAGTGTTGGGATTTAATATCCAAGAATGATAGCGGCATAGTCAGTGGCATATCTCATAGCCTATGGTTCTAGGTATCGAGGAGGCTAATTAAGACATTAAAGAAGAGTTAGAGACAATGTGGTGTCTCGCTTGATGTCCCAGAATGACATAAGGAAATCTATGATGCAAGAAAGTTGAAAGGTTGCAAGTAAAATAAATAGAGTTGTGTAGGTCGCAAGCCATTGTATGGTGAAGCGACAAGGTTCTAGAAGACAAGAGTAAGGATAGGAAGGGGCGAGTAAGAAGGTAACGAAAATGGATAAGTCCTTAGGATTAAGACTATGAAAACAACAAGAGCAGATGGTTTCTCTAAATTATACAAAGCTCACTATAGCCTGAATAAACTCAAAGGAGTCTAAGACTAATAGCATTTAGAATACCACCCTAGTAATAAAATGAGGGTGTAATTGTGATAGATAAAAGATGACGTTTGGGCCTTCGATTGAGTAATGATTCAACGAAGAAAAGAAATGGATTTTATGAATTGGACATGATTAAAGTACCCACGCAAAGTGAATCACATTGGGATGTTGTGAGGTACGGTAATGAAAGTAGGGTATTGCCCAGATGGATCAATCTAATCATTTCAGACGTTCCCAGATAAAACGTGAATCTTAGAAGAAATATTACATAAAAGGTTAAGTTATCAGTGGTATATTGTAGATCAATATTAAGGTGAATCAATAATGGATAGACAAGAGTTACAAAGTATGAGATAAGATTAGGCCGTCATTCTAAAGATGAGCAGTAATGAGGAAGTATTAAAGGACTTAAATTTATACATATGGAATGAGCAACGAGAGTAAGCTGGGATTTGGTAGCAAACCTCAGCAACGATAAATTAAAGTAATAGTTATGGCAGTAAATTCATACGGATGGTTAAACGGACCTATGCGATAAGATATAACAATATTCCTGAATTCAACCAGGTACCGAGCGAAGAACTTAAGTATACTCAAAAATGCCCAAAGGGACATCTTATCAAGCTCTACATGTGAAGCCTAGAGATTGGGCACAATTACAAGATCAAAACTATACAAGCTGCATGATGAAAGGTAGTAACAGTTACGAGATTGGAAGGATTCCGACTACAAGTTGTGGTGTGAGAAGGAGGCCTAAGGGGGAATGCCCGAGACGTTGGACTTATTCACAGAACAATCGCCTAGATGGCAAGAAAAGTTCTAAAGTATTCAGAAGATATAAGTTAAGAAAATGATAAGAGCATTTGTCAACATTCGAGGACGAATATTTCAAAGGGGGGAATGATGTTACACCCTGCAATATTACGTCAATATTACATCCCACAGTATTATATTACGACAATGTTATGCTCTGCAGTAATATGTTATGATGATGTCACCCTCTGCAGTAATATATTACGATGATATTACGTTCAGCAGTATTAAGTTACGACAGTGTTCTATCCAGCAGTATTACATTATGGTGATGTTATACTTCACAGTATAAGTTATAACAGTGTTGCACCCTGCAGTATTGTACGTTAAATTTGTCGTAAGGTAACTGACATCAGTCCAAGTAAAAGATTATTTGGAGATCATAAGGATTATGCTATTTCACAAGTTATTAGTAAGTTCATGAAGGTGAAAGGGGGATCAAGTCAAAGAAAATAAATTTTGTCCAAATTTGGCAATTTGGGGTAAAATACGGCCCGAGCTAAAATACCCAGTATTTATGGACTAGTACCATGCAAGGTACCATACGAACACGGTAGTATAACATATAAAATATATATGAAATATTTTAGTAATAAATAGAATTTTAAGTAATTTGGGATAATTTTTAAATTATGGAGGTATTTGGTTAATTACCGGGTAACATGACATTACCCGATTAACTAATAAGTGGATAAAATTAACAAGATCATACCAAAAAGGGACGTGGCAGCCCCTTCTTAGTTTAGGGTGAGTCATAAACCACCTTTACATGTGTCAAGGCTAATTTACAAATGCCTTATCTAGTTAAGATTTTTATATAGAAAGAGGAATAGATAAAAACAACATTTTTTACATTTCTGATTTTGGAACAAAGAACGTGAGGGACCAGGGGACACCCCATTTCGTCCAAGAACTCTTAGCCAAAGAGTTCAAGTTCAACAATTGACTTTATCCATTATGTTTTGCTCATAACGTTGGAAGCAAAGCAGAACAAGTTTGTCCCAGTATGAATTTCGTCCACATTTCGCAGAAGCCGATCCGTTCGAATAATTTCGGGAACAAGTATGATAAGGTTGTCCCTTCTTTCTTTTGGCATGATCCATACGATATGAATGAAACGTGCAAATGCACAAATTCCATATGTGACTCTACTCATAGAAGTAATAGAAATATCTATGTTCTTTAATTCTCATGTGTCATAATATTTTATCATCTGTTCATCGGTCTCAGAAAAATACGAAAGTTGAAAAGATGTTACTTTATGATATTGCTCAAGAGGCAAAGTGGTCTTATGACCTTCCGAATGATTTTATTGACATACTTTTCATGAATTGCATTCATGTGCATTGACCCATGACCAGATGGAGTTATATACGCGTATATATGTAAATATATGTATATGGAATGGGAAAAGGTTACGGCGTTATATATGCACCACCACCTGATCAGCTTGTATATGATGATGATGTTGCCCACAGTGGCCGAAATATGATTCAAACGGCGTTATATATGCATATATATATAAGTATGATTCAAACGGCGTTATATACGCGTATATATGTATGTATATATGTATATGGGATATGGGAAAGGTTATGACATTATATACGCACCACCACCTGATCAGCTGGTATACGATGATGATTTTTCCCACAGTGGCCGATATGATATGATGGGATGCCCTCAGAGGCTGATGATATTATGAAATATGTACCTATGCACGACATGACATTCATACGCATATGCATGATGTTAAAAGTAATTTATGATTTACAAAGTTATTCAGACTTACACGTTGAGTCATGTACTCTATATATCTTCCATATCTCTCATGTATTTATTTATGTGCCTTACATACTTAGTACATTATTCGTACTAATGTCCCTTTTGCTTGGGGACGCTGCGTTTCATGCCCGCAGGTCCCGATAGACAGGTCGAGAGCCCTCCAAGTAGGCTATCAGCTCAGCGAAAGATGTTGGTGCGCTCCATTTGCTTCGAGTTGCTCGTTTGGTTAGTATGATTTAGACGTGTATTGTTTGGTATGGCGGGACTCTGTCCCGACCCTTATGACATTTATGTATTCTTAGAGGCTTGTAGACATATGTCGTGTACATAAAAGATTGTACGGCCTTGTAGGCCTATGTTTCGAGTTTATAAAGAATCATGTTGGCCTATTAGGCCCGTATGCATGTGTATATGATGATGTATTAAGAAAGATACGTTACGTTGGTACTCAGTTGAGTAAGGTACCTGGTACCCGTTCCGGCCCATCGGTTTGGGTCGTGACAATAACTCTGAAGCTCGTCATTACTTCCAGTTCTTAATTTAGTCTTGTTACTTACTAAGTTAGTTGTACTCACGCTATACGCTGCACTTTGTGTGAATATCCGGGTATTTCTAGACACGGGGGGTGTTAATTCCTTTGCACAGTTGATCGTTGGGAGATTTTAAGGTAGCTCCCGGCATTTCGCAGACCTTGTCTCTCCTTCCTTATCTTTCCACTTATTGTATTTAGTCCCAGACTATCATAGACGGTATTTTCCACACTTGTGATGTATAGATTCTCATGAACTCTGTGGCACCCCTATGTTGGGAGTTTCCGCGTTATGTTTTGGACTTTCGATCCCGTTTATGAGAACTTTTATTATTTAAAACTGCTTTAACTCCTTTTCTGTTAAAAGTGTTGGAATTATTCTGAAATATCGACTTGCCTAGTACTATGTTAGGTGCCATCACGACAGGTTAGGATTTTGGGTCATGACAAGCTAGCAGCAGAGAAGGCATGAAGCAAAAGTAGAAGCAGCAAGCACGACGAGCAGCAAGCAGGGAAAAGTGATGAAAAGGTTTGGGTTTTTTTTGGTTTATTGGATTGATAGAAATTGGGAAAGATCCTAAAAAGATTCTAACTTTTTATTATTCAATAGAGAATATTCTATTAAAAATATTTTTACTATTATTTTATCCTATTAGTTTATACTTAAACTAAATGAAACAAAAAGTTAAACATTTAAAATAAAAGTTTTTCGTGTCAGTGTAAATCTCTTAATATTGCAACTGAATGCAAGCCAAAAACAATTTGCTCACGACCAGAGTCGAACTCTCGCCTAACGACCCAACTTTAGGAAAAGATGCACATTTGACACTGACACCTTGGCCGCTTTTGTTCTACGGGTGGAACTTTAAATATATATACTATTTCTTATACATATTTACATATATACATAGAGTTTTCGCCGAAGCTTGCGGGTGGCGTACCACCCCGAACGTGATGAATAGATCTGTCACTGACTCTAACTCTAATTTGGGTAACTTTCCCGAAACTTTCGTAGCACTACCATGACTTAGGCTGCAATGGAATGAATTCACCCCCTTATTGCTTTGTATAAGACTACAATTGCTCATATCATAATAACTACAGGAAAAACAAGGGTGGAAATTGATCCTACCAGACCAAAAAGTTAATGAGGTAGATGCGGCACTATTTGATTCACATGGGGAGGTGGAGAAGCTTAATCAAAATGTTAAATATGGAAATATTTTAGACTTTTATTTCGACTGCAAAATGCAAGGTTGTTAGATGAGCAATACAGGCTACCACAGCGTAAGGCGGACAGGCCTAGCGCTTGAGGAGCGGCGAAGACTATCAAGGTTGGGAAGATGCTGGCAGATAATAAAGAATGTCGAATTGAGGTCAAAGTTAAAAATAATAAGAAGAAATCTTTTTAAGGAAAGGACGAAAAGAAACAACTAGAGAACATAGAGCTTGAGTGAAAAAATAATTCCAACATTTGGACTGCCAACTGCAGATAAGTTGGTATCCCTGCCACAAGACAATACCCCAATGGAGGTTGTCCAGTCTCAGACTCCAACAAAGTTAAAAGAGAAGGATGAGCGTATGCATATAATGAAGAAGGGATCCTATAAAGTTTCAACTAACAAGCTTGAAAAACAAAAACAAAGAGAAAAAAGAATAAGGCTATTGCGGTTACTTAGAAAGGACGACAATTAAGAAAATAATAGTGGCATTCCCAACATACTTGGAGGAGCAGACCCTTCAAGTTGAGAAGGGACTGATCAATGTAACAAAATAACATAAGAAGAAAGTCCCTTCATCCTAAAGGAAGAGAATTAAGTCTAAAATTCCACCACAAACTTGTCCCCGATTAGTGATAGTGCAGCATTCCCAGATGCACATGATTTTTTAGTCCTGAACCTAAGACTTGGGGAGGTTGTAGGGGAGAAACGAAGCTATAGGCTAAATAATTTGGAAATAGAAGTTCAAGAGTTAATCCTCGGCAAGTTCCCAACCCAAAAACAAAAATTGTCACCGACCCAGCTAAGGCAGAATGAGAACAACAAATAATAGGGATAGACATAGCTCCAGAAACACAGATATAGTGTTGCGACCCTAATTCCACATGTCGTAATAGTACCTAATCCAACCCGCTAAGTTAGCTAAAAATCACATGATATCAATGAAAATGGAATAATATGGTCTAATAACTCAACAACGGAAGATTATCATAAAGATATTTGAGATTAAAGCAATAATGCTACTACACCAACCACAAAATCTGGTGTCAACGAATACACAAGCACTACTGAATAACAAGGTACAAGTAAAATTCTCTAATACAACTGTCTGAATATAAGAACAGTAAAGATAAAGATAACAGGAAGAGAACTCCAAGGACTGCGGACGATATGGCAGCTACCTCATAGTCTCCCAAAAGCTGGCACAACTCAAGTCTCAAAATCACCTCAGTCGAATGTGCCTGGATCTACACACGAAGTACAGAGTGTAGTATGAGTACAACTGACCTAGTATACTCAATAAGTAACAATACTAACCTTGGGTTCAAAGCAGTGGAGAGCTTAGAACAACAATCTAATACCAATACCAATAATCGATAACATTTCAGAATATAAACGATAAATTGTAGAAACAGTAGCTCAATAATATCAAGTTCAGCTTGTTCACATTTTAGTAATGTGGGCATGCTTTCAAGTATAACTGTTAAAGTCGAAAACAGATAAAGTAGGTCAATTATCAGTTAGCATGATAAAAGTACATCTCTATGCCTACATGTCAGATATACATGTCAATCAACAGTATCACAGTAGACCCATCAAGAATATTTACATTTAGCACTGTACGAGTGCCTGGTATAACTGCCCATCAAGCATGTGACGGAATACTATGCATGTGCCCGCTGCTGGCATGTCAGACTTAGGAGGAACGGATCCCTCCCAAGCACTAATCATAATTATTTAGCCCAATAGTGAGGCATGGTTCATGCGTCGCCCCAAAACAATAACACCTAGCCCAATATAGGCCTGGTGTACGCGTCGCCTCAAAATCAGTACCAAACTCAAGCATTTGTCGTTCAAGTCTCAGATAAACACATCTCAAATACTCAGTTTAACACAATTACCCTTAAGTGGTATCAACACCTGTGAGGAATCCAATAAGAAGTATTGAGAGAGATATATCATATACGGATATAGTATCAAGACTGAGAACATGTGTGCAAATAAGGTGTATAACTCAGAAACTACAAGGATGGCCATATCACGTCTCAAATAGCTAGCACATAGCCTAGACATGATGTACAACATGATTCACAGTTCAAATAATCAAACAAGCAGAGGGAACACATGGATAACAGGATATGATACCAAAAAAAAACCCGGTCACCTAGCACGTATGTCACCCCAATATCTTTTATATAACGTAGTTCTCAGGGTAAAATATCCTCAAATCCAAGTTTAGATGTTTTACTTGCCTCAAAACGCGCAACTCACTACTCCAACAAGCCCTTGCCTCGTGAATTAGCCTCCGAACAACTCGAATCTATTCACAAACAACTTAATATAATCAATACAAGCTATATGAATCAATTTCATACGATAAAGCTAAGATCTTTAACCAAAATAAAAAAAGTCAACCCCTGGAGCACATTTTAGAACCCGACAAAATTCACAAATTTCTAATACACACTCAATAACGAGTTCAACCATGCCAAAATTATTCAATTTCGACCACAAATCGACCCTCAAATCGCCAAATCTCACTCTCCAATACATAGTACGAATTCCCGAATTTTAACTTAGATTTATAAAAATTACGTGTAATAATTAATGGGTATTCAATATTTATGGACAGAAGTGATTAAAAGTCACTTACCTCTTCAATCTAGGTGGAAATCTCTCCAAAAATTGCCTTAGCCCGAACTTTAAAATCCCCAAAATGAGAAAACAACTAAACCCTTAGATTTTATTCTTTTGTCAGTGATTTCACATCGGTGGACACAATGATCGCACCTGTGACTCCGCTTTTGCGGCAAAACTCATGCTTCTGCTACATCTACTAGAAGTCCGACCGGTCGCTTCTGGGCCCAAATCCTGCTTTTGCGGGTCTGCTCCTACAATCCATCTCGTGCTTCTGTGCGTCCGCACCTGCGGAATCCTTCCACATCTATGGTCCCCGGTCCCTTAAGTGAAAATCCGCTTCTGCGAAACTTCTTGTACAAAAGCGCACCCACTTCTGCGGCTGCACCTCCACACCTGCGTTCCCAGGCTTCCTTCCCATTTCTCGCATTTGCGTGCACCTGGCCGCTTCTACAGATTTGCACCTGCAGCCAAAACCTCACAGGTGCAGTTACATGAACTGATGCCCACAACATTTCCATAAGTCCAATTCCCAATCCGATTTCAATCTGAATCACCCCTGAGGCCCCCGAGATTCCATCCAAACACACCAACAAGTCCTAAAACATAATACAAACTTAGTCGAAGCCTCGAATCACATCAAACAATATCAAAATCACGAATCGCACCCCAATTCAAGCCTAATGAAACTAATGAACTTCCAACTTCTAAAACTAATGTTGAATCATATTAAACCAACTCCGATAGACCTTAAATTTTGCACGCAAGTCATAAATGACACAACGGACCAATCCCAACCCCCCCCCCCAAACAAAAATTCGATTCCGATATTAACAAAGTCAACTCTTGGTCAAACCTCTCAACCTTCCAAACCTTCAACTTTCCAACTTTTGGCAATTCAAGCCAAAACGACCAATGAACCTCCAAATCAATATCCGGACATACGCCTAAGTCCAAAATTACCATACAAAGTTATTGAAACTATTAAAATTCTATTTCGGAGTCGTATACACAAAAGTTAAACCCCGGTCAACTCTTCAACTTAAGCTTTCACTCTTGAACTAAGTGTCCCAATTCACTCCGAAACTTTTCCTAAACTAATCAAACCACTCAAGTAAGTCATATAACCACGAATGAACATAGAAAAAGTGATAAATAGGGGAAGGAGACTACAATACATAAAACAACCACTCGAGTCATTACATATAGGCATTATACAACTCCGGAATGAGGAAGAAGTTATTCAATCTGATGATGAAAAATGAAGTGGCCACATTGAGCCCGAGACTTTGAGGGGAAGAATGTCTCAGGGAAAGGATTTAGTAAAAAATAACATAGTTTAATAACGTGTCCCCAAGGGAACTCCACGTCTCTAGTGGGGTAAAAGGGACCTTCACCCAGAGCTCCAAGGCGCAATAAGAAAGATAGAAAAGAACTAATTCCTAATGTTTCTAATTATTAATATACTATCTTGGAACATTAGGGGCATAAAGTCCCAACAAGCTTCAAAGAGGCTTAAATATCTATAATTATAATATAAAATTTTATTTATTTCTAGTTAATAACCGATGGTTAGGTTGTCAAAAAATTGTGTGGTGCAAACTATAACTTGGAATGCAATACTACTATATAAATTGTAAAAATAAATTTTGTTGTTCTAGTCTTTTGAGTTAGACTTGCACATACTAGAAGATACATAACAACAAGTGACTTGTTTAATTTGGATGCCTCTGAGTACAATCCTAGTCCACATCACATCAGTATATGAAACATGCACTATTCAGGGAAGAAGACAAGTATGTGATGAGCTAAGAGCATAGAACAATAAAATTGAAGGCCCTTGGGAGAAATAGGGGACTTCAATGTCATCCTCAGTGCCAAAGACAAACAAGGTGGCATAACTTACAGAGTTGACAAAAGTATAGTCTTTCTTAATTGTCTAGAGACTATGGTTTAAAAGATGCAGATTTCTATGGAAATAAATCACATAGAGTGATAATATGGGATTTCCTAGAACTATTTGGAAGAGCCTAGATAGGTTACTTGTTACTTCTGAATGAGAAGACCTATATAGGGTGGTCTCTATTATTTATATAGTAAGATTGGGCTCGGATCATGCTCCACTATTGATCACATTAAAGGTATCAAATATTAATGGATCATTATATTTTTTATGTTTGAATTTCTGGGGGAACATAATACCTTATCTCAGTGGTAAAAGAGAGCTAACAGAAAGCAGTTGTCGGAAATCCACTATGGGTTTTACACCAAAAATTGAAAAGGGCATGCAACAGATTGAGTGTATGGTCGAGGCAAACTTTTGGAGATATCTATGAAGAACCGAAACAATTGGGGAAACAAATATTAGAGTTTGAAAAAGTCTTGGTGTTGGATTGTTCACCAGAAAAGAAAATAGAATTGAATAAAGTTAAAACGAAGTATTTTCAATATTTAGTTATAAGATTATCCGATCAGGGCAGAAATCTAAGTCAAATTGGTGAGGGGAGGGGATAAAAATACAGCATATTCCCAAAATATCATAATGTGAAGGAGGAAAAGATTAAAAATCCAAAGAATACAAGATGGAAATAAAATTTGGAGAAAAGAAAGCCATGGCATTTGCAGATGTAGCAATTCAGTACTTTCATAAGATGAGTTAGCTACAGGAAGGTATAAGAAGATTAATCACTATTGGACTGTTTAAGCACTAAAGTAACATATGTGAACAGTAAAATGCTCATATCATTTTCCGCAATGGAAGAGGTAAAGAATAGTATCTTTTCAATTAATCCAGAAAGTACACCGGGCTCGGATGGGTTAAATAATGCCTTTTATAAATAAAAAAAAGTACTAGTCAATAATTATCAAAATGTATATAAAGTTGTAGTAGATTTCTTTAAAGAAGTAAATATCCCTATGTTTTACTTACACACATGTCTAGTTATGATTATTGATCGGCTCCAACCCTATACCACTATAGAATGGCAAGAGTGGTTGATGCAACTTTTACCCGAAAGGTCTGGATCGAATTCACAGAGAGCTAATATTGGTTTGGAATTGGGTTTCTATCTAATCTAGCTATGTGTGGTGTTCTTAATTACACTTCTAATCATGCTTTATTTTGGTTACTATTCTACTTTTAATCACTAATGAAGAATGAAAATAAGCTAAGTGTGATATTTTTGTAAAGTTTTCTCAATTGGTATAAAGGCACTACGGAAGTGACTTAAACCTAGGTGGGTATCTAACATGGTCTAAAACTTAGGGCAAACTTGTTATGATTGGGATCATGATATAACCATTGCACATAGTTACTCACTCTATACCTCTCGGTAGTTTGAGTGACTTTGCCTTAGTTGTCTTTCTCAAGCCCAATTGGGTGTTTACACATTACAAGCAAAATTGGCTCAAGTCGGGTATTATTATCTCTAGGTTTAACCCTTTAATTGAGGCTACCAATCTATTGAATGCACCACAATTCCTTGTTAGCCTGAATTTCCTAGACTTAATCTCTCTTTCTCAACAAGAGACTAAGTCACAAAGGCACAAATCAGTATTTGCAACCACTAATTCAACAATTAAAGCATAAGTCAAGCAAAATATCACTAACCCATAAACATTTAAGCCCTAAAATTAAAGATCCATTAAATACTCACACTAGGGTTGGGTCACAACCCTAGATAATGAGTTTAGCTACTCATAATCAAAGAAGAAATCAAAGATCGAGATGAAATATAAGCCATAGAAAGTAATTACAAGATTAAAATCTAAGATTAATTGCTAAAGAAGTTCTAAAATTACTCAAAAAGGCTAAAAACGATTGTTCGCGTGCTCTACAAATAACAGATGACCTAAAAATTTGAAAAAGAACTACTTATGCACAGCTAAATTTTTCGAACAAAATTGCCCCTACGGAGGTTCCGCTGGCAGCAAGAAATGGGCTACTCAGCGCTTGAACTACCGCGGCCTAGCAAAAGCAAGCGCAGACCGCGGTTCTTCTCTTCTGAGTTGGTTCTGAACTTGAGTCCGCTGGGAGCGGAAAAACAACCGCCTCGGCGCTCCTTCAACCGTGGCCGCAGGATATGATCGTGGATCGGGCCTTTCAATTTAAGCTCCCAACTAATGGTCTCTGATTCTTTATTCCGCTGAGGGCGACAACTTGATCGCGGCCGCGTCAGAGACACTGCTGCCGCGCAATTTCACTGCGGGCACCAGTAACTTGTTAAGCCCAAAATACAACTCTCTGAACCTTGCCACCGCTTAGAGCGTAATCAAGACCGCCTCAGCGGTGGACCCTCCGCGTCCACATATGTTTCTTCGTTGTCAGTGCCCTTCTTTGAACTTGTGTAGGTTTCACTCTTTTATGTGTTGGTTTTGACTTTCTTGTCTCGTTTTGACCAAACACAGCAAACAAGCACAATAAGTTAGCTTTTGGGAATACTTGTACGCACTTTTAATCCAAAACCTAAGCAAATAAGAGCATAAAATAGGTTAGAATCCCTAGTTATCAACTCCCCCAAACTTAAGTTTTTGCTTGTCCTCAAGCATACAAAGTAATTCCCACCTCCTCAAGATAAAGGAAAATTTCAGTTGTCCTAAAGTAACCTCATCAAAAATCAATTAGGACTAATAATTACCCTCAACTCAAATTCATTATTAACAATACACAACCTTTTTAGCACCATAGCTTTAGTGCGACACAAAAGCATCAAGAGTTGACTCAACTCATTAGGGAAACTCTTTCTATTACATTGGTCATTGTGGAACCCAAACTCATACTCATCAACTCTCCATAAGTAAACATCACTTTTAGATTGTATCACTCAGAACGAGGATTGTGGAAAACACACTCATCTCTCTCAAAAGAAGGTTACAAGTCCGGCTCTAGGTACCATAAGCTTGCCCCTTATGTGAGTCACCACTAATGTAAGCTGACTCAACTCAAGATCATATAGTGCTTTTGTGGGAATGTAATGAAGGCTTTTGGTTCAGGGTAGGATATATAGGTCTATGAAGGTTTCAATCTTTCCTTAAGCACTTCATTTTGGCTCACATTTCCTTGACTCTTTGAGTCATTTACTTCTTCCTTAGGGGCTAGAGAGACACACTGTCACTCTTTCTTGTCCATTTCAATCCTTTTTATCCTTTATAATATTTTCAAGCCTTTCATCTTTGCTTTTATTGAATCCCTTCATTTCCTCTACATTGTTCATTTTCTTTTTGACTTTTTGGCTTTTCTTTCTTTTTCTTTTTACCTTCCCTTTTCTTCATTTTGTATCTTTTATCACTTTTGTATTCCTCATCTCTCCCCCCAAACTTATGTTTTTTCCTTGTGCTAAGGAACGATCGGGTGCCAAGAGAGGATCATTTCAAAACAGATAAAGGCTTGTATCATGGTTATTGAAAGAATAAGGGTTATGGCTCAATAAGGTTGACTAGGGATATCATTCTTTGTGGGCTATGGATGTTTTCAAGTCTCAATTTGGATCAAGGAGAGCCTATAATCGCTTCTCAAGTCGAGCTACACTTAGGATTTCGCCTAGACAAACATTTAGGGAAAGTTCTAGACCTATTGGTACGGGACTTGGACTTGCAAATCAATACCTCACCACTCAAGCGATAGGATTGCTAAAGAGACAGATTCGAGGGCCCACAATAACCTTGGTTAAGATTTAAGCAACGCAAATGGTTCCGAGAAACCAATCGATGATTGTTTAGTCAACACAAGAGTCTCAAGGTCACAACTATCATTATCCTATACACACCAATTTGTTTTTAACCATAAGGTCAAAGGTAAATGTGTTAGGCCCAAGTGAAGCTTTGCCTGAGGTACTATTGTTCATTAGCTACTATTTACATAAAAACAAAAAGAAAACAGACTCAAACCCTTAAGAAGGTTGTCATGCCATCCATCATCAGGAAGAGCCACCCTGTTCACACAAACTCCGCCTTTGGAAACAACCGTGGCATTAAGAAAACCAAAGGCTTATTTATCACAAAAACTTGTAAAATAAGAAGCTACAAACCGAAAAAGAAGCTGCTAAATAAAATAAGAAGTTATGCTATTAAGGAAAATTGCAAAAGAAGTTATGAAGTAAAATGCGAAAAGTAAACTAAATATGTACAATAGGGAATTTAGACGAATACACATAAGAGGGAATGAATATATACATGAAAAAGTAACTTTATATATATAATGAAATTGAAAAATAACAAAAAGTAAAAAAAATGGTAAAGTTATATACATGCCAATAGTGAAAAATAAGCATAAAGAAAAATAGTATCATCATTACAACCCAACTATCGAATCATCAAAATAGGACCACCCCCTCAAATGAAAGCTAGCATTGTCAGCAATGCTAAATAACCAAAAATAAGATCAAAAGGGGGTTTGAGAGTAAAAAAAACTCCCATGGGTCCTCTGTCTGCATGGGGTCCTGTGGTTGTGTCCCTGGATCACCTGGCTCGGGGTCCTATGGCTGGCCTAAGGCACCCCCCTCAAGATCCTCCAGCTCAATCTCCATATCATCAACCTGGGGCATCATTATCCTCCTCCTGGGGTTTCTCTCAGTCTCCTGCTCTGGTATCTGCTCTGTCTGAGTTGTTGGAATTTGGTCCTGTAATAAGAGCTCCAATGGTAAGTCGCCAGCTGACTTCATCTTCCCCATCTCTCCCCTTAATTGCTTCACCGACTACTTTGAGGCTCGAGTCTTTTTCAGCTTTTTTGTCTGCTTGCTTAACTCCTTAATTGTTTTTATTGAACTGCAAGGGCATCCATGATAAGCTTTTGGTTGTCCAGGAGCTTCTTCTGGTTGTCTAGAAGCTCCTTGAGAGACTCCTCCACTAAAGCTGGCACCTAGGGCTGTGCGGTAACTAACAGGGCTGCCACTGAACTAGATAGTATATACAGCTTAGAAGTTAATGCTTGCATCCAGTTGTTGATGCTGGAGATTATTTGGTTCAACATATGAGCAGTCAATGGATATGCTGATGAGGAAGGCATGGAAGTAGATGGTCCGGGGGCAGGATCTGATATGGTAGTGGGAGGCTGTGAAGTAGTGACTACCACTACTGGCTCTTCAGACTGGCCAGTAGAAGTAGTAGCTTTTCCCTTGTATTTGGGGTTACGGGGACCCTGAAGGCTGTACCATGAGAAGGGCTTCTTGGGCTTCACCTTGATATCATAATCCCCTTTCTCTACCTCCTGATCTTCCAAGTACATGGTGAGGAAGTTCGGAAAGGGGTAAGATCTATCACCCTCATTGACCACTCTAGTGATCACCCTAAACATGATATTCCTGATATTGATTGGGAATCCCGCCATGATAGCCGCCACTACAATCGCCTGGGAAAGCGGCATGTCACTATCGTGAGTAGTGGGGTCTGGTTTGCTACACACAAATGTCTCCCAGCCTTTTGCCTCGAAGTTCAGGGTGTTCCTGTAGATAGGAATCCTCATTGCCAACCAAGCTGGAGTAGTATCCGGGAGAGCTAGTAGTGATGCCAACCACGGGCGGGCTGCCTCATTCATAGCCACTTTCTCTAAGTACAATGACTCATCTTCGTCATTGAATCTAAGATAATCATTCAGAGTCTTCCCATCAAACTTGACCTTCAGAGCCAACTCGAGCTAGAAGTTTGTTCCGATTTACCTACAGCCTTTTGGGAAAGAAAAAGGCACATAATCCACCTACCTTACATAAAGGAATTTAATGAACAAAATATACCTACTAAGGCAAGACCTATTCAGATGAATCATGACTTAATGGAAGTCTGTAAAACGGAAATAGGTGATCTTCTCCAAAAGAAGATTATTAGGCCTTCTAAATCCCCTTGGAGCTGTGCAGCTTTCTACGTTAACAACAACGCAGAAAAGGAAAGAGGAGCTCCTAGGTTAGTAATTAACTATAAACCTTTAAATAAGGTATTACAATGGATTAGGTATCCGATACCTAATAAAAGAGATTTATTAAAAAGAACTTATAAAGTTAATATTTATAGCAAATTCGATATGAAATCAGGATTTTGGCAAATTCAAATTGCTGAAGAAGATAAATATAAAACTGCCTTTAATGTCCCATTTGGACAATATGAATGGAACGTAATGCCTTTTGGGTTAAAAAATACCCCATCTGAATTCCAAAATGTGATGAATAATATATTTAACCCTTATAGTAATATGTCAATAGTTTATATTGACGATGTATTAGTATTCTCAGAGGACATAGATTCTCACTTTAAACACCTTAATATTTTTTTCAAAATAATAAAACACAATTGTTTGGTAGTCAGTGCTAAGAAGATTAAGTTATTCCAAACAACCATTAGATTCTTAGGGCACGACTTATATCAAGGTACTTATAAACCAATTTGTAGAGCCATTGAGTTCTCCTCTAAGTTTCCTGACTAAATCACAGATAAAACACAATTACAGAGGTTCTTAGGAAGCCTTAACTACGTAGCAGATTTTATTCCTAACATTAGAAAAATCTGTGAACCCCTCTACAAGCGCCTTAGAAAAAACACGGTCCCCTGGAGTCTAGAACAAACCAACACAGTCCAAAGGGTCAAGTCCATTGTTCAAAAACTCCCGTGTCTAGGGATTCCAAATCCTGAAGCATTTATGATAGTCGAAACCGACACTTCTGATGAAGGGTACGGTGGTATTCTAAAACAACGAATTTCTTCAGAATCTCTCGAACAGTTAGTTCGTTTCACTTCTGGTATCTGGAATCCGGCTCAAAAGAATTATAGTGCAGTCAAAAAGGAAATTTTGTCTATAGTACTATGTATTACAAAGTTTCAAGACGATTTAATAAACAAAGAATTTTTATTAAGAGTTGATTGTAAGTCAGCTAAAGAGATTTTACAAAAGGATGTTAAAATCCTTATTTCAAAACAAATTTTTGCTAGATGGCAAGCTTTACTGTCTAGTTTTGATTTTGAAATTGAATTTATAAAAGGAGAACAAAACTCTTTGCCTGATTTTCTAACCAGAGAATTCTTACAGGGAAAAAATGAGACCACAAAAGGGTCCCTTCAGGGCCTCTCCGAAAAGGGAAATAAGTATTCTGCTCTTGCAGAATTCCCACAATTACCAGTGAGACCAATGTGACTACCACCGGTGAGACCACCCGTGAGATCACTACTAGATATAATGGTTACCCCTCCGAGAGTACCCACTACTGATAAAACCTCTGCCATGACAGTTCTTGGATCTATCCCACAAAGAACATGTCCATTTCAACAGGCTTCCTCAAAAGCCTCCACCAGCCAAGCGGTAAAAACCTTGACAAGTGCTGATTACGAAATGAAGGTTCCAGAAACCTTCGCCCAAGCAGTTAATCCTCACACCCCCTCAAAAGCGGAAAATAAAAGACCGGTTTCCTCATAGAAGGAAACGTTTGAGTTAATTGCAAAGGAACCAGTTAAAGTTTTAGCCCTAGATAAAGGCTATGAAAACCTTGACCTAGCATATCTAATTCGTCCCTGTTACACAGACAGAAACTATGTTGATACCTGTGATCCCCTAAAAACAAGGAGATACTACGAAGTAATTCTTACAGATACTAAGTCTGTTACTTTTGAACACACTTTCTATGATGAAAGAGATCCTACTAGTATTAGGATTTCAAAAATGACCATCAACAAAATCTTAAGCCCATTTGAATGGAATATGGATCATTTGCACACACCTATAGCTAGGCTGCTGAATCATCTTTTGATTCTTCTATAATTGAATCATTTAATTTTGAAGTGTTGTCAGAATTATTACCATCTTCTTCTTCGTTGAAGAATTTTTGATTAATCGTTTTTCCCTTATTCACTTGGGATAATATTTTATCAGTAATATTTTCCATTTCGATTTTATTAAGTCTAAGCTTAATATCTTTTAATTCTTCTTTTACTGATTTAAGTTCAGTCTGAAGATGTTGGACTGTAGTGGGTTCTTCTGTTTTAAAAGAAAATATATCCATCACTTTCTTCATATCAAAAGGTTTTATCTGTGGTCGATTTCCCTTTTGTTTAACCATAATATTTTTTAATTCAATTAGATACTTTTTCTTTAAGTCATCATCATCAATGTGTTCGATGATGTCGAATAAGACTTCTTTGGAGTCTTCTGAAATTACTCTAAGTGAGTTTTGGCTACACACGCAAATTGCGCCAGTACAGTTACAGCTGTCTTCTATTGAGCTGTTACTGTCTGAATCATATGCGACATTGATAAGTTCATTGTCACTATCCGAATAACTATCAGTGGATGAGGATGATGAAGACGATGAACTGTTATCATTATCTACTAGAATAGCGTAAAGTTTTTCTTTAGTATTTTCGTCAATTTCTAAAGAATTAACTTTATTCCTTTTCTTTTTCGTGACCTTACAGTCACTGGCTCTACGCCCTGTTTTTTCACATGACCAGCATTTATCACCATAATTTTTCTTCCTCTTAAACCTTTTCTTTTTAGAAGTTTCGCCTTCTTTCTTTTCTTTACGCTTATGGCGTCTTCTAGGTTTATCAGAAATTTTATGTTTGTATTTCTTTGATGCTTTTTTTGAAGGAGCTGCAATTGTTTTGTAACCGAAGTCTTGGCAGAAACTACCAAGTTCAGCTTTGGATTGTAGCCTGTCTTTTTTAATAAGGCTTTTTAGCTTTAGGTCTGTACATAGTTCTAAACCTATAACATTTATAAAGCTTATTAAATCTCAATACGTTAGATTATCATATGGAATTGAGCCATTAAATCTATCTTTAATTTTATATCTTACCTTTTCGGCAAACAGCTTGGGTAATCCACTGATGAATCTTTCTTTCCAGAAAGGTTTATTACAGTCTTCTCTGACCATTACTTTTTCTATAAACATATCTTTATACCACCTAAAATCTGTTAATTTTGGGTAGCTAAGATTATTAAGAAGTTCAAGACTTCTATCTTGGAATAGTTTTGGTTCACCAATAAAATGTTTGGCTATACAGTAGATTAAGGTTGTTGTGGCATCTTCTTTGGCTACTTGTTCAGTTGTTTGATTATTATTTTCAATTTTTACTATAGTTGTTATGGTCGTAGCATTAAGAATTTGATTTCTGTCGTCTTCTGAAAGGTAATTATCCCACCAATTTTTTAATGTACCGGTAAAACCTGATACTACTAAGGTTGCAGCGTGTTTATCTGATGCATTTTTCATTTTATAGGTTGTTACCGCAATTCCTATTTCGTGGAGTTTTTTGTAGATTTGGCCTTCTGCTAGGCCATCAATATTCCATTCAGAAATTCCAGTTCCGTTATGACTGGAGTAGGATAGATAGACGTCTTCTTCAAATTGAATATCTGGGAATGTTGGTCTTCCATAATAATTTTTCTTATTAGGATGTCGAGGATTTCCCATTATTCTACTTACCTCAGGAGTATTAGCAGAGATAGTCTTTAATGTTACTAGAGGTTTTATCTTATTAATAGAGTCTGAGCATTCGTTAGAAGCTTTCTCTATTATTTTTAATTTTGCTTCTCTATCCGGGATGGATTCATCCTTTAGTATTGTTTCATATGTTTTATTTAATGAAGTTAACTGGTTTGTAATTTATGAAGTTCTATAGTCTTATCTATACTATTACTAGTTTGTTCTGTATGGATTTTTGATACACTCAGTTTTGTTTTAAGTTGTTCTTCTATTTTTTCTAGAAGTTCATTTGTAAAATCAAATTTATCTTTTAATTGCGGGAACTTTTCTTTTGAAAATTCAGGGATTTTGATAGTAGGATGTGTTTCTATAGTAGGTGCTACTGTTGATTTTATTGGGATCCCTAATCTGTTAGTGTCTTTTAATTGATTAGCTACAACATGTAAAAGATTGTTCGTGTAGTTATTTTGAACAATTATTTTGTTCAAATCTTTATTTATTGGTTCTTTATCGAGGTGAATGCTTTCTCTTTTGAAGGGGGAAGCTGTTATGACCTCACTTTGAACTGGTATTACTATTTCATCTAAAGGCGGAATAGTGGCTTCTATTGTACCTTTATTTTTAGTATACCATTTGTTAATAATCATTTGTAAAGATTCCTTTTGATTTGGAATCTGCCCTGTTAATTGGAACCATCTAAAGAATTCTATATCACATTTAAGTCTTTTTAGATCTTTAATCCAATTATTTCTGAAAGACTTTCTTTGATCTAAAGAATAGGCATTTACATACCATCTTCTTTAAGAGTTCCAAGTCTATCTATTGTTTCTGCGGATGAACTTTTATGAATAAAAAGACCTTTTGATAGATTACTTTAGGAACAATTTTATTAAAATCTACTCCTTTTATTTTCCTATCAAGTTCTTCAATTAGTTCTTCATCGCTTTTATCGCGATCAAATTGATCGCTCGATAAAGAACGAATTCGAGATACGAATAAAAGTTAATTCGTATCTGTTTACCTTTCTTAGAAAAGGAATAAAGTTAATTCTTTAGAAATTGACGAAAATACTAAAGAAAAACTTTACGCTATTCTAGGAGATAACCAAATCCATGAGAGGCTAAACTCTCAATTGTCTTTAAGGTTTTCCTGTTATCTGTTTCATGCTCTAGATCTTAATTGTTATATACTATTCATTCCAGTATATGTTTATCGTTCAATCCTGTTATCTAGTGTGAAGTTCATAGTGTGAGGGTCTTTGAAAGAGAGTTAGCTGAACCTTATTAGCTCCCGTCAGTTGTCGTCGTCGTTATAGGCCAGGAAGAGCCACTGTTAGACAGGACACAATAGGACACAGTAAACACGTTCAACTTCCAACCCCCAAGAAAACTTAGAACTAAGATAACTTAAACAGGACAAACAGTAAACAATATACTGCTAAGAATAGTACAAAACTATTAAGAGAAATAGTACTGAAAAAGAAAGTAGAAGCCTTAAGGACAATACCCCTCTCCTTGACTTTAAACTCATTATCACTAGGATATGAAACACAGAGCCTTTAGCATCATAGAATCTTATAATAAATTGAGGTGGAAATTCTTGAAACATCTTCGAGATACGAATAAAAGAATTGGTGATTCCCGACTCAACATTAGATCAACAAGATCTATCATTAGAGAAAATAAAATAAGGAACGTAGCCTTATGGTTATTAGAAGATGAAATAGATTTTAATAAAAGAAATATCAACAGGTATCTTGAGCAAAGACAAATGATACTGAGCAATATACGTAGTATTGATCGCTCTATTAGCAGATGCTCATCTCAATATTAAAATAAAATCTTAAAAGAAGCAACAACCTTCTTTTCAATATATTAGAAATATAAATTATGAAAGATGGGTACTTTTAAAAGAATTAAGAAAGGTAAACAGAAAAATAGATTGTGCTAAACACAACCTAAGAGTTTGTAAAACCCTTGCTTCAAATAAGAATATTAGCAAATTAACTCTATTAAACATAATAAAAGAAATTAATTATTATAACAACAATTTAAAAAATTGTGAATCACTAAAAAATACCTATATTGACAATTTGGGTATGCTAAAAACATGTATTAGCTGGTACACCTGTCAATATTAATATGAATAATTCAGAAAGAAATAATACTCTAAACAGTGTTAATATTTCGGCAGTAGCTAATATTGCCAAAATAGAAAATGATTTACAAAATTGGAGTATTCCTAGAGAATCCTTTAGCACTATATATCATACAGGCAAGTTTGATTTTATTAAGAGTTATAATATCAAAACTTGTGAATCAATGATCGCTATTAATAACTCAATCGAAACAATTAAGTTATTAGCAGCACATGACATAAACAATATAGGAAAAAATATAATTTCCTACATATTGGACTAGTACAAGTAGCTGTCAATCCTTTATACAGATTAGGTTTAGACACACCCCTTTGTCTCTTGTTAAGAGATGACAGATTATTAAATTTTGACGATTCATTACTAGGAGTCCTACAAAGTAACCTAGCTCAAAGCCCGGTCTACTTTAATTGTTATCCAAATTATTCGGTTGACATAAACGACCAGAATATTTTAGATACCTTGACTCTTAATATTAAAACAAAAAATATGAATAGTAAAATTAATACAAGAGAGATAGCTGTAATATACCGAGTATATTATAGGCTAATGAAAACTACTTTAGCCCCGAAGGCTAAAATTGAAAGTAATAAGGGAGTTACAATGCTCATGGAAGCAAACCAAGAGCATAGTAATATCTTCGTCCCTAGAATGATTCGATGGGATGAAATATTATCCAAAGATGAATGGCGTTTTGAAGCCATAACTCAACCTAAATATGAACAAGAAAGTTCACACATCGAACAAGTAATTCAACACCCAACAGGTGTAGTAGACTTAAAATTTTTAAGGTCTAACTCAATAAGCGATGCTTCTTCCAGTAAAAGAATGTCCTTCAATGGACCTTCTTCTTCTAAATCCCCGGAGGAAAAGTATAAAAGCAATATAAGCAATGAAAAGTATAAAAGCAATATAAGCGATAAAAGCGATGAAGAACTAATTGATAGGAAAATAAAAGGAGTAGATTTTAATAAAATTGTTCCTAAAGTAATCTATCAAAAGGGTCCTTTTATTCATAAAAGTTCATCTGCAGAAAAAATAGATAGAATTGGAACTCTTAAAGAAGAAAGTAACTTCGAAATAGATTGGAAAAGTCTAAATGCTCAGTGGAAACACCCTGATAACAACATTAAAAGAAAATGGTATGTAAATGCCTATTCTTTAGATCAAAGAAAGTCTTTCAGAAATAATTGGATTAAAGATCTAAAAAGACTTAAATGTGATATAGAATTCTTTAGATGGTTCGAATTAACAGGGCAGATTCCAAATCAAAAGGAATCTTTACAAATGATTATTAACAAATGGTATACTAAAAATAAAGGTACAATAGAAGCCACTATTCCGCCTTTAGATGAAATAGTAATACCAGTTCAAAGTGAGGTCATAACAGCTTCCCCCTTCAAAAGAGAAAGCATTCACCTCGATAAAGAACCAATAAATAAAGATTTGAACAAAATAATTGTTCAAAATAACTACACGAACAATCTTTTACATGTTGTAGCTAATCAATTAAAAGACACTAACAGATTAGGGATCCCAACAAAATCAACAGTAGCACCTACTATAGAAACACATCCTACTATCAAAATCCCTGAATTTTCAAAAGAAAAGTTCCCGCAATTAAAAGATAAATTTGATTTTACAAATGAACTTCTAGAAAAAATAGAAGAACAACTTAAAACAAAACTGAGTGTATCAAAAATCCATACATAACAAACTAGTAATAGTATAGATAAGACTATAGAACTTCATAAATTACAAACCAGTTAACTTCATTAAATAAAACATATGAAACAATACTAAAGGATGAATCCATCCCGGATAGAGAAGCAAAATTAAAAATAATAGAGAAAGCTTCTAACGAATGCTCAGACTCTATTAATAAGATAAAACCTCTAGTAACATTAAAGACTATCTCTGCTAATACTCCTGAGGTAAGTAGAATAATGGGAAATCCTCGACATCCTAATAAGAAAAATTATTATGGAAGACCAACATTCCCAGATGTTCAATTTGAAGAAGACGTCTATCTATCCTACTCCAGTCATGACGGAACTGGAATTTCTGAATGGAATATTGATGGCCTAGCAGAAGGCCAAATCTACAAAAAACTCCACGAAATAGGAATTGCGGTAACAGCCTATAAAATGAAAAATGCGTCAGATAAACACGCTGCAACCTTAGTAGTATCAGGTTTTACCGGTACATTAAAAAATTGGTGGGATAATTACCTTTCAGAAGACGACAGGAATCAAATTCTTAATGCTACGACCATAGCAACTATAGTAAAAATTGAAAATAATAATCAAACAACTGAACAAGTAGCCAAAGAAGATGCCACAACAACCTTAATCTACTGTATAGCCAAACATTTTATTGGTGAACCAAAACTATTCCAAGATAGAAGTCTTGAACTTCTTAATAATCTTAGCTGCCCAAAATTAACAGATTTTAGGTGGTATAAAGATATGTTTATAGAAAAAGTAATGGTCAGAGAAGACTGTAATAAACCTTTCTGGAAAGAAAGATTCATTAGTGGATTACCCAGGCTGTTTGCCGAAAAGGTAAGAAATAAAATTAAAGATAGATTTAATGGCTCAATTCCATATGATAATCTAATGTATGGAGATATAATAAGCTTTATAAATGTTACAGGTTTAGAACTATGTACAGACCTAAAGCTAAAAAGCCTTATTAAAAAAGACAGGCTACAATCCAAAGCTGAACTTGGTAGTTTTTGCCAAGACTTCGGTTACAAAACAATTGCAGCTCCTTCAAAAAAAGCATCAAAGAAATACAAACATAAAATTTCTGATAAACCTAGAAGACGCCATAAGCGTAAAGAAAAGAAAGAAGGCGAAATTTCTAAAAAGAAAAGGTTTAAGAGGAAGAAAAATTATGGTGATAAATGCTGGTCATGTGGAAAAACAGGGCATAGAGCCAGTGACTGTAAGGTCACGAAAAAAAAAAGGAATAAAGTTAATTCTTTAGAAATTGACGAAAATACTAAAGAAAAACTTTACGCTATTCTAGGAGATAATGATAACAGTTCATCGTCTTCATCATCCTCATCCACTGATAGTTATTCAGATAGTGACAATGAACTTATCAATGTCGCATATGATTCAGACAGTAACAGCTCAATAGAAGACAACTGTAACTGTACTGACGCAATTTGCGTGTGTAAAAAAACTCACTTAGAGTAATATCAGAAGACTCCAAAGAAGTCTTATTCGACATCATCGAACACATTGATGACGATGACTTAAAGAAAAAGTATCTAATTGAATTAAAAAACATTATGGTTAAACAAAAGGGAAATCGACCACAGATAGAACCTTTTGATATGAAGAAAGTGATGGATAGATTTTCTGTTAAAACAGAAGAACCCACTACAGTCCAACATCTTCAGACTGAACTTAAATCAGTAAAAGAAGAATTAAAAGATATTAAGCTTAGACTTAATAAAATCGAAATGGAAAATATTACTGATAAAATATTATCCCAAGTGAATAAGGGAAAAACGATTAATCAAGAATTCTTCAACGAAGAAGAAGATGGTAATAATTCTGACAACACTTCAAAATTAAATGATTCAATTATAGAAGAATCAAAAGATGATTCAGCAGCCTTAGTTAAATTTACTAAAGTAAAGGCTAAAAGCTATCATCTCCCCATAACCTTAAAAGTGCAAGATATGACTTTTAACAAATTAGCATTATTAGATTCAGGTGCAGATAAGAACTGCATAATGGAAGGAATAATACCATTAAAGTATTTAGAGAAAACTACACAAAGATTATACTCTGCAACAGGAGAATTATTAAAGATAAATTACAAATTATCTAAAGCACATATCTGTAACGACGGAATATGTTTTATTAATGATTTTGTAATAACTAGAGATATAAACGAAGAAATAATTCTTGGTATTCCTTTCCTGACTCAAATAAAACAGCACTACGACGACTTAAGTGCCCTCTGCACTAATGTATTAGGAAAAGAAATACGATTTCCTTACCTAAATCCAATCTCTAAAGAAGAAAGTGATTACATTAAATCACAAACAATTTTAAAAATAAATCTATTATATCAACAGGTTAATTATTTAAAAAATGATATTAAAGTTCGCAAAATTGAACAAACTTTAAAAACCCCCGAAGTAGAAGATAAGATTAAACTATTTCAGCAAAAACTCGAGCTAGAAGTTTGTTCCGATTTACCTACAGCCTTTTGGGAAAGAAAAAGGCACATAATCCACCTACCTTACATAAAGGAATTTAATGAACAAAATATACCTACTAAGGCAAGACCTATTCAGATGAATCATGACTTAATGGAAGTCTGTAAAACGGAAATAGGTGATCTTCTCCAAAAGAAGATTATTAGGCCTTCTAAATCCCCTTGGAGCTGTGCAGCTTTCTACGTTAACAACAACGCAGAAAAGGAAAGAGGAGCTCCTAGGTTAGTAATTAACTATAAACCTTTAAATAAGGTATTACAATGGATTAGGTACCCGATACCTAATAAAAGAGATTTATTAAAAAGAACTTATAAAGCTAATATTTATAGCAAATTCGATATGAAATCAGGATTTTGGCAAATTCAAATTGCTGAAGAAGATAAATATAAAACTGCCTTTAATGTCCCATTTGGACAATATGAATGGAACGTAATGCCTTTTGGGTTAAAAAATGCCACATCTGAATTCCAAAATGTGATGAATAATATATTTAACCCTTATAGTAATATGTCAATAGTTTATATTGACGATATATTAGTATTCTCAGAGGACATAGATTCTCACTTTAAACACCTTAATATTTTTTTCAAAATAATAAAACACAATGGTTTGGTAGTCAGTGCTAAGAAGATTAAGTTATTCCAAACAACCATTAGATTCTTAGGGCACGACTTATATCAAGGTACTTATAAACCAATTTGTAGAGCCATTGAGTTCTCCTCTAAGTTTCCCGACGAAATCACAGATAAAACACAATTACAGAGGTTCTTAGGAAGCCTTAACTACGTAGCAGATTTTATTCCTAACATTAGAAAAATCTGTGAACCCCTCTACAAGCGCCTTAGAAAAAACACGGTCCCCTGGAGTCTAGAACAAACCAACACAGTCCAAAGGGTCAAGTCCATTGTTTAAAAACTCCCGTGTCTAGGGATTCCAAATCCTGAAGCATTTATGATAGTCGAAACCGACGCTTCTGATGAAGAGTACGGTGGTATTCTAAAACAACGAATTTCTTCATAATCTCCCGAACAGTTAGTTCGTTTCACTTCTGGTATCTGGAATCCGGCTCAACAGAATTATAGTATAGTCAAAAAGGAAATTTTGTCTATAGTACTATGTATTACAAAGTTTCAAGACGATTTAATAAACAAAGAATTTTTATTAAGAGTTGATTGTAAGTCAGCTAAAGAGATTTTACAAAAGGATGTTAAAAACCTTATTTCAAAACAAATTTTTGTTAGACGGCAAGCTTTACTGTCTAGTTTTGATTTTGAAATTGAATTTATAAAAGGAGAACAAAACTCTTTGCCTGATTTTCTAACCAGAGAATTCTTACAGGGAAAAAATGAGACCACAAAAGGGTCCCTTCAGGGCCTCTCCGAAAAGGGAAAATAAGTATTCTGCTCTTGCAGAATTCCCACAATTACCAGTGAGACCAATGTTACTACCACTGGTGAGACCACCTGTGAGACCACTACTAGATATAATGGTTACCCCTCCGAGAGTACCCACTACTGATAAAACCTCTGCCATGACAGTTCTTGGATCTATCCCACAAAGAACAGGTCCATTTCAACAGGCTTCCTCAAAAGCCTCCACCAGCCAAGTGGTAAAAACCTTGACAAGTGCTAATTACGAAATGAAGGTTCCAGAAACCTTCGCCCAAGCAGTTAATCCTCACACCCCCTCAAAAGCGGAAGATAAAAGACCGGTTTCCTCAGAGAAGGAAACGTTTGAGTTAATTGCAAAGGAACCAGTTAAAGTTTTAGCCCTAGATAAAGGGTATGAAAACCTTGACCTAGCAGATCTAATTCGTCCCTGTTACACAGACAGAAACTATGTTGATACTTTTGATCCCCTAAAAACAAGGAGATACTACGAATTAATTCTTACAGATACTAAGTCTGTTACTTTTGAACACACTCTCTATGATGAAAGAGATCCTACTAGTATTAGGATTTCAAAAATGACCATCAACAAAATCTTAAGCCCATTTGAATGGAATATGGATAATTTGCACACACCTATAGCTTTATCAGTCCAGTATAGGCCCCAAATCTATAATTACAGAGATTACGTAGATGCCTGGTTTAACTTTCTCTACTTACGACCAAAGACCCATACTTGGTTCGTTAAATACAGTGAGCAAGCCCAGAAATCCATATTACCCAGGTGGTTCTACGACTGGTGGAAAATCTTTGGAGGAACAGAGCAAACAATGCCTCGTAGCTTCCACAAGTACTATGAGATATTCCTAATAGAACACGAAATCTCTACCCTTCCTGACCACATAAAACTATGCAAATATTATTTTGCGAAACGAATCTCTTTTATAATTAATTGATCATTCGAAGTAGAACAGATTGACAAAGTCAAATATTTGGTAAAAATACCCAAAATCAAAGGATGGATTCCAGAAGTTAAAGAACTTAAGAAATCCAGACCAGCTCAGACAAACTCAACAACGGAATCAGGTAACTCAAAAAATGAGTTAAAAAAGAAACTACTCAGCATGCTTGCAAACATAGAATCAACGGATCCAACTCAAATACAGGCAATGCTAGATACAATCTCAAATTCATCCTCTGCAGAAAGCAGACAAAACCGAGACATGGAAGACTTAGAAGGGAAGATAGCCCTAGCCTATACTCAGTCTAATCATAAATAGCATCTTGCCCTTTCAGAAAAACAAAGGGCGAAGAAAGCGACATCTGCCCTTCAGAAAAAGCAAGGGACAATTGCCTCTTCAAAAAAGCAAAGAACAAATTACCTTTCGAGACAAAGATCTGACCATCCATTATGGACGATCAAGATCAACTCAGCTATTTCTTAGAAGTCTATATAAAGCCTTCAAATGTAATATAGAGGGCAGACCGAAAATTGCCCTTCTTTTTTCATATATGTTTTCCCTTCCCTCTCTGTAAAAGTTCCTTGTACTGCAATTTCCTATGTTCTAAATAAAAGTAAATTTCTTAAACCTGTTTTTATTTACTTTAAATTCCGCATATTTTTATCTACCTAGCTCAAGGCCCCGTCTACTTTAATTGTTATCCAAATTATTCGGTTGTCCTTCAGTGGACCTTCTTCTTCTAAACCCCCAGAGGAAAAGTATAAAAGCAATATAAGCGATAAAAGCGATGAAGAACTAATTGAAGAACTTGATAGGAAAATAAAAGGAGTAGATTTTAATAAAATTGTTCCTAAAGTAATCTATCAAAAGGGTCCTTTTATTCATAAAAGTTCATCCGCAGAAACAATAGATAGACTTGGAACTCTTAAAGAAGAAAGTAACTTCGAAAATGCTCAGTGGAAACACCCTGATAACAACATTAAAAGAAAATGGTATGTAAATGCCTATTCTTTAGATCAAAGAAAGTCTTTCAGAAATAATTGGATTAAAGATCTAAAAAGACTTAAATGTGATATAGAATTCTTTATATGGTTCGAATTAACAGGGCAGATTCCAAATCAAAAGGAAGGTCTAACTCAATAAGTGATGCTTCTTCCAGTAAAAGAATGTCCTTCAGTAGACCTTCTTCTTCTAAACCCCCGGAGGAAGGATCATTTGCACACACCTATAGCTTTATCAGTCCAGTATAGGCCCAAAACCTATAATTACAGAGATTACGTAGATGCCTGTATTTCATATCCTAGTGATAATGAGTTTAAAGTCAAGGAGAGGTTATAGGCCAGGAAGAGCCGCAGTTAGACAGGACACAACAGGACACAGTAAACACGTTCGGTACCCGATACCTAATAAAAAAGATTTATTAAAAAGAACTTAAAGCTAATATTTATAGCAAATTCGATATGAAATCAGGATTTTGGCAAATTCAAATTGCTGAAGAAGATAAATATAAAACTGCCTTTAATGTCCCATTTGGACAATATGAATGGAACGTAATGCCTTTTGGGTTAAAAAATGCCCCATCTGAATTCCAAAATGTGATGAATAATATATTTAACCCTTATAGTAACATGTCAATAGTTTATATTGACGATGTATTAGTATTCTCAGAGGACATAGATTCTCACTTTAAACACCTTAATATTTTTTTCAAAATAATAAAACACAATGGTTTGGTAGTCAGTGCTAAGAAGATTAAGTTATTCCAAACAACCATTAGATTCTTAGGGCACGACTTATATCAAGGTACTTATAAACCAATTTATAGAGCCATTGAGTTTTCCTCTAAGTTTCCCGATGAAATCACAGATAAAACACAATTACAGACGTTCTTAGGAAGCCTTAACTACGTAGCAGATTTTATTCCTAACATTAGAAAAATATGTGAACCCCTCTACAAGCACCTTAGAAAAAACACGGTCCCCTGGAGTCTAGAACAAACCAACACAGTCCAAAGGGTCAAGTCCATTGTTCAAAAACTCCCGTGTCTAGGGATTCCAAATCCTGAAGCATTTATGATAGTCGAAATCGACGCTTCTGATGAAGGGTACGGTGGTATTCTAAAACAACGAATTTCTTCAGAATCTCCCGAACAGTTAGTTCGTTTCACTTCTGGTATCTGGAATCCGGCTCAAAAGAATTATAGTACAGTCAAAAAGGAAATTTTGTCTATAGTACTATGTATTACAAAGTTTCAAGACGATTTAATAAACAAAGAATTTTTATTAAGAGTTGATTGTAAGTCAGCTAAAGAGATTTTACAAAAGGATGTTAAAAACCTTATTTCAAAACAAATTTTTGCTAGATGGCAAGCTTTACTGTCTAGTTTTGATTTTGAAATTGAATTTATAAAAGGAGAACAAAACTCTTTGCCTGATTATCTAACCAGAGAATTCTTACAGGGGAAAAATGAGACCACAAAAGGGTCCCTTCAGGGCCTCTCCGAAAAGGGAAAATAAGTATTCTGCTCTTGCAGAATTCCCACAATTACCAGTGAGACCAATGTTACTACCACCGGTGAGACCACCCGTGAGATCACTACTAGATATAATGGTTACCCCTCCGAGAGTACCCACTACTGATAAAACCTCTGCCATGACAGTTCAACCTCTACCCACAGGACAATATTTATGGAACGTAATGCCTTTTGGGTTAAAAAATGCCCCATCTGAATTCCAAAATGTGATGAATAATATATTTAACCCTTATAGTAACATGTCAATAGTTTATATTGACGATGTATTAGTATTCTCAGAGGACATAGATTCTCACTTTAAACACCTTAATATTTTTTTCAAAATAATAAAACACAATGGTTTGGTAGTCAGTGCTAAGAAGATTAAGTTATTCCAAACAACCATTAGATTCTTAGGGCACGACTTATATCAAGGTACTTATAAACCAATTTGTAGAGCCATTGAGTTCTCCTCTAAGTTTTCCGACGAAATCACAGATAAAACACAATTACAGAGGTTCTTAGGAAGCCTTAACTACGTAGCAGATTTTATTCCTAACATTAAAAAAATCTATGAACCCCTCTACAAGCGCCTTAGAAAAAACACGGTCCCCTGGAGTCTAGAACAAACCAACACAATCCAAAGGGTTAAGTCCATTGTTCAAAAACTCCCGTGTCTAGGGATTCCAAATCCTGAAGCATTTATGATAGTCGAAACCGACGCTTCTGATGAAGGGTACGGTGATATTCTAAAACAACGAATTTCTTCAGAATCTCCCGAACAGTTAGTTCGTTTCACTTCTGGTATCTGGAATCCGGCTCAAAAGAATTATAGTACAGTCAAAAGGAAATTTTGTCTATAGTACTATGTATTACAAAGTTTCAAGACGATTTAATAAACAAAGAATTTTTATTAAGAGTTGATTGTAAGTCAGCTAAAGAGATTTTACAAAAGGATGTTAAAAACCTTATTTCAAAACAAATTTTTGCTAGATGGCAAGCTTTACTGTCTAGTTTTGATTTTGAAATTGAATTTATAAAAGGAGAACAAAACTCTTTGCCTGATTTTCTAACCAGAGAATTCTTACAGGGAAGAAATGAGACCACAAAAGGGTCCCTTCAGGGCCTCTCCGAAAAGGGAAAAAAAGTATTCTGCTCTTGCAGAATTCCCATAATTACCAGTGAGACCAATGTTACTACCACCGGTGAGACCACCCGTGAGATCACTACTAGATATAATGGTTACCCCTCCGAGAGTACCCACTACTGATAAAACCTCTGTCATGATAGTTCTTGGATCTATCCCACAAAGAACAGGTCCATTTCAACAGGCTTCCTCAAAAGCCTCCACCAGCCAAGCGGTAAAAACCTTGACAAGTGCTGATTACGAAATGAAGGTTCCAGAAACCTTCGCCCAAGCAGTCTTCTGATATTACTCTAAGTGAGTTTTGGCTACACACGCAAATTGCGCCAGTACAGTTACAGTTGTCTTCTATTGAGCTATTACTGTCTGAATCATATGCGACATTGATAAGTTCATTGTCACGATCCGAATAACTATCAGTGGATGAGGATGATGAAGACGATGAACTATTATCATTATCTCCTAGAATAGCATAAAGTTTTTCTTTAGTATTTTCGTCAATTTCTAAAGAATTAAGTTTATTCCTTTTCTTTTTCGTGACCTTACAGTCACTGGCTCTATGCCCGATTTTTCCACATGACCAGCATTTATCTCCATAATTTTTCTTCCTCTTAAACCTTTTCCTTTTAGAAGTTTCGCCTTCTTTCTTTTCTTTACGCTTATGGCGTCTTCTAGGTTTATCAGAAATTTTATGTTTGTATTTCTTTGATGCTTTTTTTGAAGGAGCTGCAATTGTTTTGTAACCGAAGTCTTGGCAAAAACTACCAAGTTCAGCTTTGGATTGTAGCCTGTCTTTTTTAATAAGGCTTTTTAGCTTTAGGTCTGTACATAGTTCTAAACCTGTAACATTTATAAAGCTTATTAAATCTTCATACGTTAGATTATCATATGGAATTGAGCCACTAAATCTATCTTTAATTTTATTTCTTACCTTTTCGGCAAACAGCCTGGGTAATCCACTAATGAATCTTTCTTTCCAGAAAGGTTTATTACAGTCTTCTCTGACCATTACTTTTTCTATAAACATATCTTTATACCACCTAAAATCTGTTAATTTTGGGCAGCTAAGATTATTAAGAAGTTCAAGACTTCTATCTTGGAACAGTTTTGGTTCACCAATAAAATGTTTGTCTATACAGTAGATTAAGGTTGTTGTGGCATCTTCTTTGGCTACTTGTTCAGTTGTTTGATTATTATTTTCAATTTTTACTATAGTTGCTATGGTCGTAGCATTAAGAATTTGATTTCTGTCGTCTTTTGAAAGGTAATTATCCCACCAATTTTTTAATGTACCGGTAAAACCTGATACTACTAAGGTTGCAGCGTGTTTATCTGACGCATTTTTCATTTTATAGGCTGTTACCGCAATTCCTATTTCGTGGAGTTTTTTGTAGATTTGGCCTTCTGCTAGGCCATCAATATTCCATTCAGAAATTCCAGTTCCGTCATGACTGGAGTAGGATAGATAGACGTCTTCTTCAAATTGAACATCTGGGAATGTTGGTCTTCCATAATAATTTTTCTTATTAGGATGTCGAGGATTTCCCATTATTCTACTTACCTCAAGAGTATTAGCAGAGATAGTCTTTAATGTTACTAGAGGTTTTATCTTATTAATAGAGTTTGGGCATTCGTTAGAAGCTTTCTCTATTATTTTTAATTTTGCTTCTCTATCCGGGATGGATTCATCCTTTAGTATTGTTTCATATGTTTTATTTAATGAAGTTAACTGGTTTTGTAATTTATGAAGTTCTATAGTCTTATCTATACTATTACTAGTTTGTTCTGTATGGATTTTTGATACACTCAGTTTTGTTTTAAGTTGTTCTTCTATTTTTTTCTAGAAGTTCATTTGTAAAATCAAATTTATCTTTTAATTGCGGGAACTTTTCTTTTGAAAATTCAGGGATTTTGATAGTAGGATGTGTTTCTATAGTAGGTGCTACTGTTGATTTTGTTGGGATCCCTAATCTGTTAGTGTCTTTTAATTGATTAGCTACAACATGTAAAAGATTGTTCGTGTAGTTATTTTGAACAATTATTTTGTTCAAATCTTTATTTATTGGTTCTTTATCGAGGTGAATGCTTTCTCTTTTGAAGGGAGAAGCTGTTATGACCTCACTTTGAACTTGTATTACTATTTTATCTAAAGGCGGAATAGTGGCTTCTATTGTACCTTTATTTTTAGTATACCATTTGTTAATAATCATTTGTAAAGATTTGGGCTATCTTCCCGTCTAAGTCTTCCATGTCTCCGTTTTGTCTTCTTTCTGCAGAGGATGAATTTGAGATTGTATCTAGCATTGCCTGTATTTGAGTTGGATCCGTTGATTCTATGTTTGCAAGCATGCTGAGTAGTTTCTTTTTTAACTCATTTTTTGAGTTACCTGATTCCGTTGTTGAGTTTGTCTAAGCTGGTCTGGATTTCTTAGTTTCTTTAACTTCTGGAATCCATCCTTTGATTTTGGGTATTTTTACCAAATATTTGACTTTGTCAATCTGTTCTACTTCGAATGACCAATTAATTATAAAAGAGATTCGTTTCGCAAAATAATATTTGCATAGTTTTATGTGGTCAGGAAGGGTAGAGATTTCGTGTTCTATTAGGAATCTCTCATAGTACTTGTGGAAGCTACGAGGCATTGTTTGCTCTGTTCCTCCAAAGATTTTCCACCAGTCGTAGAACCACCTGGGTAATATAGATTTCTGGGCTTGCTCACTGTATTTAACGAACCAAGTATGGGTCTTTGGTCGTAAGTAGAGAAAGTTAAACCAGGCATCTATGTAATCTCTGTAATTATAGGTTTGGGGCCTATACTGGACTGATAAAGCTATAGGTGTGTGCAAATGATCCATATTCCATTCAAATGGGCTTAAGATTTTGTTGATGGTCATTTTTGAAATCCTAATACTAGTAGGATCTCTTTCATCATAGAGAGTGTGTTCAAAAGTAACAGACTTAGTATCTATAAGAATTAATTCGTAGTATCTCCTTGTTTTTAGGGGATCACAAGTATCAACATAGTTTCTGTCTGTGTAACAGGGACGAATTAGATCTGCTAGGTCAAGGTTTTCATAGCCTTTATCTAGGGCTAAAACTTTAACTGGTTCCTTTGCAATTAACTCAAACGTTTCCTTCTCTGAGGAAACCGATCTTTTATCTTCACTCAAACGTGGAATCATCAAAATAGGACCAAAATAAGAGGGAATAAATATATACATGGAATAGTAACTTTATATATATAATGAAATTGAAAAATAACAAAAAGTAAAAAAAATGGTAAAGTTATATACATGCCAATAGTGAAAAATAAGCATAAAGAAAAATAGTATCATCATTACAACCCAACTATCGAATCATCAAAATAGGATCACCCCCTCAAATGAAAGCTAGCATTGTCAGCAATGCTAAATAACCAAAAATAAGATCAAAAGGGGGTTTGAGAGTAAAGAAAACTCCCATGGGTCCTCTGTCTGCATGGGGTCCTGTGGTTGTGTCCCTGGATCACCTGGCTCGGGGTCCTATGGCTGGCCTGAGGCACCCCCCTCAGGATCCTCCAGCTCAATCTCCATATCATCAACCTGGGGCATCATTATCCTCCTCCTGGGGTTTCCCTCAATCTCCTGCTCTGGTATCTGCTCTGTCTGAGTTGTTGGAATCTGGTCCTGTAATAAGAGCTCCAATGGTAACTCGCCAGCTGACTTCATCTTCTCCACCTCTCCCCTTAATTGCTTCACCAACTACTTTGAGGCTCGAGTCTTTTTCAGCTTCTTTGTCTGCTTGCTTAACTCCTTAATTATTTTTATTGAACTGCAAGGGCATCCATGATAAGCTTTTGGTTGTCCAGGAGCTTCTTCTAGTTGTCCAGAAGCTCCTTGAGAGACTCCTCCACTAAAGCTGGCACCTAGGGCTGTACGGTAACTAACAGGGCTGCCACTGAACTAGATAGTATATACAGCTTAGAAGTTAATGCCTGCATCCAGTTGTTGATGCTGGAGATTATTTGGTTCAACATATGAGCAGTCAATGGCTATGCTGATGAGGAAGGCATGGAAGTAGATGGTCCGGGGGCAGGATCCGATATGGTAGTGGGAGGCTGTGAAGTAGTGACTACCACTGCTGGCTCTTCAGACTGGCCAGTAGAAGTAGTAGCTTTTCCCTTGGATTTGGGGTTACGGGGACCCTGAAGGCTGTACCATGAGAAGGGCTTCTTGGGCTTCACCTTGATATCATAATCCCCTTTCTCTACCTCCTGATCTTCCAAGTACATGGTGAGGAAGTTCGGAAAGGGGTAAGATCTATCACTCTCATTGACCACTCTAGTGATCACCCTAGACATGATATTCCTGATATTGATTGGGAATCCCGCCATGATAGCCACCACTAGAATTGCCCGGGAAAGCGGCATGTCACTATCGTGAGTAGTGGGGTCTGGTTTGCTACACACAAATGTCTCCCAACCTTTTGCCTCGAAGTTCAGGGTGTTCCTGTAGATAGGAATCCCCATTGCCAACCAAGCTGGAGTAGTATCCGGGAGAGCTAGTAGTGATGCCAACCACGGGCAGGCTGCCTCATTCATAGCCACTTTCTCTAAGTACAATGACTCATCTTCGTCATTGAATCTAAGATAATCATTCAGAGTCTTCCCATCAAACTTGACCTTCAGGTTCCGCACCTTAGTCACAAATGTGCCATTTTAGATGTGGAGGTATTGGCATAGAATTCCTTAACTAGGTGCTCATTAGCATCTGACACCTTGATAGTGAAGTATTCCCACCCCACTCTTTCATTGAAGTGTTGCTTCACATTGGGGTTGTGGGGCAGAAGATCCCGCTCTATGAACTACCGCTCATGTATGAGTGACTTTTGAGGCCACCACTTCCTGAATTTGTGATATGCCAGCTCACAGACAAACCTCTGTTGCCACACCTCTAGGTTTCTTGTCCTTTCCATACCGCTAATGGGAACCCCCTCTCCTATCATCCGGTACCTCAGCATCTACATCTATGGGATAATGTCCAGGTGAGGAAGCTGTAGGTGAGGCAGAAGTTCAGGAGGTAATACTCTCCGCTGAGTCACCAAATGACTCAGAAGAAACATGAGCAGTAGGAAATGTTGGGGGGTAGGGACGTCTATCAATCTAAATCTCCCCGGAAAGTCTGGTACATGTGTGGGCACCGAGTCACCCTCCGAGGCCTCCCAGGAAGGGACATAGTCACTTCCCTCTGAGTGGGATGCAACTCTATTTGCAGCTCTAATGTTTTTCCTCATTTGCCCGATTGATTTTTGTATTGATGGGGTTAACTTAATTTGTCCTCGTCCCCTACCCCGGGAGGACTCTGCTCTCCTCTTTTGTTTCTCACCGCCACCTCTAGATTTAACCATTGTCTCCAAACATAATCTGTAAAAAATTGTTAGTAATAGTGCTAGAAGAAGCAGTGAAGAAAAGCATAAGAATAGTTGACAGTACTTGAAAAAGTTATAGACCGATGACAGCGGATAAAGAAGCCCGGCCGCGGAATAAGTACCGCTGACCGCAGAAAATATTGCACGGCTGTGGAGGTATGGGGATCAGACTACCCACCCTCTGATTCTATGGTAACGCTAAGCGCGAAAAACTGGGCGCGGCCACGTAGGTTGCACCACTGATCGCAGAAAAACAACCACGATCACGGACCCATCTTATTTACTTCTTTGAACTTGCGCACCGCTGACCGCGAGAAATGCAGCGGGACCACTGAGGTTGGGCCGCTGTCAGTGGAAGTTGTCACCGCTGACCGTGGTCATCAATACTTCCAAACCCAGTTTTATCTCATGAACGCTGACCTTTGAAAATACCACCGCGACTGCAGAATTAAAAAATCAACTGAGCGATTCCTAGGGTTTCTATTTATCTTGCCATTAGCGGATATCATCTACGCTCTTAACCCCAACTAGCTATTAATTAATCAACCCTAACTATTTAAGCCTAATTTAATCAACATTAAAGAACCCTAAGTTTAAATTAAAAAGAAAAGAAGAAGATGAAGTAAAAACTAACAAATAAAGAGAAACAAGTACAAAATTAAAGAATAATGAAGGAGTGAAATTACTAGATGTGTAATGAGTGATGAAAAATGGACCTTAATTGTGTGTTTGAGCAGATTAGGGCTTAGATGAACAGTGCAATTATAGCTTGAGAGTGAAAAGATCGAAAAGAGTAAAATGCTTCATGATCTCATATTTATAGAAAACACCTCGGGACCCACAATATTTACTTGGCGCGGCCGCGGAAAAGAACCGCGGTCCGTGCTTTTGACATTAAAGGTATCAAATATTAATGGATCATTATATTTTTTATGTTTGAATGTCTGGGGGAACATAATACCTTATCTCAGTGGTAAAAGAGAGCTAACAGAAAGCAATTGTCAGAAATCCATTATGGGTTTTACACCAAAAATTGAAAAGGGTATGCAACATATTGAGTGTATGGTCGAGCCAAACTTTTGGAGATATCTATGAAGAACCCAAACAATTGGGGAAACAAATATTAGGGTTTGAAAAAGTCTTGGTGTTGGATTGTTCACCAGAAAAGAAAATAGAATTGAATAAAGTTAAAACGAAGTATTTTCAATATTTAGTTATAAGATTATCCGATCAGGCAGAAATCTAAGTCAAATTGGTGGGGGGGAGGGGATAAAAATACAGCATATTCCCAAAATATCACAATGTGAAGGAGGAAAAGATTAAAAATCCAAAGAATACAAGATGGAAATAAAATTTGGAGAAAAGAAAACCATGGCATTTGCAGATGTAGCAATTCAGTATTTTCATAAGATGAGTTAGCCACAGGAAGGTATAAGAAGATTAATCACTATTGGACTGTTTAAGCACTAAAGTAACATATGTGAACAGTAAAATGCTCATATCATTGCCCGCAATGGAAGAGGTAAAGAATTGTATCATTTCAATTAATCCAGAAAGTACACCGGGTTCGGATGGGTTAAATAATGCCTTTTATAAATAAAAAAAAATACTAGTCAATAATTATCAAAATGTATATAAAGTTGTAGTAGATTTCTTTAAAGAAGTAAATATCCCTATGTTTTACTTACACACATGTCTAGTTATGATTATTGATCGGCTCCAACCCTTTACCACTGTAGAATAGCAAGAGTGGTTGATGCAGCTTTTACCCGAAAGGTCTGGATCGAATTCACAGAGAGCTAATATTGGTTTGTAATTGGGTTTCTATCTAATCTAGCTATGTGCGGTGTTCTTAATTACACTTCTAATCATGCTTTGTTTTGGTTACTATTCTACTTTTAATCACTAATGAAGAATGAAAATAAGCTAAGTGTGATATTTTTGTAAAGTTTTCTCAATTGGTATAAAGGCACTAGGGAAGTGACTTAAACCTAGGTGGGTATCTAACATGATCTAAAACTTAGGGCAAACTTGTTATGATTGGGATCATGATATAACCATTGCACATAGTTACTCACTCTATACCTCTCGGTAGTTTGAGTGACTTTGCCCTAGTTGTCTTTCTCAAGCCCAATTGGGTATTTACACAATGCAAGCAAAATTGGCTCAAGTCGGGTATTATTATCTCTAGGTTTAACCCTTTAATTGAGGCTACCAATCTATTGAATGCACCCCAATTCCTTGTTAGCCTGAATTTCCTAGACTTAGTCTCTCTTTCTCAACAAGAGACTAAGTCACAAAGGCACAAATCAGTATTTGCAACCACTAATCCAACAATTAAAGCATAAGTCAAGCAAAATATCACTAACCCATAAACATTTAAGCCCTAAAATTAAAGATCCATTAAATACCCATACTAGGGTTGGGTCACAACCCTAGATAATGAGTTTAGCTACTCATAATCAAAGAAGAAATCAAAGATGGAGATGAAATATAAGCCATAGAAAGTAATTACAAGATTAAAATCTAAGATTAATTGCTAAAGAAGTTCTAAATACTCAAAAAGGCTAAAAACGGTTGTTCGCATGCTCTACAAATAACAGATGACCTAAAAATTTGATAAAGAACTATTTATGCACAGCTAAATTTTTCGAAAAAAATTGCCCCTACGGAGGTTCCGCTGGCAGCAAGAAATGGGCTACTCAGTGCTTGAACTACCGCGGCCTAGCAAAATCAAGCGCGGACCGCGGTTCTTCTCTTCTGAGTTGGTTCTGAACTTGAGTCCGCTGGGAGCGGAAAAACAACCACCTCGGCGCTCCTTCAACCGCAGCCGCAGGATATGATCGTGGACCGGGCCTTTCAATTTAAGCTCCCAACTAATGGTCTCTGATTCTTTATTCCCCTAAGGGCGACAACTTGATCGCGGCCGCGTCAGAGACGCCGCTGCCATGCAATTTCACTGCGGGCACCGGTAACTTGTTAAGCCCAAAATACAACTCTCTGAACCTTGCCACCACTTAGAGCGTAATCAAGACCACCTCAGCGGTGGACCCTCCGCGTCCACATATGTTTCTTCTTTGTTAGTGCCCTTTTGACTCAGCTTTGAACTTGTGTAAGTTTCACTCTTTTATGTGCTGGTTTTGACTTTCTTGTCTCGTTTTGACCAAACACAGCAAACAAGCACAATAAGTTAGCTTTTGGGAATACTTGTACGCACTTTTAATCCAAAACCTAAGCAAATAAGAGCATAAAATAGGTTAGAATCCCTAGTTATCAACTCCCCCAAACTTAAGCTTTTACTTGTCCTCAAGCAAACAAAGTAATTCCCACCTCCTCAAGATAAAGGAAAATTTCAGTTGTCCTAAAGTAACCTCATCAAGAATCAATTAGGACTAATAATTACCCTCAACTCAAATGCATTATTAACAATACACAACCTTTTTAGCACCATAGCTTTAGTGCGACACAAAAGCATCAAGAGTTGACTCAATTCATTAGGGAAACTCTTTCTATTACATTGGTCATTGTGGAACCCAAACTCATACTCCTCAACTCTCCATAAGTAAACCTCACTTTTAGATTGTATCACTCAGAATGAGGATTGTGGAAAACACACTCATCTCTCTCAAAAGAAGGTTACAAGTCCGTCTCTAGGTACCATAAGCTTGCCCCTTATGTGAGTCACCACTAATGTAAGCTGACTCAACTCAACATCATATAGGGATTTTGTGGGAATGTAATGAAGGATTTTGGTTCAGGGTAGGATATATAGGTCTATGAAGGTTTCAATCTTTCCTTAAGCACTTCATTTTGGCTCACATTTCCTTGACTCTTTGAGTCATTTACTTCTTCCTTAGGGGCTATAGAGACACACTGTCACTCTTTCTTGTTCATTTCAATCCTTTTTATCCTTTATAATATTTCCAAGCCTTTCATCTTTGCTTTTATTGAATCCCTTCATTTCCTCTACATTGTTCATTTTCTTTTTGACTTTTTGGCTTTTCTTTCTTTTTCTTTTTACATTCACTTTTCTTCATTTTGTACCTTTTATAACTTTTGTATTCCTCATCTCTCCCCCCAAACTTATGGTTTGCCTTGTGCTAAGGAACGATCGGGTGCCAAGAGAGGATCATTTCAAAACAGATAAAGTCTTGTATCATGGTTATTGAAAGAATAAGGGTTATGACTCAATAGGGTTGACTAGGGATATCATTCTTTGTGGGCTATGAATGTTTTCAAGTCTCAATTTGGATCAAGGAGAGCCTATAATCGCTTCTCAAGTCGAGATACACTTAGGATTTCGCCTAGACAAACATTTAGGGCAAGTTCTAGACCTATTGGTACGGGACTTGGACTTGCAAATCAATACCTCACCACTCAAGCGATAGGATTGCTAAAGAGACAGATTCGAGGGCCCACAATAACCTTGGTTAAGATTTAAGCAACGCAAATGGTTCCGAGAAACCAATCGATGATTGTTTAGTCAACACAAGAGTCTCAAGGTCATAACTATCATTATCCTATACACACCAATTTGTTTTTAACCATAAGGTCAAAGGTAAATGTGTTAGGCCCAAGTGAAGCTTTGCCTGAGGTACTATTGTTCATTAGCTACTATTTACATAAAAAGAAAAAGAAAACATACTCAAACCCTTAAGAAGGTTGTCATGCCATCCATCATCAGGAAGAGCCACCCTGTTCACACAAACTCCACCTTTGGAAAGAACCGTGGCATTAAGAAAACCAAAGGTTTATTTATCACAAAAACTTGTAAAATAAGAAGCTAACCGAAAAAGAAGCTACTAAATAAAATAAGAAGCTATGTTGTTAAGGAAAATTGCAAAAGAAGTTATGAAGTAAAATGCGAAAAATAAGACCACCCCCTCAAATGAAAGCTAGCATTGTCAGCAATGCTAAATAACCAAAAATAAGATCAAAAAGGGGTTTGAGAGTAAAGAAAACTCCCATGGGTCCTCTGTCTGCATGGGGTCCTGTGGTTGTGTCCCTGGATCACTTGGCTCGGGGTCCTATGGCTGGCCTGAGGCACCCCCCTCAGGATCCTCCAGCTCAATCTCCATATCATCAACCTGGGGCATCATTATCCTCCTCTTGGGGTCTCCCTCAGTCTACCGCTCTGGTATCTGCTTTGTCTGAGTTGTTGGAATCTGGTCCAGTAATAAGAGCTCCAATGGTAAGTCGCCAGCTGACTTCATCTTCTCCACCTCTCCCCTTAATTGCTTCACCGACTACTTTGAGGCCCGAGTCTTTTTCAACTTCTTTGTCTGCTTGCTCAACTCCTTAATTGTTTTTATTGAACTGCAAGGGCATCCATGATAAGCTTTTGGTTGTCCAGGAGCTTCTTCTGGTTGTCCAGAAGCTCCTTGAGAGACTCCTCCACTAAAGCTGGCACCTAGGGCTGTGCGGTAACTAACAGGGCTGCCACTGAACTAGATAGTATATACAACTTAAAAGTTAATGCCTGCATCCAGTTGTTGATGCTGGAGATTATTTGGTTCAACCTATGAGCAGTCAATGGATATGCTGATGAGGAAGGCATGGAAGTAGATGGTCCGGGGGCAGGATCCGATATGGTAGTGGGAGGCTGTGAAGTAGTGACTACCACTGCTGGCTCTTCAGACTGGCTAGTAGAAGTAGTAGCTTTGCCCTTGGATTTGGGGTTACGGGGACCCTGAAGGCTGTACCATGAGAAGGGCTTCTTGGGCTTCACCTTGATATCATAATCCCCTTTCTCTACCTCCTGATCTTCCAAGTACATGGTGAGGAAGTTCGGAAAGAGGTAAGATCTATCACACTCATTGACCACTCTAGTGATCACCCTAGACATGATATTCCTGATATTGATTGGGAATCCCGCCATGATAGCCGCCACTACAATCGCCCGGGAAAGCGGCATGTCACTATCGTGAGTAGTGGGGTCTGGTTTGCTACACACAAATGTCTCCCAACCTTTTGCCTCGAAGTTCAGGGTATTCCTGTAGATAGGAATCCCCGTTGCCAACCAAGCTGGAGTAGTATCCGAGAGAGCTAGTAGTGATGCCAACCACGGGCGGGCTGCCTCATTCATAGCCACTTTCTCTAAGTACAATGACTCATCTTCGTCATTGAATCTAAGATAATCATTCATAGTCTGCCCATCAAACTTGACCTTCAGGTTCCGCACCTTAGTCACAAATGTGGCATTTTAGATTTGGAGGTATTAGCATGGAATTCCTTAAATAGGTGCTCATTAGCATCCGACACCTTGCTAGTGAAGTATTCCCACCCCACTCTTTCATTGAAGTGTTGCTGCACATTGGGGTTGTGGGGCAGAAGATCCCGCTCTATGAACTGACGCTCATGTATGAGTGACTTTTGAGGCCACGACTTCCTGAATTTGTGATATGCCAGCTCACAGACAAACCTCTATTGCCACACCTCCGGGTTTCTTGTCCTTTCCATACGTCTGGTCTAGGTATCACCCTCTCTCCTGTCATCCGGTACCTCAGCATCTACATCTATGGGATAATATCCAGGTGACGAAGCTGTAGGCGAGGCAGAAGTTGAGGAGTCAATACTCTCCGCTGAGCCATCAGATGTCTCAGAAGAAACATGAGCAATAGGAAATGCTGGGGGGTAGGGACGTCTGTCAATCTAAATCTCCCCGAAAAGTCTGGTACATGTGTGGGCACCGAGTCACCCTCCGAGGCCTCCCAGGAGGGGACATAGTCATTTCCCTCTAAGTGGGATGCAGCTATATTTGCAGCTCTAATGTTTTTCCTCATTTGCCCAATTGATTTTTGTATTGATGGGGTTAACTTAATTTTTCCTCGTCCCCTACCCTGGGAGGACTCTGCTTTCCTCTTTTGTTTCTCACCGCCACCTCTAGATTTAACCATTGTCTTCAAACATAATCAGTAAAAAATTGTTAGTAATAGTGCTAGAAGAAGCAGTGAAGAAAAGCATAAGAATAGTTGACAGTGCTTGAAAAAGTTGTAGACCGATGACAGCGGATAAAGAAGCGCGGCCGCGGAATAAGTATCGCTGACCGCAGAAAATGTTGCGCGGCTGCGGAGGTATGGGGATCAGACTACCCACCCTTTAATTCTATGGTACAGCTAAGCGCGAAAAACTGGGCGCGGCCACGGAGGTTGCACCATTGATCGCATAAAAACAACCACGATCACGGACCCATCTTATTTACTTCTCTAAACTTGCGCACCGCTGACCGCGAGAAATGCAGCGGGGCCACTGAGGTTGGGCCGCTGTCAGTGGAAGCTGTCACCGATGACCGCGGTCATCAATACTTCCAAACCCAGTTTTATCTCATGAACGTTGACCGCGGAAAATACCACCGCGACTGCAGAATTAAAAAATCAACTGAGCAATTCCTAGGGTTTCTATTTTTCTTGCCATTAGCGGATATCATCTACGCTCTTAACCCCCCAAACTTTTAATTAATCAACCCTAACTATTTAAGCCTAATTTAATCAACATTAAAGAACCCTAAGTTTATATTAAAAAGAAAAGAAGAAGATGAAGTAAAAACTAACAAATAAAGAGAAACAAGTACAAAATTAAAGAATAATGAAGGAGTGAAATTACTAGATGTATAATTAGTGATGAAAAATGGACCTTAATTGTGTGTTTGTGCAGATTATAAGGCTTAGATGAACAGTGCAATTATAGCTTGAGAGTGAAAAGATCGAAAAGAGTAAAAGGCTTCATGATCTCATATTTATAGAAAACACCTCGGGACCCACAATATTTACTTGGCGCGGCCTTGGAAAAAAACCGCGGTCCGCGCTTTTGACATTAAAGGTATCAAATATTAATGGATCATTATATTTTTTATGTTTGAATTTCTGGGGGAACATAATACCTTATCTCAGTAGTAAAAGAGAGCTAACAGAAAGCAGTTGTCGGAAATCCACTATGGGTTTTACACCAAAAATTGAAAAGGGTATGCAACAGATTGAGTGTATGGTCGAGGCAAACTTTTGGAGATATCTATGAAGAACCCAAACAATTGGGGAAACAAATATTAGGGTTTGAATAAGTCTTGGTGTTGGATTGTTCACCAGAAAAGAAAATAGAATTGAATAAAGTTAAAACGAAGTATTTTCAATATTTAGTTATAAGATTATCCGATCAGGCAGAAATCTAAGTCAAATTGGTGAGGGGAGGGGATAAAAATACAGCATATTCCCAAAATATCATAATGTGAAGGAGGAAAAGATTAAAAATCCAAAGAATACAAGATGGAAATAAAATTTGGAGAAAAGAAAGCCATGGCATTTGCAGATGTAGCAATTCAGTACTTTCATAAGATGAGTTAACCATAGGAAGGTATAAGAAGATTAATCACTATTGGACTGTTTAAGCACTAAAGTAACATATGTGAACAGTAAAATGCTCATATCATTTCCCGCAATGGAAGACGTAAAGAATAGTATCTTTTCAATTAATCCAGAAAGTACACCGGGCTCGGATGGGTTAAATAATGCCTTTTATAAATAAAAAAAAGTACTAGTCAATAATTATCAAAATGTATATAAAGTTGTAGTAGATTTCTTTAAAGAAGTAAATATCCTTATTTTTTACTTACACACATGTCTAGTTATGATTATTGATCGGCTCCAACCCTATACCACTATAGAATGGCAAGAGTGGTTGATGCAGCTTTTACCCGAAAGGTCTGGATCGAATTCACAGAGAGCTAATATTGGTTTGGAATTGGGTTTCTATCTAATCTAGCTATGTGCGGTGTTCTTAATTACACTTCTAATCATGCTTTGTTTTGGTTACTATTCTACTTTTAATCACTAATGAAGAATGAAAATAAGCTAAGTGTGATATTTTTGTAAAGTTTTCTCAATTGGTATAAAGGCACTAGGGAAGTGACTTAAACCCAGGTGGGTATCTAACATGGTCTAAAACATAGGGCAAACTTGTTATGATTGGGATCATGATATAACCATTGCACATAGTTACTCACTCTATACCTCTCGGTAGTTTGAGTGACTTTGCCCTAGTTGTCTTTCTCAAGCCCAATTGGGTGTTTACACAATGCAAGCAAAATTGGCTCAAGTCGGGTATTATTATCTCTAAGTTTAACCCTTTAATTGAGGCTACCAATCTATTGAATGCACCCCAATTCCTTGTTAGCCTGAATTTCCTAGACTTAGTCTCTCTTTCTCAATAAGAGACTAAGTCACAAAGGCACAAATCAGTATTTGCAACCACTAATTCAACAATTAAAGCATAAGTCAAGCAAAATATCACTAACCCATAAACATTTAAGCCCTAAAATTAAAGATCCATTAAATACCCACACTAGGGTTGGGTCACAACCCTAGATAATGAGTTTAGATACTCATAATCAAAGAAGAAATCAAAGATGGAGATGAAATATAAGCCATAGAAAGTAATTACAAGATTAAAATCTAAGATTAATTGCTAAAGAAGTTCTAAAATTACTCAAAAAGGCTAAAAACGGTTGTTCGCGTGCTCTACAAATAACAGATGACCTAAAAATTTGAAAAAGAACTATTTATGCACAGCTAAATTTTTCGAACAAATTGCCCCTACGGAGGTTCCGCTGGCAGCAAGAAATGGGCTACTCAGCGCTTGAACTACCATGGCCTAGCAAAAGCAAGCGCGGACCGCGGTTCTTCTCTTCTGAGTTGGTTCTGAACTTGAGTCTGCTGGGAGCGGAAAAACAACCGCCTCGGCGCTCCTTCAACCGCGGCCGCAGGATATGATCGTCGACCGGGCCTTTCAATTTAAGCTCCCAACTAATGGTCTTTGATTCTTTATTCCGCTGAGGGCGACAACTTGATCGCGGCCGCGTCAGAGACACCTCTGCCGCGCAATTTCACTCCGGGCACCGATAACTTGTTAAGCCCAAAATACAACTCTCTGAACCTTGCCACCGCTTAGAGCGTAATCAAGACCGCCTCAGCGGTTGACCCTCCGCGTCGACATATGTTTCTTCGTTGTCAGTGCCCTTTTGACTCAGCTTTGAACTTCTGTAGGTTTCACTCTTTTATGTGCTGGTTTTGACTTTCTTGTCTCGTTTTGACCAAACACAGCAAACAAGCACAATAAGTTAGCTTTTGGGAATACTTGTACGCACTTTTAATCCAAAACCTAAGCAAATAAGAGCATAAAATAGGTTAGAATCCCTAGTTATCAACTCCCCCAAACTTAAGCTTTTGCTTGTCCTCAAGCAAACAAAGTAATTCCCACCTCCTCAAGATAAAGGAAAATTTCAGTTGTCCTAAAGTAACCCCATCAAGAATCAATTAGGACTAATAATTACCCTCAACTCAAATGCATTATTAACAATACACAACCTTTTTAGCACCATAGCTTTAGTTCGACACAAAAACATCAAGAGTTGACTCAACTCATTAGGGAAACTCTTTCTATTACATTGGTCATTGTGGAACCCAAACTCATACTCTTCAACTCTCCATAAGTAAACCTCACTTTTAGATTGTATCACTCAGAACGAGGATTGTGTAAAACACACTCATCTCTCTCAAAAGAAGGTTACAAGTCCGGCTCTAGGTACCATAAGCTTACCCCTTATGTGAGTCACCACTAATGTAAGCTGACTCAACTCAAGATCATATAGGGCTTTTGTGGGAATGTAATGAAGGATTTTGGTTCAGGGTAGGATATATAGGTCTATGAAGGTTTCAATCTTTCCTTAAGCACTTCATTTTGACTCACATTTCCTTGACTCTTTGAGTCATTTACTTCTTCCTTAGGGGCTAGAGAGACACACTGTCACTCTTTCTTGTTCATTTCAATCCTTTTTATCCTTTATAATATTTCCAAGCCTTTCATCTTTGCTTTTATTGAATCCCTTCATTTCCTCTACATTGTTCATTTTCTTTTTGACTTTTTGGCTTTTCTTTCTTTTTCTTTTTACATTCACTTTTCTTCATTTTGTACCTTTTATCACTTTTGTATTCCTCATCTCTCCCCCCAAACTTATGGTTTTGCCTTGTGCTAAGGAACGATCGGGTGCCAAGAGAGGATCATTTCAAAACAGATAAAGGTTTGCATCATGGTTATTGAAAGAATAAGGATTATGGCTCAATAGGGATAACTAGGGATATCATTCTTTGTGGGCTATGGATGTTTTCAAGTCTCAATTTGGATCAAGGAGACCCTATAATCGCTTCTCAAGTCGAGCTACACTTAAGATTTCGCCTAGACAAACATTTAGGGCAAGTTCTAGACCTATTGGTACGGGAATTGGACTTGCAAATCAATACCTCACCACTCAAGCGATAGGATTGCTAAAGAGACATATTCGAGGGCCCACAATAACCTTGGCTAAGATTTAAGCAACACAAATGGTTCCGAGAAACCAATCGATGATTGTTTAGTCAACACAAGAGTCTCAAGGTCACAACTATCACTATCCTATACACACCAATTTGTTTTTAACCATAAGGTCAAAGGTAAATGTGTTAGGCCCAAGTGAAGCTTTGCCTGAGGTACTATTGTTCATTAGCTACTATTTACATATAAACAAAAAGAAAACAGACTCAAACCCTTAAGAAGGTTGTCATGCCATCCATCATTAGGAAGAGCCACCCTGTTCACACAAACTCCACCTTTGGAAAGAACCATGGCATTAAGAAAACCAAAGGCTTATTTATCACAAAAACATGGGTCCTCTGTCTGCATGGGGTCCTGTGGTTGTGTCCCTGGATCACCTGGCTCGGGGTCCTATGGCTGGCCTAAGGCACCCCCCTCAGGATCCTCCAGCTCAATCTCCACATCATCAACCTGAGGCATCATTATCCTCCTCCTGGGGTCAACCTCAGTCTCCCGCTCTAGTATCTGCTCTGTCTGAGTTGTTGGAATCTGGTCCTGTAATAAGAGCTCCAATGGTAAGTCGCCAGCTGACTTCATCTTCTCCACCTCTCCCCTTAATTGCTTCACCGACTACTTTGAGGCCCGAGTCTTTTTCAGTTTCTTTGTCTGCTTTCTCAACTCCTTAATTGTTTTTATTGAACTGCAAGGGCATCCATGATAAGCTTTTGGTTGTCCAGGAGCTTATTCTGGTTGTCCAAAAGCTCCTTGAGAGACTCCTCCACTAAAGCTGGCACCTAGGGCTGTGCGGTAACTAATAGGGTTGCCACTGAACTAGATAGTATATACAGCTTAGAAGTTAATGCCTGCATCCAGTTGTTGATGCTGGAGATTATTTGGTTCAACCTATGAGTAGTTAACGGATATGCTGATGAGGAAGGCATGGAAGTAGATAGTCCGGGGGCAGGATCCGATATGGTAGTGGGAGGCTGTGAAGTAGTGACTACCACTGCTGGCTCTTCAGACTGGCCAGTAGAAGTAGTAGCTTTGCCCTTGGATTTGGGGTTACGGGGACCCTGAAGGCTGTACCATGATAAGGGCTTCTTGGGCTTCACCTTGATATCATAATCCCCTTTCTCTACCTCCTGATCTTCCAAGTACATGGTGAGGAAGTTTGGAAAGGGGTAAGATCTATCACACTCATTGACCACTCTAGTGATCACCCTAGACATGATATTCCTGATATTGATTGGGAATCCCGCCATGATAGCCACCACTACAATCGCCCGGGAAAGCGGCATGTCACTATCGTGAGTAGTGGGGTCTGGTTTGCTACACACAAATGTCTCCCAACCTTTTGCCTCGAAGTTTAGGGTGTTCCTGTAGATAGGAATCCCCGTTGCCAACCAAGCTGGAGTAGTATCCGGGAGAGCTAGTAGTGATGCCAACCACGGGCGGGCTACCTCATTCATAGCCACTTTCTCTAAGTACAATGACTCATCTTCGTCATTGAATCTAAGATAATCATTCAGAGTCTTCCCATCAAACTTGACCTTCAGGTTCCACACCTTAGTCACAAATATGCCATTTTAGATGTGGAGGTATTGGCATAGAATTCCTTAACTAGGTGCTCATTAGCATCCGACACCTTGCTAGTAAAGTATTCCCACCCCACTCTTTCATTGAAGTGTTGCTGCACATTGGGGTTGTGGGGCAGAAGATCCCACTCTATGAACTGACGCTCATGTATGAGTGACTTTTGAGGCCATCACTTCCTGAATTTGTGATATGCCAGCTCATAGACAAACCTCTGTTGCCACACCTCCGGGTTTCTTGTCCTTTCCATACCTCTGGTCTAGATATCACCCCCTCTCCTGTCATCCGGTACCTCAGCATCTACATCTATGGGATAATGTCCAGGTGACGAAGCTGTAGGTGAGGCAGAAGTTGAGGAGTCAATACTCTCCGTTGAGCCATCAGATGGCTCAGAAGAAACATGAGCAGTAGGAAATGCTGGGGGTAGGGACGTCTATCAATCTAAATCTCCCCGGAAAGTCTGGTACATGTGTGGGCACCGAGTCACCCTCCGAGGCCTCCCAGGAAGGGACATAGTCACTTCCCTCTGAGTGGGATGCAACTCTATTTGCAGCTCTAATGTTTTTCCTCATTTGCCCGATTGATTTTTGTATTGATGGGGTTAACTTAATTTGTCCTCGTCCCCTACCCCGGGAGGACTCTGCTCTCCTCTTTTGTTTCTCACCGCCACCTCTAGATTTAACCATTGTCTCCAAACATAATCTGTAAAAAATTGTTAGTAATAGTGCTAGAAGAAGCAGTGAAGAAAAGCATAAGAATAGTTGACAGTACTTGAAAAAGTTATAGACCGATGACAGCGGATAAAGAAGCCCGGCCGCGGAATAAGTACCGCTGACCGCAGAAAATATTGCACGGCTGTGGAGGTATGGGGATCAGACTACCCACCCTCTGATTCTATGGTACCGCTAAGCGCGAAAAACTAGGCGCGGCCACGTAGGTTGCACCACTGATCGCAGAAAAACAACCACGATCACGGACCCATCTTATTTACTTCTTTGAACTTGCGCACCGCTGACCGCGAGAAATGCAGCGGGACCACTGAGGTTGGGCCGCTGTCAGTGGAAGTTGTCACCGCTGACCGTGGTCATCAATACTTCCAAACCCAGTTTTATCTCATGAACGCTGACCTTTGAAAATACCACCGCGACTGCAGAATTAAAAAATCAACTGAGCGATTCCTAGGGTTTCTATTTATCTTGCCATTAGCGGATATCATCTACGCTCTTAACCCCAACTAGCTATTAATTAATCAACCCTAACTATTTAAGCCTAATTTAATCAACATTAAAGAACCCTAAGTTTAAATTAAAAAGAAAAGAAGAAGATGAAGTAAAAACTAACAAATAAAGATAAACAAGTACAAAATTAAAGAATAATGAAGGAGTGAAATTACTAGATGTATAATGAGTGTTGAAAAATGGACCTTAATTGTGTGTTTGTGCAGATTAGGGCTTAGATGAACAGTGCAGTTATAGCTTGAGAGTGAAAAGATCGAAAAGAGTAAAAGGCTTCATGATCTCATATTTATAGAAAACACCTCGGGACCCACAATATTTACTTGGCGCGGCCGCGGAAAAGAACCGCGGTCCGCGCTTTTGACGAACAAAAGGGCTGCCTTATTGAGACTACCACTGAGAACGGAAAATGGTACGTAGCCGCGGAAAGGAATCGCTCACCGCGAAAAATGCACCGGGGAAGCGAATGAAACTTCAGAGAAGTCTCATTTTGGACTTTTCAATCCCGCGTCCACCGCCAATTTCCGCCTCCATGTTATGGACACCACTGACCGCAGAAAAATGGAGCACTGTCAGTGGTCTAACTACAGACTGTGTCAAATTTTTCCAGCTTTTTCCTGCACTGCATCAAACATTGCCACACAAATCTCGCAACTAGTTAGTCAAAAACAAATCCTACACTAAGAAGAAAAACACATGGGTTGCCTCCCAAGAAGCGTCTGATTTAACGTTGCAGCACGACGCAGGTTACCATCAATCATTTGAGATGGATCATTACCACCACGTGGCTGTCATCAAACTTGCCAATATAGTGATTCACTTTGTGCCCATTAACTCTGAAGATTTCACCATTTTTGTTTTTCATATCAAGAGCACCAAACAAAGTTACAAGCACCAACTCAAAAGGTCTACTTCATTTTGACTTGAGCTTTCCCGGGAACAGTCGTAATCGGGAGTTGAATAAGAGAACCAAGTCACCTTCCTTGAATTCCTTACTACGGGCATACTTGTCATGTAAGTACTTTATCTTGTCCTTATATAAGGACGAGCTGTAATATGCATGAAACCAGAACTCATCAAGCTTATTAAGTTGCTCTACCCGGAGATTTGCTGCAACACCCATTCAAGATTTAACTTTCTCAAAGCCTATATGGCCTTGCGCTCTAACTCAAATGGTATATGGCAAGCCTTCCCAAACACCAACCAGTATAGAGACATACCAATCAGAGTCTTGTAAGCAGTTCTGTTAGCCCACAAAGCATCATCCAGTTTCTTTGACCAATCAATCCTATTTGCATTGACAGACTTTGACAATATGCTCTTAATCTCCCTGTTGGAGACCTCAACTTACCCACTAGCCTGAGGATGGTAAGGGGTTGAAACCTTGTGATTGATACCATACTTTGCAAGCAAAGTGTCAAATGTCTTATTGCAGAAATGAGAGCCCCCATCACTGATGGTTGCTCTAGGAGTGCCACACCGAGTAAAGATATTCTTCTTTAGAAAAGCCACCACACTTCGGGCCTCGTTGTTGAGTTAAGCCACAGCCTCAACCCATTTGGAAACATAATCAACGACTACTAGAATGTATGTGTTGCCACATGAACTCACAAAGGGTCCCATGAAGTCAATGCCCCACACGTCAAATATGTCAACCTCAAGAATAGTGGTGAGAGGCATTTCATCCTTCTTTGAAATTCCACCTGCTCTCTGACACTCATCACATCTCTTCACAAGCTCACCCGCATCCTTGTACAATGTAGGCAAATAAAAGCTACAGGTAAGCACCATTGAAGTTGTCCTCTCCCCACCATGATGACCACCGTAGGAAGAGGAATGACATGCATCCAGAATACTCATTTGCTCCTCTTCCGGAACACATCTCTGGATCGCACCATCATTACAGATTTTGAACAAGTAAGGCTCATCCCAATAGAAGTCCAAGCTATCCTGTTTAAGCTTCTTCCTTTGGTTAGAAGAGAGCTCACACGGAACAATACCGGTCACAAGAAAGTTGGCAATATCCGTGAACCAAGGCATGCTATTCACAGATATAGAGAGGAGTTTCTCATCTAGGAATGAATCATTAATTTCGAGGCCATCACGGGGCCACCCATCCTCCTCCAAGCGAGACAAGTGGTCCGCCACTTGGTTTTCACTCCCTTTTCGATCAACAATCTCAAGGTCAAACTCTTGAAGCAACAGAACCCATCTTATTAGCCAAGCCTTAGAATCCATCTTTGTCATCAAGTAGTGGAGTGCTGCTTGGTTAGTATGAACTAACACCTTGGCACCCATGAGATAAGGCCTAAACTTCTCCATTGCAAACACAATTTCTAGCAACTCTTTTTCTGTCACCGTATAATTCACTTGAGCATCATTCATTGTTTTGCTTGCATAATACACTGGGTGAAACATCTTATTTACTCTTTGACCCAAGACCGCTTCTACTACAACATCACTTGCATCACACATGAGCTCAAAAGGTAAGCTCTAATTGGGTGCGGTAATAATGAGAGTGGTTGTCAATTTGTACTTGAGAAGTTAAAAAGTTTTCATGCCTTCCTCATTAAACACAAACTTAGCATCCTTTTCCAATAATTTGCACAAAGGATTCACTACCTTATAGAAGTCTTTGATGAATCTTCAGTAGAACCTCGCATGCCCAAGAAAACTCCTAACCCCCTTGACTGAAGTAGGAGGAGGAAGATTTGAAATCACTTCAATTTTCTCCTTGTCCACCTCTATTCTGTTCTTTGAGATCTTATGGCCAAGGACAATGCCCTCCTCGACCATAAAGTGGCATTTTTCCCAGTTAAACACAAGATTTGTCTCTTCACACCGGGCTAGAACTTTGTCAAGATTCTTCAAACACTCATCAAAGGAGTCACCCACAACACTAAAATCATCCATGAACACTTCCAAGAATTCCTTCACCATGTCGGTAAATATAGTCATCATACACCGCAAAAAGGTAGCCGGTGCATTACACAAACCAAATGGCATCCTAGAAAATTCAAAGGTGCCACACAAACCAAATGGCATCCTATAAAAGGTAGTCGGTGGTTTTTAAAGGTGCCAAAAAATAGTAGAAGGCACGCCCAGCAAGTCTATCTAGCATCTGGTCAAGAAAGGGCAAAGGAAAGTGATCTTTGCGGGTCACTTTATTCAGCTTACGGTAGTCCATGCATACCCTCCATCTGGTGACAGTCCTGGTGGGAATCAACTCATTTTGCTCATTGGTAACCACAGTCATATCACCCTTCTTCGGCACATATTGCACCGGCGAAGTCCAAGAACTATCTGATATGGGGTACACAACCCCTGCATTAAGACACTTGATCACCTTCTTTTTGACAAACTCCTGCATAGCCTCGTTCAACCTCCTTTGATGTCCCACGGAAATCATCTTCAAGTATAATCGTGTTCATGCAAAAGGCGGGGGCTTATTCCTCGAATATTAGTTAAAGTCCATCCAATTACCTTCTTCCTCCTTTGGAGCACCTCCAGTGTTGCATCTACCTACACGTTAGTAAGACAAGACAAAAGAATAACAGGTAAAGTTGAACTAGAGCCCAAGAATTCATACCTGAGGTGTGAGGGCAAAGGCTTCAATTCCAAAACTGGAGGTTTCTCAATTTAGGGCTTTATTGACAGAGTTTTTCTGTTCTCAAGATCCAAAGAAAGCTTACGGGGCTCATAAGAATAAGAACCCATTTCATGCAAAGCGTTGACACACTCTACCCTACCTTCATCCTCATTCACATCAAGGTTCAACAATACCGCTTCTAAAGGATCCTCCACATTGACCATGGCACTAGTATCATCAACTATCACCTCCGTGACAAGATCCACAAAAGAGCAAACTTTAGTACTATTCATATGTCTCATTGATTTGCACACATGAAAGACAAAATTTTTGTCACCCACTCGAAAGGTGAGCTCCCCTGATTCCACATCAACCAATGCCTTCCCAGTTGTTAGGAAATGCCTTCCCAATATTATCGGCACCTCATAGTCGACTTCACAGTTCAGAATCACAAAGTCATCAGGCAGGATAAACTTTTCCACCCGGACAAGAACATCATTAATAATACCAAGCGGCCTCTTCATTGTTCTATCTGCAATTTGCAATCTCATTGAAGTAGCTCTTGATTGACCAATACCCAAAGTTTTGAACACGGAGTAAGGCATCAAGTTTATGTTTGCTCCCAAATCACACAATGCCTTTGCAAGAACCTGCACTCCTAATGGTATATGGAATGGTGAAAGCGTCGGGATCTTCGAGTTTTGGTCGAGTGCACAATTGCACTTACTTGATGAGTCATTTTGATGGTCACAATCCATAGATCTCTTTTTTGTCACCAACTTTTTCATAAACTTGGTGTAACCCGACATTTGCTCAAGAGCTTCCACCAAAGGAACATTGATCGACAATCTTTTTATCATCTCAATAAACTTCTTAAATTGGTTTACATTCTTTTGCTTCGCAAGTCTTTGAGTGTAAGGTGGAGGAGGCCTTGGCAAGATAGCCTTAGCCTTGGGCACTACCATTTTCGGTATGTCTATTACGTATTCCCTAGACGGGTTCATGTCATCTTGAGTCTCCACCTCATTATCATGAATATCAATTCTCACTTCTGCATTGTGTACGGTAAATTCGGGGGCCCAGATTCCCCGACATAGGGCTATCTCGCGGTCATGACCTTCTAAGTTTGTAGATAAGGTCAAGACTCACCCTCAGGGTTCGCTTCAAACTGATCTGGAAAGTGTTGCATTTCGACTAATATAACAGGCTGTAACAAGCAAGGGGGAAGTTCCCGCATCACACGACTCGACCTGACAAAGGCCGGCCTATCCAGAGCCTGTGCTGAGGCATCACATCAAGCCATCCCATCTCCATACTTTACGTTTTGTCTCCACACGTTTATGATCGAGTCTCTCCTCCTATATAAAGGGGGCTCGCCCTACCTTGTAAAGCAGGTTGCTCCATTTCTCCACAAGTGCAATAATATCTTTCTCTCTCTCTTTTCCTCTAAGTCATTTGTTCTTATTGGCCTGAGCCCACCTCGCATCTATTGTTTTCTTATTTGTTCTGCCCATCTAGCTATACATTGGCCATAAAGAGCCTTACTTAATCCTATTTCTGCTTGTTATACCTTCCCCGACTGTCCTTGATAGCTCGATCTCGGCTCAAGCCTCGGCCCCGAGGCCTCTATCAATTTGCTCCGCGCTTGGGCAACAGGCCCCTTCGGTTTGCTTACTGCTTCGTCTTAACTCGTATCTTATCTTTACACTTAGAATTTCTGGCATCGACTGCCCTAAAACCTAGCTCGGGAATAGATCACATATTTTTAGAATCCCATTTACAAATTTAATTGTTGTTACCATTTTCAAGGTAAACAATTTGGCGCCCACCGTGGTGCTAAAAATAATAGTGATTATTTTCTTGCTAGTTTCATCACCCAAACGCACGTTATCTCTCACGCTTCTTCTTGCCCGAGATCTTCGCTTTCAGGGCAGAACGCCCGGCCCAGCTGGTAAAGATGGAAAACTGAGACCTCAAAAGCCACAGGGAAATGGACACGATCAATCCAAAGTTCGAGGCAACCTCGGGTTCAATTCAAGCGAAATGGAGGGGCCCCCAACATAGCGTCCACATGATTATCGGAGGAACTAGCGACCTCCAAGGACCCTGTGTCCAAACGAACAAAAATATCCGCTACAGAAGAGGGATCAGCCCGAAAACGCTTATCCAAAGAAACCCTCATATTCGTCGAGGAAGACCTCGAGGCCATGGGGGAACCACACAATGACGCGCTGGTGATCTTATTTCTCTTAAACAATACAAGGATAAAGCGCGTGCTTGTGGACCCGGGCAGTTCGGCTAACATAATTAGGTCAAAAGTAGTAGAAAAGCTGGGGCTACTCAAGCAAGTCATCCCCATCCCCTAAGTCCTCCACGGTTTCAACATGGTCGGGGAAGAAACGAAAGGAGAAATCCTCCCAATCAACATGTCTGGCATGACCCAGAGCACCGAGTTTTAGGTCATCGATGGCAACATGAGGTACAACGCATTACTTGGCAGACCTTTGATACACAACATAAAGGTAGATCCCTCGACCTTGCACCAAGTAATAAGGTTCCCCACAAGAGATGGCATCACAACGTTACACGAAAATCAACGGCCAGCAAGGGAGATGTTCGCGGTCCACCATGAGACGCCGACCCCCACGCACTCGGTCTCAAACGAGGAAAGCAGCGCGCAGACTCTAGGACACGACGAGGAAGATTTCTTCGCCCCCGAACTTTCGTCGCCCCTGAAGAATCAGATGTGACCAAGTCGACGATCGAGGAGCTAGAGCAGACTGTTCTGACCGAGAACCTCCCATATCGCAAGGTATACCTGGGAACGGGGCTGACCCCCCAAACTCAGGACAAGGTTTATTCAATTTCTTAGTAATAACATCGACTGTTTTGCCTGGTCCCACCTAGACATGACAGGTATCCCTCCAAAAACACCTCTCATCGGCTGAGCGTCGACCCCAAATTCAAACCCGTAAAGCAGAAGAGGAGACCACAGTCCGAGGTAAAGCACGCCTTCATCAAAGAGGAGGTAGTGAAACTTCTTAAAATTGGATCCATCAGGTAGGTAAAGTATCCCGAGTGGCTAGCTAACGTAGTAGTAGTACCAAAAGAGGGGAATAAGCTAAGAGTGTGCGTAGATTATAAAGATTTAGATAAAGCATGCCCAAAAGATTCCTTCTCGTTGCCTAATATCGATCGTCTGATCGATTCCACAGCCTGCCACGAGACCCTCACCTTTCTCGATGCCTGCTCGGGGTATAATCAGATCCAGATGAACCTCGAGGATAGGAAAAAAACCTTGTTCATCATGAAATATGGTACATACTGCTATAATGTAATGCCTTTCGGGCTAAAAAACGCAGGAGTGACGTACCAATTCCTAGTTAATAAAATGTTTGAGTATCAAATAGGTAAGTCAATGGAAGTATACATTGATGATATGCTAGTTAAAACCCTATGCGCAGAGGACCATCTGACCCATTTGCAGGAAACTTTCAACATCCTCAGAATCTACAACATGAAGCTAAATTCGAAAAGTGCACCTTCGGCGTAGGCTCGGGCAAATTCCTGGGTTTCATGGTCTTAAATAGTGGGATCGAGATCAACCCTGACAAAATAAAGGCCATCAAAGAAATCACAGTAGTAAACAACGTAAAAGGCGTCCAATGACTGACTGGGTGGATCGCGGCCCTGGGCAGATTCATATCAAGGTCGTCAGACAAAAGTCATCACTTCTTTGCCCTATTCAAAAGAAAGAGCAACTTTGAATGAACTCCGGAATGCCAACGCACCCTGAAAGAACTGAAACGGTACCTGTCTAGCCCGTCTTTGCTGCACACACCCAAGGAGAGTGAAATGTTGTATTTGTACCTAGCCGTGTCCGAAATAGCGGTGAGCGATGTATTAGTCTGAGAAGAGCAAGGTACTCAATTTCATGTGTATTATGTAAGTCGAACCTTGAGGGACGCCGAAACCCGGTACCCCCATCTAGAAAAATTGGCACCCGCACTAATAAGCTCTTCGCTCAAGCTAAAGCCTTACTTTCAGTGCCACCGCATTTTCGTCCTATCAACCTATCCCCTCCGGAGCGTACTACACAAACCTGAGTTGTCAGGTCGACTGGCCAAATAGGCCATTGAGCTCGTAGTGTATGATATCAAGTATCAACCTCGGACGGCCATTAAATCCTAGATCCTAGCGAATTTTGTGGCCGATTTTTTGCCATCGCTTGTCCCCGAGGTAGAGAAGGAACTTTTACCAAAGTCAGGCACATCCTTTGAGTTGTGGACCCTGTTCACAAACGGTGCCACGAACATCAGAGGATCCGGACTTGGTATAGTCCTAAAATCGCCCATCGGCGGCATCATGCGACAATCTATAAAAAATTGCAATGCTAATTAACAACGAAGTCGAGTATGAGGCTATGATTGCAGGTTTGGAGTTGGCCAAGGGCTTGGGGGCTGAGGTTATCGAGGCAAAATGCGATTCGCTTCTCGTGGTAAGTCAGGTAAACGGGAGCTATGAAGCCCGGGAAGACAGAATGTAGAGGTACCTGGATAAGATCCAAGTCACCTTGCGCCGCTTCAAGGAATGGACCTTAATCCATGTACCCCGATAGCAGAATAGCGAGGTCGATGCCCTGGCGAACTTGGGATCGTCCGCCGAGGAGGAAGACCTACTCCCCAGGGCTATGGTCCAGTTAATCAAGTCTGTGGTTGAGGAAGGTCACGCGGAAATCAACTTCACCATCCTGATATGGGATTGGAGAAACAGATACATCGCTTATCTGAAGGACGAGAAACTGCCCGCTGACCCAAAAGAATCAAGAGCCTTACGAACCAGAGCTGCCTGGTTCTCGCTCGACGAAAATGGGGCCCTGTACAAGAGAATGTTCGATGGCCCCCTAGCAGTATGTCTAGGACCAGGTGACACGGATTATGTGCTTTGAGAGATCCACGAAGGCACCTATGGAAACCACTCCGGGGCAGACTCCCTAGTCAGAAAGGTAATCAGAGCAGGTTACTACTGGGATAGTATGGAGAGGGACGCGAAGGAGTTCGTCCAGAGATGCGACAAGTGTCAAAGATTCGCCCCCATGATTCACAAACCCGGTGAACAACTACATTTCGTCCTATTCCATGGCCATTTATGAAATAGGGAATGGACATCGTTGGCCCTTTGCCAATGGCACCAGGTAAAGCTAGATTCATTCTGTTTATGACTGATTACTTTTCAAAATGGGTAGAAGTGCAGGCCTTCGAAAAAATAAGAGAGAAGGAAGTCATCAACTTTATATGGAAACACATCATATGCCGGTTCAGAACCCCGTCCGAAATAACATGCGACAACGGGAGATAATTCATTGGGAGTAAGGTAACACAGTTCCTTGAGGACAACAAAATCAAAAGGATCGTTTCAACGCCATACCATCCGTGCGCGAACGGCCAGACCGAATCCACAAATAAAACCATCATTCAAAACCTGAAGAAGAAATTAGAAAGCACCAAGGGAAAATGGCGAGAAACTCTACTCGAGATACTGTGGGCATATCAGACGACTTCAAAATCAAGCACAGGGGAAACACCTTTCTCTCTAGTATACGACACTGAAGCATTAATACTAGTAGAGGTCGGGGAACCGAGCGCTGGATTTCGGCACGCCAGCGAAGGGTCAAATCACGAGGCCATGGCAACAGCCCTCGAACTGCTCGACGAGAGATGGGAGGCCTCGCTGGTTCGGATGGCCGCCCAGAAGCAGAAAATCGAAAGATACTACAACAGGAGAACGAACCTCCGATACTTCGGCATCGGAGACTTGTTCCTAAGGAAGGTTACTCCCGACACCCGAAATCCCAATAAAGGGAAACTAGGCCAGAATTGGGAAGGGCCGTGTCGTGTCCTCGGGATAGTTGGCAAAGGCTCCTATAAGCTTGGCACCATGGAAGGCGAGCAGCTCCCGAGCAACTGGAACGTGTCGATGCTCAAGCGATATTACTATTGTAAGCACGTGATTTTTACCCTATATGAGAATTACTCCCAAAAAATTCAAAAATAAAATAATTTTCCTTGGTGTGCAATTTTGTGATATTTTGAATAATTATTTGTATTTGTCTGTGCATGTTTATTTGCTAAATTATTAAAAAGTACAAAAATATGTCGCATTTTGCATATAGGATTTGATTCTACAATTTGTTAGTAATTAAGTTTGTTTACAAAAAATAAAAATTTACAAAAATAGGCATCGTTTGCATTTTTAGCATTTAATGTCCAAATATACAATTTTATGCTTAATTATTACTTAATTGTGCGTTTATTGTTATTTGGAATTAAATTGCGCTTTTATAACTTAATTTAGTTCTTAATAATAAGTTAAGTATTTTTATAATTTAGTTTTAGAGAAATAAAAGAAGAAAAGAGAGCGAAAATATAAAGAAAGTCGGAATTGGGCCTCTTCTTCGATTTCAAGCCACAGGCCCAAAAAATGGCCCAATCTTCCCAAACGACCCAGTCCATTTCGAACTGGGTCGACCCAGTCCATAACCCAAAAGACCCAAACCCCCTTTGTCTTTCATTTTTTACAAAACAAAAACAAAACAAAAACAAAAAAGAAGAAGAAAACCCTAAAACTATACTAACCAATCCGCCACCCCTCCTATCTTCTTCTTCTTCCTCAAGCTTCCTCAAGCACACAACCATGGATGCCCTCGACCCCACTCCCTCACGTCCAAACACCATTAACAAATAGCTCGTCACACTCACACACACATACACAACAAAACACACACGCACACACGCAGCAACCCGTCCATGGCTGCTGCTTCTCCTTCTTCCTCGACCTCACCATCGTGAACGTCCACCATTGACGCAGCCAACAACTGCTCCAGCTCCTCCATGCTGCTGTTGTTTCCTCGTCACAGCTGCTGCCCATAAATCGACCTTCGAATGGACCCAACTGCTGCTGCGTCAAGCTCGCGTTGTTGCTCCATTGTTTCTCATAGCTGCTGAACGCAGCAGCAAGTAGACGACCACTGCTTCTTTTACTCCATTGATGCTGCGTCGACCAGCTGTTTCTTCTTCGCTACATCTAGTCGTCGATGACGAACAGCCCGTCATATGGGTCTGAACTGTCCGTCATATGGGTCTGTACTTCCCCGTCGTCGTGTTGTTGCTCGAGCAGCGTTTCTGCCGCGTCAACTACTGTTGCTGCTTCGGCGCGGCTTCATTTGTTCATGTTCGTCATCGTTTGGTCGAGCTTTGGTCCAGGTTTGTCGAAACAGTCCGTACATATTTCGTTCATTCCGGTTAGTAGATATTTGATTTTTTGGTTTTGTTCATGTATTTTGATTGAATTAATTTTCAGATTTCAAATGGAAAGTTAATTAGTGGTTTTTCATGTTTATTTCATGTTTGTTTTATTGTTTAGGTAAAAATTTGTTAGTTTAATGTTTGTTAGAGTCAAATTGAAAATTAATTAATTATTTTTTCAATTTGTTTCATGTTGTTATGTATTTTCCAGAAAATTATTAATGTTGTTTGAGTCATTTAACCTGTCACGTTTGTTGTGTTAAAATAGATTTAATTCATGTTCATACTTTGTTTGGTTGATCTTGAATCCGAAATTTGTATAGTTTGATTTCTTGTTTATCACCTATGATTATTTCTTGAATTTGTCTCATAATCTTATTTAAAGTTTAATATAGGAATTGTTTGTTGTAATGTTGTTAGAGTTGATTTTAAGTTCAATATTATTGAATTTAGAAATCTAAATATACTTGTTTGATTGTTGTTGTTGAATCTGAAAATAGATTTGTTTGTTGCTAAAAATATTGTTCAATCAAATTTTAGTTGTTCTTTGTTGTTCAATTTGTGTTCATGTGATTTGTTGTTGAAATGTTGAAGAAATCATGTTCATGAGATTTGTTGTTTGAATTTATGTAGAAATTGGTCATATTGGCTATATTTTGGTTGAGTGTGATTAATTGATTTGTTATAGTTGATGGGGTATTTTGGTAATTTGTAGTACGTTCAGGGGTAAAATGGTAATTGCAATAAGGTCGGAGGGGTAGTTTGGTAATTGTACATTTTGTAATTTTTTATGTGAAACATGGGGGACAAAATGTAATAGGGTGGGTTTTTGATATAATTGTTTAATTTAATGTGGGACAAGACAAATTTTAGTGTGGGGGAATCTTGTATTTGTTTATGTTAGGCATGGGGGACAAAATATAATGGGGTGGTGTGATATATTTATTTAATGTAATGGGGATGAGTGGGAAGATAATGGGTTTGGTAGAGAAAATGGGTTGATTTTAATTGATTAAAAGATTTATGGGATGTGATATATAGAGGTCCTGAATCTGATTTATGGGACACACACAGATAGAGAGAAGAAGAGAATAACAGAGAGGAACGAATCTGAAGAAAAAAAGAACAGATAGACAGAACAGAATAACACAAACAGAGAAAAAAAAGAGCTGAATATTTAAGAGAGAGAAGAATTCCGAAAAATATTCAAACCTTCAAATAAAAAAAACAAAAAAAATATTCTGCTTTCTTTCATTGTTTGAAATCAGCATTAATTGTTGTTGTTTCATAAAAGTTGGAAGCATTTGTTTTGGGATTACTACTCCACCGGTCTGTTACTGGGTTGTTACTGTTGCTGGGCTGTTGTTGCTGTGTTGTACTGTTATTACTGCTGCTGATTCTCATCTTCATTTTCTTTTGCTTCCAATATCAGGTACACAACTGAAAAGCTGGTTATTGTAATCCGAATATGAAGCATGAATACGAAAAATGAAGAGTTGAAATTCTGAATTAGCTTTAATTATATTCTGAATTTTATTTGTATCTATAATTTATTTAGTTTGCAAAAAATCAGAATCGTGTAGCTATTTAATACATATAGTAGAACATCTGACGATAGCTTAACGGTTGAACTATCTATATATTGCCAAAAAATAAATAAATGGCGTAGTAACTCCGTCAAGTAAAAATCAAACGAATAGGCCATCTAGTAGGAACTTGGTAGAAATATTGTTTAGTTAAATAATATTGGTTAATTTCAGCATGTAAATGGTCTAGGATTAAAATTAGATTGCTAGTTTTTTTTTTAATTTGACAAACTGATAGCATGCCTAGTATAATGTAATTAGGTAATAACATGTGAATAAGACGGCCCAGGTTTAGTTTTATGTCATACACGTTGGGCCTGGGCCTGCAGTGACAACGGACTGTCATGTTTGCATCATTTTCAGATTTTATGAATCATATTCAAAATTCATCTATAACAACTCAAGCGTGTAAATAAATTAAGATATTTTTTCTTTTATTTTGTAGAGACAGATTTCAATAGAAAAATGTAGGTATTTTAGGACTGTCCTTTTAAAAATAAAATGAGACGAGCCTCGCTTAATAAAATGTATAGATTGCGGGGCCCTCATAAAATGTTTAATTAAAATTAATTAGACTTTGGGATGAACCGTTTAGCAAAATTCCACGGCCTTACCCAGAAATAATAACACGCTAATTGCTTTAGGCGCGCATTTTAATAAGCTTACTTTCTTAAATTCGGGTGTGCATTTTATGCGACCCAAATCCAAATCCCAAAACATTGAATAAAAATACGTTCCGGATCGCGGGTGCATTTTATGTGACGCAATCCAAAGACATATTTTTAAACGATGTTCCCATTATTATTTTTTAAAAAAATATAATGATAAAAGCGGTAAAAAGATAAAATTTGCACATGAGCTCATAATTGTATAAAACTCAGATATTTAAGCCAAATATGACAGTTGAGCGACCGTGCTAGAACCACGGAACTCGGGAATGCCTAACACCTTCTCCCGGGTTAACAGAATTCCTTATCCGGATTTCTGGTGCGCATACTGTAATACAGAGTCATTCTTTTCCTCGATTCGGGATTAAAATTGGTGACTTGGGACACCTTAAATCTCCCAAGTGGCGACTCTAAAATAAATAAACAAATCCCGTTTCGACTGTCCTTTAATTGCAAAAACTCATGTACCCCCGCGGGGGCGGAAGAAGGAGGTGTGACAACTATTAGGGCCTCCGATCATGAAACCCCCACGGGCGCCCCGAGCAAGCATCGCCCTCTCTTCCCTACGAACAGACTTTTATCCCGAAATGGGTTTCTTGCTGACAGGACTTTTCTAACAAGACAACACACCATGCCAAGCAGTCTAAGGAGCCATGCCCATGCAGGCCGAGCTCATTGCAACGAGACAACATGTATTTACAGCATGTATCTATGCCAAGCAATAAAGAATATTTTTTCGGCATTTCGCACTTCGAGAAAGACTATTCCGATGCATTCGCGGCAAAAGCATCTCCATCAAATGGGTCCCGAAATACTCGGAGACTTAATTCGGCAACTTGCATGGCCCCAGGGTCGGAACTCCGGGCTCATCGAGCCCCTAGAAGGCAATTTCGAGCTCACGAGAAGCTGTCTTCAAGCTTAAACAAACTCGATGACTTAGAGGCTGCTATCAATCGCCATACAACAGGCATGACAAAACTGTAGGACCTCAACAAACATGACAAAACTGTAAGACCTCAACGAGCATGGCAAAACTGTAAGACCTCCACAGGCATGACAAAAACTGTAAGACCTCAACATGCATGAAAATCCCGATATTTAGGCTATACATCGCATTTGTAAGAATCCCTAAAGGGCATACCTTATATGTAGACGCCTAAACTATTACTAGGGATCGAAAATGGCTACGGCCAAATGCATACGATCCGATCGAAACGGCTGATACAACCTAGATAACGCAACTCGGGGATGCCCGACTGTTGCTAAAAAATCGCAGGCCATTACTCCGATATACTTCAGAAAGAACCGGTTAAAACAGGCTTCCCTCCACAAGCAAAAACGAGCTTCGACAAAGTCGGCTCCAAAATGCAAGGGCGTCGATCTACTCGACTTACGAGCTATGAACCTTACAAGGTGCTCGAAACACCGCCGAAAATGACTTGAAATCGAGGTTCCTTTGGAACCGACGACCGGTCAGTAAAAAATACTACAAAAGACCTTAATGAGCGGATACAAAGCCCACATGCAAAAAAACAGCATAAGAGCCATTGTCGCCAGCTAAGCAAGCCTACGGGCTACATATTGAAAGGTCTCTACGACCAAACAGCATAAGAGCCATCGTTGCCAGCTAAAGAATATTGACAACTTGAGGATTAAATAAGCTCGAATCGTAACCCGATTCGGAGACCGGATCCAAAATAGTTAACTATGCAAGCCTACGGGCCACAAATTAAAAGGTCTCTATGACCAAACGACATAAGTACCACCGTCGCCAGAAACTCAATAGGGTCGATTACAGCTCGAATCGCAATGCGACTCGGAGACTGGACCCAGAAAATGCAGCATGCCAAAGGGCACGACGTAAGTACCATTATCGCCGCCTGAAGACTGGGCCCAAAAATTGCCAAACGCCCAAGGGCGGGAAATGATAAGACACTATCGCCAACCAAAAATTTAAGGTAATTTGAGGGTCAATTACAGCTTGGATCGCAACGCGACCCGGAGACTGGGCCCGAAAATTGCCAAACGCCCAAGGGCGAGAAATGAGAAGACACTATTGCCAACCAGAAATTTAAGGTAATTCGAGGACCAATTACAGCTTAGATCGCAACGCGACCCGAAGACTAGGCCCGAAAATTATAATATGCCTAAGGGCACGTCATAAATGCCACTATCACCGACCAGGGAATCAAGAAAACTCAAGGGTCGATTATAGCTCGAATCGCGACGCGACTCGAAGACTGGACCCGAAAATCATTGAGCTACAAAAAGCCTAAGGGCACGGCATAAATGCCATATCGACTGGCCTAAGCAGGCCGCAAAATAACACAACGAGTCTAATATTCACTCGCCAAAAAGGGGGGATAAAGCCACAAGGTTCTTCCCTATACATATGCCAAAATAAAAGTGTTGTATACAGATAGGGAGATCAACAGGAAAAAACAACATAGTCTAAATCGATCACCAGATCGGCAGCCTCAAAGGTTGCATCCAGGCGGTCACAGATCCTCTATCGGTCCCTTATCGACAGCATCCCCTCTCTCAGGGGACTCACCCCTATTTTTAACACCACTCGAGCTACCTTCCAACGTGCCCTCGATGGTCAACCTTCGAAGGTTCGGCCGAACACGGTCCGCGGCTCGGGGAAAACTGGGTCTGCCCCCTCAAGGGTCCTCTCAACACAAGAATCTTCAGCGACCGCTCCCTCTCCGTTTAAAGATATAAGCACCTCGGCCTCGGCTCTAATCCGAAGTAGTACATCCACCAGCCCGGAACAAAGACTCATGTACTTGCAACTATCCTCCATTGCATCCTGAAGCTGAAGTTCAATCGAGGTGACTCTCCTCCTATGGCTATCCCTTTCCGGGACCATCCCGTCTACACGACGACCGAGCTCAAAGATTTCAGCATCCTTTGCCTGAAGCTCCCCCCTCAGTAAAAGCTTCTCCTTCTCAAACTGCAGGAATCAGGGCCCAAGGGGTTAGAAACAATAAAATCCCGCAGAAACTCAAATAGTAATCAAAATGGAGGATGAATAACCTGTTCGGTTAAGAAGGCTTTCTCATGTTCTCGGTAGCTCACCTCATCCTGATACTGGGCAAAGGCTTGATTATAAAGTGCTTCGGCCTATAATCACGTGAAAAGGTCAAGAGAATGAAGATCGGAACGGCCTAGAACAACAAATAAAGACAAGTTACAGGAGAAGTTACCCGCTCACAAAGCCTTCCCATGTAGCCAAAATAAAGGAGGCGGTGACACCTGAGCTACCTTCTACAATAGTCGCTGGTCTCCCGTGGGCGTCTTCGCCTTCGATCAGTGCTCCCTCCTCGGAAAGACCCCGACGAGGCTCATCTTGCAATCCGGGGGATGGAAGCACTTCCCCCTCTAAAGAATCAACAATAACCCCCGGGCTTGTAGGGTCAGGCAGAATTTCCACCCCTCGCTCATCCCGGTTCTCCAATCGAGGCTCCTCCATATCGCCTGCTGAGGGCGTCCCAGCTCAAGAAAGATTCTGGCCACCCGCCGAGTCAAGGCCAGTACCTGATAGCCCATCCATTACCTTGCCACCATAAGGACGGGTCGCGTTAGCATCAAACTCCTATCCAGAAGCATTTGTCCCTTCGGCCCAAGGGGCAACCAATCTCGAAAGACCTTCGAGGGGTACCGAGAAGCTGCTTTCCCCCTCACCTTCATCACAGGAATTTTTTATCGCCTCAGAGGACGGGACTGGTGAATCCACTTTGGACTTCTCCACTTTGGACCTTTTGATCTTCGGTGACTCGGCCGACATGCCCCTTTGCCTTTTCTTCTCCTTTCCAGGCACCAGGACGTCCCCTCCAATGGGCGGCACCTCCCTTGTCAGTAAAATTCCTCCCAGGCCTGCATAGATGTGGAGGTCAAATGCTCAGAAAGGACAGAGCCACTGGAAGCAAGCTACACTAAAAAATGCGAATGCATCAAAGCTCGGAACTCACCATGGTCTTTTACTTCCCACCGGGCCCGAGATAAATCCTACCATGTGCTATCATTGTACGGGCAGACTGAGTACAAATGGCCAACCCAACTCTGAAGATCCGGCACCTCTCCAGGATAGATCGCTATGGCTGAAAAAACAGAGGGAAAGAAATAACGGAATAAGGGACATAAAGAGAAAACATCAAAGGGAAACAAAGGCGCGGCGTTCCACTTCTCAGGGAACGACATCCCTTCCACCGGGATCAAATCAGACATCCTCACCTGGACGAACCGATTCAACCATTCATCATCCTCAAATTCCTCAGTACATGGAAAAAGGGATCTCGGGGCTCGACAGCGAAGCCTGATTAATCCCCCGCGAAGGAGACGAGGACTATACATCTGGATCAAATGATTTAGAGTGAAGTGCATTCCCTCCACCATGCCCGAGTAATGCCTAATCATATATACCACGCGCCAAAACGAAGGATGAATCTGACCCAAAGTCACCTGGTAACTCCGACAAAATTCAAGAATCACCGGGTTAATCGAGGGCAAAGACGGTCCCGCCGGCCCCAAAGTGAATGGATAGGTGTACATGCTCAAAAAACCAACCCTGTGAGCAGTGATGTCTTCATCCTGAGCAAGAACATCCACAAGCACGGCATCCCACCAGCAACAATCAGCCCTCACTCTTTCGACATCCGTTATTGAGCAGACATATCGAGTTACCGGCTCGCGGCTCACTGACTTCAAGGAGGGTCTCTCAACCCTAAAATCTGATGTCATGGCAAAAGGCCCTAGGACATATTCCAAGACGTGAGGCGGAGCAGTCACTTCACCTTGGGAGAGGAATGAAGAAGACGAGCTCGCGATCTCCTGAGAAACAATAGTTGAAGTATTCGCCATCCTTGAGAAAGTCCAAGAGAAGAAGAAAGGGAGGGGAGTCATGCTCCTAAAAAGAGAAGCGAAAGGCAAGGGAAAATAAACTTCACTAAAGGGTTCTGGATGCAAGATAAGACTCGAAAGGGGAGAGGCAAATATTTATAAGAACATCGTGGGTACATTAAAGGAGGCCAACCACCGCGGTCAACGCTGAAATCTGCAATAATGACACGTATTGCACGCCCTGGTGGCCCATAGCCGCTCGCAAAGACGTCGAAAGAAGAAAGAGTTCAAAACCGTTTCTTATCGCTTTGCGTCGCCCTTACTCTAAAAACGCGGTGACTATCTGTGTACGGTAAATTTGGGGGCCCGGATTCCCCGACATAGGGCTATCTCGCGGTCATGACCTTCTAGGCTCGAATATAAGGTCAAGACTCACCCTCGGGGTTCGCCTCAAACTGATCCAGAAAGTGTTGCATTTCGACTAATATAACAGGCTATAACAAGCAAGGGGGAAATTCCTGAATCACAGGACTCGACCTGACAAAGGCCGGCCTATCCAGAGCCTGTGCTGAGGCATCACATCAAGCCATCCCATCTCCGTACTTTATGTTTGGTCTTCACACGTTTATGATCGAGTCTCGCCTCCTATATAAAAGGGGCTCTCCCTACCTTATAAAGCAGGTTGCTCCATTTCTCCACAAGTGCAATAATATATTTCTCTCTCTTTTATTCTAAATCATTTGTTCTTATTGCCCGAGGCCACCTCGCATCTATTGTTTTCTTATTTGTTCTGCCCGTCTAGCTATACATTGTCCATAAAGAGCCTTACTTAATCATATTTCTGCTTGTTATCCCTTCCTGGACTGTCCTCGATAGCTTGATCTCGGCTCAAGCCTCGACCTCGAGGCCTCTATCGATCTACTCTGCGCTCGGGCAACAGGCCCTTTCGGTTTGCTTACTGCTTCGTCTTAGCTCATATCTTATCTTTACACTTAGAATTTCTAGCATCGACTGCTCTAAAAACTAGCTCAGGAATAGATCACGTATTTTTAGAATCCCATTTATAAATTTAATTGTTGTTACCATTTTCATGGTAAAAATGCATTCAAATTCTCTTCACTCACTTGCTCATCAACTATAGGAACATCATCATTTTGCACTTCAACCTCACCACTCATAACTTTATTTTGCTTGGAGGTATTCACATCACCACCTCGACTGCTTCTAGTGATCACCGCCATTGCATGCCTGGTATTGTTCCCACCCTTCGGGTTTACTACCGTATCACTAGGTAGAGCCCCCTTAGGGCGAGTGTTCAAAGATTGCAAAATCTGGCCAAGTTGAACCTCCAAGTTTCGGATTGAAGTATTATGGGATGCCAACTGGGCATCAGAGTCGACATTCTTTTTTATCATTTGTTCAAACATCATATCGATCCTTCCCATCTTATTGTTTGACGAGCTAGGATCTTGGGACGGAAATGGAGGCGGGTTATTTGGTTGTTGATATATCGGAGGTCTTGAAAGCCTTGCCCCCGATTACCTTGATTGCTATTATTCCAACCCCCTTGGTTGTTGTTACCTCCCCAATTGTTGTTGTTGCCTCCAGTTGCCCTGGTTGTTCTGGTTGCCCCAATTCTGATTGTTGTTCCCCCAATTGCTATTTCCCTGTTGGTTTTGATTCCCTTAGTTTCCTTGGGATCTCCACTGTTGTTGTTGGTTAGGAGCATTGCCCCTTTGTCCTTGGTAATTGTTCCCATATTGGACTTCCTCACTTTGTTCATCATACCTATCATCTTGGTTGAAACCACCATTACCCTACTCATATTGATCCGGACTACCTTGACCTTGTTGATCTCTTTGTCGCCTCTTGTTGACCAACATGTTGACACCTTCCAAAGCATTTACTTGTCTCGGTGCTTGAACTTGTTACAATTGAGCTTTTGCCAATTGGTTCATTATTGTAGTTAACTCTACTATTGCCTGGCCATGGTCGTGGAGCTCTTTGTGCAGGTGAACGACAGTGGGATCACCCTGTGGCATATTAGCTCGACTTTGCCAAGCTGAGGAAGTATCTGCCATCTCATCCAAGATCTCACACGCCTTAGCATAAGGTTTGTTTATAAAATTTCCCCCTGCTAGCTGGTTTACTACACACTGATTGGTCGTGTTAATGCCACGGTAGAATGATTGTTGGATCATTGTTTCGGTCATGTCATTGTTCGGACATTCTTTCACCATTGTCCGATATCTCTCCTAGATCTCATGAAGTGGTTCATTAGGTTCCTGTTTGAAGGCCAAAATCTCATCCCTCAATATCGACATATGCCCTGGTGAGAAAAATTTAGCTATAAACTTGTCCGCCAACTCATCCCACGTAGTGATGGAATGGTTGGGAAGCCTTTCGAGCCAGTCCAAAGCTTCCCCTTTAAGTGAAAAAGGGAACAATCTCAATCTCAATGCATCCTCCAATACATTTGTCTGTTTGCTTTCCCAGCAGGTATCCACAAAGCCTTTAAGATGTTTATATGCATTCCGATGGGGAGCGCATGTGAAGTACCCTCGCTGCTCCAATAAAGTCAACATCACATTTGTAATTTGGAAATTGCCTTCTTGGATCCAGGGTGGAACAATTGTACTTGTGTATCCTTCATTTGGAAGCACCCGAGGAGCGACTCTTGGAGGACCTGGAGGAGGGTCTGGAATGTTTTCATTGTCCTGGCGTCCTCTTCTTTGTCCTTGAGGTACTAGAGGCACCTCATCTTCACCATTATCATCTACCTCCTCCACCGGGAGAACATTTCCAAGAATAACATTGTTAGCCATGTTGTACCTGAATCAATTGGCTCATACAAATTAGTAAAACAGAAGGAAAGAAAAACAAGACACAAAACTAGTCAGATAGATAGCTAAAACAGTTTAGCTCCCCGACAATGGTGCCAAAAAGTGATCGACTCCAACCCTATACCACTATAGAATGACAAGAGTGGTTGATGCAGCTTTTATCCAAAAGATCGGGATCGAATCCACAGAGAGCTAATATTGGTTTGGAATTGGGTTTCTATCTAATCTAGCTATGTGCGATGTTCTTAATTACACTTCTAATCATGCTTTGTTTTGATTATTATTCTACTTTTAATCACTAATGAAGAATGAAAATAAGCTAAATATGATATTTTTGTAAAGTTTTCTCAATTGGTATAAAGGCACTAGGGAAGTGACTTACACCTAGTGGGTATCTAACGGGGTCTAAAACTTAGGGCAAACTTGTTATGATTGAGATCATGATATAACCATTGCACATAGTTACTCACTCTATACCTCTCGGTAGTTTGAGTGACTTTGCCCTAATTGGCTTTCTCAAGCCCAAATGGGTGTTTACACAATGCAAGCAAAATTGGCTCAAGTCGGGTATTACTATCTCTAGGTTTAACCCTTTAATTGGGGCTATCAATCTCTTGAATGCACCCCAATTCCTTGTTAGCCTGAATTTCCTAGACTTAGTCTCTCTTTATCAACAAGAGACTAAGTCACAAAGGCACAAATCAGTATTTGCAACCACCAATTTAACAATTAAAGAATAAATCAAGCTAAATATCATTAACCCATAAACATTTAAGCCCTAAAATTGAAGACCCATTAAATACCCACACTAAGGTTGGGTCATAACCCCAGATAATGGTTTTAGCTACTCATAATCAAAGAAGAAATCAAAGATAGAGATGAAATATAAGCCATAGAAAGTAATTACAAGATTAAAATCTAAGATTAATTGCTAAAGAAGTTCTAAAATTACTCAAAAATGCTAAAAACGGCTGTTCATGTGCTCTATAAAATAACAGGTGACCTAAAAATCTGAAAAAGAACTATTTATACATAGCTAAATTTTCCGGATAAAATTGCCCCTACGGAGGTTCCGCTGACGGCGAAAAATGAGTCGCCTCAGCGCTTGGACTACCGCGGCCGCGCAAAAGCAAGCGCGGACTGCAATTCTTCTCTTCTGAGTTGGTTCTAAACTTGAGTCCGCTGGGAGCGGAAAAACAACTACCTCAGCACTCCTTCAACCGCGGCCGTGAGATATGGTTGCAGAACGCGCCTTTCAATTTAAGCTCCCAACTAATGGTCTCTGATTCTTCATTCCGCTGAGGGCGACAACTTGACCGCGACCGCGTCAGATACACCGCTGCCGCGCAATTTCACCACGGGCAGTGGTAACTTGTTAAGCCCAAAATACAACTCTCTGAACCCTGCCACCGCTGAGAGCATAATCAAGACCGCCTCAGCGGTGGACCCTCTGCGTCTATTTCTTTGTTGTCAGTACCCTTTTGACTCAACTTTGAACTTGTGCAGGTTTCACTCCTTTATGAGCTGGTTTTGACTTTCTTGTCTCTTTTTGACCAAACAATGCAAACAAGCATAATAAGTTAGCTTTCGGGAATACTTGTACGCACTTTTAATCCAAAACCTAAGCAAAAAAGAGCATAAAATAAGTTAGAATCCCTAGTTATCAATTATAAAAGTGAATTTCCCACATCAACTAAATAATCTTCGGCTAGTCAGTGTGTGTAATGTCCTAAATAAATTTTTTTAAAAGATCTTTAATGAAAGGTCGACTCGAAATCTTCCTAAAGACATATCCCACAATAAATCAAGGTTCAATAAGAACGGTTGATCTCCAAAAGAATATTACTAGCACAGAAAATTATTAAAGACAAAGAACCCACAGAAAATCGGCAATGTTGTAATGAAACTTGGTATAACAAAGGCGTATAATAGGATGACATGGCCATACCTGTGTAAGAAATGAGAAGATTGTTAGAAGATTGATCTAATCTAACATTCATACATATCTCAAATAACTGGTATTCATTAATTGTGAATGGGCAAAGCATGGTTTTGTCAAGTCGCAAAATAGTTTGCGACAAAGAGACCGATTATCTCTTCCTTATATGGTTTCAATAATGATGAATGAGATCCGGCAAAGGAGAAGATATGTTGGCTTTCACATGAATAGACATGGACCGCATGTCAACCGCATAGCATTTACAGATGACATATTTCTTTACATCAGTGGAAATTGGAGAACTTTGAAGATGAAAGTGAGAACACTGGCCAAGTATGAGAGAATCTCAGGGCAAAAAGTGAACAAAACCAAGAGTTATGTGATTTTAGTTCTATAAGTGTCTATTAATTTAATTGACAAGGTCACGAAATACACTGGCATGCAACCGAAAAAGTTTCCAGTTAAATATCTAGATTGTCCACTATTGTTGTAAGACGAAAAATAGCTTACTTGTTGGAGCTAATTAACAAGTGCCAATCAAGATTAGAGGATGGAAGACAATCTTCTTGTCACTAGGGGCAAAATAATTCTGATAAAGTATGTATTGTAGGGCGTCCCCACTCATATGATGTCAACAATGCATTCTTCTACAGGAGTATCAAAATCATATAGAGAAGATCTTGATCAGTTTCTTTTGGAGGGAAACAAATGAAAATGTGAGATATTGTTAGACCTTATGGGAGTTCCTATGTTACCCATACCAAGAAGGTGGAGCCCCAATTTAGAAGATACATGACACATATAAGGCTTTCACAATTAAATCTTGGTGGAATATCTGAAAGTGTTACTCATATAGAGGGACTTCATGATAGCAAAGTATGGTAGACGAGCACACCTCCCAGTTACTTAATGGCACACAAGGTAATTACATCACTTAAAAATATTTTACAAGATTAAGTTAGAGGCAGAAAATGAGAATAGTATGAATACCTATAGATGAGACTCTATCTTTTTGGTATGACAACCGGGCAGGAAAGGGTGCTTTAATAAGACACCTAGGGGAAGATCAATACCAAAAGATGCGTCTCTAACTAATTTCTATAAAAGTGAATATTGAAAAATGGAGTCCTTGGACATAGATATACCAAACTCTGTTAAAGATGAGGTCTTGCAGCAAAGTATTCAACTCATGCCACGAGTATCAGATAAAGTGATCCAGACATCAAATGATAGTGGCTCTTTCGGGATAGAAGAAAGAATAGTCCTTAGTGCACTCTAAAATTTGACATAAACAAATACCATTCAAGATGATATTTATAACTTGGAGGGCGATTCACAATATAATACCGACAAATAAGAAAATGTGTCAAATTTGTTTATAACCTGGTGGTTAGATGTCATTGTTGCTCTCCTCCTACTTCTGAACTGTTGATTAGATGTCATTGTTGCTCTCCTCCTACTTCTGAACTGTTGATAATCTATTTGGCTCTAGTAGCTTTGACCAAGCCATTTAAACAAGATTGCTGGTTTGTTTGGTATCAAATCTGGATAGATATTAGGGGCGAATACTACTGCAATAGTGGAGCCACAAAAAGTTAACACAATATCCTCCTATATAGTCAAGATACCTTTCATTATCACATGAGAATTATGGAGGTCAAAATGTGTGGTAAGGTATAGCTCTAAGCCTCTATCATTACACAAATCAATGATACTGATATCCTAAACACTCTTTTGATTAGTAGAGCAAATATTTGGCAAGCTATATTTGTAATACTCATAAAAACATATGCAATACCTAGTAGAGCTTCCAATGAATCACAGGTCCTATAAGATAATGAGATGGACCAAGCCACATTCATACTATTATAAGTTGAACACGTATGAGAGCTGTCAAGGGGGACAATTGTGGAGACAAAGGAATAACAAGGGATGTCAATGGCGAATTTCATTCTGCTTTACTCCTTATTTCTTAGACCATGGGCTAGCAACTAGGCTGAGAGTAAGTCCATGCTCATCGGATTGCGACAATGTGAAATATATGGCAGGAGCAACATTATTGAAGAGGCAAATTCAATAATTCTTGCAACTAGTGCTAATGGATGGGTTATTACTTCATATAGGATGATACAAATTGTGGAGGAAATTAAACAGATTATAGAAAGGAAGAGTCCTAAAAATGTTTCAACGACAAGTAGATGTAAATCACCTAGTTTATTTTTCAGCTTGGCCAGATAAGTTGGACACTGCTTCTTATGATACCCGGGCTGCTTGTAGTGATAACACTTGCCCTTAGCCTTTTTCACACCAGCAGTCGCGCCACCAACAGAGGGTTTTTGAGCCTTTTTCTTTTTTTGCCCGCCTCTCGGCTTAGAAGAAGAACCTGCCTCAAAATTCAATACCACGGGAGGAGCTTGAGACTTGATAATAGTCTCTGCCGACTGCAGCTCATTCAACAATTTCGCAAGGGACAAATCCATTTTGTTCATGTTATAATTCAGGCGAAATTGCTGAAAACTGTCAGGCAAAGTCTGCAGGATCATTTCAACCTGCGTGTCCTTATCAATGTTAGCTCCAAGGACCTCCAGTTCATTCAGAAGACTCATCATCTTCAGAACATGGTCCCTGACCGATGAACCTTCAACCATTTTGGTATTCAGAAGGGCTTTCATGGCAGTCTGCTTAGCCGCACGATTCTGATCTTCGAACATTTCTTTGAGATTTTCCAGAATGTCATAAGCAGAGAGCATTGGACGGCGGTTAAACATATAATCAAGTACCTGAAAAGGACTAGGGATTACATGTTGATCTACCAATCGGATGACCTGGTACCTATTGGGTATACTGATTCGGATTTCCAATCAGACAGAGATTCTAGAAAGTCTACCTCAGGTAATGTGTTTACTCTTGGAGGTGGAGCCATAAGTTGGAGGAGTATCAAGCAAACTTGTGTTGCTGATTCCACCATGGAAGCCGAATATGTGGCAGCCTCTGAGGCAGCCAAAGAGGCAGTTTGGCTCGGTAACTTCCTGAGAGAGTTGGGTGTGGTTCCTTCGATTCAAGCGCCAATTACGCTTTACTGTGATAATAGTGGTGCGGTTGCAAATTCAAAGGAGCCACGAAGCCATAAGAGGGCAAAGCACATTGAGCGTAAATATCATTTAATTCGTGATATAGTGCAGAGAGGGGATGTAGTGGTCACCAAGATTGCGTCAGAGAACAACTTGGCAGATCCGTTTACTAAGAGCTTACCACAGAAGACTTTTGATAAGCATGTAGAAGGAATGGGTGTCAAAATTGTAGACGCATGGTTATTAGTCTAAGTGGGAGATTGTTAGAATATACTATAAGCCATGCGTATTGTTATAGTATTCTTTATGAACAATTATTTATTTACTTGTTTAAATTCAATAAAGTTTCATTTTAAATAGATCATGTGTTGGTTTGTGCGTCCATTGCTTACATAGTAGATGATTTAGTGTATAGAGTTTAGCTTATACACGGAAGATTAAATCATCGGTTCTTGTAAGACATAAAAGTTAATGTTCACAATCTAATGATGGAATTGGACAAATCATCGGAATGATTGTAGCACAAGATTAAATATAATTTATCTTGATTATGGGAATGGTTTAATTCCAACTTCTTGTGCTAGTACATTTTGTATGTATTGAACGGATCAAGTAGAGATGAGTATTTTATACTGACTTTATAAAATAATTTCTCTAGTCCATTTAATGTACTTATACTCTTAATCCTGATATAATTATTATTAGCTGTGTATGTCACTTGTTGTTTTGATTTATTAAAAGGTGAGATTCTTTCGCGAGTCAATAAGCCTGGTAAATTGGATAACAATGATATACATTGGCGAAGTAATAATTAGTTGATGGAATCTATGTCTCGATTTTGGGATTGATGATACTCCTTTATGAAAGCTTATAAGTTTTCATGTGTAAACCCGGCCGGTAGATTTTGTATCCGACACATGAAATAAGTTAAGTGTAAGTCTAAAGGAAGTAATCAATAAATTAAATAGTCAGTAATTTAATTTGATTGATTAGTATCTGAATCTTAACATGAGGAGTTAAATAAGGTTTTATGGAAGAATTTCGAAATTGAACTAAGGAGTGCAATTACGAATTTTTAGTGGAATAATTCGTAATTTATTATGATGGAAATTAGTTTCAGAATTTCGAAATTAATATCATAATAGGAAGCCTTGTTAATTAAATTCTGTGGTCCCTACTGTGCCTAAATAATAGAAAATAGTGGAAACTGTTACTTAGTGGGAAAGAAAACGTGGAAACCGTCCCTTAGTGGGAGAAGGAAACCTAACAGGTTTTGAAAACGGTTTTGACCTAAAAAACGCAGCTATATATATGGATATAAGGGCTGGACGTTTTTTGACATGATTCTGACTGCGGTTTCTACTAGAATTTTGCCCACCCAAAATTCTCTATTTTCGGTTATTGTTTGGGTAACACAGTAGAAGACTGTGGAAATCTGCTGGTGTGTTTTCAACTGAGGAACTGGAGAACGACATAGATTTGTTGTGTTTACGCTTCAAGAGGTAATCCTAAAATCTCCATACGTGCTAGTTGTTTAGATTACACGTGAATAAGATTCTGTTATTGCTTCTGCTGTGGTATATATTCCTACAACTCTGACAGTCCAACATTGCTAAAGCGAGGAAAAAAAGCAGAAGATAGACTAGCGTCACTCAGTCACACTCGTCAACAATAGCTTCTTGTTACCAACTTTGACTAGCTGCCAAGATTGGTTATAGGCTTAATCCAACTAGACAAATGAGAAGTGCTTCTATCAGAATAAGACAAGTGTAGGCATCAAAATTTTGCTTTGATCCATGTTGACTGTATAGATTGAATTATTCTTTGTTCAGCAACAAGTAGCATAGACAAAATAATTTAGACGATGATATGCCATGCTTCTCTAACAGTAAGAGGGAGTACGCTACCTCAATATATATTTATTTTCATACCAGTAACAAAAAAAAGTTGAATGCCAAAACATTTATGCAATTTAAAAACTACTTCCAAATAAAATAGCTTCAGAAAGATATGAAATTAGTTGGAAAAATGAAGAAGAAAGGAGAAAAAACTTTCTTCGCCAACTTCACAAGTTACAAGAGCCCAACTAATAAATACAATTTCTCAATTGATTTGATATTAGTGCTTGATCAAAAGTGGAAGACTATTGTGATGATTGACGCTCGAAGGAGGGAGAAGATTCGGAAGAAAAAGGCACCACCTTTGAATAAGAAGATAGCCAAGCTTAAAGATATTTTAGTCCAAAATTCTTTTATTACACTTAAAAAAAAAATCTGTTAAATGTCGAAAGTAAGGACAAAATTTAAATACAAGCACAAAAATATCCTATTTGTGTAAATCACCCGCCTAGAGGTGACTCCCTTTTTGGTCCAAAAGAGAATTTGAGAAGGCCAAATAAGATATAAATTGAAATTTAACTGAACTGGAATTAGAAAAAATATAATTGTAAATGAATTTTTGAGCAGCAATTAATGCTCGACCAAGCTTTTAAAAAATATTTTTAAGTATTTTTCTCGAAAATACTTTTCAAAAAGTATTTTTAAAGAAAATTTATTTTTTTATTCTTAAAAATTGCATTTGTTTCTATTCAAAACTTTTTTTCTTCTTCTAAAAGTTGGCTCAAATACCTTGTAAAATGGCAGATTGCCTTGTAATAATCGGGTGTGGGCCTTAAGATTTCAGATGGATTCCACAAATTAGTCCAATATCAAGTTTATTTCAAAATGAGCCCAGAAAAAGTGTTCTTCCCTCTTCATCACCAAACCTATCCAGCTGCTGCTCCGCTACTCCTTCTGGTCTCAAGTAACTGAGTTTTTTTTCTCTCTTTCCAAAATCCAAAAATTTGAGCGAAACAAAACGAAAAGAACGTCCCTTTTCAAACGTATGTTTCCTCCAAGGATTGAGAAAATTAGGGTTTTAACTTTGAAAGGAAGCTTTTGATTTTAGTTGCCGCTAATTCCTCCCGCCAGTCACCGTACCACTCACCGACGGGCCTTCTCTGCCGGAGTTCCAAGTTCGTTGTTGCTGGTTTATTCTCGTTCCTGTAAACTGGTACACTAGCTCCTTCAGTCGTTATCCTTCAGTCAAACTATGTTCTAAGAATTTACATTGGCATAATATTTCTAAGAATTTCAGTCTCTCATTATTATATGATTTGATACCAGCGCTGCTTTCCTTAATTTATTTTGGTTGAAAGTTGATATTCAAAAATATAAATTTAGAATGTAAGCTCCTCAATTGGATGTGGAGTGTAAGCTCTCTATGGGGTATTTTTCATAGGAGGAGTGGCCTGAGCCATTCAGCGCGTTAAGAAGAAAAGTTAGACACTGGTCTTTTCTATTAAGAAACTTGAATAACGAGCTTGTTGCGTTTTGTGTGTACCTAATAATGCGATCATTGATTGTTTTCAAACAGGAGAAGTCATTGAGGCCAAATGTAATGGTGATGTTTATATATATGTTTTTGTGTTTAGCTGATTGTTAACTTTTGAAATTTGAAATATGTATTGAATGTTGATACCTGTTGCTCAGTCTGGTTATTATTGTGTATTAACTTGAGGTCACTGTTCTAGAACTCTGAATCGTGAACCCATTAAGTCTAAATCTTGGATCCACCTCTGTCCTCAACTATGATGACGAGTGGTGATCCTCATCAACATCAGCATCAGCAGCACCAGCCGATGCCACCGCAACAATTCCAGCACCAACACCAGCAACAACATCCTCCACATTTTGGAGAGTTTCCAAGGGGTCCTCAACCTCCACCAGGTCCACCTCCCATGATGCGGCAGCCATCTGCATCCTCCACTACTCTTAATGCTCAGCCACCTGGACCTACTCCTCATCCTTCTTATGATGGTATGTCTTGTTTACCAATGTTTCATCTGCTCTTTTACTTCTCATATTTGAATTGACATGTTTTTTAGCATAGCGTACGACTGGCAGGACGTATTTGGAATCTTGTTGTTATGAACTTAATTTACCGTTGGAAAAAAGAACTACAACAAGTTTTCTTTTTTCTTTTATTTATTTGACCAGTTACCAAAATGCCATTGTGTAATTGATTAATCTGAAAATAAAAATCTTTAAGGGGTAGAAACAGAAATTTGTAAATTGGAAGTAATTTGAAAGGGACAAAGGGAGAGACTAATGTTTAGTGTTCTTTGGGAACAACCTCTTTAGTTGTTATTTGATATAGTTTCTATCTAGTTGGAGAAGAAAGAAAATTTTCAACTCACAGATCACGTTGAACCATTATACCAATTATCATTTTCACTTTGTAAGAGAAGCAAGATAAAGGCAGAATGTTGGAAGCAGTAAGAAGGTTAATAGGCAATTTCCTCATCACTTCTCTGTTTCTTGTTATCTGATTCAGCAGCAAATTTTGATGTCCTTTTCAAATCTTACCCACAAAACGACTGATAACAACTATGAGGCTATGATTGTCTCATATGATCAAATCCACATAGGACCTGCCATTTCTTATTGTTTGGGTAAGTGTAGGTCGAATCCTCTTTTTGATAATAGTTGAAGAGAGGATGAATGTTACCTTGGTTCTTAGGGACTTACTTTTGCTTTGATGAGACATTACTGGACTGAATTCTGATGGGTACTAATTTTTTATTCTTTTCCTTATATTTGCAGCTCATGCTGACAGTTTTGCTGCAAAGAGAATGAGAAAAATTGGTCAAAGAAGAGCAGTTGATTACACTAGTACAGTTTTAAGATATATGCAGGTAATAACTGTTGAATGTGGTCTTTTATCCAGAGACCTTCTTATGGAATGTGGTGCAGTAAATGTTCTTCTATATAGTACTACTATATAAATTAGCGCGGGGTTAGATTCATTAGCTGTTGTCCTGTAACAATACGGAATTACGGCAAGTGCAGGCTCATTTCCTCTTTTCTTTCTTTCAAGGGGATAGAACCACGAGCTGTTGTCCAGTCACAATTACGAAAAGTTAGCAAGATTCTTTGTAATCAATTTTAGTCTTGTTGCTATTGACTATATGGATGATTTGCTTCCATTATGTTATGTGCTTAGTTAATTTCATATTGATTCCAAGAGATTATGATTTTAGGTCTACCTCGTTCTATTTTAACAAGTTCAATCATCGTAGGTGTTGCACCTATGGGTTGATGCACTTGATGCGACCTTCTCTTATTTTATTCCTGTTTTTTTGAGATGGAGCTTTCCTTCTCTTATTTTATTCCTATTTGCACTTTCCTTTGAATGTGATCATCTTGAATCCTGTCCATTTCTTGTATGATCACATATCTATCTTAACATCCTCTATGACGCTCAACTCAGGGATATGTTGGGCCTTAAAGACACAACAATCATCCCATATCACATTGTTGGTATCACATTGATTCTATGGCATGAGTTTCTATGTGTTAGGTTCTATGGAACTCCGGCGATATGATTGTATAAATTTTGAAAGGAAGATACGTAGTACTACAATACTTATCATACATTGCTCTTCCAATGGTTAGAGTAGAAAGAGGATGGGATGTATAGTGTTTCGTTAGTACTAGTTCTCAAGTAGCAGTAAATATAGCATGTAGAGTGGTTTATTTGTCTAGTACTAGTATTAATCATACACTCAGGGACATTATAGAGCTTTGCGCTAATTATCTTTCCAGAAGCTGAAATGCCACATATTTTTTGAAGGACTCCAACCTCTTTCCTAGTTCCAGCTCCACAAGAACCAATTACATGGTTCTAATTTGCAGTAGCTAGCACCTGTATGAGCTTTATGTTCTGATATATTATAAGTTGCTGCACTCTTTGGTTGCAATAGCTCTAGGTAATTAGATCTTGTATCTTAAAAATAGGAAAAGAAGTGAGAGCAGGAATTAAAAAGAAGAGAAATTCTTCTAAAAAAAATTTTCTCTCAAAAAGAGGTAGAAAAATGAGAATGAGAAACCAAACTCGTCTTGATTATTTTGTCCATTAATAACTCCAGTTTTGGTCTTTTCTGTGGGCTCGACAACTTGGCAATGGTACTCATAATATTCTTCAACTTCTAAGGTTATCTGGTCCAAAGTTAAGAACCATTGCTTTCCTGCAGATCCGCATGTGGCAGCGCGACTCGAGGGATAGGACAGTGTTACAACCTAGTCCAGCAGCAGCAGTTGATGTCAGTTTGCTCCACTTACAATTTGGTCTTTGATTCTGCATAATTTACTTTAGTTTGTATGATTATATGTTGTGATCTTCCATTACTGATGATATCTATGATAAACTTTTCCTGGGTGAGAAGTAAAAAGAGAAAACCACCCCAACTATATAGTCCTTCAGTTCTTGGTTTGTGCAAAATTCTACCCCAAAGCTATAGTGAACTGCCATTAAAGTAGCAGGAGCCAAAGAAATTGGCTAAAGTTTTGTAGGTTTCAATATGCTTATGTTAAATTATTCAAACTTGTTATTCTGTATTCACAAACATTGTTTTTGAAATAAAAAGAGCATGTGCCATGAGAATAGCATGTCTTTGGAGAACATTTCCCTTATCTGAGGAAAGTTTGAAGAATTGTAATCAGGCAATCTTGAGGAAAGTTAACCATAACATACTTGTAGTCTAGGAAGGTGATCATAGTTCAGTTTTACCTGCATATAATGCTAGTTATAGACTCCAAGAACTCAAGAAGATTCTAGTACCACCTAGTGGACAAAGTTAATTGTTAAGTTTGCAACTTAGATTTCCAAAAAAGTACCAAACTAACACTTAAAGATAATTTGTGTATTCCACATATAATTAGAAGTTTGAAGTCTCCTACCGCTGAACATACTATTACAGCTATTCTCCTGAAACCAGCAAAATAAATGCTAATGGTTCTACAGAAATTCCTGAAAATGTGTTTCTGGTTGCACAAATATAAAAAAAATAAGCAAGATTACATGTTCTTCTAATTTATTTCTTTTAATTATGATTTTTTGTTTGTTCATGGGTGCAGGTATTGCCAGCAGTTGCCTATTTGGATAATCCCTCCACAAGTTTTGCTGCTAAATTTGTTCATACATCTCTAAATAAAAACCGTTGTTCAATCAATTGTGTTGCGGTGAGTTGAAGGATTCTTTTTGGCCCTCTATCATTCGTTTGTACTTTTGTTGTGTATATCTTTGGTTCCGTGTTGGCAATTGAATTACTATATCCAGCAGCACGCATGCACCTATCTACATATGCCCATGAGCTACTTGATACTCCTCCCGTCCCTATTAATGTGACACTTTCTCCTTTTTACGACGTCCAAAATGTTTGACACTGTTCCATTTCTATACAACTCTCAAAACTGTTCAGAATTCAAACTTGTTAAATTTATCAAAGTTTAAATTTTGATGTTAATATCTTTCTATCAAACTGGCTTTTCCAACATTACTTGTAAATACTCTGTTCCTCCTTCGCTAATATATAAGTCAAATAAACATATTAAACTGCATGTCGAATCAAACACCGCCATAGTAAAATGGAATGGAGGGAGTAATATTTATTAGTAAAATCGTTCAATCATGGTTTTTTCTTCAAAGCATCAAGTGTCTGAAATATTCACGTAGTTCCAAGGCCTTGATTAATTGCATGAATCGGGATCCTTGAAACATGATTTGTGCTATCCAACTCTTTTTGGGATGATTTTGTTTTTCACTGGGAAGTACTAGTTTCTTATCTTGGTAGAGCTCTTTGTATTTGGTTTATTCTGACAAGCAACTCTCTGGGAAGTAAATGGATAAAAAAACATGGAAGGATTTATCTTGTCACATGTTGTAGTTTGAATTCTAATAGCCTCTTGGGGCCGCTTTTATGCCATTATCACTCTAAAGCAACTGTTAATAGAATTAAAGCAGATCCAGCTAGCATTATGACACAAGATGTAGAACTAAAGTTTTCCGAGTCTCTCTCTCTCTCTCTCTCTCTCTCTCTCGGTTGTGTCACACCCTCTGTGCATTTCTTCTTCTAAATTTTTATTCTCTTATTCAAACATTTTCTCTTGAATCACATAAAGTGGACTCCTAGTGGGCGGCGCCTCATTACTGGATCTCATAGTGGTGAATTCACACTCTGGAATGGGCAGTCGTTTAACTTTGAAATGATACTTCAGGTATGAATCTGGGGTTGTGAATTTCAGATGTTAGTACGTGACAACCGAATTGGATGGACAATGTAACATGTTTCATGTGCAGGCTCATGATCAAGCAGTTAGGTCAATGATATGGAGCCACAATGATAACTGGATGGTCACTGGTGATGATGGGGGCACAATAAAGTAAATAAATGCTTGGAACAATCTGCATTTCACACTGTCAGTATCTATGTTGTGTTTTTCTTTCCCTTCTGTGAATTTGCGTCTGTATCATGTGGCAGGTATTGGCAAACCAATATGAATAATGTCAAAGCCAATAAGAATGCACATAAAGAATCAGTACGGGGATTAAGGTAATTATTCTAAATGATGTGACTTGGTTTTAAAAGATTTTATGTATAACTTGGGGTTTAATTACTTTTTAGTTTTCTCTATCAACACATTTGCATCAGTAAATGTATTTTTAGGGTATATATGATGTTAGGTGGCTTGCTAAGTCTTATCTTTTTTGAACAGCTTCTGTAGTACAGATTTAAAATTCTGCTCCTGTTCTGATGACACAACTGTTAAAGTATGGGACTTTGCAAGGTGCCAAGAAGAGCGCTCATTATCTGGTAATGTCCCTCAAGCTGTTTATTAAAAAGATTGCAGATTCAAGCTGAAAGTGATGGTTGACTGCGTATCAGTGATACTATGCTAAAGCGACATTTTTGGTTTTCTAAATAATAATAACATGCATACTGCTGTAATGCTTTTACCTGTCAGATGGCGCTCTGCCTTCCATTACTTCTTGCTTCTGTAATCACTGTTATGACATGTTTAAACATGTGTTCTGGTAAAAGTTTACTATTAATGGGAAATTTTGTTCCAAAGAATGCACTAGCAATAACTCTTCAATTTTGCCATCAACACTTACTTATGTACCAGTTAACTTAAGCGTGAGTGGCCTAAGAATAGTTCCTCATGTCACTTGAACTCAGGCAGGCCATGGTTGGGATGTGAAGAGTGTTGATTGGCACCCTACAAAGTCTCTATTAGTCTCAGGTATATGCATTTTACTTCTCTTCTTTTCTTTGGAACTGTTCTGAGCAGTTACTGACTTACAGTCGCTCTATGATTCATTGTTTTGTCCTGCTTGCAGGTGGAAAAGATAATCTTGTTAAACTTTGGGATGCCAAGTCAGGGAAGGAGCTTTCGTCATTGTCAGTCAAAAACTGCTCTCCTTAAATCTGCAATGTTACTATTTCTATCCACTTGGGACTTCATAAAAAAGAAGAGCTATAATTTTTTAGCAATAACATGGATGCTGTGTTCTGTTTGCAGTCACGGGCATAAGAATACTGTTCTGTGTGTAAAGTGGAATCAAAACGGTAACTGGGTCCTTACTGCTTCCAAAGATCAAATTATCAAGGTAGGTTGTTCCATTTCTTCCTTTCCCAGGAGGTGCTAATGCAGTTAAAGCAATTACGATGAGATATTTTAATGGCTGGTTTGTGAATGATATAGATCTTTTTTTCTGATTTGCACGCAATGATGTGTGGTATAAATTGGTTGCTCATGAGCATATATCTCAAACTTTGTTTCACAAATTCATTATTCTGAAATTGCATGGCAATTGACAAAAGTATTAAGCATATACTTGTTCCATAAATAGATTTGTATGTATAGCTACTTCAGTCTCACATTTGAATTTCTCTTACATTCTACGTTCCCGAAATGGATCCTGTCAAATATTTCACATTTTCTATGATTATCTCTATTTCAGGTATTTGGGGAATCCTCCTTAATAGACTAAATATTCCTATTATGTCAATGCCAATAATCAATGTTATTATCTATGAATTTGAGCTTTTTGGTATTTTCTGTTTCTTCGGATGATATGATGGGTCAACCATTGAGGGTCTCCTATCCCTCTCATTCCAGATTGTCCCTGAAAAAAAAAAAGACTTTGCAGCACTATATTTGAGTCGTAGTTGATCTCGAAAAGTTTTACTCTTTGTTTCTCATTTTAAGATTACAAATCAAATCTCATTTTCTCCCCCCTAAATCTTGATTTTGTTAGGTTTCACTTACTGGTAAGAGTCTTGCCACAAGAATAAGCATCAACCTGAAGTTGCTGATTTCAGTTGAAATGTTTATTTTGTTTTTTTTTTCCTTCTATTGAGTTGTGCTCTGAGGTATTTGAAGTTTTAGGGTCGTGTGATTTTTAGCAGTGTTCAGTCAGTTTCTTTAAATCTGTAACTTTGGGATTTGAGAAGGCTTGCTAAAATTTCTTTTTAGAGTGTCGGCAGCAACCAACTAGCATTTCTAGCTTAGTTTTTAGCTGCAACTACTTCTTCACAGCAAGTGTATTGCTACTTATTACTTCTCTGGTTCTGGCCGCAGTAGTCATTTTCTTATTTGGTTAGGAAGGAAGAACAAAGCTGACATTCATATGAATGTTAATCACGTGCTAACGAGAAAACCTGCAAATGGTGTAGATTATTATCATGTCAATGTGTGCAAGGGATTGTATTTTGTCGTCGTAACATTCTGTTTCATTTCAGCTTTATGACATAAGGGCTATGAAGGAGCTTGAATCATTCCGGGGACATCAGAAGGATGTGACATGTAAGAATTACCTTTTTGTTTATGTGTATATATCTTATGCCATGCTTACAGCACGAGCATGTCAAGTAGCGACCAGGTTATGGACTCGGATGAAAAATTTGTAGTTAGTATGCTGGTATTATTCAGTAAATTTCACCAAGGTATTATTAGAAAAAGAAATTTTAGATCACGTCGACTAAAAGCAAATAATATAATTGGGGATAGTTGCTGAATTGTTTTTTCTGGATAAAAATCTGGGTTGTTAATCGCGTTTAGTTTTTCCTACTATCTATGTCATGCAGAAATCTTTGTGCTTCTTTATTTTGTCCCTTCAGATAATAATCACTCTTATTGTTCCACTTATTGTCTTGTTCCTCCACCATGCTTCCATGGTCGACTTTCAACTGTTTGTGATACTTGCTAATTGCCTGTTTATTTTCATGTAACTGTGACAGCATTGGCCTGGCATCCGTTTCATGAAGAGTATTTCGTTAGCGGAAGCTTTGATGGTTCAATATTTCATTGGCTTGTGGGGTAAGTTCCTTGAAAATTCTTTCACTATCATCTATAAATTAGTTGTGCTGGCTCCTTTAGTTTTTGGGCATCTCTTGTGCGTTCAAAATATCGTTATATGACCTGGTTTAGAACATTAATCTTGATATTTTTTACTTCTGTCAACTGTGCGCCATTGGAATGACAGTTTTTATTTGATGAAGTGACAGGATAGCTATAGATCAGAGGAAGTGTTACTAATTGCTGTGCCATAACATTAACCTTTTCTTTGTGCACTTTTGGCACCATTTAATAAAACTGAAGTTTGGTACTCCTCGCACTTTTTGGCTGGATTTCAAGTTGGGAAGAATGACAAATGACGATTCAGAATGAATGTTATTGCTAATAGCCTAGACTAGTCAAGGAAACTTATGAGATGAAAAATTCTCTGTTATTCTTGGCAAAAAGAAGTGGACATCGGAGATAAGATAGGGAACCTAGTTTTCTCTTTCAATTGCTCCTCTTAGCATGTGTATCTTTACTTCATCGAGCTGTCATAACTTATAAAAACCAAAAAATCGACATGCATGGTTGTTCTATGTGAAGTTGGTAGAATGGTTATTCTCTTGTTTTCCTTTCTCCTCGGAAAGTGTCAGATCTGTGTCCCGAACTTGTGCGCTCTGGGAAGAATCATCTCCCTTCACTCAAATCCTTTTTATTTGCTATTCCCATAAGAGATGGACTTGCATATTTTTTGTCATATGAATGTTGCTCGATTTTTATTGAATAAACAGGCTTCTTTCGCTTCAAATCAAAAAATTCTTTCTACCCAGTATTGAGTCAGTGCAGGATCATCCTGCAGTTTCTGTAAAATGTGGGGAATAAATGAGCCATCTGGGCTACTTAGTCTGTCAACCTCAACCAAACATGTGATGAGATAGTTTGGAATGTGATTTCTCACTTATAATATGAACCCATGAAGACAATTAACTTTTATTATTCTGATCCCACCATTTCCCCCTATTATCAGTGATTCAGATAGCTTCTAATAATTTTGTCTCTCTTGGCTTTTTGATGCTCTACCCACAGGCATGAAGCTCCTCAAGTTGAAATTACAAATGCACATGAAACTGGTGTTTGGGATCTTGCATGGCACCCCATTGGCTATCTCCTTTGCAGGTTATACTGCATTTTCTTAAACGGCAGCTCTGTTGTTAAGTGCCGTTTATTACGTTTGTACTTGTCTCCACTTGAACAAAACAATTTTCTAAAATGCTAATTGTTAGAATTCTTCTCATAAACTGGTGTGCTTTTCTTCTATGCCTTGCATATTTAGACATCTGGTCGATCCATTGTGGTTGTTACTGGATATTGTTTTGAAGTTTTTTGTGTTAGTGTTGCTTGGACCTATGGTGCTGAATCTGCTTCTTACTATGACAAAAATAAGCTGAAGCTGATTTCGAGAACATGTTATATTTTACCCTGCAATTCTATGCTCCTGTAAAAAACGGAAGCATTCCCGAAATTTTGCTCTTTTTTCGTTTTCTTATAGAAGAGGTTCTTTAAATTCTGTTTTATTTTCTCTTTTCATCTCTGATAAGCTACTTGTAATCTTATACTATGCTTGTTCTTTCCACCTAATGTCTATTAGTTTTGAATTGTCCTTTTACTGTGGATAGACCACGTGTTTGTGAGTAATTATAGTTGTACATCTGACTTTGTCTTTTATCCGCACTAAGAAGTTTATCGGTCAGAGGCTGTGGGGATGACGGCTTCTGCTGTTGTAGTTCTTAAGTGTTTGTGCGGGCTCTCAACTTTCTTTCTCCATTAATTTCATGTTTCCAACAAGGTGACTCTGATGCAGATATAAGTCTGAAGTTATATTGGTTGTGTGTATGTAATTTAGTTGTGTGTTCGACTATGGCCTTCGCTTATGTAGTAACTTCCTTTTGCTCTCGTGTATCTTGGCTTTAACTCCCATCTAGGGAACTTATCAAGCATATGTACAATTAGGAATAGCTTATATTAGGCAAAATGGTTTAATGGCCCCTAAACTTGCACCGTATTTTAAAGCCGGCATATCAACTCCTGATTCTTCCATTTGACACCTCAAGCCAATCGATTGCATATAAATAAACGCCTCTTACTGTTGAATATGCTTATGTGGCATTGGTCCAGATGGTGTGGCTAAAGTGCGTGCAATTCAGAATTAAAAGGAGCGTGAGTGTGATATTTTTTATTTTAAAAAGGTTAAAATTAGGGGAAAAAATTATACATAGCAAGAAAAGATAAGAAAATAAAAAGAAAAGAAAAAACTTGCCCTCTCCCCTACCCCTCACCTGTTTATGTTTCTTTTCCCTTCCCCATTCTCATCCGCCCCCAACCTCACCCAATTTTTTCTCTCTCCAACTCCTATCTTCCCCCCACCCCTTTTCTTCTCGTTCCATCACCAATGATATTAACGCCACTCACTACTACCGCTAACAAAACTCCTCTATAAAACCCAGGCAACAAAGAAAAATAACGAGGTTTGTCCGGAAATTTCTCTGTCAATTCTCTCTCACATCAAGTCCCCTCTCTCATTTCTGTATCCATCTCAGACCGGAAAATTGTCGAGTTTTGGCTGGAAAATTCCTATGTTTCAGTCCTTCCTCTTCTTAATTTATTTTGGGTATTCTCGCTTTCTCTTTCTCTTGAACATTAATGGATCCAAGTTCTTGAATTCCCTCTGCTTGAATCACTGCAAGTTGGATGCTTTTGTTGTTTTAAGGAACAGTACTTTGATAGCAAATCTCAATGGGTTTATAGTGGTTGTATTCTCTCTATTTTATTAACTACTATTAGTACTAAAAGGTTGGATTTTCCTATTTGTAGCTGAGATTAGTCTTGTGGTGGCTGAGATTTTTTATTTCGCGATGCTGGCTGAGAATTGAGATTAGAGGTGAAAGGTCGTTTCCAGTGGTGGCATGGTTTACTGTGTATAGGTGAAAGGGGTAGAAGAAATAGTGAAGGAAATTAACAAAGAAGAAATTAAAATTTTGATAACTTAATTTTTGCAAAACAGGACTCACAAATGACAAATGTCAAGTATAATGGTCTAAGCATATGACCTGTACTTCATGTCTGGCAATTGAGCTACACGCTCTGAAGAAGGGGTTTATTATGTGTAGTTTTATTGAGCTGAGGTGTTAAAATGGGAAAGTCGAGAGTTGATAAACCGGCCTTTTAAAATTGGTGCAAGTTTAAGGGGCAATTAGGCCATTCTGCCCTTTTATTATAGTGTGTCAAATTTGAGGCACTTATAGTTACGCTGAAAATAGTTTTGTTGGAAGATGTTAGAAAAGGTGGTAAGATATGTATATTGGTTTATCTAATGTCATTTTATTGAGTAAAATTTATCATATATCCAAAGTAGCAATTATTTCATACGGTAAAGGTCTTCTTTCCAGAGCAGCCCCCCCCCCCCCCCATGTCACCCTGTTTCTGCCTCAGTCTCAAAGAAAAATATAAACTAAAAGAGTAGGGAAAGGTTATCTTAAGTGCAACATGAATTGAGAATAACTGAACGTTTTCTTTTTCTTGTTAAAGGGTGAAGTCGTGGTTTGTATTGTACACCATTTTTCTAGTACAGAATCGATGTTGAATTCTGATATGAAAGTGCATTATTGACTATTGATATCACATTTGTTGAAAAAATATTTCATTATTATCGTAGAGGTTAATAGATTCTCCTAAGTGAACTATCTCATTTAGATTTTGTATCAACCTTTCTTGGGCAGGTAGCTTTATGTGTGCTTACTTGTATTTAGCTTTTTAGGCCTGATCATGTTTATATTTATTTAAATCTTGCAGAACCTCCCTCCAGTGGAGTTATATTTTCTCCCTTCCTCTATCTACGTGTATGCCGAATTGCATGTCACTGTCTTTCAGTGGCTGTTTCAAGCTTTTCTTGCTGTGTTCTTTCCTTTATCATTCTCGTTAGAACTAAGGAGGTCCTTAAGCTTCTCCATTATATAGTATTCTGCATCTCCACCAACAATAAAACATCTTACTGAAGTAGCCTAAGCAGCTAATCGGTCTTGTTGCTGATGCAGTGGCAGCAATGATCAGACAACAAAGTTCTGGTGCAGAAATAGGCCTGGGGATCCAGCTCGTGATAAATTCAATTTGGGACAACAAGGTTTTTACTAGTTCCTGTCCGTGTTAATGTTATCTTTAATTTTTTTATGCTACTGTTTTATTGTGCTTCAGATTGTGTACCAGTTTGTTGTACATATATCGAGATTCGAGAGCATAGGGCTTTGTAGTAGTGGGGTAAAATCAGCTTGATTTTAAAGAAATTCTTGAAATATTATAATCTTTCTTTTTCTGTAGTCATAGTTAATATTCTTAGTTTGACTATCACTTTCAACTACCAAAGTATACTTCTTAAATAGCCTCAGCACAGGTTTTGTGGTTGATTTCAGGTTTGGGTGATCAAAACAATGTTCTTGGTCGCATGCCTGGTAATTTTCCAGGTCCTGAGCCCCCATCAACTCCTGGAGCATTTGCCTCTGGCTTGTTACGAACTGAGGGTACAATACCTGGAGTTGGAGCTGCATTGCCACTATCGCTTGATTCATCTCAAGGAGAACATAAGTCTTCCATGCCAGTTTCAATGCCTATAGGAGCTCCCCCTCTTCCTCCTGGTCCACATCCATCTCTTCTTGCGGGTAATCAGCAGCAAGCATATCAACAAAACATGCAGCAAGCTCAGCACCCGCAGTCACTACCTCAACAAATGACTTCTCATCCTTTGCAACCATCCAATTTGCCACAGCTACAGCCTCCACATATGCCTCTAATGCCACATCCTCATTTGCCTCGGCCACCACACCAACTACAACAAGTAAACATGCCTGGCCTTCCGTCTTCAATGCCAGGTTCTGGACCCATCCAAGCAATGCCTATCCCTGGTCCAATGGTATGTATCATATTTCTGTGCGTCTTTGTGTCTATTTGCAGATGCATCTTCTTCCCCTTTTTTTCCTGTAGATGTGCCGTGCATATCTTGATTCATCACCTCCTTGGTGCATCTTTAAGTGTAATGCTCTTTCTAATCAAATGGAAATAAATAAGCGTTTAGTGTATTTTTCGTGTAACATGCATTCTGATTGGTATCTCTGTATTTATGTTTGCTTATCTTGATAGATTCTGAATTCATCTTCATTCGAACTCCCCCCTTTTAGTGAGAAGCCTCTTCTTCTCTGTATATTTTCCAGATTCAAAGGGCAGCCTGGTGCACAAAGCATCCGGCATTCACGCAGGGTCGGGAAAGGGCCGCACCCCCAGGGGTGTGATGTAGACAGCCTACCCTAATGCAAGCGTTAGTGGCTAATTCCACGGCGCGAACTAGTGATTGGTCACACAGAAACTAAAAAGAATTCGATATTTTGTGTAGATTTTCCAGATTCATTTTGTGCGAAGTGCTTATAAAAATTTGATATTATAAAATTAGTGTTATGAAACAGAGATTATCTTTTATAGGATTCCAGCTTTATTTTACTGATATTCTAGGTTAAGGCCATAATAATTTCCGAGCCATTAGTCATGCATTTGTATTGAGATGGGAGTTGTAGCCAAATGGGTACAATTTTTCTTTGCACCTGTTGCAGATATAAAATAAATTAGTAAAAGTGTCCCCTATCTGAGAGTTTAAACTTTTAAATTAGACAGTTCACACAGTTCAATGTGGTATTAGAAAAGGCAGAGGGTCCTCAAGTCTTGCCGCCATCGATCTACAAATATTTTCATGTGCTTGGCTCGAGGGGAAAAAATCAGGGTTGCATGTGAGAGGGCAAGGTTTAGTGACATAAGATACATTAATACATGTGTCATTTTTCTAACTACTAAAGTTTTACACGAGACGGTTCACACTTTTCAATTTGCAGGGATCAAATTTCACTAGCATCTTCGTCTCTTCTTGAATAGAGCGGAATTGGTAGCAACTCCGACTACTTTGGAATTGTGGCATATATTTGATTGATTGATACGAAGTGCATTTGCTTGAAGGAAATACATCGAGAGGATCAAGAGGTTATTTCAGCATCACTGATTGGCTGTCTTCTTATTTTCAGGGGATACAAGGTAACATGAATCAGATGGTTCCTCCAATGCCTCAAGGTCATTTTGTGGGCATGCCTTCTGGATCTGGACCACAGGGAAATGTTCCTCCAGGTGGAATGCCAAATGGACTGCCAAACATGCAAGGCCCTCAAAACCCAGGAGGTAATCAGATGTTTCCACCAGGACGAGGCTTCAACAGGCAACAAGCTGGAAAAATGCCGCTCATGCCTGGACATAATCCTTATCAGGTGAGTGGCATGTAAATTGCTTTAACAGACCTAAGAGTGCAGATGTATCAAACCTTTTAGTTAATCATTAGCTATTTATTACCTAGGTTTCCTATTTATTGTTGATTTAAGTTGGGTAGTCGATAGCTGGATTCAAGAGATATTTACAGTCTAAAACTTGTTAGCAATTGTTGTCAGTACTTTCCTAAGCTATTCTCAAAACAAGAAGTCTAGACTGCAACTTCAACTTATGCTAGGGAACTGCAGTTTATATCCATTTCTATAAAAGGACTAAAGGTGGCCGCTGGGTGTGAAGACAAGTAACCCCAGTGAGAATAAGACAAGTAACCCTAGTGAGAGTAAGTCAATGATGTCGTGTTTGGAGATGATTTAGTGCTGGTACTTGTAATACTACTATGATGCCCAGCATATCAAATGCGGGAGGAGTTCTGGGTGATATGAAATATTCTTTGCCGTAAAAAAGTTAGGTATCTATACCTGTCGGCATGGTCGGATCTAGGCGGGCGGAAGGGGGTTGGAACGAACCCCCTTTGCCGGAAAATTATACTGTATATATAGTGTTAAATTTGTTTTCATGGCTATGTATTATATGTTGCATGACTTGCATCTGCTGGCACAAGCCAAAATCTTAGCTCAGTGGTCAAGGGGGTTCAAGTTTTCTATAAGGTTGCATGTTTGATTCCCACAGTGCAGGAATTTTTCTTTCTACTATTTTGCACGGGGTTTTTGTTGGTGTCTGCCTACAGTCAACTTAAGCACACAGTAACTCGTGTAGGTTTTAACCTGGCTATTGTAAAAAAATTAAAGGTCAAAAATAATTTTTTTATGTGTATATATTATATGTTGAATTCCCTTGACACAACCCAATAGTAACCCATATATTTTTCTTTTTGTGTGTGTATTAGTAATAGGAAAAAATAGTTGGTGCTTTGTTATGTTTTGGTTGAAAATTTGTATCTGAACATCTTCCACATCAAGTATACTGTTTTAATACTTTTAGTTAGGATTATTTATTTATTAGTTATTTCTGCAATCATCTTTAGTTCATTTTTTGTTTATTATATTATGACCTTTTTTTTTTTGCTTTTTATTCCTAAAAATGCATTTTACTTTTTTCTTTTGAAAAAGATTCCTTCAAAACAACATACTTCCGCATTAGTTTTGATCCAACATATTTTTAGTTACATTTTTAACGGTAGTGTAGTTTAGGTGTGGATTTAAATTTTTTTGATGAACTCATTTGACGAAATATTCTACTGTTCACTTCTTTAAAATGTTGAACCCCTTGCTCAGAATCATGGATCCGCCACTGCCTGTGGGCTTGCGCAAGCGGCACATAATGGAGTAATAAGAATGGGTCTGACTGAATTTGCTGAAGATAACATCTTCTCATAGTTATTTTGCTCTTCTTGTAGTTGTGATCGATTGCTGGGAATGTTAAAATGTATTTTTTAAGAAGGTGCTGCGAATTATTCAATTTTGTGCCAAAACTGGGATAGTTATGCATAAGAGGGAGAAGCTTTGGTGTTTAAAATGCACATATTTAAGTAACTGTATATTTTTTTAAGGGCATTTTTATACTTCTGGTGAGATAGTTGGGTGGATGAATAATGAATTAGCTCATCTTCGACCTTATGGACTGTATGGCTACTGATGTAATCATGCTTCTTGCACCATCTTTTGTACTTTTCACCACCTCTGTGGTACTCTTCTTATTGAAATTATTTTACCTTTTAAAAAGTTCTTTCAAGGTCATTTTCTGAGCATGAATGCGGATTGCCCTACTTTTCTACGATTTTTACTCAATTAATTTAATCTGGTAGACAGAGTTTTGATTTGTTTCTTCTATTTTTAGGGGGGGTGGACCGGGGCAGTGGAGAGGGCTTGGGGGTAGGCGATGTTATATTCTTTTTGGTGGGGAGACTTCAACTATCATTTGGAGTGGCTGTCTGGTTTAAGACCTTCAGACCAGATGTGTAAAACCATTGTGGCTTTCGCATGACCATCTCTGTCAACTAAAACTGGGAGAGAGAAGGTTATTTTAGTGAGGTGCCTATTCAAACTGCCCACAGTGCTTTGGGCTAGTAGTAAGAGTGCAGCGCGTGCTGTATGATTAGACTCACGAGTTCGAATTATGCCACGAATAAAAGCCTGATAATTAAGTGGAGAAGGGTAGAGGGGAGGGTCCACTGTGCACCAAGTTTCGGCCTTGCCCCAGCTGGCCCTTTGGGATTTCTAGATTATGAATAAATATATATAGCCTGCTCAAACTATCCTGTAAAGTGAAAAGACTTTACTGTAGAATGTATTTACCGGGGAAGCCCAGCAGTTAACGACACTTCTTTAAATAATTTCGCTCTTCCTGCTAGAACTCAATTCATAAGATTGTCCATACTGAGACCTGAAACTCGAGGTCTACCCATTTTTCTCTTCAAACCAGCTGTTTCTTTGCTTGTTTTTCTCACCCTATCTCCCGATACACTGCTCAAAAGCCAACAAAGATAATGATATGAAGGAATGTATCCTATTGTGCATGTGAAATGTTGAAACCTGAGGAGGATTAATGTGTACTTTGATGAGCTTCTATCCTGCATAAATTCTCTCTTTTTTCTTGGTACTACTTGTTAGTACTTAACCTGTGGGATAATTTATTTTCTGTCTCTTAGCTGCGTATATGTTTTAACCGACTCTAATGTGAAATATTTGTTGACTTTTGAAACTTGAAAATTTGCTTTTTGGGCTGTTTGATTTGATGAATTCTCCAGTTACATGTCATTTCCTTTATTTTTCTTTTTTCTCTTTCCAGCAATCCGGAAATCCAAATACACCTGGAATGCACATGCAGTCAAACTTCGGTCTTCAATCTGGAATGCCTCCGCCATTGCCACCGGGGCCGCCTCCACATAATCAAGGACATCAATAGGCCATTGTTTATAGGCTCTTTCGAGTGTAACGAGCTTTGTTCAAGTTGTCTGTTGAAAATATCTTCTCTGCACTAGTTTGAATTTCATTTGAGACTATTAGACTGCATCTCTGTATTTTCTTAGATGTATTTTTAGATAATTTACTGAATTTTTAATTCGGTGAAATATTTTGAGCACTTTAACTTTACAAATTCTTTGTGATGCTTGGGTTAACATTTTCACACTTTAGTATTCTCTGTTAATCATTACCTGCCCAAAAAAAATAAAATTCCGTCAACATATATAAATATATGATAAATATACATGTACAAAGGTACTGCCAAGCAATCTTTTGAAGCACGATACAGTGTTGTTAAAAGTGTGGGAAAGATACTCCGAGAGCTTCTTTCAGTCTATAAAGAACTTTGACATGACATACATTATACATAGCGTCTTTCAATATTTCATTCAGCTGCCCAGACATTCTTTTCAGGTTATGTTGAGCATACTCGTTGAGTCGTTATTAAGTTGTATAAAATAATTCAAATCAAACTGCCTTTTCACAAATATGGTATTAGTAATTATCAAAACTCATATACTTCTTTAAAGTCTTCTTACTCAGAAAATTTCAAGGCTTTCAACTGATCTGAAATTGCAAATAGTATCTTCTGAATAGCTTGTATGCTTAAAACGAGTTATAAATAGAGTAGTTTGTGGCTATTCAGGACTGGAACTTTTGAATTTTTGTATGTGGTAGCGGATGGTGAGACGAGAGATTTAAATCCCATCTTGAATGCATACACCACTGCAAGGAGGGCGGGACTAAACCAAGAGTTAGACTAAGATAATAGAAGACAATAATGAAATTTCTCCTAAAAGGAATTGCTTGGTATTCATCCATAATGCTATGCACGAGTCAATTAGGCGCAAAGCCTTCAATAACAAAAAAGAATTTTTCTAATTGAAGTGTTTAGTTTCTGTATTGACAGAGATATTATTGTAAAAGTCATGCCAATATATAGCTTGAGCCAAGCAGCTTGACATTCCTTACACCTTGTCCAGAAGGTGAAATAATCCTCATATTCCTCAGCATTCTGATTTTCCTCATTCTCATCCTCATGTTCCGCATACTCTTCCTCAAAGTCCTAATACTAATTCAAACCCCTTAGGCAATTGGGGACAAATAGACTAGAGCCCTTTCTTTCAGCAAGCACACTTCCTCCTCCATTGGTACATGGTAAAGTTGTGCATAATTCAACTTAAACTTTTACATCTTGTCCACACCGTCCACACAAGTGGCATCTCCTCCACCATGAGCTTCACAGATAGGGTACTGCATATCAGAGGAGAACGCGTTACGTTAATGATCAGAGGGTTGTCCAAGGGCGATGAGACCAGACTAGTAAACTCGACTTTTCCGAATATGAAATGTCTTCTTAGATCAGATTCCCTTAGAACTATGTTCCCCCTGTGGCGATCTAATGTAACAACGTAACTTGGAAATAGCTTCCTTGATAACGAAATATAAGACGCCCCTTTCGTGACTCAGCATGGCGTTCATGGGGAATTCACGACAAAGTGAATCACAACCTCAAAACAAGGTGTTGGAGCACAAGATTCTCTAGAGGGGCTCAATAAAATTAGTATCTAAAGTCAAATTTTAAAAGATGTCTAATTTACAGCCTGGAGACGAAATATAAGATATTCCTCACGTGGCTCAGCATGGCGGCATTAATTCTGCCTTTTAAGGGTATGTTGATCAATTGGATGCTGAATAACTGTTTTACTATCTCGAAGCTCGACCAAATGAACTAATAACTCCCCTTTTTCTAATTTTTCTTATAGGAGGATTTTTGAACTCCATCACAAACACGAATAAAATCCTTATCTGTTATCAATCTTTCGTGCATGTCACGGCCCATTTCCCATCATAGGCCGTGATGACGCCAAATGCAGCCGTTAAGCAAGCCAACAATTAAATCAACACGCCGATAGTTAGTTCATTTCGCATCTTGAAACAAACAATGAAATAAATAAGCGAAGTTTTTACGTTTTTGTAGAATTTGTTTTGATATTATAGTAAATATTCAAACGTGGTCACAACATAAGCCCGAATATCATAACACAATACAACAAGAACAAGAATCTAAATCCCCAAAACTCAGTGTTGCAAGTGCATGAACATCTACTCTAATATACAATACTAGCACCACAACTGTCTGGAATAGAAAATAGACAAAATACAATAAATGAATAGGAAGGGGGACCCCGTGTGCTGTGGATCGTAATGTGGAATGCAGCTCACCACAAAGTCTCCTCAGCAGATGTGTCTACGCATCTGTGTAACCACTAAATGTACATGCCTCCGTACCTGCACAATTAGTACAGAAGTATAGTATGAGTACGTAAATCAACGCTTACCCATTAAGTATCTAGCCTAACCTCGAAGAAGTATTGACGAGGGGTCGACATCGACACTTACTGGTGGTTCAATAATCAAGTACAATTAAAGTAGACATGTATGAGGCATAGAAAGTAAAAGCAACGAGAACAGGTATAAGCGTATAACACGATCCTCAACATAAGGGTACATACGAGATCCTCAAATCCCAGATACTTACTTGAATGGAATACATACATGATCATTAACAAATAAAATGCCAAATCTCAAGTCAGGAAGACTCAAATATATACTTTGACTCCCGATCGAATATAACGACGAGTCTGCCGAGGCGAACAACCCGATCCAATAAGAGTAATGATATACTATCCTGCCATGGCGTACATGCCGATAACATAAGAGTAGTGTATGCTACCGAGGTCGTATGATCCAATCTATAGATGCATCTCATAATACTGCCAAGCGAACGACCCCATCCCATAAGAATATGTTACATGATATTGTCGAGGCGAACGACCTGATAAGAGTAGTGAAGCTTGAAGGGTCGTAAAAGGAAGTATAATTTTCACGAATAATCAAGTAGCACGTCAAGTATCTAAAATAGCAAAGTTCGATTCTCTATGCAAGTCCAGTCTCAGGCAAAAATAATAATTAAGGCATTTAAACAGGCAAAAATAACTCAAATAGTACAATTAGCATATGGTATGAGTCTAAGTCTATCTGGACATAATCAAGAATCTAGCATATGCATGGACACTTGTCACCGCATACGTGCATACCTCCCCTAACACGTAGCACATAACAAAAAATAGCACCTACAGGGTACATTCCCTCTTACAAGGTTAGACAAGAGATTTACCTCGCTCCAAAATTTGATAACCGACTCCAACGCCTCTCTAACTCCTCAAACTCATGCCAAACAATCCGAAACTAGTCAAAGAATGTGTAAATCAATCAAATATACTCAAAGATTCGTAATTTAACAATAAGAAGCAATTTTCAACTCCCCACGAAAAGTCAACCCCCGGGCCGCCCAGGTTCCAAAAATTTTCGAAGATAAATATTACTCATAGCATCACGAACTCAAATATATAATTTATTTATATTTTATGTCTAATTTCATGGTCAAAACTCAAAAATATCATTTCTAGGTTTTCTTTAAATTTTTTCACAATTTCTACCAATTCCCATGTTTAAATTCATACATAATCCATGCATTGAGCTCACAATGAGTATGAATCACTTACTTAGTGATGGATGATAAAAATTCCAGTAATGACATGACCGGCCATTTTGCCTTCTAGATCCCTGTTTCCCTAATTAACACTCCATATGTGCTTTTACAATTTTATGACTTGCATGGATGGTTAGTTGGGGTTTGGAACGGTTCGGGTTGAAATCAGAATACTTAGTTCCTTAATAGTGGCTTAAAATGGTTAACTTTGACTTGATTTAATATTTTGAGTAAACAATCTCGGAACTGGAATTTGACGGTCCCAATAGGATTGTATGATAATTTTAGACTTGCGCGTATGTTCGAATCGAGTTTCGGATGACCTGTGAGCGTTTAGGCGCTTAATATTTAAAGTTGGCGCATTGAAGGTTTTCAAGTTCTTTAAGTTTGGTTTGGAGTAGGTTTTGATGTTACCGCGTTTGGAATTTCGAGCCTGGAAATAGTTCTGTATGGTGATTTAAGACTTACACGCAAAATTTGGTGTCATTCCGAGTAGTCTAAGTATGTTTCGGCGCATTCAGAGCTAGTTGAGAAGTTTGAAGTTCACAGGTTGATTCAATTTAATTTTGGGGTGCGATTCTTAGTTTCATTATTGTTTTATGTGTTCCGAAAGTTCGAGCAGGTCCATACTATATTTATGGACTTGTGCGTGTATTGAGACCGGGTCCTTAGTGGCTCGAGTGTGTTTCAGACCGCCTGGAGCTAAGTTGGAAACACCAAAATTATTGTTCTGATTTCCTTCTTCGCGAATGCGGCGCCGTAATCACATTCGTGATGAAGGAATGAGCTTGGGTGGGATATTTCCCTATGCATTCTTGAGAAGGAGACTGCATTTGCAGGGCTCTGGGCCACTGACCTTCGCGTTCGCGCTCAGGTCTTCGCGTTCGCGAAGTGAGAGGCCAACTGGTGAAGGGGTCAATTGATGGCCTTCGCGTTCATGATGGGCAGGCCAGCTAAGCCTTTGCGTTCGCATGGTGGTTTCGCGTTCACGAAGGGCATTTTTCTGGGCTTGGATTTTTGGCCTTCGCGATCGCAAATGCCCTATCGCGATCGCAAATAAGGGACCACTGGGCAGAAAACATTTTAAAAACGGGACTTAGACCTATTTTCCCCATTTCTCACTTATGTAGTCCAAATTTGGATCTTCTTGGAGAGGGGTTTTCATCAAGCATTGTAAGGTGAGTAAGTTCAACCTAATATGAGTTCAATACATAGATTATGGGTAGATTTTAACGGGTAAAATGTGAAATTTTTGAGAGTTTATTTAAAAACCTAGGTTTTTATAAATATGGGATTTAACCACGAAAATGATTATGAAATTGGGTAGAAATTATATATTTGAGTTCGTGAGGTTATGGATAACATTTATCTTCGAAAATTTCCGGAATCTGGCCACGTGGGTCTGGGGGTGAATTTCAAGAATCTTCCAATTTGGGTTGGGTAATTACTCTAATATCTAAATTATGAACTTTTGAGTGTATATTGATTAATTTATATAATATTTAGCTAGCTTCGGATTGTCCCGCACCATGTTGAGGCTTTAGAGTGAATTTGTGCGCCGAAAAGTGAGCTTTGAGACGAGGCAAGTCTCTTGCCTAACCTTGTAAGAGAGAATTTACCCCATAGGTGTTTTAAATTACTATTTGCTTCTAATTGTGGGGGTTATGTACGCATGAGGTAACGAGAGTCCGTGCGTAGCTACAAATCATGCTTAAGTTCGGGTAGTTTTAGGACACAATCATGAAATACTTGTATTGTTTGGAGTCTACTTGTTAATTTAAGAGCTTAAGTTATATTGAAACTTGATAAATGATTCATAAAGGCCGAATTTAACTTACTTTGAGTTTTGGCGGGTTACTTGACCGTTAATAGAAATTGTGCTTCCTTGTGTATTAGTCTTGTGATATCTTTTAAATCGGATGTTCGTAGAGTATCCTCTCTTCTTGTGGAGTGGGCTGAATGCCTCGGCAGTATAATAAATGCATCTATGATTCGTACCCCTTGACCCTCGGCAGTGTACACATTATTCTGGATCAGGCCGTACGACCTTGACATGAATCATACGTGATAATGTTCGAAGCCCGATTACACTTGATATTATTTTTATGACATGAGAGGTTATAATTTATTTATTGGCCCAAAATTATTGGAGTTCGTATGTGTTAGTTGGAGATTTTTAAATTGACTATCAGTTAAAGAATCATTTATTCACTGCTTGCTATTGTGTTATTATTATTATTATTATTATTATTATTATTATTATTATTATTATTATTATTATTATTATTATTATTATTATTATATATATCATGCCTATTTAGAATTTTTGTATTTTATTTGTTGGACCATTATAAGTGTCGATGTCGACCCTCGTCACTACTTCTTCGAGGTTAAACTGGATACTTACTAGGTACATGTTGTTTATGTACTCACGCTACACTCTGCACTACTAGGTACTTATTGTGTACATGTTATTTATGTGCAGGATCTGAGGCAGGTGCATTTGGCGTTCATTGAGGAGCGCACTCCCGTTATCCTGAGGCATAGTGGTGAGCTGCTCTCTGAGTACGTTCTGCAGCACCCTCAGTCTTTCTTTTGTATTTAATTTTTGTCTATCCTATTTTAGACAGTAGTATATGTGCTTTGTATATTCTACTAATTTCTGATACACTTGTGACACCAGTCTTGGGAACATGCTACTAGACACTTTATGGTTTTGAGTATTTATTTCACTGTATTTGCTCTTTCATTGGTTTACGCTTTAGTTTACTATAATTTTCCACTTCTCATTTACTTGATAAATAAAAGTCAACTACGTTGAAATTATTAAAAAGAATAAATACATGTCTAGTTCACCATTGGCTTGCCTAGCGGCAACATTGGGTGCCATCATGACCTATAGGGAAAATTGGGTCATGCCAACATGGTATCAGAGCACTAGATTCAGGTAGCTCTCACAAGTCATGATCAAGCCTAATAGAGTCTTTTGGATTGGTGCAGAGACGTGCGTACTTATCTTCGAGAGGCTATAGGGTGTTAGGAAACTACTCTTTCTTTATCTCATATCGTACAGTTGATGTTGTGTGAAGTATCTTTCTTTTATTCTCTCACAAATGGTGAGAACACGCGCGACAGATGTACCCGGCCATGGAGGAGTTGCTCCCCCTTGTTTCTAGAGGTCGAGGGAGAGGCCGAGGGAGGGCTACAGCTCGTGGTAGAGGACGAGGGCGTTCTAGAGTTGCTTCAGTTGTGCCACTAGTGGATCTAGTGGAGGATCCTGTTAATGAGGAGTATGGTGAGGTGCCCGCAGCGGAGTCATCCCTAGTGGATTTCATGTTCGCACCAGGATTCCAGGGGTTTAGGGGCTGTATGCTGCAGTTCATGGATTCTATGATGCATGCTAGTTTATTTCCAGCTGAGCCAACCACATCTCAAGTAGGAGGGGAAGCACAAACCCCTACCGCTCAGGATCCAGAGCATGCAATTGCCGTATATCAAACCCTGGGCGCACTACCCGTGGGTGGAGCTCAGCCAGTTGCAGCGTCTATACCAAAGCCTAGACCAGTTGCAGCCGACGAGCTGCAGAAGCTACATGGACTAGGCTACATCCTCTTGCCTTTGGAGGTGAGCGACCTGAGGACCCCCATGACTTTATTGATTGTTTCAGGGCAGAATGCACAACATGAAGATATTGGAGTCCCACGGGGTGGACTTTACCACCTTTCAGCTAGAGGGCAGGGCCTGTAGATGGTGGCAGTCCTATCTTCTCGGTAGACTAGCAGGTTCTCCTCCCTTGATTTGGTACCAATTCACACATTTCTTTCTGGAGAGATATATTCCACCCTCTCAAAGGGAAGAGTTGCGGGGTCAATTTGAGCAACTTCAGCAGGGTGACCGATTATGAGGCGAGATTCTCTGATTTGTCTCGCTATGCACTTATGATATCCCTACCGATGCAGAGAGAGTATAGAGGTTTGTTGCGGGTTTACACTCTGGTATCTAGGCCAATATGGCCCGAGAGGTTGAGATGGGGACTCCTCACCAGGAGGTTGTAGAGATAGCTCAGAGGATCGAGGGTGTTCGTTAGTGGGTCTGAGAGCAGATGCCGAGGGACACAGTTTCGATATTCTGGAGGGTTTAGTGTTGCTCCGTCTGGGGGCAAAGGTCAGTTTGTAAGGGGTCAGTCCAGCATGCCCACATATTCAGCACCGCCACCTCCTAGGGTGCTCTAGTGCGGCCCTATTTTAGCTCCATCCCAGAGAGCTCTTACCGTGTACCGACCATTCAAGGTTACTCTAGTGGGAGTTCAGGTCCCTAAAGTCAGACTTAGGGTTAGTCATTTTTTGCACGGAGAGGTTGTTTTGAGTGCGGGGATCTTGGTCATGTGAGGAGATTCTGCCGCAGGCTTCGGGGCAAGGCAGTACAGCAAGGTCATCAACCTATGATTATAGCACTAACTACCACACTAGCCGTCCGGCCACCCAGAGGCAGATGGCAGGTGGGTAGGGGCCGTCCTAGAGGTGGAGGCCAGTCAGGCGGTGCTCCAGCTAGGTTCTATGCCTTTCTAGCCAGACCAGATGCAGTAGCCTCAGATGCCGTGATCACAGGTATTATTTCCGTCCTGCGGTAGGATGCTTCGGTACTATTTGATCCAGGGTCTACATATTCATATGTTTCATATCTATTTGCTCATTTTCTGGGTGTTCCTCGTGAGTCCTTGGGTACTCCTGTATATGTGTCCATGCCAGTGGGTGGTTTTGTTGTTATAGATTGGATCTACCGATCCTGTATCGTGACTTTCTGTGGTTATGGGACTAGAGCGGATCTTCTATTGCTCAATATGACTGACTTTGAGGTCATCCTGGGCACGAACTGGTTGTCTCCATATCATGGTGTCCTTGATTGCCATGTCAAAACTATTACCTTGGTGATGCCAGAGTTGCCTAGACTGGAGTGGAAGGGTTCATTTGTCAGTGCATCTAGTTGGGTTATCTCTTTCCTGAAGGCTCAACACATGGTTTAAAAGGGATATTTCGCTTATCTAGCTTATGATCGAGATACAATTGTAGAGACTCCGGTGGTTGATTCAGTGCCCGTGGTTCGGGAGTTCTCCGGTGTGTTTCCTTCTAATCTACCAGGTATGCCACCGGATCGTGATATCAATTTCTTTATTGATTTGTCTCCAGGTACCCAGCCTATCTCTATTACACCGTACCATATGGCTCTAAAGGAGTTTGAAGGAGTTGAAAGAACAAATTAAGGAATTTCTTGCAAAGGGGTTTGTCAGACCGAGTGTGTCACCTTGGGGTGCACCTGTGTTGTTCGCGAAGAAGAAGGATGGGACTATGCGGATGTTCATTGATTACAGCCATTTGAACAAAGTTACCACTAAGAAAAGATATTCGATGCCGCGTATTGATGATTTGTTTGACCAGTTGCAGGGTTCCACGATGTTCTCTAAGATCAACTTGAGATCAGGGTATCATCAGTTGAAGATTCGTGATTTGGATATTCCGAAAACATTCCGGACTAGATATGACCACTATGAGTTTCTAATGATGTTCTTCGGCTTGACCAATGCCCCATTGGTGTTTATGGATTTGATGAACCGGGTGTTCAGGCCATATATTGACTCGTTTGTCATTGTCTTCATTAATGACATATTGATCTACTCGCGTAGCATGGATGAACACGAGCAACATTTGAGTGTGGTACTTCAGACCTTGCGGGAAAAGAAACTATATGCTAAGTTCTCCAAGTGCGAGTTCTTGTTAGATTTTGTGGCATTCTTGGGGCATGTAGAATCAGGTAAGGGTATTAAAGTATATCCCAAGAAGTTCGAGGCAATACAGAGTTGGACTCGTCCTACTACAATGACCGAGATCAAGAGCTTCTTGGGGTTAGTAGGTTATTATCTTCGGTTTGTGGAGGGTTTCTCATCCATTGCAGCACCTTTGGCTAGATTGACCCAGAAGGGTTCTCCATTCCGATAGTCCAATGATTGCGAGGTGAGCTTCCAGAAGCTCAAGACCGCATTGACTACAACACCAATGTTAGTGTTGCCTTCCAGTTAAGGGATGTATACTGTGTATTATGACGCTTCACGCGTTGGCCTGGGTTGTGTATTGATGTAGGAGGGGCGAGATTATTGCATATTCTTCATGTCAGCTGAAGCCCCGTGAGAAGAATTACCTCGTACACGATTTAGAGTTGGCTGCGATAGTTTATGCTCTCAAGATGTGGAGGCATTATCTTTATGAGGTGTCTTATGAGGTTTACACCGATCATCATAGCTTGCAACATTTGTTCAAGCAGAGGGATCTCAATTTGAGGTAGTGCAGGTGGCTTGACCTACTAAAGGACTATGATATTACCATCCTTTATCATATGGAAAAAGTGAATGTGGTTGTGGATGCCTTGACTAGAAAGGCTGCGTCGTCACTCAGTCTTCATTATTCGAACATACGAATATTCATCACTTCAAAGATCCGCACTTGCTGGTTCTTAGGGAGACAGTACTACAAGGTGGTGCCAAAGAGGTTACTATGTGTGAGGATGGTGTTCTGGACTTCAGGGCCGTCTATGTGTTCCTAATGTTGATGGATTAAGGGAGAAGATTCTAGAAGAGGCACACAGTTCTCGATATTTTATTCATCCAGGTGCTACAAAGATATATCGCGACCTGAGACAACATTATTTGTAGCGACGGATGAAGAAGGTCATAGTTGAGTATGTAGCGAGGTGCCTAAATTGTCAGCAGGTTAAGTATGAGCATGAGAGGCCAGGTGGCCTACTCCGGTAGATGGTTATACCTGAGTGGAAATGGGAGCGCATCATTATGGAATTCCTAGTTGGGTTGCTGCGGACCTTGAGGAAGTTTGATGCAGTTTGGGTCATTATCGACAGGACACACTTTATTCTAGTTGTGACTACGTATTCTTCAGAGATATTGGCCCAGATATACATTCAGAAGATTGTTCAGTTGCATGGTGTGCCTGTTTCCATCATTTCATATAGAGGCCCTCTGTTCACTTTGCACTTCCGGAGAGCAGTTTAGAGAGAGTTGGATACCCAGGTAGAGTTCAACACAGCTTTTCATCCGCAGACCGACGGACAGTCGGAGCGGATGGTTCAGATCTTGGAGGATATGCTCAGAGTATGTGTGATTGACTTCGGAGGGTAGTAGGATTGATTCTTGCCTTTCGCTGAGTTTTCTTATAACAACAGTTATTAGTCCAGCATTGAGATGACTCCATTTGAGGCTTTGTATGGTCAGCGATATCGTTCGCCCATCGGATGGTTCGAGCCCAGCAAAGCTAGGTTATATGGTACTGATTTAATGAAGGATGCCTTGGAGAAGGTGAAGTTGATTCAGCAGTGACTTCGCACAGCACAGTCCATACAGAAGAGTTATGCAGATCAGAAGGTGCGTGATTTATCATTTATGGCAGGCGAGAAAGTTCTCCTGAAAGTCTCACCGATGGGAATCATGAGGTTCGGGAAGAAAGGCAAGTTGAGCCCAAGGTTTATAGGCCCATTTGAGGTGATGAGGCGAGTTGGGTAGGTTGCTTATGAGCTTGCTTTGCCTCTAGTCTATCGGGAGTTCATCCAGTTTTTCACGTGTCTATGCTCCAGAGGTATCATGCTGACAAGTCACATGTGTTAGACTACAACACGGTTCAGATAGATGAGAGTCTGGGTTAAAAGGAGGAAAAGTTGCCATTGTTGATAGGCAGGTTCGCCAGTTGAGGTCCAAGAAGATTTATGCGGTAAAGGCTCAGAGGAGGGGTCAACCAGTCGAGGAGGCAACTTGAGAGACCGAGGAGGACATGCAGAGCAGATACCCACACCTATTTAGCACTCCAGGTATGATTCTAGATCCATTCGAGGACGAACAATTGTTTAAGAGGTGGAGAATGTAACGATCCGACCGATCATTTGCCTTCCAGATCTGCGTTCCCCTAATTAAGACTCTCTGTATGTGCTTTTATAGTTTTATGACTTGCAGGGATGGTTAGTTTGGGTTTGGAAGAGTTCAGGTTGAAATCAGAACACGTAGTTCCTTAACGGTGGCTTAAAATGGTTAAGTTTGACTTGAGTAAATGTTTTGAGTAAACAACCTCAGAATCGGGATTTGACGGTCCCAGTAGGGTTGTATGATGATTTTTGACTTGGTCGTATGTTCAGATCAGGTTTCGGATGAACCAGGAGCGTTTCAGCGCTTAATATTGAAAGTTGGCGCATTGAAGGTTTTCAAGTTCTTTAAGTTTGGTTTGGAGTAGGTTTTGGTGTTACCGAGTTCCGTTTGAAATTTCGAGTATGGGAATAGTTCCGTATGTTGATTTAAGACTTGCACGCAAAATTTGGTGTCATTTCGAGTGGTCTAAGTATGTTTCGGCGCGCTCGGAGCTAGTTGAGAAGTTTGAAGTTCATAAGTTGACTCAATTTTGAGTGGCTAGGGTGTGTTAAGCTAAGTTAGAAACACCAAAAATTACTGTTTTGGTTTCCTTCTTTGCGAACGCGGAGCATTAATCACGTTCGTGATGAAGGAATGAGCATGGGTGGGATTTTTCCCTACGTATTCGTGAGAAGGAGACTGCGTTCGCGGGGCTCTGGGCCACTGGCCTTCGCGTCCGTGCTCAGGCCTTCGCATTCGCAAAGTCAGAGGCCAACTAGGGAGGGGGTCAACTGATGGCCTTCGCGTTGAGGCCATAGCGTTCGCGATGGGCAGGCCAGCTAAGCCTTCGCTTTCTCATGGCTTGTATCGCGTTCGCGAAGGGCATTTTTCTAGTCTTGGATTTTTGGCCTTTGCGATCGTGGATTCCCTATCGCGATTGCAAATAAGGGACCACTGGGCAGAAAACATTTTAAAAACAGGAGTTAGACCTATTTTCCCCATTTCTCGCTTGTGTAGTCCTAATTTGGAGCTTCTTGGATAAGGGTTTTTATCAAGCATTGTAAGGTGAGTAAGTCCAACCTAATATTAGTTAAATACATAGATTATGGGTAGATTTTAACGGGTAAAATGTTGAAATTTTGGGAGCTTATTTAAAAACCTAAGCTTTGATACAAATGGGATTTAACTACGAAAATGATTATGGAATTGGGTGAAAATTATATATTTGAGTTCGTGAGGTAATGAGTAACATTTATCTTCGAAAATTTTCACAATCCGGGCACATGGGTCCGGGGTGAATTTTAAGAATCTTCCCATTTGGGTTGGGTAATTACTCTAATAGCTAATTTATGAACTTGTGAGTTGTATTGATTAATTTATACAATATTTGGCTAGCTTCGGATCGTTCGGCACAAAGTTGAGGTTTAGAGTGAATTTGTGGGCCGGAAATGAGCTTTGAGACGAGGTAACTCTCTTGCCTAACCTTGTAAGAGGGAATTTACCCCTTTGGTGTTTTAAATTACTATTTTCTTCTAATTGTGGGGGCTATGTACGCATGAGGTGATGATAGGACACAATCATGAAATACTGTATTGTTTGCACTCTACTTGTTAATTTAAGAGCTTAAATTATATTGAAACTTGATAAATGATTCGTAAACTCCGAATATTACTTACTTTGAGTTTTGGCGGGTTACTTGACCGTTAATAGAAGTTGTGCTTCCTTGTGTATTAGTCTTGTGATAGCTTTTAAATGGGATGTTCATAGAGTATCCTCTCTTCTTGTGTAGTGGGTCGAACGCCTCGACAATATAATAGATGCATCTATGGTTCGTGCCGCTCTACCCTTGGTAGTGTACGCATTATTCTGGATCAGGCCGTACGACCTCAGTATAAATCGTGCGTTATAATGCTCGGTGCCCGATTACACTTGATATTATTTTTTTGACTTGAGAGGTTATAATTCATTTATTGGCCCGAAATTGTTGGAGTTAGTATGTATTAGTTGGAGATTTTTAAATTGACTATCAGTTAAAGAATCATTTATTCACTACTTGCTATTGTGTTATTATTATTATTATTATTATTATTATTATTATTATTATTATTATTATTATTATTATTATTATTATTATTATTATTATTATTCACATATTCCAAGCCTATTTAGAATTTTTGTATTTTATTTGTTGGCCCTTAGTAAGTGTCGATGTCGACCCCTCGTCACTACTTCTTCGAGGTTAGACTGGATACTTACTGGGTACATGTTGTTTATGTACTCACACTACACTTCTGCACTAATCGTGCAAGATCTGAGGCAGGTGCTTCTGGCGTTCATTCAGGCGCCACCCCCGTTATCCTGAGGCATAGTAGTGAGCTGCTCTCTAAGTCCGTTCTACAACACCCACAGTCTCTCTTTTGTATTTACTTTCTGTTTATCCTATTTCAGACAATAGCATAAGTGTTTTGTATATTCTATTAGTTTCTCATACACTTGTGACATCGGGTCTTGGGAACTTGCTAGTATACACTTTATGGTTTTGAGTATTTATTTCACTGTATTTGCTCTTTCATTAGTTTACGCTTTACTTTACTATAATTTTCCACTTCTCATTTACTTAATAAATAAAAATCAACTACTTTGAAATTATTAAAAAGAATAAATATATGACTAGTTAACCGTTGGCTTGCCTAGCAGCGATGTTGGGCCCCAAAACGGCCTATATGGAAAATTTGGTCGTGACATTGCCCCTACAAAATAGCCCCAAATCAAATCCAATGAGAGAAATGAGATGAAAATGAGGTCAGTCCCGATTTTGCATCTTATACACTGACCATACACACCTCTTCCCGATTGCGAATGCCCAACCAACCTCACCCATAAATCCCTCTTCACGAACATGAGGTCCCTCATGCGATCATGAAGCTCATCTGCCAAGCCTACGCGAATGCGAGCCCTGCTCTGCAAACACGAAGGCCAAAACCTTCAAGCCTCAGAAAATTCCCTCCGCGATCGCGAACTCCTTCACGCGATAGCGATGATCAACCCTCCTAGTTAGGCCACCCACTAACACATTGCATTCGTGGACCCTCGCACGCGAACACGTAGAACAACCAGACCACCATAACGCGATCGCGAAGAACAAATTCTCCTCCAGCATCACACAAACCCTTCACGATCTCTATACCTCCTACGCGATCGCGATGCATACCCCTGACACCAGAAACCAACAACTTCAAATCAAAGAGAATTGGTCCAAAACCACCTTGAAACACACCCGAGGCCCCCTTGATCCCATCTAATCATATCAACAAGTCCCCATACCTTATCCAAAGGCTCAAAATGCCACGAATAACATCTAAACTAAGAATCAACGATCAAAATCTTTCTCTTAACTTTCAAACCTTCATACGTCACTGAAATCGTCTAAATCACACTTAGACATTATGGATCATGATAAAACTTCACACACAAGTTCCAATCAACTAAGTGGACCTATCCAAGGTCCCGGAACACCCCTTGAAGTCTGATAATATCACACCCCACTCTAAATCAAACTTAGCAAATTCAAAATCTTAAAAATGCAAACTTTTGATAATAAGCATTGAATCACTCCCAGACCACCCGATACTCAACTCGGACATCTTCTCAAGACAGAAATCAACTTGTGAACCTATAGGAACCTTAAAATCTCGATTCCGAGATTGTTTACTCAAAAGTTAGACCTTGGACAACTCTTCCAACTCAAAGCTTCCGAATTGAGAATTATTCTTCCAAATCAACTCCGAGCTTTTTGAAAATCAAAACTGACTACACGTGCAAGTCTGTCATGACCCAATCCCATAATAGGTCGTAATGGCGCCCAATAATGCTGTTAGGTAAGCCAACAAGTGTACCTCTAACTTAATTATCCTTTTTAGCATTTAAAAATAAAAAAAGTCATTAAACAAATAGAATTAAATATAGAACTCATGGAAACATACGTACTTCTGTATTAAAATACCACGTACGAATAATACAATAAAACAAAGTGATAGTAATAATAAGTACAACTGCGAACATCTACTAAAAACCTCCAATACCCAATGTCCCAAGTGCATGAGCATTCTAGGGAATATACAAAATCACTACAGCTACAGTCTGAAACAAAATATATAGAAACAATAAATATGATAAGAGGGAGACTCCGGACGTTGTAGATCGAAGCATGGAATGCATCTCACCACTAAGTCTCCGTATAATGCGTCTATGTACCCCTATGACCATCGGAAGTACCTGTCTCAGTACCTGCAAAATCAATGCAGAAGTGTTGTATGAGTATGTAAATCAGTGCATATCCAGTAAGTATCTAGTCTAATCTCGAAGAAATAGTGACGGGGAAACGACTTGACACTTGGTAGTGGTCAAAAATAATAAAGTAATAAAGTAGACATGTATGAAATTCAATAAGTAGCAATGATACAGGTAAATAACAATAATAAAACTCTCAGACAAGAACTATTACGAAATCACCAAATACCACAACTTGCCTTGAAGGCACAAGGTCAATATACCAATACCGGATCAAATCTCAAGTAATACACACGAGTCTGCCGAGGTGAGCGACCCGATCTCATAGGAATAGTGTTACACAATACTGCATAGGCGAACAACCCGATCTTATAAAAATAACTCTCAATACTGCCGAGGCAAACAACCCGATCCCATAATATTTACAACACTACCGGGGGAATGATCCGATCCCATAAAAATAATTTACAACACTAGCGAGGCGAACAACCTGATCCCATAAGAATAGAGAAACTCTCTCACTCGCGAAAATACATGCGAATCGAGAAGACATAGTACTACTGTTCATCAAATATTTCACCATTTCCAAAGTAAGAGACTTGGTTAATATTTTTATTCTAGTCTCAATGTCCGTTATAAATTTAAGAAATCAAACAAACAAGATTAATTCAAATAGCACATTTAAAACATGATGTGAATCTAAGTCTACCCGAACAAACTTGAATCTAGCTACGTACGAACTCTCGTCACCTCGTGCATACGTAGCGCCCACAACAAGTAGCACAAAATAATTAATACAAATATGGAGATAATTCCCTCTTACGAGATTAGGTAAGAGACCTACATCGCTTCCAAGCTCACTACTCAGCTCTTAAACTTCACTAGTAGCCTCAAATCGAAGATGAGCAATCTGAAACTAGTCAAATGTCGCACAAACTAATCAATATATGCTTAAAAATTCATAATTTAACTATTAGAGTAATTATTCAACCAACTCAGGAAGTCGTCAAAAGTCAACCCCGGCCCACGTGTCCGGATACTGAATTTGCGAAGATAAAACGTTACCATGATATTACGAACTCAAATATATAATTTATTTTCGATTCCATAATTAATTTCGTGGTCAAATCTCATTTTTACTAAATCCTAGGTTTTCCAACAAAATTCCACAATTTCGCTAAGAGCCTATTTGGAAAGCCACCTAGAAATTAGATTTGGGTGTAATTACACAGTTTGACATGTTTGTCGGCCAAGTAATTGGTTGGTCAGCATAGACTTGAGTATAAGTGGAAAGGTGTAATTACACTCTCTAATTCCCAAGAGGGAGGTGAGAATTGGTGGTAATTACACTATGTAATTCCAAGGTTAGTTTTGAATTTCTTTCTTTCTATTTTAATTTATTTCTTTATAACCTTTTATTTCTATTATTTTAATTAATTTATTTTGATTTTTAATTTTAATTTTTTTTGTATATTATTTATTTTTTATTTCTCTACCTTTACTTTACTCGTATATTTAATTTTTATTTGTTTTATTTTCTTCATTTAGTATTCAAACTACACCTCCTGATATTAGAAATAATGAGTCATTAACAAACTTGACATATAATGGGTGATGTCATTAAAATAGAATTTCATTGTTGAATGAGGTTATAAACTTATTGTATTTCCTATCTTATGTTGTATTGGAACTTATTTTTATTATGTTTATTTGACATATATTAAGAAAAAATTTGGGAGAGATTTTGAAATTGTGTTATATTTGTGGTTCTAATTTACTTATTTTAGTAGTATTGACTTGTTATTTCACATTGCACGTTGTTCATTTGTTAGTTAGAATTGATAGATTAATTTTGTCAAATATTTGCATAATTTTATGAAATTATATTTATAAATATTAATTTATTTATCAAACAAGCATTCCATGATGTTCTTACAAAACATATGCTTTTAGTTTTATAATTAATTAAACTAAATATTATTAATTTGGAAAATATACATCAATTATTTTTATAATATTAATAATTAGTGTAGATTCAAGAAAAAATATGCATCTTAAATATCAAATCTAATATCATTTATACTTATAAACAATCATTTATAGGTATATATTTATTATATTAACTATTAAGTTTCGATATTACTTCATTTAAACTTTAATCTAACTGTGTAATTACACCTGTGCAACCAAATAGTATGCTTGTAATTACACTGTAATTATGTTATGACAAACAAACAGATCATCGTAATTACTAGGCTGTGTAATTACTACCCTAGTAATTACACCAATTTCAATTATCGGGTGGTTTTCCGAACATACCCTAATTTCTATGTTGAAATTTACTCATAATCCATGTATTTAACTAAAAAAATTAGCATAATTCACTTAGCTTCTGATGCTTGATGAAAATCCCCTCAAAATAGCTCCCAAAAATCGACCAAGTCAAGAGAGAATGAGTGAAATGAGCCTAAGTCCCGAATTAAAAATCACCTTTTGCCCAGAGATTTCCACATCTGCGGAACCTTTTCTGCTTCTGCGACACCACATCTGTGAAACCACATCGCAGATGTGGCTTTCACTAAAGTGCCGAAATTCCGCTTATGCGGAATCCACATTTAAGAAGCGGCTCTGCTTTTGTGAAAAATGTCGCATCTGCGGTCTTCCCCTACCAGGCCAACTTCCGCATCTGCGCTCCTCCTTTGCACCTGCAGAACCACATATGCAGTACCTACCTCGCATCTATGCACCAACCGATCCAAGCAAAAATGTGCATTTGCACTCCATTGTCCATTTTTGTGGCTTCGCATCTACATCCCCTTTTTCGCAGATGCGGAAACACCATATCTCTGAAAACCAACTATCCCAACATCAACCAAAATGACCCAAAATAGACCCGAGGCCCCCGTGACCCCATACAAATATATTGACAAGTCATAAAATATGATGCAATCCCACTCTAGACTTCAAACCACACAAATAGCTTCAAAACTATGAATGCATCTCAAGATCAACTCCCAAGTTCATAAACTTCAAAACAAACTCCCGATTAAAGCCTAATATATCCGGAATGATTCCAAATTTTAAACACAAGTCCTGAATTCCAAAACAAACATATTTCAAGTTCTGAAACTGAAATCCTACCTCGATAGCCTCAAGATCAACTCCCGATCAAGCCTATGAACTTTCTAAACCTTAAAATTCCCAACTTTCGCCAAATAGAACCAAATTAACCTATGAGCCTCCAAATCCAAATCCGAACATACGCCTTAGTAAAAAATCACCATGCGAACCTATTGGAACATAAGTGTTCCGGTTTCACCCCGAACCCTTTCAAAACTAAACCAATTATCCCCGTAAGCCATAAAACAACAAAATCACATACGGAAATCCTTAAATAGGGGAATGTCGATTTAGAAAGCAAAACGATCGATCAGGTCATTACATTCTCAACCTCTTAAACGAATGTTCGTCCTCGATCGAGTTTAGAATCATACCTGAAGTGCCAGATAACTGTGGATATTTTCTTCGCAAGTCCTTCCCAGTATCCCAAGTCACCTCATTGACTTGTTAGCCCCTCCACTGGACCTTCACCGCCGAACTCTTCTTAGACCTCATCTTACAGACCTGCCTATCTACAATTGCAATTAGCTCATCCTCATAACCAAGCTCTCATCTAGCTGAACTTTACTGTAATCCAACACATGTTTGGTTGTGGCACAAGGTTTCTTCCGTGGGAGTGTTATTGACACAAGGTTTCTTCAGTGCGGAGTGTTATTGGCATGAGGTTTCTTTCGTGTAGAGTGTTATTGGCACGAGGTTTCTAACGTGCGGAGTGTTATTGGCATGAGGTTTATGCCATGCGGTTATTGTTGTTTGCACGAGGTTTCTACCGTGCCTTTGTAAGATATTTACTTTTGGGACTATGAGGCGGTGCCTCGGGAACGCCCCTGCTAACTTTCCTCTTTTTGCTATGTTGTTTGTTGTTGTTATTGTTGTTGTTGTTCCTTAAATTGTAAGATGTTCATTTCCTTACGTATTATAATTGTCTTCATGTTTTCCTATGTTGTTGCCTTTCCGTACATTCTTACTATTTCATTTACCTGCCATTTCTTTTTATCATTTCACCTTCTCCCTTATCTCTTATATCCTAGTAGGACCCCGACCTGACCTCATCACTACTCTACCGAGGTTAGGCTTGGTACTTATTGGGTACCGTTGTGGTGTACTCATAATACGCTTATACACATATTTTGTGCATATCCAAGTACATCTTATCAGCCTCGATAGTAGAGCATTGGGCTGCTGCTTGGAGACTTCAATGTATATCAGCCAGCGCCTATAGACCTCAGAGTCCCCCTCTATCCTTATTATGTTGTCTTTCATTATTCTTTTAGACTCTGATGTATAGAGATATTTAGTACTTCCTTAGAGCTTGTGGCTTGTAACTACCAGGTTTTAGGAGTTGTTATTATTCTAAATTGTATATTTTACACGTGCATGCTGAGCGACAATTTTCAGTTATATATTTATCTGTTGACGTTGAGATTTTAGTCGTCATTTCAGTTTTTTTCCCGCATTTGTTAGGTTTACCTAGTCTTAAAGACTAAGTGTTGTCACGACATCTTACGGAGGGAAATTTGGGTCGTGACAAGTTGGTATCAGAGCTCTAGGTTCATAGGTGTTATGAGTTAAGAGCAAGTTTAGTAGAGTCTCGCGGATCGGTATAGAGACGTCTATACTTATCTTCTGGAGGCTATAGAACTGTTAGGAAAACGTTTCACTTCTTTGATTCCTTGTCGTGAAATTGTTAACTTCAAGATTCTAAATTTTTGTCTTTCTATTCTCTCACAGATGGTGAGGATACATACAACCGGATACGATGATCAGACACCCACGCCCCCTGCTAGAGCCGCACAAGGCTAGGGCTAGGGTAGAGGCCAAGGACGTCCACGTGGTGCAGATAGGGCACCTGCACGAGCTGATATAGAGGAGGCACCAGTAGCTTCAGTTAGAGTGCAAGCACCTGAGACACCTGTTACTGCACCAGCCCTTCAGGAGACCCTCGCCCAGTTTCTGAGCATGTTCGGCACCTTAGCTCAGGCAGGGTTGATCCCACTTTCTCCTGCTACATTTCAAGCCAGGGGAGGAGCACAGACACCTACCGCCCACACCCTAGAGCAGCGGGTTTAGGTCGACCAGGTTCAAGAGGTCATACCATTGCAGCTGGTAGCCCCAGTTCGGCTTGAGGCTAGGGCAACAGTTTCTAAGGAGGAACAACTTAGGTTCAAGAGGTATAAGAAGTACCACCCTCCTACTTTTAGTGGCCTGGAGTTAGAGGATGCCTAGAGTTTCCTTGAGGAGAGCCACCGTATCCTCCATACTATATGTTTAGTGGAGTTTAGTGGGGTTTTTTTCATTACGATTCAGCTTAGAGGAACGTTCTATCAGTGGTGGCGTGCATATGAGTTGGGCAGTCCGGCCAAGTGGCTTCGCTCATTTGGACTCAGTTCCTAGATATGTTCTTGAGGGAGTATGTTCCCCAGAGTCTTAGAGATGCATGACATACAGAGTTTGAGCAGTTGCGCTAGGGTTCTATGACTGTGTTAGAGTATGTAGTTTGGTTCAGTGATTTGGATAGACATGCACCGACCTTGGTTGCTACTGTTAAAGATAGAGTCTGCCGATTTATTGAGTGGCTTAACCCCAATATCAGACTTATCATGGCCCAAGAGTTGGAGATGAACATTGCACTAGCCGGTTGTGGGGATTGCTAGGAGATTGAAAGGTATGCTGAATCAAGATAGAGAGGAGAGAGAGGACAAGAGGTCTCGAAAGTATGGAACATATAGTGGTACCGGTTCCCGAGCCGTAGATCATCATGGTAGAGGCTATGTGAGTTGCCCTGTTCATTCAGCACTACCAGCCACCAATGGTATTCCAGCCTCTCCTAGGCCCCATGCTCCCTATTATGCACTGCCATTGTCTTGTATACCTCCTGCATGAGGTGCTTTCAGTGGTCACTCCACCATATTAGGCCTAAGCCAGTCCCAATTGCCATGCCCTCCGAGAACTTGTTTTGAGTGTAGTGACACTCGACATACGATGAGGGATTGCCCCAAACTTAGGAGGGGTACACCTCCACAGATTTCTCAGGCACCACGTGCCCCACTGGGTCCTCAGTCTATGGTTACAGCACCAGCTACCACTTCACTTGCTCAGCCAGCTTGAGATGGAGGCGGGGCGGGTAGAGGTCGCCCTAGAAGGGGAGACTAGGCCAGATATTTTGCTCTTCCTACTCAGAAGGAGGCGGTTGCATCTGAATCTATCATTACAGGTATCATTCCGATCTATCGTAGAGATGCATCATTCTTATTTGATCCAGGCTTCACTTATTCTTATGTGTCTTCTTATTTTGCTCCGTATTTGGGTGTATCCCGTGATTCTTTGAGTTCTCCTATTTTTGTGTCTACACCTGTTGGAGATTCTGTTGTTGTTGACCATGTGTATCAGTCGTGTTTGGTTGTTCTTAGTGGTTTTGAGACCAGAGCCAATATATTATTGCTCAGTATGGTAGACTTTGATATTATTTTGGGCATGGACTGGTTGTCACCCCATTATGCTATTCTTGATTGTCACGCCAAGACGGTGACACTGGCTATGCCAAGATTACCACAATTAGAGTGGAGAGGTACCTTAGATTATGTTCCTAGCAGAGTTATTTCATTTTAAAGGCTCAGCGGATGGTTGAGAAGGGGTGTGATGCGTATCTAGCTTATGTGACAGATGTCAGTGTTGATACTTCTACCGTTGAGTCAGTTCCGACAGTGAGGGACTTTCCACATGTATTTCTAGCTTGGTATTAATTTGTTACCGGGCACTCAGCCCATCTCAATTCCTCCATATTGTATGACTCTGCCTTAATTGAAGGAGCAGTTACAAGAGTTGCTTGATAAGGGCTTCATTCGGCCCAATGTGTCACCTTGGGGTGCTCCAGTCTTTTTTGCGGAGAAGAATGATGGTTCTATGTGCATGTGTATTGATTATCGCCAATTGAACAAAGTTACAGTGAAGAACATGTATCCATTGCCTCGTATTGATGACCTATTTGATTAGTTACTGGGTTCAAGAGTGTTTTCCAAGATTGACTTGCGTTCAGAGAATCATCAGTTATAGATTCGGGAGTCATACATCCCAAAGACTGCCGTCAGAACTCGGTATGGTCACTAAGAGTTCCTTGTGGTGTCATTTAGGCTGAGCAATGCCCCAACAACATTCATGTGCTTTATGCATAGTGTGTTTTGACCCTATCTTGACTCATTCATCATTGTGTTTATTGACGTCATTCTGGTGTACTCCTAGAGTCGGGAGGACCATGAGTAGCACCTGAGGATTATGCTTTGGACCTTGAGAGAAAAGAAGTTATATGCAAAATTTTCAAAGTGTTAGTTCTGGTAGATTCAGTGGAATTTTGGGTTACGTAGTATCAAGTGAAGGGATCAAGGTGGATCCAAAGAAGGTTGAAGCAGTGCAGAGTTGGCCTAGACAGTCCTCAGCTATGGAGATCTAGAATTTTCTTGGTTTGGCGGGGTTTTACTATCGATTTGTAGAGGATTTCTCATCTATTGCAGAACCTATGAGCTGGCTAACCCAGAAGGGTGGTTCTTTCAGGTGGACAGAGGAGTGTGAGGAGAGCTTTCAAAGCTCAAGGCATCTTTGACTATGGCCCTAGTATTGGTATTTCCTACAAGTTTGGGATCTTATACTATATATTGTGATGCGTCGTGAATTGGTCTCGATGCGGTGTTGATGTAGGACAGTAGGTTGATTGCCTATGCATCTAGATAGCTGACTGTGCATAAGAAGAACTATCCTGTCCATGACCTTAAGTTAGCAATTATTGTTCATGCCTTGAAGATCTGGTGGCACTATCTGTACGGTGTCCTTAGTGAGATCTAACCGATCACTGGAGTCTGCATCATCTGTTTAAAATAGAAGGATCTTAACTTGCACCAGCAGAGGTGGTTAGAGTTGCTTAAGGATTATGAATTTACCATTTTGTACAACCCAGAAAGGCTAATGTGGTGGCCGATGCCCTGAGTCGTAGGGCGAAGAGTTTGGACAGTCTAGCATATCTACCAGCAGCAGAGAGGCCATTAGCATTGGATGTTCAGGCCTTGGCCAACCAGTTTGTTAGATTGGATGTTTCTGAGCCGAGTCGAGTTTTGGTTTGTGTGGTTTCTCAGTCTTCTCATTATGACCGTATTAGGGAACGTCAGTATGATGACCCCCATCTGCTCGTCCTTAAGGACACGGTTTAGCACGATAATACTAAATAGGTTACTATTGGAGATGATGGTGCATTGAGGATGCATGGCAGACGATGTGTACCTAATATAGATGGGTTGCGTGAGTTGATTCTCCAGGAGGCTCACAGTTTGCGGTATTCCATTCATCCAGGTGCCGCAAAGATGTATCAGGACTTGAGGCAGCATTATTGGTGGAGGAGGATGAAGAAGGACATAGTGGAGTATGTAGCTCGGTGCCTAAATTGTCAGCAGGTGAAGTATGAGCATCAGCGGCCAGGTGGATTGCTTTAGAAGCTAGTGATTCCGGACTGGAAATGGGAGCGGATCACTATGGATTTTGTTGTTGGACTCCCACGGACTTAGAGGAAGTTTGATGCAGTTTGGGTGATTTTGGGTAGGTTGACCAAGTCAGCTCATTTCATTCTAGTGGTGACCACTTATTCTTCTGAGCAGCTGGCTCGAATTTATATCCGAGAGGTCATTAGGATTCATGGAATACCGGTATCTATCATCTCTGGTCGGGGTACACAATTTATATTGGCGGTTCTGGAGAGCCGTAAAACATGAGTTAGGTAATCGGGTTGAGTGGAGCACAACATTTCACCCTCAGATGGACGGACATTCCAAGCTCATTATTCTGATATTGGAGGATATGCTCCATGCATGTGTGATGTAGTTTGGGGGTTCTTGGGATTAGTTCTTGCCACTTGCAGAGTTTGCCTACAACAACAATTATCAGTCGAGCATTCAGATGGCCCAGTGTGAGGCTTTGTATGATAGAAGGTGTTGGTCTCCAGTAGGTTGGTTTAAGCCGGGCAAGGCTAGACTATTCGGTACGGACTTGGTTCAAGAAGCCTTGGAAAAAGTTAAATTAATTCAGGATTGACTTCGTATAGCCCAGTCCACACAGAAGAGTTATGCATATTGGAAGGTTCGCAACATTGCATTCATGGTTGGGGAGCGGGTCTTGCTTCAATTTTCACCCATGAAGGGTGTTATAAGGTGCGGGAAGAAGGGCAAGTTGAACCCTAGGTATATCGGGCCTCTTGAGATCTTTGAGAGGGTTGGAGAGATGTCATACAGACTTGCACTATCACCTAGTCTAGCTGCAGTTCATCTAGTTTTCCATGTTTCTATGCTCCGGAAGTATCACATTGATCCGTCTCATGTGTTAGATTTCAGCTTAGTCCAGTTGGACAAGGATTTATTTTATATTGAGGAGCCGGTGGCCGTCTTAACCAGACAGGTTCAAAATTTGAGGTGAAAGAACATTACTTCAGTGAAGGTTTAGTGGAGGGGTCAACCAATAGAGGAGGCTACTTGGGAGACCGAGCATGATATATGCAGCCGTTACCCTCATCTTTTCACCGCTTCAGGTATGTATATATACTCGTTTGAGGACGAACGTTTGTTTTAAGAGGGGGAGGTTGTCATGACCCAGCTGATCGTTTTGAGAGTATTAGCCCCGATCCCTATTTATTGCTTCCTCTATTCCATTTTGTGGTTATTTGACTCACCGAGGTGCTTGGTGTCGGGTTCGAGAGAGTTTCCGAGTGGAATGGACACATGGTCCCTAAATTTGAAGTTTAAGTTGTAAGCGTTGATTGTAGTTTGACTTGTATGAAGACAACTCTGAAATGGAGTTTCATCGGTTCCAATATATCCATATGGTGATTTTGGTCTTAGGAGCATGTCTAGAGGTTGATTTGGAGGTCCGTAGGTCATTTCGGCATTTATTGGCGAAAGTTGGAAATTAGTGGAATTTTTGGAAAGTTTGATCGGGAGTGGACTTTTTGATATCATGGTCGTATTTTGATTCCGGAAATGGGAATAGGTCTGTAATATCAAATGTGAATTATGTGCAAAATTTAAGGTCAATCAGACGTGATTTGATAGGTTTCTGCATTGGATGTAGAAGTTGGAAGTTTTAAAGTTCACTAGTGTTGATACCCAATTTTTCCCTATGTATTTTTATATACAAAATACTTTCAAAATATCATATACATACATATATAAGCATGCCCAAGAGTTTTGGTATTTTTTCCTAATTTTTAAGATTTTAAAATCAATTTATTGTCTATTTTTAGCAGTACAAAATCCAATAATTATTTTCAAGATTATCATTTTGGTGAATAACTTATTTTATTCTCATATTTTACACCAAAATATAATTAAGGTGATTTTGTATATTTTTTACAAATCTATTTGGTATTTTTAAGCTAAATTGCATGTAATTGCAATTATAGCCTATTTCATGATTAGTAGCATTTTATAATTATAAAATTATTTTCAGTATTTTTAAATTAATACTTATATAGTATTTGTTGGCTCAGTGTTTTTAGTTTACTTTTAAAATTATTATTACTATTTTTATAAAATAAAAATGGGAAAATTGGCTATTTAACATTTAGCCCATTTCTATTTCAATTACAACCTCATTTCCTTTCAATTTTAACCTTAAATTGACCCCAATTCCGCCCCAAATTAAACCAGCCCAATTCCTAAATTACCCGATCCCTGACCCGATTTAAAAACCCACCCGGCTCCCCTTTGATCCAAGCCGTTGATCATTTTGATCAACGACCATAAACTCCCCTTTCCTTTTTAATTCCCAAACCCCCTTGACCTAATTCATTTCACCTGAGACGCAGCCTTTGAACCCCTTCGTCTCTCAAATCCTCTCGAGCCTCTCTAAAATCCTAATCGTCTCCCACCTTATCTCACCATGTTTCCACCGGAATCCATGGCGTCTCCGGCCATGGATGATCTGTACTCATCCTTTCTCACCATCAGACCTAAACTATTCGAGGTTTTGAAGCCCGACTTCAATGGCTCTCTTCAGATCATTCTCAGATCTGTAGATCTATGACTTCTCCGACCATTACCCCGGCATGTTCAAGCAATATGAGTCTTTTTGACTCAGGATCTGACTTTCCTCAAGACCTTTCTCATTTCTTGGATTTTCTCTACAATTCTAAGCCGTATGAGGTTATGTACTAGCCTATTTTTCTTAGATCTGTGATATGTCTGGGCTTTACTTGACATTTTAAAAGGTTTTTCCCCAAATTTCTTTTTCAAAATCGCTCAATTTCAATTTTAGAGTTTCTGAAAAAGTTTCTTCAAATATCTTTCCGATTCTTTCTGTTCTTTCTTCATGTGTGTTTACCTATGTTATACTCGTATGCTTTCTTTTCTACTATGCTTGAGTTTGCTCTCTTGTTTCCTTTCTATTATGCAAGATTCTTCTACTTTTGTTGTTATTCCTGTACTCACAGGTTAATCCGTGTTGTTAATCCTTATTCTTTGCTATACGTGTTTATGGTTGAGTTCTTTGATTTTGTTCACTTAATTTAGCTCTGTTTGTGTTCTTGCTAAGCATATTTCACCTGCTTTTGTTTAAGCTCGTATCATCTCTTTCTTCTGAACTTGTTTAAACTCCGAGTTTTCTCAAACATGTTCTCATGACCTTGAATCAGTTCTTTCTATCATGTATGTTTGTTTCTCATAAAATCTTTGGAAGAGACTTCCGAGCCTCTTTCAATGACCTGCTCTCTCACCTCTATGTATGAATCAATTCGAAACCCTAGGATTTGGGGGTTTCTTTGGCAAGTGATATTAGGGTTCCACTTTGGGACCCTAAGCTTTCAGACTCACTATGAGTCTGTAACTGAACTCGATTCCCTTTTGTTTGTGACTCTAAGGCTTTCAATGTTAGACTCTTTTTCTGAGTAACCTGACGATTCCTTTCATTTGATTGGTATGCTTTATATATGTGAAATTTCTCTTTCAAAAGGTTTTTACCAACTGATTGATTGATTCTGAAATCCTTTTAATAAGGCTGACGAATTGTTACTGATTTTTCTTCGATTGAACCTCCTTTACCTTTCTTGACTTGGTTCATTCGAATTGAACCTGTAATTTTGGTTTCATGGTTGTTTGATTGATTCCCTTGCCATATTTGGCACAAACCGTGTACCATTAATGGTTTTCCTTAAATAACTTCTATGTATTTACCCCTTTTGTGCTACTTTGAAAGGTTTTAATTAAAATTTATTTCCTTAACTGGCGTTTACCCGTTGGAATCAGAATCCCTTAACCAAAGGGAGTTTGATTTCAATGATATTTCCTTGCCTTTCTTACTTGTTTCTCTGCACTATAAAAGGGACTACCCTTCTGCACCTTTAAGACCACTTCGAGTTCAATACCTCGAACTTTTAGATCAATACTTTCAACTTACTTACACACTTTATTGCTTTGAGTTCAATACTCTTACAACATTCTGCTCTTTTCTGGGATCTTTTGGAACTTTTTCTTGCAACTTGGCTTTTTCAAGACTACTTTTACTTGTTTGTTTTCCCTGAAACTGGTATGTTCTAATTTAGCTTTGCTGCCTCACCCCTATGTGTTTATTTACAGTTTTCTGCAATCCTGTTTACTTTGTTGTTCGTGATTAATGTTAACTATGTGTGTTCTTTCCTTGCATCTGTTTTCTGTCATGAATCCCTACCCCTATTCCCTTCTATGTGTTTGAGTTAAGGTTCATGGCCTGGTAGTATCCAAATTACTGCCCATGTCCAAACATGATCCTTAATGGATCCTAACTCCCAATTTTGGCTGACAGGCTAGTCAGGGGTGTGCCAGCACTCTTAAATTGCTAGGCATGACCACCAGCCTGCCATGACCTTCCCTAATCCCCCTCTATGCACATACGCTTACTCTTAGATTCTAAGTTCTGTCCCCCTCTTATGAGCCATGCTTTGGGACCCTGAGTTCCCTCTGAACTTGGACATTTGAGGGCTGACTCTTCTACACTGCACTATAATCTAATTCTGCAATATGTTTGGGGTGTAAGCACTGCCCTGAGTCCCTTTGAGACTCTTGGAAACTTTGACACATCCCAAATAAGAGAAAGGCTTTTTGGAAAACGGATCCTGGAAGTTGGTTTATCTCATATTGCTAGACCTTGAGTCTGAATTAGGCTGTTTGGTTGCAGCTGGAAGTTCTAATGTACTTTTTTTAGATTCATTCGGGTCTGTAATAATTTGTAATAACTATGGGGTTCTAGTGAAAAGGGGAGGGTCATTTATGTATGCATATCGGTAGACAGTATGCTCATAGGGATTACTATTTACAAATTCTGCATTTATGCATATCATATAGTACTCCTGCCTATAAGTCGTCTCATTATTACATTAGAAACCATGCCTATATGTTTCTGCATATAGAAATCATGTATAAGTTTCTGCACTTATGCATTTAGAAATCCTACCTATAAGTTATGCATTACACATAGAAATCTTGCCTATAAGTTGTTTCATTACTGCATTAGAAACCATGCCTATAAGTTTCTGCATATAGAAATCATGACTATAGTTTTGTTTCTGCATTTCTGCATATTCATCTGTCGTTAGGCAAACAATCATAGGTTTAATAATAATCAACTTCATTATAGATACCATGCCTATAGGGCTCCTGCACTTACATAATCATTTTAAAATCAATAACGCTTAGAAATTATGCCTATAGGAGTAGCCGTCTGAATCTGATTCGTCTATTTTATCTATAAGTCTAAAATCAATAGTAATGTTTGTTTAATATCTGCAGAATTTTGTTGGTTCTAAAATCAGTAACCCTTCTTTAAAATCAGTATACTTCTACCTAGGCAAGCAGTAGGTAATTGTTTAACTGTGTCAGTTTTAATAAACTGCAACCAGACAAGGCCTAATTCAGACTCCTCATCTGAGAAATATGTGATGAAGCAGCATGTACTAACACTTTAAATTTAATCCAGACTGTAACCAATATTTGAAGTCATGCTAAATAATTTGCTCCTTTAAGTGAGGAGGCCTGTTTGAGCCCTTAAACTGCTATTTGTTTCCCCCTACTTGCTTATGTGTTTTGTTTGTCGCATTAGAATTTTGTCCTTTTAAAACTCTGAAAAGCCCCAACCTCCCCCCTTTAGGACTAGTAGTCCCAAATGCCTCCGGGACTGTAGGATCAGGACGGGTAATAGCATGCAATAAGTAACGACACTATTCCACGTTTAATACCTTAATGGGATGGGAAAGGGTAGATATGGACATGATTACCGGTGCGCTAATACCACATGCGACCCCTCTTCTGAGCAGTGATTTTCGGGTATTGCATTGATGTGATCCATATTGTTTGTAAACCTAGGACCCCTTCCCCTTTACTTGTTATCCCTTTTTTAATTGTCCAGACTATTTGCTTAAGATTTCTGTTTTCTTTATCTTTCTTCAAACTTTCAATTCACTTGCAACGTTATGTGTAAATCCCCTTCTATTTGAGACCTTTATTTGCTTACTTGTTAGTTAAAGTCACAATTGTAACATGGCCGGGAACCACACTAGTGGATCTTGGGGGTGCCTAACACCTTCCCCTCAAGATAATTTCTAGCCCTTACCCGAACTCTGGTTTTCCAACTCGAACTCTTCTTTAGTGTCCTAATGCACATTAATCATTAGGTGGCGACTCTTTAACCCAAAAAACCCAATTCCCAAGAGGGAACGAGTTGTCCTCCCAAATGTCATGAACCCGATTTCGCCTTAGAAAAAGGGGGCGCGACAATTAGGCTTGAATCGATGTGTGATTCGTGTTTTTGTTGTTGTTTGATGTGATTTAAGGGCTCGACTAAGTTCGTATGATGTTTTAGGGCTTGTTGGTATCTTTGATTGATGTCCCGGGGGCATCGGTTGAGTTTCGGATGGTTAACAGACCAATTTTGTACTTGGTGTTATAGCTGAAGATTTTCTAGTGCAATGATCTAGTTTCCTTTAGTGCATTCGCGTGAGTTGTTACACGATTGCGAAGGGTTTTTTTGGTGGACTGAGTTTTTACTCTACGCGTTTGCAGTGAAGGGAACGCAAACGCAGAAGTTTGGTTTACATAGAGTCATGAACGCGTGGTAAAGGTCGCGTTCGCGTAGAGGTTTTAGGGGCAGCAGGTCACGCGGTTGTGCTTTGCAGTCGCGTGGCTTAGTTCGCGATCGCGTAGGTCTGGCACTCCTTGTCCGTGTTCGCATGTAGTCAACCGCGTTCGTGTAGACCACTTTGAGGGCAACCTTGCTTTCTTCTCGGTTTTCTCTCATTTTTCATTTTTGGGACTTTGAGAGCTCGGATTGAGGCAATATTTTGGGGTATTTTCAGAAAAAAATTTTGGGTAAGGATTCTTGACTCATTTTTTATTATATTCCACTAATCTATCATTAGTTCTTCATTTAATTAAGGATTTGAGTTGAGAAATTGGAGGGAAAAGGTGTTAAGGTTCTTAGACCAAATTTTGAGGTTTTGATCGAGGTTTTGATATCAGATTGAGTAATTTTGGTATGGGTGGACTCGTGGTTGAGTGGGTGTTCGAATTTTGTGACTTTTACCCGATTCCGAGACGTGAGCCCGGGTCGACTTTTGGGGCAATTTTTCTAATTTCTTGTTAAAGTCATGATTTCTTTATTTAGATTAGTTTTTTTATAGTTTTATTTATAGTATGTTATTGCTTTTGGCTAGATTTGGGCCGTTCAGAGTCGGAAAGTAGAGGGAAAGCATTCTTATTGTTTGATTGAGCGAGGTTTGAGGTAAGTGACTTGTATAACCTCGTATGGAGGAAATCCCCTTAGGATTTGATACTGTTGTAACAATTTGTGATAAGTTAGTGTCGTGTACGCGAGGTAATGAGGGCGTACACGGGCTAAATGTTTAAATTTCGATCTTTGATAATTAGCTTCCTTTCGATGCCTTAATTGAGTTATTCTAGCACGTGTAGTCATCATGATTAGCCTAAGTTCACGTGTCTATGTGTCTTATCTCTTAATTGCTATTTGTACAACATGCTTAGTTGAATTACCCGTTTCCTTGATTTCTGTGTCCATTCCTTAACTGTAGAATTTCCTTGCTTGTAATATCATTGTTTCATTAATACGTGTTGACTAATAACTAGGGATGTTGACGCATTTCATGCTCCTTCTTGCTTATGCTTTGATTATAAATTCATACAAAATAGTCCTAAAAGGCTCATAAGTTATGCTTGATTGCAAACGAGATGTCAAAGATCGGCTCAAAAGGAGCGAAACCGGCACAAGTACCAAAGACAAGACAAAACTCAAGAGAAACAGGCCTAGTGCGGCCGCACTACACTTTGTGCGGTCCGCACTAGGAAGATTCAGAGAGTTGGATTTTCAAGCAATAAAGTAATGTGACCGTAGTAGATAGTGTGCAGCCCGCACTGAAGGCACCGCGGCCGCACTACCATTCTGTGCGGTCCGCGGAACCAAAGTTCAGAGAGATGCCAAGTTCTGAAGATCAAGCCTGTGCGGTCCGCGATCATGTTTGTGCGGACCGCACTAGATGCCTCCGCGGCCGCAGTCTATTTGTGCAGTCCGCGGAGCCTGGGTTTAGAGAGTTGAATTTGCAGAGTCAAGAGCCTAGTGCAGCCGCACACCATCTTGTGCAGTCCGCACTGACCCTGCAGGGGCATTTTTGTTCAGTTTTTCCAGCTTAGTATAAATAGAACCTTTTTCCATTTTAGGGTATCAGATATTATTAGACGTTAGCTGCACTCATGAGAAGACTTTTCTTAGCCATTTTGGGCATTTTTACTTATTTTTTATCATTGAATCTTTGTATTTACCTTAGCAATTAATTAGTATGTCTTTATCTTCATCTATTTATCTGATTTTCTCTTCAAGCATGAGTAGCTAAACCCATCAGCTAGGGTTGTGGCTCAACCCTAGTGTGGGTAATTGATGGGTGTTGTGATTTAGGGCTAGATTGGCTATAAGTGTTTGTTATTTAGGTCAATTTTATGGTTTAATTTATGAATTAGTGGTTGCAAACACTGGTATATGCTAAGTTGACTTGGGTTCTTCTTGAGAAAGAGAGCCTAAGTCTCCAAAATTGACCCAACAAGGAATTGGGATGGACTCAAGAGATTTGATAGTCCCAATTAAAGGGTTAAATCTCGAGAGAGTAATTACCCGACTTGAACCCTAGTTGCCTGAGCAAATTTGCCTACCCAATTGGTCTTGATAAAGTCAATTGGGCAAAATCACTCTCTCTACCGAGAGGTGTGAGAGTGGGTAAAATTGTGCAACGGTTATAGCATATTTCCCCAAACATGTCAATCGTGCCTTAGAAGCAATTACCCGTCAATTAGCCACCTAGGTGAAAGTCACTACTCTAGTGCCTCTTTATCCATTAGATACAACTTGTAGCAATTCTCGCTTAGCATAATCTAGTTGCAATTATAATTAGTAGTTGATAATAGTAGATTATTAAAGAAAAACCCAAAAATGATTGGAAGTGATATTTGGAACCAATACGCAATTCCAACCTAAATAGATACTCGACTCCATTCCTAGCTCTCTGTGGAAATCGATCCTGACCCACAAATCGGGTAAAAGCTATTGCGACCCCTCTCTTCCTACTTTTTAGTAGTGTGGAGTAGGCCGCGATCAACTTTTTGGCGCCGTTGCCAGGGAGCTAACGATTTTGGCTATCTATTTAGTTAGCTTTGTGTATTGCTATTCTTTCCTTCTTTGTTACTTACTTGTTTGTGTCACTACTCCGGTACCAACATGGCTTTAAACAATGCTAATGACCCTCTTGGAAACGTGATAGTGGGGGAGGAGGTAGATGATCTTGAGCAAGATGAGATGCCTCTTGCACCTCAAGGACAACGTAGAGGCCGCAATGCCAATACGAATCCAAATGACAATATTTCAGACCCTCCCCCGCCACCTCCAAGAGTGGCTCCGAGAGTACATCCAAACCATGGTTATGCAAGTGCTATTGTCCCATCCAGAATCAGGGCGGGCAACTTTCAGATAACCAATATGATGTTGACCTTACTTGAGCAGCGTGGGTACTTCACGGGCGTTGCCAATCAAAATGCCTACAAATATTTCAATGGGTTCGTAGATACATGTTGGGGGAGCAAGCAGACGAATGTATCTGAGGATGCACTGAGATTGAGACTTTTCCTGTTCTCACTTTGGGGGAAGGCATTAGACTGGCTCAAGAGACTCCCAACCATTCCATCACAACTTGGGATGAGTTGGTGGATAAGTTTATTTCCAAATTCTTCTCTCCTAGTCATATGGCGGCACTTCGAGATGAAATATTAGCCTTCAAGCAAGAGCATTTCCGGGAAAGCTCAAATCAAAATGGAGTGGACCGTTTGAAGTTATGTTTGTGACCCCTTTTGGTGCTCTTGATATGAAAAACAAAAATGGTGAAGTCTTTAGAGTTAATGGGCAGTGGGTAAAGCATTATCTTGGAAAGTTTGATGATAGACACGTGGTGGCGCTCCTTCATCTCAAGTGATGTGGTGGTAACATGCGTCGTGCCGCGGCGTTAAATCAGGCGCTTATTGGGAGGCAACCCATGTCTTTTTCTTTGATTTTCTTTATAGTATAGGATTGATTTTTGGGCTAATTGATTGTAAGATGTTGCAGGATTGTGTTGATGCAGTGTAAGGCATGATGGAAAAAATGCACAGGTCTCTAAAGTTTCCAGTGCGGCCGCAGTACATTCTGTGCAGACCGCACTGGTGTGGGTAAGATGAAGCTTCTCTAAAGTTTGGCACCACAACCGTACTACATTTTGTACGGTCCGCGGTGGACCTTTACGGCCGCAGTCCATTTTGTAAGGACCGTAGTGTAACGACCCGACCGGTCATTTTGAGATCTAGCGCATTGTTTAGTAGTTGGAAGTCATGAACAACTTCATTTCAGGTATATTGACTTGTACGTATGATCAGAGTTGAATTTCAGGAAATTCTGAGTCAAATTGGAAAGAAACTTTTCATTGCGGCAACCTTAAGTTGAAGAAAATGGCTAAAATTGGAATTTTGAGTAAACGACCTCGGAATTGGGATCTGAAAGTTCCAGCATGTTCGTATGATGATTTCGAACTTGGGCGTATGTCCGGATTTGGTCTTGGATAACCCGTGAGCATTTCAGCGTATATTGTGGAAGTTAGTATTTTAGAAGAATTTCATAAATTTGAGTTGGAAGGCATTTCAGAGTTATAGATATCTGTTTGGGATTCCGAGTCTGGGAATAGCTCCGTATGGTGATTCTGGAGTTGGGAGTGCGATCGGAAGTGAATTCGGATGTCCGGAGGTCATTTTGAAGTCATTTGGCTAAATATAGAAATTTGAAGGTTTTTGAGAAAATTCGACTGGAAGTGGAAATTTTAATATCGGGGTCGGAATGCGATTCCAAAAGTTGGTGCAAGTCCGTAATGTCGAATGTGACTTGTGTGCAAAATTTGAAGTCATTCGAACTAGTTTTGGTAAGGTTTGAGACACTTAGTCTCTTTTAAGGAAGCTTAAGTTGGAAAAGTCAACCGGATATTGACTTATGTGTTAGAGGGCTCGAAATGCAAATTTTATGGTTCGGATAGCTTCGTTAGATGATTTGGGACTTAGGAGTGTGTTCGGAATATTTTTGTGATGACCGGTGTAGAATTAAGCTTGAATTGGGAAAGTTAGTATTTTGGCGAATTCCGGTTGATAGGTGAGATTTTGATCCGAGGGTCGGAATGGAATTCCGAGAGTTGTTGTAGCTTCGTTATGTCATTTTGCACTTGTCTGCAAAATTTGAGGTCATTCGCACGTGGTTTGGTTGGGTTTTTGATCAGAAATGGAATTTGGAAGTTCTTGAGATTCATAGGCTTGAATCCGATGATGATATGATGTTTTGATGTTATTTTGGGTGTTCCAAAGGTTGGGACAAGTTTGAATGATATTGTGGGACATGTTGATATAATTGGTTAAGGTCCCGAGGGCCTCGGGTGAATTTCGGATGGTTAACGGAATGGAATTCGGACCCACAAAGAAAAGAAAAAGCTGCTGCAATTTCTGCTGCTAAGCTGTCTTTGGACAACAAATGTGCAGTCATGGAGCGTACTTCGGAGGCCTATATCTTTTGATCTACAAGGAATTTTGAGATGATTCAAAAACTAAAGTTGTAGATCTTCGTATCTAGTTTCTAGAAAGTTAAGGAAATCGTAATTTGGATATCTGTAGAGAAAGCTATTATCGATTGAAGATGACTGGTGGAGCGGTTTCTCCAGAATTTTCTGATTTCATGGAGCCGACCTTAGAAGCTCATATCTCGGGATATATAAAGAGTTATATGGTGTACAACCTATCAAATTAAAGATCTTCGAGTCTAGTTTCTAAATCTTCAAACTGTTTGTAATTGGATATTTATACAAGACGTTATGGGTGTTTAAACAGAAGGTGTCCGACAAGGGAAAATTTTAATATGATGTACAACTTGTATAGCACAAGTGCAAGGTACAACTCGACGATGCACGGGCAGATTCTTTAAACACGGATTTGGCTTATTTCTTTCATTTCTTTCATTTGGCTTGGATGATTTTGGAGAGAATTTCAAGGGAGATTTTATCAAGCATCAAAAATGAGTTATTTCTACTTATTTCCAAGTTAAATACAAGATTATATGTGAATTAGAACATGAAAATCAGTAGAAAAGGGGGTTTTAGGGCTTGTGCTTTTGAGATTTTCTAGGGTCGATTTGAAGGGTCAAATGAGTTCCAATTTTTGTGTTCTTTATATGTACGGACTCGTGAGAGGACTAAGAACATTTTGGTATAAAAATTTCTGAGTTTTGAGACGTGGGTCCGGGGCTCGGGTTTTGTCAAATTCGTGAATTTTGATATTTTTCGATTGCTTTCGATTGGGTATTGTCCCTTTAGCATAATGCGACATATTTGTTGTGATTTTGGGCAGATTCAACGCACGTGGAGGCCAATTCGAGGGGCAAAGGCATCACGAGCTAAAGAAGTAGCCGGTTTGAGGTGAGTTATTGATGTAAATGATGTCCTGAGGGTTTGAAACCCCGGAATTTCACATCGTAACGCTATATTGAGGTGACTTGCACGCCGAATAACGGGCATGGGGTAGATCACCATTGGGGATTTTGACTTAGTCCGTCCCGAGAGATGTTTTTACCGTGTTTTCTACTTGAACTAAATTGAAAATCATCCTTACTTGGATTTAATTGTTACATTTGGGATTCTTGCCAATTATTTGAATCCTTCAGGGATTGACATCATTGTTTTCGCATACATGCATATCATTTGATCTCAGTCCAAGGTTTTAAATACTGTTTTGCAAACTCAGCCATCTTTCTAAGATTTGAAAACTTAAATGATATTTCTAAATGATATTTCGGGCTGAGAACTACTGTTTTACAAATGTCCAAGGGGCTTATTATGATTTCTGGACTGAGCATGGATCGGGCTGCGCGCCGCAGCTGTGATTTGAAAAAGTGGTAACAATGACGCTGTATGATATGACTTGAAACAGTGGTAATAATGGCATTGTGTGATATAGATTGGTCAGGTAACAATGACTGACCAGGACTTGATTGATGCCACGAGATGGCTTGTTATTGCGCTTGGGCTGTAGGAGCCCCTGCAGAGTCTGTACACACCCCCAGTGAGCATCGTCGACGATAAATAAATATGGATGGCTCGGGCTGCACGCCGCAGTGGGTACCATAGGGTACCGTCATATGCATTGCATTATACTCATGCATTTATTCCTCATCTGCATTATCCGCCATAATAATTATGTGCTCTTATTTCATTGACTGGTTGCTTCATACTGTTCTAAGCCTGAGGGGCTGATACTGTTCTGAGATACTGAGCCCGAGGGGCTGATACTATTATGAGATACTGAGCCCGAGGGGCAGATTTCTACTTATTATTTTGATACTAAGCCCGAGGGGCAGATTTCTACTTATTATTTTGATACTGAGCCCGAGGGGCAGATTTATACTTGTTGTTTTGATATTGAGCCCGAGAGGCAGATTTCTACTCGTCATTTTACTGCCAAATTATCTTTTTTTACTGGTTTAAAAGAAATTTCACATGATGTTTCACTGAATTGTTATTTTAAATGATTTCACTGCTTCTGTATAGAGTGTTGTGTGCCTTAACGTGTTTTCTTACCTTCAGTTATTATTTATATTTATTACTCACTGGGTTGGAGTACTCACATTACTCCCTGCACCATGTGTGCAGGTACAGGTATTCCTAAGGCATAGAGCGAGTTTTCTGCTGTTCAGTTTTCATCGGAGTTATCGAGGTAGCTGCATGGCGTTCGCAGACCCGTTTTCTCCCTTATCTTCTGTTATTTATGATATCTTCAGACTTTGTTCCTAATTCCATACTTTGTAGAATTTTAGTAAACTCTGTAGTAGCTCATGACTTGTGACACCCCGGTTAGGGCTGAGTTGGGTTGGATTTCCGTATTTTATCTATACTTTCCGCTATTGGATATTATTAAACCATGTTTATACTATTATTGTGTTAATTAATTGTCTTAAAAGGATGAATTGGGTTGAATGGCTGGCCTTGTCTTCATGAGAGGCGCCATCACGACCAAGTTCGGAAATTGGGTCGTGACAATTTGGTATCAGAGCCTAGGTTACATAGGTCTCACGAGTCATGAGTAAGTTTAGTAGAGTCTCGCGGATTGGTACAGAGACGTCTGTATTTATCCTCGAGAGGCTGCAGAACCTTTAGGAAAAATTCACATTCTTGAATTCTTATCGTGCGTTCTTGATTCAACTTGAAAAGTAACTCTTGAAATTCCTTCCACGCGTTCGCATGCGCGCATGGGCGCTCAGTATCAGATGTGCCTTGATGGCTTGTGATTCCCTGATTGAGGGGCGAGACGTGATCTCTATGAGTTGATGTTGGGCTAGTCTGAAGGACTTGAGGCTGGATCTTTTCCTACGGCTTAAGCACCGAGGTGCTGATTGTGTGAGCAAGTGTTTTAAACTTATATGTCCGGTATTGCCCCTATTAGCGGGAATGACGGCTGGGTAGCAATGTGATGGGTATGTTAGTACTGCGAGATGTTTCTATATGACTTGGAAGTGTCGAGGAAGATCTGCTGGATGATAGGTGAACTATTAAGTGTATGATTTCCATTGTGATTAGAGGTGTAGCTCCGAGTTATGGGCGTGAAGAATCTTTTCAAGTCTCCTGTTTGGAGTGAAGTAAATTTCATGTTACAGTATGAGTTTAGACCCAGGAAGACTAAGTGATTGTGTAATGTGTATGACGGTGGAAGGTATACAAAAATGTTAATTGAAGGCAAAATAGGTGTGTTCCTTATAATGTTGAGTAGAGAGTTTCTTTTCTACTAACAGGGTGTATGTGTTGAGATTTGAATTTGACTCTAATTGAGAAATTTGAGTTGATTGTCACGAGAATGAAGGTGATCTTAGTAGTGGAATTGAGGTATTTTACGGTCTGTGTTACCTAAGCTTGTGAAGAATTTTTGTTGAACTAGCTGTAGTAATATGGCAATATTTCTGAGTTTGATGACCTGCGTGGCCTGGTTGAATTAGAGGAATTTAGTTCTGATAGCTTGATTAGGAGAAAATGGATTTCCAAGTGTTCTTGATGGTTTCTACCATGGTTTAAAATAGATACTTTCTACAGGTATGGGGAACGTGTTGTGTATTGTGAGTTCCTGTATATTTCTTCATTATTGATGGGGTACGAAGGTTTTGGAGTGAGGTTCTGTTTAATGTGGGGTTTCCTACTGGTACTTGGTTGGTTTGAGTGGTTATGGTGATCGAGAATGGTGTTGCGAGTATACGAGTTGTGTAGTATGTTATGCGATTATATCTAGGGTTATTGTTATGGCTTGACACAGTTTGTTCGGACTTATACAATGTGTGTATGTGAGATTCGGGTATTGAAAAGAATTCTGGATGTTAGAAATTGGGCTCCAAGGATTTGGGGTAAGGTTAAAGTAATGTTTATTATTCACTACAATGGGTTTAATGTGTTTCGGAATAACTGGTTCCAACTTTTTTTTATGAATTATATGCCCTACCGGTATGAGGGTTCGATATGTGCTATGAAAAAAAAAATGTTTACGAACTTTATTGAGAAGAAGAAAGAAAGGAAATTGAAATGCAGTTGGCACAATATGAAATATTTAAACCGGGCTGCAAGCTGCGGTGGAGGTTATGTAAGGGCAAGGTCCTTGTGGTAAATAATTATGAGTTTAAAGTTTTCCTTTGTAAAGTTTAATTCGTACGATAATATTAAAGGGAGTCATGCCAGTTAGGTTGATTTGATAATTCTTGTATATTTTATGTTCATATTCAACCATTTTCGTACTGTAAACATTGAGTTTTAGCTTATGAGATGAGTTTCCAGGTGGCGTTAAATGTGACTCATTAATCCGAGTAAGTAATAATGAGGTCTTCATGCCTCACATTCTGTTGTCAGTATTGTGAAAATTTGAAATGAGGTGGTGGTTAATATGAGATTTATTGATAATGATGGAATTATTTATGAACAACTATTAAGACCAGAAATGTGGTTATGATCATACAAATGATGCGTTTCATGTCAAAATATCATTGTGATAATGTCGGGCTTGTAATGCGGAGATTAGTGTTATTGATATACTTGTGGTGCTTGTTGGGTTGTGGACATGCTGTTAGGAGTTGTTTTGGTGTTACTCTGACAGGTGGATAGGCCCAATTACAAGGAAGACTCTGCCGAAATATTTGAAAAATCTGGGAGTTAGTCAAATTTTGGGGACTTAAGAAAGTTGAAATGTTAGAAGAATATCTAAGATCTATATGAAGTCATTCTGTTCATTTGGTTGTGGATTGTGGGGTGTTGTCCCGGCTATGGTGGTAGTTCTTTCATGTTATGAGAATAAATGACTTATTACGGGTCCAGGAAAGGCTATCAGCCTAGTTCAGTGCAAGCAGAATCGACCTGAAGTGGGTGAATGGATTTAAATAGTATTATGGGCTTCATGTGAGTCAGATGTGTTCATTTTAGTACAGCGCTCCTCAAGGAGGGGTGTTGGAATATCATATGTTGTTCCGTGTTCGTCAACTCATGTAATATTGTGATTGTGCCATGTGTGCTGTGAAACGGCTTGATAAATTCCTATTCTCTGGGGAAAAGTCCATATTAGTTGTGTGAGTTAAGCAGTCCATTCCTGAATCATTTCCTTATGTATCTTGTTCGCATTATGGCATATTGGCGCATTTTTGCATCATGTGAGACCGTTGGTCATTGTGTGTGGTGATTGGTTGTCTGAGCAGCTCGTACTAGGTGAGGCGAGACTATTGGTAACGGGGACCATTGCAGTGGGATTATGTGAGGTATATTACAGGGCAGTTACCAGTATTTGGGTAGTAATGATGTGATGATTTTAGTCAAAAAGGAGAAAATTAATGTTTGGTTAACTCTGCAATTGATTAGAAATTTCTGCACATCTTCTCCGTTGTGGTTGTATTGTCAGCATTATAACAGAATGTATAGGTATATCATCATATGCATTGGGAGCATCAGAGTCGTAGAATTTTGGCTATTAAGGTTCATGGAGTGTCATTGTGGTTAGATGGTGAATTATGCGATGCATGGTGCTAATTCAACAAAGGTACGCAGTCGTGTTCTAGTACCTCGTGTGGTAGTTTATACAGTGTTTATATACAGGGAACAGGTCTGGCAGAGAATTTCAGGTGTTGGAATTGGGTTCTAAGCTTATTGTATGGATACAAGAGGATATCTGCAGATTTGATCAAACTAATGTGTCCATATGAGTTGTGGTAGCACGGGCAGGTGCACGAGGTGTTAAACATTGATTTCAGATAACTTAAGAGCAGTTCTTGGAACGTTCGAGGACGAACGTCTATTTAAGTGGGGGAGAATGTAACGACCCGACCGGTCGTTTTGAGCTCTAGCGCGTCGTTTAGCAGTTGGAAGCCATGAACAGCTTCATTTCAAGTATATTGACTTGTACGTATGTCCAGAGTTGAATTTCGAGAAATTCAGAGCCAAATTGGAAAGAAACTTTTCATTGCGGCAACCTTAAGTTGAAGAAAATGGCTAAGATTGGAATTTTGAGTAAACGACCTCAGAATTGGGATCTGCAAGTTCCATCATGTTCGTATGATGATTTCGGACTTGGGCGTATGTCCGGATTTGGTTTTGGATAACCCGTGAGCATTTCGGTGTATATTGTGAAAGTTAGTATTTTAGAAGAATTTCATAAATTCGGGTTGGAAGGCATTTCAGAGTTATAGATATCCGTTTGGGATTCTGAGTCTGGGAATAGCTTCGTATGGTGATTCTGGAGTTGGGAGTGCGATCAGAAGTGAATTCGGATGTCCGGAGGTCATTTTGAAGTCATTTGGCTAAATATAGAAATTTGAAGGTTTTTGAGAAAATTCGACCGGAAGTGGAAATTTTGATATCGGGGTCGGAATGCGATTCCGAAAGTTGGTGCAAGTCCGTAATGTCGAATGTGACTTGTGTGCAAAATTTGAAGTCATTCGGACTAGTTTTGGTAAGGTTTGAGATACTTAGTCTCTTTTAAGGAAGCTTAAGTTGGAAAAGTCAACCGGATATTGACTTATGTGTTAGAGGGCTGGAAATGCAAATTTTATGGTTCGGATAGCTTCGTTAGGTGATTTGGGACTTAGGAGTGTGTCCGGAATATTTTTGTGATGACCGGTGTAGAATTAAGCTTGAATTGGCAAAGTTAGTATTTTGGCGAATTCCGGTTGATAGGTGAGATTTTGATCCGAAAGTCGGAATGGAATTCCGAGAGTTGTGTAGCTTCGTTATGTCATTTTGGACTTGTCTGCAAAATTTGAGGTCATTCGGACGTGGTTTTGTTGAGTTTTTGATCAAAAATGGAATTTGGAAGTTCTTGAGGTTCATAGGCTTGAATCCGATGATGATATAATGTTTTGATATTATTTTGAGTGTTCCAAAGGTTGGGACAATTTTGAATGATATTGTGGGACATGTTGATATAATTGGTTAAGGTCCCGAGGGCCTCGGGTGGATTTCGGAAGGTTAACGGAATGGAATTCGGACCCAAAAAGAAAAGAAAACGTTGCTGCAATTTCTGCTGCTAAGCTGTCTTTGGACAGCAAATGTGCAGTCGTGGAGCGTACTTCGGAGGCCTATATCTTTTGATCTACTAGGAATTTTGAGATGATTTAAAAACAAAAGTTGTAGCCCTTCGTATCTAGTTTCCACAAAGTTAAGGAAATCGTAATTTTGACATCTGTAGAGAAAGTTATGATCGATTGAAGATGACTGGTGGAACGGTTTCTCCAGAATTTTCTGATTTCATGGAGCCGACTTTAGAAGCTCATATCTCGGGATATATAAAGAGTTATATGGGTTACAACCTATAGAATTAAAGATCTTCGAGTCTAGTTTCTAAATATTTAAACCGTTTGTAATTTGGATATTTATACAAGACGTTATGGGTGTTTAAACACAAGGTGTCCGACAAGGGAAAATTTTAATAGGATGTACAACTTGTATAGCACAAGTGCAAGGTACAACTCGACGAAGCACGGACACATTCTTTAAACACGGATTTGGCTTATTTCTTTCATTTCTTTCATTTGGCTTGGATGATTTTGGAGAGAATTTCAAGGGGGATTTTATCAAGCATCAAAGGTGAGTTGTTTCTACTTATTTCCAAGTTAAATACAAGATTATATGTGAATTAGAACATGAAAATCAGTAGAAAAGTGGGGTTTTAGGGCTTGTGCTTTTGAGATTTTCTAGGGTCGATTTGAAGGGTCAAACGAGCTCCGATTGTTGTGTTCTTTATATGTATGGACTCGTGAGAAAACGAAGAACATTTTGGTATAAAAAGTTCTGAGTTTTGAGACGTGGGCCCGGGGCTCGGGTTTTGTCAAATTTGTGAATTTTGATATTTTTCGATTGCTTTCGATTGGGTATTGTCCCTTTAGCATAATGCGACATTATTCGTTGTGATTTTGGGTAGATTCGACGTACGTGGAGGCCAATTCGAGGGGCAAAGGCGTCGCGAGCTAAATAAGTAGTCGGTTTGAGGTGAGTAATTGATGTAAATGATGTCCTGAGGGTTTGAAACCCCGGAATTTCACATCGTAACGCTATATTGAGGTGACTTGCACGCCGGATAATGGGCGTGGGGTAGAGAACCATTGGGGATTGTGACTTAGTCCGTCCCGAGAGATGTTTTTACCGTGTTTTCTACTTGAACTAAATTGAAAATCATCCTTACTTGGATTTAATTGTTACATTTGGGCTTCTTGCCAATTATTTGAATCCTTCAGGGATTGACATCACTGTTTTCGCATACATGCATATCATTTGATCTCAGTCCAAGGTTTTTAAATATTGTTTTGCAAACTCAGCCATCTTTCTAAGATTTGAAAACTTAAATGATATTTCTAAATGATATTTCGGGCTGAGAACTACTGTTTTACAAATGCCCAAGGGGCTTATTATGATTTCTGGACTAAGCATGGATCGGGCTGCGCGCCGCAGCAGTGATTTGAAATAGTGGTAACAATGACACTGTATGATGTGACTTGAAACAGTGGTAACAGTGGCACTGTGTGATATAAATTGGTCAGGTAACAAACTGACCAGGACTTGATTGATGCCACGAGATGGCTTGTTATTGCGCTTGGGCTGTAGGAGCCCCTCCGGAGTCTGTACACACCCCCAGTGAGTGCCGTCGACAATAAATAAATATGGATGGCTCGTGCTGCACGCCGCAGTGGGTACCAGAGGGTACCGTCATATGCATTGCATTGCACTCATGCATTTATTCCTCATCTGCATTATCCGCCATAATAATTATGTGCTCTTATTTCATTGACTGGTTGCTTCATACTGTTCTGAGCCTGAGGGGCTGATACTATTCTGAGATACTGAGCCCGAGGGGCTGATACCGTTCTGAGATACTGAGACCGAGGGGCAGATTTCTACTTATTATTTTGATACTGAGTCCGAGGGGCAAATTTCTACTTATTATTTTGATACTGAGCCCGAGGGGCAGATTTCTACTTGTTGTTTTGATATTGAGTCCGAGAGACAGATTTCTACTCGTCATTTTACTACCAAATTAGCTCTCTTTTTACTGGTTTTAAAGAAATTTCACATGATGTTTCACTGAATTGTTATTTTAAATGATTTCACTTCTTCTGTATAGAGTGTTGTGTTCCTTAATGTGTTTTCTTACCTTCAGTTATTATTTATATTTATTACTCACTGGGTCGGAGTACTCACATTACTCCCTGCACCATGTGTGCAGGTACAGGTATTCCTGAGGCATAGAGCGAGTTTTCTGCTGTTCAGTTTTCATCGGAGTTATCGAGGTAGCTGCATGGCGTTCGCAGACCCGTTTTCTTCCCTTATCTTCTGTATTTATGATATCTTCAGATGTCGTTCCTAATTCCATACTTTGTAGAATTTTAGTAAACTCTGTAGTAGCTCATGACTTGTGACACCCCGGTTAGGGCTGAGTTGGGTTGGATTTCCGTATTTTATCTATACTTTCCGCTATTGAATATTATTAAACCATGTTTATACTATAATTGTGTTAATTAATTGTCTTAAAAGGATGAATTGGGTTGAATGACTGACCTTGTCTTCATGAGAGGCGCCATCACGACCAGGTTCGGGAATTGGGTCGTGACACGCAGAAGGTTGCCTTCTCAAACTTGTGCTAAACAAGGCAGTGCGGACCACGGTCCATTTTGTGCGGTCCGCACTGGTAGGTGAGGCTGGGCCCCAGGGGCTTTTCTATAAATAGACCCTGAGGACCCCCTGTTACCCTTTTCGCAAATTTGAAATCTCCGAGAAATTAAACACTGTTCATCTTCTCACTTGCACATAATTACTTGTTGAAACTCATTTGATTCAATTCACCTCACAATCTGGTACTTTAATCTTCCTCTTTACTTGTTTAATTCTGTCACTTGCATTTAATTTTCACTTTTTTCTTTGTTTTTATTTCTTCCTTCTCCCATAATGTCTTAATTTGTTAGGTTAGGGTAGTTAGATTTTTTATTCTTATCTACTTAGTTACTGGACTGGGTAAACATGTAGGGACATAAATTAGGGACAAATTTGGACTTAAAAGCAAAATTTGATGAACCCTAACTCAGTGCCAAGTTTGGGCACGTAGTGCGGACCGCGGTCGTTTCTGTGCGGTCCGCGGTGCCCTAGTGCGGTCCGCAGTGCCATTTTGTGCGGACCGCACTGATGAACTTCTGAAAGATAACTCTTGGGTAGTGCGGCCGCACTACACTTTGTGCGGTCCGCACTGGCCCAGTGTGGTCGCGGTACCATTTTGTGCAGGCCACACTGGTCAGATTTAGAGGATGGGTAGTCTGAAGCCCATCCTACTGCTGACCGCAGTAGTTTTTGTGCGGACCGTACTGGCCCCTGTGCGGCTGCACTCCATTTTGTACGGTCCGCACTGGGCAATTCCTGCAACCTGTCTGCAACATTTTAAGTCTGTTCTGCAATTCTTTCTGCACCAATGTTCCCACTGCTTCTATTGATACTAACAATGTTAGATGACTGTGTTTGCAGATAATGGTTAAACAACAAGTCAAGGGGTCAAAACAACCCAGAAGAGGTGAATCTTCCCGGGGTGGAAAACAGAAAATGGTCAAACTCACTCCCCAAGCTAGGCACAACATCAAGAACATGAGGAAGGCTATAAAAGTGTCTAACAGAGCCATTGACATGTCGGGGAGTGAGTACGAGCCCTCTCGGGAGATATCTTCAGACTCAGTCCTAGAATACATCCCGTATCCGGAGAGGGCCAGACATAGAGACACCCCTCCCTCATCACCCACTGCCCAAGCACAAGGGCATGTTTCTACTGAGTCGTCTGAGGGCTCAGCAGCCGGAAATGGTGAATACTCCTCCTCCCCCACAACTTCATTATTTGGGGAGGGTGCAGGCGGAGGTGATGAGGAGGTACAGGGGGATGAGGAGGTAGCTGAGGGTGGTGAGCCTCAGGTTGGAGGCATTGCCCGAACTAGGAAGCCCGATGTTTGGGTGGATAGGTTTGTGAGCTAGGTGGCGTACCACAAGTTTAGGGTTGGGAACACTTCTTAGATCTATTACCCCTCAACCCTAATGTGCAAAGACAATTCAGAACTCGAGTGGGTTGGGAACACTTCTTAGATGACTGTGTCGATGCCAACGAGCATTTGGTCAAAGAGTTTTATTGCAATGTAGCCCACATAAAAAAGGGATCCAAAGTTGGTAATTTGAAAGTTTTGTTCGATAGGAAGTCAATAAACGAATATTTGGGCTTCAACGAGGAGGATGAGACTCTATATATGGCAAAGATGGAGATGGGCGAGGAGGTCCGTCCATGGTTAGCTTAGTACCTGGCAATCCCGAGTACCGTTATTGATTGGTTGACTGTGGGGGTCAAAATATTGCGAAGAACCTTGAACTTTGAGGCGAGGGGTTAGGATACATTTGTGTGCAGCCGGTTAGATCCTACTACCCATGACCAGACCCTTCCTCTCTGCCGGGCTGTTTTGGTTGCTTCCATTATGGCAGAGTACCCCATCAACGTGGGGAATGTGATGTCCCGAATCATTTCTATAGTGGGTGCCAAGCATGACTGAAACTATCTTTTCCCCAACACCCTCACTATGTACTTCCGGGACTTGAAGGTGGAAAAAAGGCCATACGACATCAAGGTCAAGGCGACAGCACCGTTCTCCTGGTATAGATTGAAGGGGAATGACAACCCCAAGGATAAGAACTACATAGCCCCTGCTTCTACCCTAATTGGCCAGTCTGAAGAGCCAGTTGTGGTAGAGGTCCCTGCTAAGCCTACCTCCATTTCTACTGACATGCCTCCCGGACCCTCCACATCTTCAGCCATTCCTCCTAGCCCTTCCACATCAGCAGGCCCAGAGATCCCATCTACCCGGGCCCATCCCATCACTACCCACCGACTGAGCTAGGCCCTACTGAGTATAAACAACTAGATGCAGACTGCCTCATCCAATTTGTCCACATTGACTACCACGGTAGAGGCTCAGTCGGCTCCTCCAACCCCTCAGGTGCCCCAGTCGATAGAAGATGCTTTAAAAGAGATACTTGAGAACTAGAAAAAAATCCTCACTACTCAGGCGACACTGACCAAGGCAGTTGATTCACACAACAAAGCTCTCAAGGAACTTGCTCGGGAGAACAAGAAGCTTATAAAGACACGAGCCACTAAGGAGTCCGTGAAGGAGCTGCAGGCAGATGTAGATAGACTAAAGGCAGACCAGCTGCCTTTGGACCTATTCCTTGATGATCCAGTCCCAATAGCTCATACAAAATCGGAGCAGACCCAGAGGCCTCCGATGAGGAGGAAGATCCCTGGAGCAGATGATGCCATCATCCAGTTGGCGGACGCACCGGAGGCTTCCTCCAGTCAGCTATAGGATGTACCAGTTCCACAGCCTGTTGAGGTCCAGGCTCAGGTCCCAATAGCAGCAAAGCAGACCACCGGGAACCAGTCTGAGGTTCTCGAGCACACAGAGGACCTAGGGACCACCCATGATCCTATGCAGACAGACACGGCTTAGGGAGTCTTCTATATCCTTTTTCTATTGTTTTTGGTGCTTATTTAGACTAGTTGGCATTGGGGACAATGCCAGCTTTTATTTGAGGGGGTGAGCCCTACACATTTATGGATGACTGTATATATTGATATCTTTATGCTTTCTTGATTTTTCATTTGGTCTGTATATAATTTTATATTTAGTTGCTTTTATCGCATTTTTTTATCTTTCCTTGGGGCTGTATATAAAGTTACATCATATTTTATATATTCATCCCCCTTTGTATATTCAAATCCCCTATTGTATATATTCATTCTATTTTTCGCAAAAATTTCTTTCGTTTTTAGCTTCTCATTTATGTTCGTAGCTTTTTGTTTTGTTTTGGACGTTTTCAATAAACCTTTGATTTTCTTAATACCATGGTTCTTTCCAAAGGTGGAGTGTTGTATGAACCGGGTGGCTCTTCCCAATGATGGATGGCATGACAACCTTCTTAAGGGTTTGAGTCCGCTTTTCTTTTTGTTTTAGTAGTTTGTAGTTAAGGGTACCTCAAGCAAAGCTTCACTTGGGCCTAGCACATTTGCCTTTGATCCCATGGTTAAAGAAAATATATTGTGTTTAGAATGGTGAAAGTCGTGATCTTGAGACTCTTGTGTTGACCTATAATCATCAAGTGATTTTTCGGGACCATTGTGTGCTCAAATCTTATCTAAGGTCGTTGTGGTCCCCCGACTCTATGTCTTTAGCGATCTTTTAGCTTGTGTGGTGAGTAATTGAATTGTAAATCCAAGTCCCGAGCCATTGGTCTAGAACTTGCCCCGAATATTTGTTGAAGCGAAATCCTAAGTGAATTTTGACTTGAGACGTGATTATAGGCTCTCCTTGATCCAAATGATAGTTTGAACAAATTTCATAGCCTACCAATGATATGATCCCCAGTTAACCCTTTTGAGCCTTAGACCTTTTTCTTTCAAGAACCATGATACAAGCCTATACTCATTCTAAAAGATACCCTCTCTTGGCACCTGATCTTTCCTTGAGCACATGGCAAAAGTATAAGTTTGGGGGGGAGAGACGAGGATGGCAACAAAGTGGTAAAAGGCACAAAAATGAAGAAAAGGAAAGACAATGAAAAAGAAAGAAAAGCAAAAGACAAAAAGAATGTTCAATGTGAAAAAGAATAAAAAAAGGATTCAAGAAAAGCAAAGAATGAAAGGTGTGGAAGGTGAAAAAGGAGAAACAGTTTGAATTGCATAAGAAAGAGTGACAACGTGTCTCTCTAATCCCTTAGAAAGAAGTGAGATGACTCAAATAGTCAAGAAAATGTGTGTCAAATGAATCCAAAGAAGTGCTTAAAGGAAGATGGAACCCACTTAGATCAAAACATTTCCTACCCTGAACCAAAAGCCTTCACAATGACTCCACAAAAGCCCTATAAGATCTTGAGTTGAATGAAGCTTACATTAGTGGATACTTACATAAGGGGCAAGCATATGGTACTTAGAGCCAGACTTGCGACTTTTTCTTGAGAGAGATGAGTGAATTTCCATTAACCTCGGTTTGTATGCCAATATCCAAAAAAGTGAGGTTTGCTTAGGGAGAGTTGAGGATGTGTGAGTTTGGGTTCCACAATGACCAAAGTAATTGAGAGAGTTCTTTGATCTGTTGAGTCAACTCTTGATGCTCTTGTGTCACACTTGATCCATGGTTTTTCAAAAGTTAAAAGTTGTTAATGATTCATTTGTATTGAGGGCAATTGTTAGTCCCAATTGATGCTAGTTGAGGTCACTTTAGGATAGCTGAAAATTCTTGGATTTTCCCTTAAGGGGTGGGTCTTATTTTGCTTGCTTGAGGACAAGCAAAAGCTTAAGTTTGGAGAAGTTGATGACTAGGGATTGTGACACATTTCATGCTCCTTCTTGCTTACGCTTTGATTATAAATTCATACAAAATAGTCCCAAAAGGCTCATAAGTTGTGCTTGATTGCAGGTTTGATCAACAAAGTGACGAGATGTCAAAGATTGACTCAAAAGGAGTGAAACCGGCACAAGTACCAAAGACAAGACAAACTCAGGAGAAACAGGCCTAATGCGGCTGCACTACACTTTGTGCGGTCCGCACTAGGGAGATTCAGAGACTTGGCTTTTCAAGCATTAAAGAAATGCGGCCGCAGTAGATAGTGTGCGTCCCGGACTGAAGGCACCGCGACCACACTACCATTCTATGCGGTCCGCAGAACCAAAGTTCAGAGAGATGCCAAGTTCTGAAGATCAAGCCTGTACGGTCCGCGGTCATGTTTGTGCGGACCGCACTAGATGCCTCCACGGCCGTAGTCCATTCTCTGCGGTCCGCGGAGCCTGGGTTCAGAAAGTTGAATTTGTAGAGTCAAGAGCCTAGTGCAGCCGCACAGCATTTTGTGCGGTCCGCACTGACCCCGCAGGGGCATTTTTGTCCAATTTTTTCAGCTTAATATAAGTAGAACCTTTTTCCATTTTTAGTGTATCAGATATTATCAAGCGTTAGCTGCACTCGTGAGAAGACTTTTCTTAGCCATTTTGGGCATTTTTACTTAGTTTTTATCATTGAATCTTCGTATTTACCTTAGCAATTAATTAATATTTCTTTATCTTCATCTATTTATCTGATTTTCTCTTCAAGCATGAGTAGCTAAACCCATTAGCTAGGGTTGTGGCTCAACCCTAGTGTGAGTAATTGATGGGTGTTGTGATTTAGGACTAGATTGGCTATGAATGTTTGTTATTTGGGTCAATTTTATGGTTTAATTTATGAATTAGTAGTTGCAAACACTGGTTTGTGCTATGTTGACTTGAGCTCTTCTTGAGAAAGAGAGCCTAAGTCTCCAAAATTGACCCAACAAGGAATTGGGATGTACTCAAGAGATTTGATAATCCCAATTAAAGGATTAAACCTCGAGAGAGTAATTACCCGACTTGAACCCTAGTTGCCTGAGCAAATTTGCCTACCCAATTGGTCTTGAGAAAGTCAATTGGGAAAAATCACTCTCTCTACCGAGAGGTATGAGAGTGGGTAAAATCGTGCAACGGTTATAGCATATTTCCCCAAACATGTCAATCGTGCCTTAGAAGCAATTACCCGTCAATTAGCCACCTAGGTGAAAGTCACTACCCTAGTGGCTTTTTATCCATTAGATACAACTTGTAGTAATTTTCGCTTAGTATAATCTAGTTGCAATTATAATTAGTAGTTGATAATAGTAGATTATTAAAGAAACACCCAAAAATGATTGGAAGTGATATTTGGAACCAATACGCAATTCCAACCTAAATAGATACTCGACTCCGTTCCTAGATCTCTGTGGAAATTGATGCCGACCCACAAATCGGGTAAAAGCTATTGCGACCTCTCTTCCTACTTTTTAGTAGTGTGGAGTAGGCTGCGATCATTGATATCGTGATTCTTGTTGAGTTGACTGTTTAGTTGTGGCACGAGGTTTCTTTCGTGTGGAGTGTTATTGTCACAAGGTTTCTTCCGTGTGGAGTATTTTTGGCACGAGGTTTATTCTGTACAGACTGTTATTGGTACGAGGTTTCTTCCGTGCGGAGTGTTATTGGCATGAGGTTTCTTCTGTGCGAAGTGTTATTGGCATAAGGTTTCTACCGTGCAGTTGTTGTTGTTTGCACGAGGATTCTTCCATGCCATTGTAAGATATTTACTTTTGGGACTACGAGGTGGTACCTCGAGAGCTCCCCTGCTGATTTCCTCTTTTTGCTATGTTGTTTGTTGTTGTTATTCCTTAACTTGTAAGATCTTCTTTTCCTTACGTGTTGCAATTCTCTTCCTATTTTCTTGTGTTATTGCCTTGCCGTACATTCTTAATGTTTCATTTATCAGCCATTCCTTATTATCATTTCACCTTCTACCTTATTTCTTATATCCCAGTAGGGCCCCGACCTGACCTCATCACTACTCTACCGAGGTTAGACTTTGCACTTACTGGGTACCGTTGTGGTGTACTCACACTATGATTTTGCACATGTTTTGTGCAAATCCAGGTACATCTTATCATCCTCGATAGTAGAGCGCTGGGCTGCTACTTGGAGACTTTAAGGTATATTTGCCAGCGTACTCAGACCTCGAAGTCCCCCTCTAACCTTATTATGTTGTCTTTCGTTATTCTCTTAGACTCTAATGTATAGAGATAAATTAGTACTTCCTTAGAGCTTATGACTTGTAACTACCAGGCTTTGGGAGTTGTTATTATTCTGAACTATAAATTTTACTTATACATGCCGAGCGACAATTTTCAGGTATATATTTATCTGTTGATGTGAGATTTTAGTCATCATTTCAGTTTCTTTTCTGGATTTGTTAGGCTTACCTAGTCTTAGAGACTAATATCCATCACGACATCTTACGGAGGGAAATTTGGGTCGTGACAGTTGTACTTTATTTTAGACCATATTTGTAGTATTCTAGTTGCTCATGTACTTGTGACTCCAGATATCTAGGTATTTTTCAGTACCGCATTATCTATATAAATATCTCGCTCATTTCTTAGTTTATTAGTTGTTAATTATCATCATTCAATTGTTAAAACTGGTTAAGTAATTAGCTAATATTGGCTTGCCTAGCAAGTGAATGTTAGGCACCATCACGACCCCTCGATTGGGATTTTGGGTCGTGACAAGTTGGTGTTAGAGCACTAGGTTTATTAGGTCTTACGAGTCATGAGCAAACTTAGTAGAGTCTGGAGGATTGGTACGAAGACATCTGTACTTATCTTCTAGAGGCTATAGAGCTTTAGGAAAATTTCACTTCTTTCTCGATCGTGTGACTTTATTCTGTCACTGAAGTTTGAACCATTTTATTCTTTTACTCTCGCATATGGTGAGGACACGCACAACATCCACAGTCGGGCAAGAGCCAGAGCCCCAGGTTGCATCCACTACTAAGGGTAGAGTCCGGGGCCGAGTCCGAGGCAGAGGCAGAGCTCAACTAAGAGCACATGCAATAACATCCATTACAGAGCCTCAGATCGATCAGGAGGAGGAGGGCCTCGTTCAGACCGCACTAATTGGACTAGCTTAGGTCCGGAGGGGTTCATATCCACTCCCATACTTTAGGGTGCTCTAGTCTACCTGGTTGGCCTTATGGAGACTGTGGCCCATGTTGGAGTATTTTTTTATGGCACTAGCTGTCTCTCAGGTTGGGGGAGGAGCCCATACTCCCTTTACTCACACTCCGAAGCAGATGGTTCCCATATCAGACTCTGGAAGTTCTAGCAGTTGGAGGGGTTCAACCTTTTATTGCTACACAGCCCGGGCAGAGGCCCGCGATATCTTCTGAGGGGATGAAGAGGTTGGATAAGTTCACCAAGCTCTTCCCTATTCATTTTGGTGGTACACCTTTTGAGGATCCACAAGATTATTTGGACCGTTGCCATGATATATTTCACAATATGGGTATTGTGGAGTCCAATGGAGCCATTTTCGCAGTGTTTCAGATTGCCGGTTCTACCAAGAGATGGTGGCAGGACTATGTTCGAGGAAAACCAGCAGGTTCACCTTCACTTACTTGGGACTAGTTCTCACAGCTATTTTTGGGAAAGTTCATTCCTTTTTCCCTGAGAGAGGAGTACCACAACTAGTTTGAGTCTACAGTAGGGTGGCGTAATTGTTACCCAATACGAGATCAGATTTGTGGAACTATCTCGCCATGCAACTATCTTAATCCCTACTGAGAGGGAGAGGTTGAGGAAATTCATAGATGGCCTTACTTTTGGTATCCTGCTACAGATGGAAAAGGAGACTAGGGATGATATTTCTTTTTAGCGGGTTGTATAAATCACAAGATGGATCGAGAGGATTCATGGTCAGGGTAGAGAGGCGATATCTAAGAAGAGGCCTTGTCATTTTGGTGGTCTTAGTGGTGCCTCATCTGGAGGCAGGGGTTCATTTGGTTGAGGCCTTCCTCACGGTGCTTCGGACAGTCGTGGTTCTTATGGGTCTCAACCTAATAAGTCAATATTCAGTACACCTTCAACTCCTATTCGTGAGCACCTCACATGACATGCCATATAAATAATGCCTCCAAATCTTCAGCGCGTGAACAATGGCTGCTAGATCCAAATCATGAAATGGATAATTTTTCTCGTGAATCTTCAACTATGGCGAAACATATACCATAACCTTGCCATTTTGCATCATCACTGCACCAAGCCCAATATGAGATACATCATAATATACGGTATATGGCCCTGAACCTGTGGGCAAAACCAATACCGGCGTCGTAGTTAAAACTGTCTTGAGCTTCTGAAAGCTCGCCTCATACTCGTCTGACCACCTGAACTGGGCACCCTTCTGGGTCAACCTGGTCATCGGGGCTGCAATAGAGTAAAACCCCTCCACAAACCGACGCTAATAGCCCACCAACCCCAAGAAACTCAGGATCTCTATAGCTGATATGGGTCTAGGCCAGTCCTTGACTGCCGCAATCTTCTTAGGATCTATCTGAATACCCTCTACCAATACAACGTGACCCAAGAAGGCAACTGAACTCAACCAAACCTTACACTTCAAAAACTTAGCATACAACTGACTATCCCTCAGAGTCTGAGGAATAACTCGAAGATGCTGCACCTGTTCCTCTCGGTTGCGAGAGTAGATCAAAATATCATCAGTGAAGACAACCACAAAGGAATCCAGGTAAGGCTTGAACACCTGGTTCATCAAATCTGTAAAAGCTGTTGGGGCATTTGTCAATCCAAATTACATCACTAAGAACTCAAAATGCCAGCACCGAGTGCGAAAAGCCGTCTTAGGGACATCGGATGCCCTAATCCTCAACTGATGGTAGCCAGACCTCAAGTCAATCTTCGAAAATGCCTTGGCACCCTGAAGATGATCAAACAAATCATTAATCCTCGGTAATGTATACTTGTTCTTGATGGTGACTTTGTTCAACTGCCGATAATCTATGCACATCCTCATCAATCCATCCTTCTTCTTAACAAACAACATCGGCGCACCCCATAGAGAGACACTAGGTCTAATAAAGCCTTTATCAAGTTGGTCTTGCAACTGTTCTTTCAATTCTTTCAACTCTGGCGGGGCCATACGATATGGCGGGATAGAAATGAGCTGAGTGCCCGGAGCCAAATCAATGCAAAAGTCGATATCCCTATCGGGTAACATCCCCAGAAGGTTTGAAGGAAATATCTCTGGAAACTCACGAACAACGGGCATAGAATCCATAGAAGGAACCTCAACACTAGAATCACGACATACGCCAAATAGGCCAAACATCCCTTATCAACCATACGCCGAGCCTTCATATATGAGATAACCCTGCTAGTAGAATAACCAAGAGTCCCTCTCCACTCCAAACGAGGCAACCCCGAAAATGCTAAGGTCACAGTCTTGGCATGATAGTCCAATATAGCATGATAAGAGGATAACCAATCCATCCCCAAAATGACATCGAAGCCTATTATATCGAGAAGTAGGAGATCTACACGAGTCTCAAGACCCCCAATAACGGCACGCAAGCACGATAAACACGATCTAACACAATAGAATCACCCACCGTTGTAGACACATATACATGAGCACTCAAAGAATCACGAGGCACAACCGGATAAGGGGAAAAATAAGATGATACATAGGAATATGTGGACCCTGAATCAAATAGAACTGAAGCATCTCTACTGCAAACAGAAATCGTACCTGTGATAAATGCATCAGAGGCCTCAGCCTTAGGTCTAGCTGGAATGGCATAGCATCGGGGTTGGGCCCACCACTCTGAACTATATCTCTGGGACAGCCTCCTACTGGCTGGCCTCCACCTCTAGTGGCCTGACCTCCACCTCTAACACCTTGACCCCTACCTCTAGCTGGCTGAGCAGGCGGTAGAACACCAGTGCCTGAACCATGGCACGGGAACCCTGATGTTGAGAATTGCTCGATGCTCGAGGGCAAAATCTAGCAATATGCCTCGTATCGCCACAAGTATAACAAGCCCTCTACTGCTGGGACTATTAACCCTAACGGCCTGAGTAACCACCCTGAAAACTCTGGAGTGGAGGTGCATTGATTAGAGCTGGTGATGCACTGTAAGGTAGCTGATCTGAATACTGCAAATGAAAACCATAGCCACCTGGAGCACCGTGAGAATCCTGTAGTGCCGAGTGAAATGGCTTGGGAGGATGGCCTCTACCAAAATAATCCTTGCCTCCAGAAGAGGCACCACTGAACCTGCCAGAGTGACGAGGCCTCTTGTCCGAGCCCTGACCACTCCCTTGTAATAGAACCATCTCAACTCGCCTAGCCACATTGGCCGCATCCTGGAAAGAAATCTCACTCCCTATCTCCTTAGCCATTTGCAATCTAATAGACTGAGCTAGTCCCTTAATAAACCTCCTCACCCTCTCTCTCTCTCTCTCTCGGTGGGAAGTATAATAAGAGCATGACGGGACAAGGCAATGAATCTGGTCTTGTACTGAGTGACGGTCATAGAACCCTATTGGAGATGCTCAAACTACCTCCGATAGTCCTCCTTCTATGTGATAGGAAGAAACTTCTCTAGAAATAGCTGAAAGAACTGATCCCAAGTCAAAGTCGGTGACCTAGCTGGTCTAGCCCAACAATAATCCTTCCACCAAGTCTTGATGGAACCTGATAGACGAAAAGCAGCAAAGTTGACCCTATTGGTCTCCACTATCCCCATGTTCCGTAGAACCTCATGACAATTGTCCAAATAGTCTTGGGGATCCTCTGAAGATGTACTGCCATAAGTAGTAGTGAAGAGCTTGGTGAACCTTTCCAACCTCCACAAAGCATCAACAGACATAGCTGCTCTATCACCGGTCTGAGCTATCATACCTGGTTGAGCTACTCCAACTAGCTAAGCTGCTGGAGTCTAAAACTGAGGAGCCATCTACTTCGGAGTGCGGGTAGCAGGAGTCTGTGCTCCTCCCCCAACTTGAGAGACAGCTAGTGCTACAGGAAGTAAACCTGCCTGGGTGACACTCTCCATAAGGCCTACTAGACGGACCAGAGCACCTTGGAGTACCGGGGTAGCGATGAACCCCTCTGGAACCTAAGTTGGCCCTACTAGAACGGTATGGGCTAGAGCCTCCACCTCAAAATCTACCTAAGGCTTTGCCGCTAGTGCTATTGCTCTGGTATAAGCCCTACCCCTACCTTAGCCTCTAGCAGGGCCTCACCCTCGTCCTCTGCCCCGCGTAGGAGCTGCCACTGGGGGTTCGGGCTACTGATCGGCGGATGAAGCGGTACGTGTCCTCACCATCTGCGAAAGAACAAAGTGAAGTTCAATCAGCATTTGAGAAATCAAGTCGCATGACAGGAAATAATAGATGTGAAGTTTTCCTAAACTCTGTAGCCTCTGGGGTCCTCAAACTCTACCTAGCTTGTTCGTGAATTCTGAGACCTAAGCAACCTAGAGCTCTGATACCAACTTGTCACGACTCGAATTTTCCACCCTCGGGCGTCGTGATGGCGCCTACTTGTGAAAGCTAGGCAAGCCAAATATTAAGTTTTTACCCCATTAGCAATCAACCAAAATAGATATACACAATAACTATAGCTAAATAAATGAAAAGCGCGAAAGAGTTATAACAAATTGAAATAATCCAATACATGTCTACCCATGAATCTGATGTCACAATTTCATGAATGACTAAATTTTTTACTACAAGCACAGGTTTGAAAGAAGTACAACTATTCTCGAAATGAAAAAGAGACAGCAGAAAGCTAAAACAAGGAAGGGAACTTCAGGCTCTACGGATGCCAACAGATCTACCTTGGTCTCCCTGGACTGGAGGCAGCTACCTCAGCTACTCACAAAAAAGTGCAGAGTGCAGTATCAGTACAACCGACCCCATGTACTGGTAAGTGTCAAGCCTAACCTCGGCGAAGTAGTGACAAGGCTTGGACACGACAAACAAATAAACCTGTGTAGTTAAAGCATATACAAACAGTGCAATAATAACATAAAATGACATATAAAGATGGAAAAGGGACATGCTGTGGGGAATATAAAATTATAACAATAAACTAATAGAGAAGCACAATTAACATTATATCTGAATCAATAAGAATAATGGAACAAGAACACGTTCACGGCATCACCCTTCGTGCTTTTACTCTCGTCCTCACCATATGAAACAACAGAAACGACACGGCACCACCCTTCGTGCATTACCTCTCATAATCATGGATTGGCATCACCCTTCGTGCATTAACTCTCAAAATATCGGCACGACATCACCCTTCGTGCATTAACTCTCAAATCATGGCACGACATCACCCTTCGTGCATTAACACTCACTCACAATATCATGCACGACATCACCCTTCGTGCTTTACACTCTTCCTCACCCAAACAATAGAAACAATATGCCCATCAAGGGAATCAACAATATAAACAATAACTTCCCGGCATGGGAATCAACTATAACCAATATCGTTTCAAAAGTTATTTTACAAGGTGAATCTCAACTTGAGCCAATACTCAACAATGGTCAATTACCAAGAAATTATCATGAATCATGTTCAACATTGATAATCATCAACCTAAATATAGGCAATACACAATAGAGTCACAACAACGTGGTTAAGATGCACGAGTATGCTTGACACCAACGTATAGATACTCGTCACCACACATATACGTCGAACTCAACATTTACATGTAGCAAATAAGACCACAACTCCTATTTCCTCAAGCTAAGGTTAGGACAAACACTTACCTTAACTCCACGGACAAAATCAAGCCTTAATTACCGCTTTACCTCTCGGTTCCACTTCCCATCCACTTGTATCTAGTCATAATTTACTTAATGACATCAATAAATGCTAAATAAATCAATTCTAATACATGAAAATAGATTTCCCAATGTTTTCCCCAAAAAATTAAAAACCGACCCCGGGCCTACTTGGTCAAAACTCGAAGTTCGAACTAAAAACCGATCACCCATTCACCCACGAACTCAAATATGCAATTAGTTTTGAAATCAGACCTCAAATTGAGGTCCAAATCCCCAAATTTTGAAAATCCAAATTTCTACCCAAAACACCCAATTTCCCATGAAAACCCCTAGATTTTGAAGTGAAATTATGTAAAAAGATGGATTAGATTGAAGAATATGAGTTAGAAATCACTTACTTATGATTTGGAGAAGTTTGAGCCTTTAAAAAATCACCTAAGGAAGTTTAGGGTTTGAGAAAGTTGTAAAATGCTGAAAAATCCCTTCTGAAATCCCACTTAACAAGTGCAGTTATCGCAATTGCGATCAGGGGTTCACAGTTGAGAACCCTTTGAAGTTCTGCTATCTTTGCATTTGCGACGTAAGGGCCTTCGCAATTTCCAGCCTTGAGGTCGCATTTGCGATAAGGGCCTGCCCAGGCCTGGTTCGCAATTGCGACACATTGGTCGCATTCCCCAGGCCTGACCACTTCGCAATTGCGAAGCCTGATCTCGCAATTGCAAGATCAGAGGCCTATGCAAAAATACCAGATGCACAACTGAATTTTCCTAAGTCTAAATCACCACGTGACCTATCCAAAACTCACCCGAGCCCTCGGGGCTCCAAACCAAACATGCACTAAGTCTAAAAATATCATACGGACTTGCTCGTGTGATCAAATCATCAAAATAATATCAACAACTACGAATTAACCTCAAATTCATGAAATTCTGTAAGAACATTGAAATTTCCATTTTCTCAACTAAAAGTTCGATTTATACCAAATCAACTCCGATTCTTACCAAATTTCATAGATTTGAATTAATTATTATTTTAAATCTGTACTGGGCTCAAGATCCAAAATACAGGCCCGATACCATCAAGAACACATTCACTTCCAAAAGTCTTTATATTTTCCAGCAAATAATTTTCTTTAAAAATTCTTTTCTCGGGCTAGGGACCTCAGAATTCGATTCAGGGCATACGCCCGAGTCCCATATTTTACTACAGATCCTACGGGACCGTCGAATCACGGGTCCGAGTCCATTTACCAAGAATGTTGACCACAGTAAACTTTAATCAACTTTAAAGGTTAAAATCAATCTTTTTTCTTAAATTTCACATAAAAGCTTTCTAGAAATGCGCCCTGACTATGCACGCAAGTCGAGGTGAGACAAATTTAAGACCTCAGAACACAATTTTGACTTCTAAAACAAGAAATGACCTTTTGGGTCATCACATGTATTCACATCTAGCATCAGCTCAGTATGAGGGGGACTTAGGGTTCGGCCGATTCAGGTCCACTGGCTGCAGTAGACCTAGACTGATTAACTTTTGAAACAAACTTGTATAATTCACCAATAGGGGTGAACCTATTCCTTCTAGGAGGCTCTCTTGGGTAAGGATTGTATTGGGGAACATTTTGTTGGGGATAATATGAGCTTGGTAGGAGCTCGGTTTTGTGTATAATGTTGTGACGCATGTAAGGTTGCGCTTTCATCACTGCATAGAGAGGTGGTCCCACGGCATAAACAACATCTTGATGAGGGTAACATTGTTGTGGGAACTTAGGAGGCATATACGATTGGTTGAATGACCACCGGGCCCCCCTCGATCTCGAAGCCATCATGGCTCCCTCTTCTCTCCTCTGTTCGATGAACTCACCGAGCCTTTTTGAACAGCCTGTGATGCGGCTTTGAAGGTAGCTTGACTTAATATTCGGCTCGTTTTTAAACCATTTTTGATCACCCCAACTCTGATGGCTTTAGCAAATGGCTTCCTCATAGCAGACATCATGTATTGGAATTACTCCGACTCTTGGGGCTGTAGGAAGACCGTGACTATCCCTGTCTCATCCATTGGAGGCTTCACTCGAGCGGCCTGCTCATGCCACTTAACAGCATATTCACGAAAACATTCCATGGTTTTTTTTCCAGATTGGACAAGAGTTTCTATCCGGAGCAATGTCGGCATTGTACTGGAACTAGCGGACAAAATCTCTAGCAAGGTCTTCCCATACATGCCAGTGAGCAATCTCATGGTCCATATATCATTAGGAGGCAATTCCTACAAGACTCTTCAAAGTATGTCATTAAAAGCTCATTTTTTCCACCAGCGCCCCTTAGCTGGTTGCAATACCTTTTCAAATGAGAGATCAGATCTCCGTGCCCGTCATACTTTTCAAATTTTGACGTCTTGAAGCCAGTTGGAAAGTGGACATATGGAAACATGCACAAGTCAGAGTAAGAGACAGTCTGTTGGCCGCTCAGGCCCTACATATTCTTTAAACTCTGCTATAAGCTTTTCAATTTTCGAGCCATTTCTTCTTGCTTGGGATTCTTGGCCATTCTTTTATTTTTCACCCAGGAACTTATATTGTGGAGGTTGAGTATATGATTCCGGAGTGACATAGGTCATGTTCGGTTGAAATTGTGGGCCTTGGAATGTAAAATTTGGAGGCTCAAATCACGGCTTGGGAACAGCTAGCTGCACCGCGATAAAGATAGGTGTTGCGAAGAACAATACTGGCAGTGCCCTTGAAACCGGTGCCTGGGACGAACCACAGAAGGTATGTCGGGACCGTTAGATGGCATTAGAGGGTACCCTTATGGGATAAACGGGTTAGACATAGGGACATTGGCAGCGTCACCTAATCTCAGGATCAACTCGGGAAACCCAGCGATTGCACTCGGTGGTTCCTTCCCTTTAGAGCATGCATCCCACATCTCTATCATGCTGAGACGTAACATTCTGTTCTCTTTAGTAGTTGCTGATTCTGGCTGTGGAATAGCTGGTACCAGGCTATCCTTGGGGTTGATAATTAGTAGATGGCTTTTTGAGGCCATAGGAACCTTTCATTTAGATCTTGTGAAGTATGGATGATAACCTAGATTACTAACAAACCAACCACCAGAACAGAATCTGGCACATTTTCACACATAACAACCTTGTTAGTTTTGAGACATTTAACAGATAGGAAATCGCACATTGGAATACAATGCACCTAATAGTTGAATATTGCTACCATGTGTTTGCAACGGTTGCGTGTTTTATCCCGGCTTGATTGCCCTATTTCCATTCTATGCCTCTCTTTTTTCATTCACGCTCTCCTTTTTATTTTTACCTTTCTATTTGCTTTGGCCACCCTTTTATTTTTGTCGCTCTTGGTTATTCTCTTTTTTTTGCTCAGTTTGTTAATAACTATGATCGCCTCCGATGGGGATTGCCTACGTGTCATGATGCCACATGAATTAAATCACTATATAGTTCAGGGAACAAATGGCTCCTTAATCAAGGAGAAATATTTTGTTTTTTTTGAAAGAAAGACTTCTAAAGATTCTTTTTCTTTTTCTTTTGTTTGGAATTTTTGTGAATTTCTACCTTTTAGAATTCAGCAGAGTTTTGGGATTTTTCTTTCTTTTCTCTTTTTTTAAAATACCGAAATTTTTAAGAACCAGGTAGATTTCTCTCTCCTATCTTATCTCTCTTATTTTTTTGTCACGACCCAAAGTCCGACCTGTCGTGATGGAGCCTATCGTGAAACTAGGCCAGCCTCAACTCAACAATCAACACGAGAAAATATAAGTTTGAAAACATTTACGGAAGCTTTTAACAGTTAAAGAACTATTTGAAACATAAGAAATTCCATGAATAGATACAATCCAGCCCAAAACTGGGGTGTCACTCGGTGCATGAGCGTCTAAGGAAAAATACATAGTCTTATATAATTTTTAAGGGAATAACTGAAATACAACTGGAAAGTAAGGTGGAGAGCCAAGGCCTGCGAACGCCGTGCAAGTACCTCAATAACCTTCTAAGTCAAAAGCCTCAATCGAACATCCTCCACTGGATCCAAAGTGCCTGAATCTACACACGAGGTACAGGGGGTAACGTGAGTACACCAACTCAGTAAGTAACAAGTCCAACCTTTGGACTGATAGGTAGTGATGAACTCAACCTCCTCAAAGATAACAGAATTAATGTACGAAAACGTATGTATGCTTTCAGTTAGATAAACAACTCGAACAATAAAACAGAGCAAGTATGAACCAGGTAAACAAATGTAACTTTGGTACATCTAAATGTCAATGCACATGCTGTATGGAATGCACCATGCTGAGTGCCTCGTGTGTCCATAATCTCAAATGCTCGTCCACTCAATACTGTATATGGCCCATACGGCCCAAGGAAGATCCATCCCGGAATATATACATTTGTGACATCAATCACTCAGTACTGAGGAAGACCATTCCAGCCCATGGAGAAGATCCATCTCCTTATAATAACAATAACAACCTCACAACCACTCGGTACTGTATATGGCTCACAAGGCCCAAGGAAGATCCATCCCGGAATACATATACATCACTGACAACAGTCATCCAGTACCGTGGAAACGGGTCAATCCGGCCTCATGGAGAAGATCCATCTCCAGATATAAGTACTTCAGACAAGATCCATGTCCAGGAAAGATCCATCCCTCAATATAACCCGTTGCGCCCACTGTAGGTGTGCAGACTCTAGAGGGGCTCCTATGTCCCAAGCACCATAACATAGCCAGCGAAGGCATGTATCAATAATCCAGTGCGGTGTGCAGCCCGACCCATAACTGTCACTCATAATTAGGCTCTTGGCCTCACTCAATCATCACTCTCCAGTCTCACACACATGGGCTCACAATGTCATGATACTAGCCCGAACAAAGATATGATGTGTCAAATAATAATAATCGAGACTGAGGCATGATATAATATGCATGAACAGGACTGAGTACAGAATATCAATGAAACTAATGACATGACAACAAGAAGAGACCTCTCGGGTCTCGACAATATTGGCGTGAAGCCCTAATATGATAATTAGCATAATTTACAATTGATTAACTTAATCACATAGTTACAACATGGATATCAGCAAGAAAGAGTTACTAAGCGGTGCCATGGAATGATCCAGGCCAAAAGTCTCACGGTGCACGCCCACACTTCGTCTCTTGGCATTTGCGTCACCTCAATAGTAATCATAGAACACATAGTTTGGGGTTCCGAACCCTCAGAACCAAGTTTGGAAGCGTTACTTACCTCAAGCCAAGCCAAACTCTAGCCCACGACGACCTTTCCTCTCGATTCGGCCTCCAAATGCCACGAATCTAACCCAAATCAGAACCATAACATCAATATATGCTAAGGGAACAAAGCCCATGCAAAATAATCAAATTACATCACAATCCCGAAATTGGTCAAATTCGACCCCCGGCCCACATCTCGGATTCTGATAAAAATCACAAAACTAGAATCCTTACACTCTCACGAGTTCATACATACCAAATACATCAAAATCCTACTACAAATGACCCCTCAAATCCTCAAATCATAGTCTCCAATTTCAAGCCCTAATTCCCCAATTTTAGGCTTTATATTCCACTAATTTTATGTTTAATTGGGTAGAAATCATCATAGAATCGAGTATTGAGTTCAAAAATCTTACCTCCAAGTGTTTCCCTTTGATTCCCTCTTCAATCCCTCTCAAAAAGCTCCAAATTCGGCCAACAATGGTGAGAAATGGCCTAAAATTCGCGAAGATGGCTATTTAAACTTACTGCCCAGGTGTTTTTCCTTCATCGCGATCACAGGAACTGCTTCGCGATCGCGAAGCACAACAGTGGACTGCCCCAAACTTACGCGATCGCGATTGCGACCTGCCTCACGCGGTCGCATAGAGTAATCACATCCACTATACACCATCTTGCCTTCTTCTACCCGAACGCGACCCAGGCCATGCGTTCGCGAAGCATAACCTCTCACACATACGCGATTGCGACCTCCTCTCTACGAATGCATAGAATAACTCCACCTCTGCCCCAAATTAGCCTACGCGATCGCGAACCCCTCTATGCGATCGCGAAGAACAAAACGTCTGCAACAGAATACCAGCAAAACTGCTAACTCCTCAAGTCCAAAAATGTCTCGTTGGGCATCCGAAACACAGCCGAGGCTCTTGAGACCTCAACAATAAATGACAACATAATCCCATAACATCATTCAAACTTTTTCCAACCTTCGGAACCCTCAAAACAGCATCAAAACATCAAATCGCCCTCGGATTCATGCCTAAGGATTCCAAAACTTTCACATTCCGATTCGATCAAAAAGTCTATCAAACCTCGTCCGAATGACCTGAAATTTTGAACACACGTTCCAAATGACACAAAGGACCTACTCCAACTTCCGGAATTCCATTCCGACCACCGATATCAAATTTCCACTACCGACCGGAAAATGCCAAATTTCTAATTTTGCCAATTCAAGCCTAAATCTACTACGGACCTCCAAAATACATTCCGAACACGCTCCTAAGTCCCAAATTACCTAATGGAGCTATCTGAACCATCAGAATTCACATCTGAGACCTTATACATATAAGTCAACATCTAGTTGACTTTTCCAACTTAAGCTTACTCAAAAGATACTAAGTGTCTCATATCTCTCCAAAACCTCTCCGAACCCGAACCAACTAACCCGATACCACATAACACGGCTGAACAAGGCATAAAAAAGCAGAAATGGAGGAAATAGGGCTGAAATTCATAAAACGACCGGTCGAGTTGTTACATCCTCCCACACTTAAACATACATTTTTCCTCGAATGTGCCCAGAGTTGTTCCGAAAAACATCAAATCACTGTATAACCTTACCATGCACATACTCGGGGGTGATCCCACATCACCTTATCTCATATAGGTCCGATAACACAATGTAACTGAAATTTCACAATCCAACTTAGCCCATAAACTTTAGAACCAAATTTCCACTTACGAAATCATCTATAAGGTCAGAACCTCACATCTATACTCTGAATAAGTCCGAACAAGCTGTATCAACCATATTCGTACCCCAAGATTCAATTACATCATATACCACATAACTCAGACACTCGTAGCGATAACTTCTAATCACAACAATTGCCCAAAAAAACCGAATATTGATAATAAACCTCTTATCAAATAAAGCCCCATTTCAACACTTTTGTATATTGCCAATGATGAATGAAACACGCAGAAAGTCATAACCATTCCTCAGATCAACCATTCATGAGGTTCCCTCTCCTTCGGCACGAACCATTGTAAATTTCTAAACTGAACATCGATATTATCCTTCCAACATGTAGAAACCGAATCTGATAGTATTCATTCTAGATCCCAATGACCTCATCTAATCCAAGACGACTACTCTAGTGACATGACACATAGATACAATCCAAATCCACAACTCGTGCGACTCGCGCACCAATAAGCAACAATCCAAATGTACTCAAATCATGGGAAGATGACTCAAATGAGAGAGCTGTACCACAAGCTCACTAGTACCACCCCACCGCAATGCTAAGAACCCATCACATATCGTAGAACCATAACACACAAATCTAAACCGGCGATCATACCTCCACATAACCTCCTACAATATGCGGCCTTATCCGAACACTGGTCCACATGAAACACCTCAAGTCGCTATGCTCAAAATCAACAACCACGCACAATTTGATGTCTAGAACCAAAAGCAAATCATCATAACCACATCGAAGTAAATGATATAACATCACACAAACCCGAAAGGACATAGCCAATGCGCTATCCACCGAGCAATACCCAATACTCTTCCCGCCCAAATTTCATTATGAGACCCCAACAAAACTGCACCACATGTGTCTATAATCCACAAATCATAACGCCTCGCGAAATGGAAAGGTAGCTCATAGATTACTCTGGAACACTAATAAGCTCAATAACAATCGAATCAACACGTCCCTCAACAATAGCAACTCGGAGTCAACAGAGCTGACTCGATGCAGATCACACATCTATATAGGCCTACCAATGAACCCCTTATCAAGGAGTTCCTGAGGTTGCTCCTTCAACTTCTTTAACTCCCCTAGTGCCATGCGATACGGTGGCCGTCACCAAATTAATACCAAAATCAACAACCCTGTTCGATGACATGACCAGCAGTAGGAAATACATCCAGAAAGTCCTCACCACCGGAACTAAATCAATGATAGGAGCCTTTGCACAGACATCCCTCACGGAGGCCAAATAAGAAAGACAACTCTTTCCAACCATCCCTGGGTCTTCAAAAATGAAATCACCCTATTGGGAACATAATCCATCAAACCTCGCCACTCAAATTTGTGACATCCCTGGAATAGCCAACATCGCCGTCTTAGCGCGACAGACCAAAATAACAAGACACGGAAACAACCAGTCAATACCTAAAATCATATATAAATCTAACATACTAAGAAACAAAGGATCCACTCGGGTCTCCAAACCCCGATAGTCACCACACAAGGCCGATACACGTGACCCACAACTATAACATAACCTGTTTATGAGAACTTCTACTCTGTAAGTCCATATTGCACACGAATCACCATATCCAATCCTAACTCCACCATCCGAGTATATAACACACCTCTAATACCTAATCATCCCACGAGGGGTACTCTTATAATTCTTCTGTGCTGCTAAGCAAACTCAAACATCAGCAGTCGATCAAACAAGAGAGTGATGCAATACTAACAAAGTATCAATAACTCACATACATCGCCCCTTCTGAAATAGATACCCTCATCAAGCCACACCAATCAGTGATCTCATTTATCTTGTCATCTGAAAATGTCCATGCTGCCTAAGAATTTATGGCCTTCTTTTCAAAACTGAACCGTAACCTTACATGCAAATCTCAATCCTACACAACATACCGCACATACCATACCATCCTAGGATAAATATGAGAACTTCATATCTATTTCGAGCCACAAGAAACTACGTACTCAACTAGCCAAGAACTTTCTATTTGATACCATCTAGAAAAAAATCACTATTCATCACATGCTCCTCACGCCCGTAGAAAATATACATCTCTAGTCGTGGTAGAAACCATCAATAACTCTCCGAATCTAATTTGCACAAAACCAAACCATCAGGATTGAATCCTTCTAACTCAACCAAGCTACACATGTCACTAAACCCCCAAAACATTTATGCGAAGCACCTGTAGAAACTCATTACCTCATAAGCACCCGAGAACTGATCATATCCCTTACCATGCCGATCCGGACTATTACAAAGTTGTCCTATTTATCCAAGTTCCTTCTGATTTACCTTCAACATGATACTTATTCTTGCTATAACATTACAATCCTCGAGCCAGACTCACCACTCGAGACCTAAGCATAAAACCACACCGTCATAAGGCTCATAAGCAGCTGACTACTCTATCAAACATCCCCAAAAGTACCACATTCGAAATACTTACCCTGAAGAAACTTCTTGCAAATCTAGAGTCATTACCTTCGCCTTTCTGATAATGATATGTAGAATCCATAATGATATAGAAATGCCACAAGTCTTGACACCCTCCAATGTAAACCTTAGTTTCTAGCTAAAACACATCTTGAAGATTCCCAATTACTACATGTAAATCTTGAATCCTTCAAAACCATTCTCGGGAGTCATCTACTCTACTCAAAACTCAATTAGACTTATCAAATGAACTGAACAACATGTGCCCCATTAGAATAGCAACACCTATGAATGTAACCCCACCTTAATGCAATCAAAAAACTTCCTGTTCTATGCACCGTACATTCTTTACCAATAATAACTCAAGTCATTCCATGATTCTCATACACCCATAAAGTATAACATAACCTTTATTTAAATTTCCTTTACTCGAGCCATCCTCGATCTCAACCCCTACAAGCCACAACTGATTCACTAATATACTTCAAACTGAAACCAATACAACACATAACCGTACAATCAACTAAGAAATAGCAGACTCCCCCACTTGGCTCAAAGCCATAGATCAACACACACCAAACGCACAATGCCCATACTCTACTACATCCATAATACCATAGTGAGATTAAACTCAATCATTCATAAACTCGTGCAATACAAGCCATCTAGTACTTCAAATCTTTAGCAAATCTCGCATTCACCCTCGTAACAGTCAAGCCCATTCTTTCAAGCGATCCAAATTTAAATTGCAACACATATATTTCACTTGGTAAAAGAGGTCTTCCAACAAACAACATAAAGATCACACAAACTTTAGAACACTCCACAGGAGATAACCCACCTGCTTCGCCTCAAACTAACATCTCTTCATACCCTTCCACCATCATATACATCACATAATCACTTAATCTTCCTGAGTCTGAACTCATATCGTAACATGAAATCTACTCCACTCCCCAACTAGACAACATGAAAAGATTCTTCACACACCCATAACTCGGGGCTATACTTCAAATCAAGATGGAAATCAAGCACCAAATAGTTCTTTCTATCCTAAAGCAGACCCTTCTCATCACATTCAAATCATATGAACATATCTCGCACTCACATCATACCTATCACATAGTCATCCAGCCATTACTTTGGCTAATAGGGACACCACCAAACATATAAATTCAAAAGCACGTGCTCACATAATCAACGCCTCACTGCTCAAGCTATAGGCAAAACCCGGCCTCAAGTCTTCCAGACTGGTCCAATATCAACACATAGAAATCACATCTCGCCCCTCGATCAGGGAATCAAAAGCTGTCAATGCACAGGCGATATCGAGTGCTCATGCACGTATACGAACGTGTGGAAGGAATTTCAAGAGTTACATTTCAAGCTGAATCAAGGACGCACTATCAAAATTCAAGAATGCTGGATATCCTAAAGGTTCTACAGCCTCTTGAGGATAAGTACAGACGTCTCCGTACCGATCCGTGAGACTCTACTAAACCTGCTCATGACTCGTGAGACCTATGTAACCTAGGCTCTGATACCAACTTATCACGACCCAAAATCCAACCCGTTGTGATGGCACCTATCATGAAACCAGGTCAGCCTCAACTCAACAATCAACACGAAAAAATATAAGTTTGACAACATTTACGAAAGCTTTTACAGTTAAAGAACTATTTGAAACATAATAAATTCCATGAATAGATACAATCCATCCCAAAACTAGGGTGTCACTGAGTGCATGAGCGTCTAAGGAAAAATATGTAGTCTCATATAATATCTAAGGGAATAACTGAAATACAACTAGAAAGTAAAGTGGAGAGCCAAGGCATGCGAACGACGTGTAGTTACCTCAATAACCTTCTAAGTCAAAGCCTCGATCGAACATCCGCCACTGGATCCAAAGTGCTCGAATCTGCACACGAGGTACAAGGGGTAACGTGAGTACACCAACTCAGCAAGTAACAAGTCCAACCTTTGGACTAATAAGTAGTGACGAACTCAACCTCCTCAAGGATAACAGAATTAATGTACAAAAATGTAGGAATGCTTTCAGTTAGATAAACAGCTCGAACAGTAAAATAGAGCAAGTATGAACCATGTAAAGAAATGTAACTCTGCTACATCTACATGTCAATGCACAAGCTGTATAAAATGCACCATGTTGAGTGCCTCGTGTGCCCACAATCTCAAATGCTCGTCCACTCAGTAATGTATATGGCTCATACGGCCCAGGGAAGATCCATCCCAGAATATATATATCTCTGACAGCAATCACTCAGTACCGATAAAGGCCATTCCAGCCTATGGAGAAGATCCATCTCCCAATAATAACAATAAGAACCTTACAACCACTTGGTATTGTATATGGCACATAAGGCCCAGGGAAGATCCATCCCGGAATGTATACACATCACTGACAACAGTCATCCAGTACCGAGGAAACGGGTCAATCCAGCTTCATGGAGAAGATCCATCTCCAGATATAAGTACTTCGGACAAGATCCATGTCCAGGAAAGATTCATACCTCAATATAACCTTCCATGCCCATTGTGGGTATGCTAACTCCGGAGGGGCTCCTACATCCCAAGCGCTATAACATAGCCAGCGAAGGCATGTATCAATAATCCGTTGTGGCATGCAGCCCGACCCATAACTGTCACTCATAATCAGGCTCTTGGCCTCACTTAGTCATCACTCTCCTGTCTCACACACACGGACTCACAATGTTATGATACTAGCCCAAACAATGATATGATGTATCAAATAATAATAATTGAGACTGAGGAATGATATAATAGGCATTAACAAGACTGAGTATAGAATATCAACGAAACTAATGACATGACAACAAAAAGCGACCTCTCGGGTCTCGACAGTATTGGCGTGAAGCCCTAACATGATAATTGGCATGATTTACAATTCATTAACTTAATCACATAGTTACAACATGGATATCAGTAAGAAAGAGTCACTAAGCGGTGCCATGGAATGATCCAGGCCGCAATTCTCACGGTGCACGCCCACACGCCCATCACTTGGCATTTGCGTCACCTCAATAGTAATCATATAATACATAGTTCGGGGTTTCGAACCCTCAGAACCAAGTTTGGAAGAGTTACTTACCTCAAGCCAAGCCAAACTCTAGACCGTGACGCCCTTTTCTCTCGATTCGACCTCCAAATTCCCTGAATCTAACCAAAATCAGAATCATAACATCAATATATGCTAAGGGAACAAAGCCCATGCGAAAATAATCAAATTACATCACTAATCCTGAAATTGGTCAAACCCGACTCCCGGGCCCATGTCTCGGATTTCGATAAAAATCACAAAACTAGAATCCTTACACTCTCACGAGTTCATACATACCAAATATATCAAAATCCGACTACAAATGACCCCTCAAATCCTCAAATCATAGTCTCCAATTTCAAGCCCTAATTCCCCAATTTTAGGCTTTATATTCCACTAATTTTATGTTTAATTGGGTAGAAATCATCATAGAATCGAGTATTGAGTTCAAAAATCTTACCTCCAAGTGTTTCCCTTCGATTCCCTCTTCAATCCCTCTCAAAAAGCTCCAAATTCGGCCAACAATGGTGAGAAATGGCCTTAAATTCGCGAAGATGGCTATTTAAACTTACTGCCCAAGTGTTTTTCCTTCATCGCGATCACAGGAACTGCTTTGCGATCGCGAAGCACAATAGTGGACTGCCCCAAACCTACGTGATCGCGATTGCGACCTACCTCACGCGGTCGCATAGAGTAATCACCTCCACTATACACCAGTTTGCTTTCTTCTACGCGAACGCGACCCAGGCCATGCGTTCGCGAAGCATAACCTCTCACACATACGCGATTGCGACCTCCTCTCTACGAACGCATAGAACAACTCCACCTCTGCTCCAAATTAATCTACATGATCGTGAACCCCTCTACTCGATCGCGAAGAGGAAAACGTCGGCAACAGAATACCAGCAAAACTGCTAACTCCTCAAGTCCAAAAATGTCCGGTAGGCATCCGAAACACACCCGAGGCCCTTGGGACCTCAACCAAAAACGCCAACATATCCCATAACATCATTCAAACTTGGTCCAATCTTCGGGACGCTCAAAACAGCATCAAAACATCAAATCACCCTCGGATTCAAGCCTAAGGATTCCAAAACTTCCAAATTCTGAATTCGATCAAAAAGTCTATCAAACCTTGTCCGAATGACCTGAAATTTTGTACACACATCCCAAATGACACAACAGACCTACTCCAACTTCTGGAATTCCATTCCGACCCCGATATCAAATTTCCACTGCCGACCGAAAAATGCCAAATTTCTAATTTTGTCAATTCAAGCCTAAATCTACTACGGACCTCCAAAATACATTCCAAACACGTTCCTAAGTCCCAAATTACCTAATAGAGCTATCCGAACCATCAGAATTCACATATGAGACCTCGTACACATAAGTCAACATCTGATTGACTTTTCTAACTTAAGCTTACTCAAAAGAGACTAAGTGTATCATACCTCTACAAAACATCTCCGAACCTGAACCAACTAACCTGGTACCACATAATACGGTTGAAGGCATCATAAAGAACCAGAAATAGGGTAAACGGGGCTGAAATTCATAAAACGATCAGCCGAGTCGTTATATTTTTTCTTAATTTTCTTTCCCTATTTTAGAAGCCAGTCAGCATTCGAACCAAATAAAAAAATGCACAAGTAGCAGGTGGGATGAATCAGAATGGTCTTTTATTTGGGGGTGCACTTGTCCTAGACGGACCTATCCCCTGTGTTGAGTCCCGAAAGTCAAATGCACGTGATGCAAACAAGCATACCTACTAGGGATCCAGAATGAGGCTTTTTCTTTTTCTAAGTTTAATCCTTAAAGTGTGGAGTTATAGACAAGGCTTACCTGAGTGGACAACTCGAGCTCGGGGGACAGCATGCTGGGAATACATAAGCTTCATCGGTTTTGCAATAAGTCCGATCCTCGTTCTAAAATTAGGAGTATGACATCTAACAGGAAAGAAGTCACGCGAAGCGTGCACTTACCAGAAGATTTAGAAGACTCAGAAAGAAGAGGGTATCGTAACAGTTTTATATACAGTTCAAACAATGTAAAAGCGGTAAAAACAACATTTAGCACATAAGGCTCAAACAAGTAATATCAGACAATCATAAATAGCCAAGTGTAATAGTTATCTAAGCTCGAATTCTGAACCATGAACCAGAAGTTCTAGGTTTTTAGTCCCCAACAAAGTCGCAAGAGCTGTCACATCTCTTTTTTACGAGGAAAAGAGTTTTTCCAATTTAAGTGATATTATTGAAATAGGATTACTTATTTTATTTTTAGAGTCACCACTTGGAATAACTATTGAGGTGTCCCAAGCCACCATTTATTTTAAATCCCAATTTAACAAAATTTTTGACTCTATTTAAGTCTTCAAAACACAGAAGATCGGGTAAGGAATTCTGTTAACCCGGAGAAGGTGAGAGGCAATCCAGGATTTCATGATTTTAGTACGGTCGCTTTACAGTTACTTGGCTTAATTATCTGATTGTTACACGTTTTAAATCTATGTGCGTTCTTACCTCGTACCATTTTTGTTGTGTATTCAAACTATTTTTAGTATTTATGTAATTATTTAAAACAAGTTACAATGTCGTACATTCGTATTTTATACACATCGCAAGTCGCACTATGTGAAATGCACCCATAATTTATGACTTGTTTATTTCTATCATTTCTTTAAAGTTAGAGTCAAGTTACACGAACGTGCACTTGAATTTTAGGGTTACGTATCATGAATATATCACGGGAATCGTACCCATAGTAATAATAATTTATTATTAATCGCGCCTAAAGCAAGCTACGATATTCAAGAGTTGTCTATTTTCTAAATGTTCGAGGTTACCTGTGAGGCCATGAATTATTAGCAGGAAATTATTGTGGCAAAGTAAGTATGCGTTCTACAGACAAATGATGCCAAATTGAAAGTAACAGTGTTGATTTTCTTCTTTGGGAGGTGATTATATTTTTGGGAATTTGAGTTTACAACTGGCGTAATATGATTAGGTAGCAAGTAGGCTAAATGAGTCTTATGATTAGGATGAGTTATTATTTGACTCTGTTACCAACGACCCTTTTATCAAAAGCAAAATGAAAATGGGAGGATTCAGCCCAGAGCTATTAGCCGCATGACTTAGTATTCAAAATAGAGAGGCCCTAATCAAAACCACTATATGGAGAGTGGGCCTAGCAGATTTCAGGTAGCCAGGCCTTAAATAAACCCCCTACCCCACCCGTATTTACAAGCTGAGTGAAACTGGGCCTATTTTAACAGCCAGGCCCACGTAAAATCAATGAACTTAAAAATTGCAATCTTCCAACCTATAATTATTCATCACATTACTAGCTGGATCGCATAATCAAACAAAGGGACTTAAATCTATTACAATCAAAATTATTATTTCAAAACAATTATTATAACAATTAAAATAATAATTTCTAACAATCTTTATTCAAAATTTCAGAACAACATTTCGCAAATAACTCTTTCTATTTGTTGGGAGCAGGCTGAGTTGAACTACGAAATTCACAACTCTTGCAATTAGGACCTGCCATACTGAGCTTCTCGAGATGTAGATCTCATCAACTAGTGATTAGATTCACCAAGTTATCATCCTTAACATTCTCTTAAGCCAAGATCACCATTTTTAAACAATTACACATGACCATAATATATTAAACTCATCAATGAGTTATGGACATCTCAATCAATTAGTTCAGTTATACAAACTCCAACGAGGATTGATAGAACAAGAACTTTAAGCAAATTCAAGGCCTAAAACATGCTCAGTCTACAAAGTTGAACATAAACATAGCATGATAATTTAGGTTTTTATTCATGAACACATTTAGGATTAAAATTTGAGCATACACTTACCTAAAGTGCAGAAAAATAGCAGAAATATGACGAGATAAAGGCTGAACAGAAAATATGAAGCTCAAAAATGACGAATAGCAGAAACAATCCCAATACCAGATGAAGAACAACTTAAAACCTAGAAAAATAGCTGAAGATCACTTCCAAATCAACAACAAACAGCTACAACATTGAAAAAACTCTACTGTTTTCTTTTGTTTTCAGCCTTTTTTACTCTTTTTTTGGTTTGGTAGATCTAAATTTGAATTTGAACTCCAGAATTTGATTTTTTCTACTAGGATTTCTCAACTCTCATTCGTGAGTGAGGAATTGTGTGAATGAGTGAAGGGGAGAATGTATGTGAGAATGAATAGAAATTCGTAAGAGAATGTGTGTGTACAATTATATAGAACAGAAATTAGCATCTTTTCAGTTATTTTCAATTCTTTTCAATCCTTTTTCTTTTCCGTATTTTCTTCCTCACCCCGACCCCTTATATTTTTCTATTGCTAAAATGTCCTTCTCCTATTTTCTAGAAGCTTCCTAATTACTAAGAGAATTATTCCCCATGTCTAAATCCTAAACTACCCTTTAAAAAATCTGGAACTACTCCTGGTTGATTACCAAATACCTGGGTCAAAAGACCCAAAGTAGCTAGCCCATAACTGAACTTAGAAACCTATTCCACACTTCTGAAGTAATGGTCCTGCTAGTCATAGAAGACAGGCCCAGTTTTCTAGAAGCTGGGCTAACCAAACAAAAACTTTAGCTAAAAATTGAACAAGTTTAAACTTATAGTGAACAAAAGATAATTATATAAATAAATCCAATTCCTTAACTAATTCATGCAATTGACGAATAGTTAACTCGACATTGTATGCAACTACTAAATTCAAACAACTAACTACTAATTAAAATAAATTGCTAACAAAACATGCTTGGACAAAATTTAAAAAATATAGCATTTGGCAAAAGAATCACAGAAAAAAAGAGAGGGTATATCCATCAATGAACTTCAGAAAAGAAACAGACTCCGGCGAACGAACGAAACTCTGGCAAGCAAAACTTATTGTTATACGAGCACTGGCCAAAATTCTCCATTTTGGCTAGTGCTACATATAGCAATAGCCTTGCAGGCCGTGCACAAAGAGAGGTGGAAAATTTGGGAAGAAGTTTGCAGTTAACAGAAGTTTGACCCGTGGCAGGTGCTCTTGAAATAGTCTGAGATTAATACCAAATAAGAGTTCTCCTCTGGCTCAATTGTATGATACCAATTTAATGGGCATTAGAGCTTTTGGTCGGTGGAAAACTCTAAAACGACAGTGGAGGTTGATTTCACAATTCTTAGATCTAAAATTTGTAGAGTTGTGGTATTTTTAAAGCAAACTGGTTGGGGAGTAGGAATGAGGAGAAAAAGGAGATTGTGAGGTGTAATATTGGAGTAATTTGGAAGTGGTCCACCGCCGTGGGGCGATTTCCAGCAGCGGAGATAACAATGAAAGGCAGAGGTGTAGAGAGTTCAAGTAAGATGGTCTTTGGGGTAGGGGCAGGTGTTTGGACAGTTATGTAGGAATGAATAATGACTTTTGGACACTTGGATTGAAACTGATGTATAGTTGAGATTATAGTTTGACCCTACTTAACTCAATACGACATATTTTCGAGCTCATACTATGTCATTTTGATTGTCTCAGAGACTAAAAGGATGTGGACCGGGTTAAGGCAGGCCTGGGGTGGATATTTGGTTGAAATTTGGGCCTTAGCACTTGGCCCAATTCGTTTGAAAAAGCTTAATAAAGCCTCCTCTTTCTTTCTTTTAAAAGTCAAACTTAACACTCTAATCAACCCACCTAAATCAAACTTCTTTTGCAAATCAAATCACATGCCTACTTTATCTATTAATTAAGAGATGTATTATCAAATTAAGCCTAGCTAATTAATAAAACTAAAAATGTCAAAGAAGATAAACTAAAGTATTTTTGTGATTTTATTTTTTAGCAATGCATTATGGTGAGATTGAATCTTAGAAATGCCATTAAAAATCTAAAAATGCAATGAACAAAAGGACACAATATTTTTGATAATTTCGCTTTAACAATAATCCTAATTATGAAAATGCAACTAAATACCATGAAATTCAAACGAACACAGACAAAAAATCACATAGAATAATTAAAAGGCTATGTACTAGGAATTTTAGGAGCGATTTCATATATGGGCAAAACTTACGTGCTCACAACCACCTCCTATTTATGTGTATATGCCTGTCATAGATTCTATTGTGGTAGACTGGGTATATCGTGCTTGTTTGGTTACTATCAGGAGCTATGATACTAGGGTAGACCTCATACTTTTTAATATGGTAGATTTTGACGTGATCATAGGCATGGATTGGTTGTCAGCTTATCAGGATATTTTGGACTGTCACACCAAGACTATGTCATTATACATGCTGAGGTTTCTTCGATTCAAGTGGAGAGGGACTGTTGGCCATTCTACTAGCAGGATCATTTCATATGTGAAGGCTCAACGCATGGTCGAGAAGGGGTTTCTAGCATATTTGGCCTATATACGTGATCCTAGTATGGAGGTTCCTTCTATAGATTCAGTACCCATTGTCTACGAGTTCCCATAGGTGTTTCCTATAGATTTTTCGGGGATTCCACCCGATAGAGATATCTACTTCTACATTAACTTGGTTCTAGGCACTCAGCCTATTTTTACCACACCATATCGTATGGCCAGTTGAGTTGAAAAAATTGGAGGAGGAGTTGCAGGATTTGCTTGATAATAGTTTCATTATACTAAGTGACTCACCTTGGGGTGCACCGGTGTTGTTAGTGAAGAAGAAGGATGGGACGATGATGATGTGTATCAATTATCAGTAGTTGAACAAAATCATTATTAAGAACAAGTATTCATTGCCGATGATTGATGACTTATTTGATTAGCTTTATGGTTGCCAAGGTATTTTCCAATATTGTCGTGAGATCTGGCTACAATCAGTTGAAGATTAGGGCATCGGATATCCCTAAGATAGCCTTTTGGACTCGGTATGCTCACTACGAGTTCTTAGTAATGTCATTTGGATTGACTAATGCCCCACCAGCCTTTATGGATTTGATATACCGGGTGTTCATGCCCTATTAGGATTCTTTTGTAATCGTCTTCATTAATGATATTTTGGTTTACTCCCGTAGTCGAGAGGATCATGAGCAGCATCTGCGGATTGTACTTTAGACTTTGAGAGATTGTCAGTTATATGCCAAGTTTGTAAAGTGTGAGTTTTGGTTGGACTCGATTGCCTTTTTGGGTCATATTGTATCTTTCGAGGGCATTAAAGTGGATCCAAAGAAGATTGAGGCAGTTCAGAACTGGCCTAGACCTCCTTCAGCTATAGAGATTCGGAGCTTTTTGGGTTTGGCGGGTTATTTTCACCGGTTCATGGAGGGGTTTTCATCTATCTCAATCCCATTAACCAAGTTGACCTAGAAGGGTGCTTTTTTCAGATGGTCTGACGAGTGTGAGTTGATCTTTCAAAGGCTCAATATTGCATTGACTATAGTCCTAGTGTTGGTGTGGCCTACAGGTTGGGGATCTTACACCGTGTATTGTGATGTATTGCCTATTGGGATTGGCACAATATTGATGTAGGACATTAGGGTGATTGCCTACGTGTCTCGACAGTTGAAGGTTCATGAGAAAAATTACCATGTGCATGATTTAGAGTTGGCAGCCATTGTTTATGCGTTAAAGATTTAGAGGTACTATCTATACGACATTCCATGTGAGGTCTATTACGACCATCAGAGTCTCCAGCACCTGTTCAAATAGAAAGACCTTAAATTGCGGCAGCGAAGATGGTTAGAGTTGTTGAAAGACTATGATATCACCATACTGTGTCATTGGGGGAAGGCCAATGTAGTGGCTGATGCATTGAGTAGGAAGGTGGAGAGCATGGGTAGTTTGGCATATTTACCGGTAGTGGAGAGGCCACTAGCTATGGATGTTCAAGCCTTGGCCAATCGATTTGTGAGATTGGATGTTTCGGAGCCTAGCTAGGTCCTTGCTTATGTTGTGGCACAGTCTTTGTTGTTGGAGCATATCAAGGCTCGCTAGTTTGATTATCCTCACTTGTTGGTATTGAATGATACGGTGCATCGGGGTGGTGCTAAAGAGGTTGTGATTGGTGATGATGGTGTTATGCGGCTTCAAGGCGGTATTTATGTTCCAAATATTGATGGTGTTATCCATGATGAGTCATATAGTTCGTGCTATTCCATTCATCCATGTGTAACAAAGATGTACTGTGACTTGAAACAACATTATTGGTGGAGAAGAAAGAGGAAAGACATCGTTCTAATGTATCTCGGTGTATGTATTATCGATAGGTATAGTATGAACATCATAAATCAGGTAGATTAAATCAGATATTAGAAATACCGGAGTGGAAGTGGGGAGTGCATCACTATGGATTTTGTGGTAGGTTTACCATGGACCTTGAGGAAATATGATGCAATCTGGGTTATTGTGGACCGGTTGACTAAGTTCGCACACTTTATTCTGGTGGAGACGTCCAATTCTTTATAACGGTTGGCTCAGATATATATCCAGGAGATTATCCGCCTGCACAGTGCGCCCATTTCCATCATTTTTGACCGAGGCACGCAGTTCACATCGCATTTTTAGAGAGTCAGGCAGCGTGAGTTAGGCACGTAGATCAAGCTGAGTACCACATTTCATCCTCATACAGACAGGCAGTCCGAGGGCACAATTAAGATCTTGGAGGACCTATTATGTGCATGTGTTATGGATTTTGGAGGTTCATGGAACCAGTTCTTACCTTTAGCAGAGTTTGCCTACAATAATAGTTACCAATTGAGTATTCAAATGGCGTCGTATGAGGCCTTATATGGGAGGCGACGTTGTTCACCGATTTGTTGGTTTGAGCCCGGAGAGGCTAAACTATTAGGTACTGATTTGGTCCGTGATGCTATGGAAAAAGTTAAGGTGATTCAGGAACGATTTGCATGATGCAGTTCGAGAAAAGGGGCAAGTTGAGTCTGAGGTTTATTGGCCTGTTTGAAATCTTGGAGGGAGTTGGGGAGGTTTCTTATAGTCTTGCATTGCCTCCTAGCCCAGCAGGGGTACATTTGGCATTTCACGTGTCCATACTTTAGAAGTACCATGAGGATAGCTCACATGTTTTGGATTTCAACACATTGCAACTTGATGAAAATCTGATCTATGAGGAAGAGTTGGTTGCTATTCTAGACGTGCAGGTTCACAAGTTCAGATCCAAGAGATTTTCTTCTATGAAAGTGCAATGTAGGGGTCTTTCAATTGAGGAGGCTACGTGGGATTACGAGTTCGATATGCGGAATAGTAACCCCCACCTTTTACCGGTCTAGGTACCTATATATGTTTGTTCGAGGACGAACGTGTCTTTTAGAGATGGAGAATGTGACGACCTAATAGGTCATTTTGAGTACTAGCCTTTATTTCTGCATTCCGAGACCTTTATTAGCTCCATTTGATGTTTTTTGATTTGCGTGCATGGTCCGTGTCATTTTTCAAAAAACAATTACGTAAAAATTTAAAGAAAAAGTAATCTTTGGCTTAAAATTGGACTTGAATTGACCATGATCAACATTCTTGGTAAACCATATTGGATCGGTATTTTGACAATTTTGGTAAGTTCGTATGATTTTTGTGGACTTGTACGCACTTTTGGTTGGTGTCCGAGGAGACCCAAGCACATTTCCGTGCGTTATGTGGAAAATTGTGAAAATGAGTATTCAAGTTGAAAATCATGAGTTTTGATGATCGATTCTTATTAATTGATGTTATTTTGATAATTTGAAGTAGCGAGCAAGTTTATATGATATTATTATACTTGTGTGCATGTTTGATTTGGAACCCGAGGGGCTTGGGTGAGTTCGGGTGTGATCAGTTGAGTTTTAGATGATTTGAGATAGCTGGTGTGCTTCAGTTTCTGGTGTTGATGAGTTGTAGTTATTTGTAATTGTGAAGTCTTATCTCGAAATTGTGATATGATAATTGATATCGTGTTATTCTAGGGCCCTCTGGTGGTTGACCTACGGGTCCGTTTACATGAGTTTCCTGCTTTATCTATATTTTTGTATTCTATTATTATTATTCGTACATGTTTATTGTGAGTGTCTTGTCATAGCCTCGCCCCTACTTTGTCGAGGTTAGACTTGGCACTTACAGGGTGCATGGGGTCGGTTGTACTCTTTTTTTATAGCAAATCCACTAGGCAAGGTGCCTAGGGCTAGTTTTTATATATATAGATAAAGTAAAACAATAATGTGTCAGGAGGTCTTACACGATGAAAGAAATAGACTTTGACAATTACCTAATTCCTATTATCAATTTTGGGCAATGTACTCAACACTGATATTACAAAATGTAAACTAATAAAGCAACTAAACTAAGTTAAAAAAACTAGGCATGTTAAGTCATCATAGTTCAGGCCTATATGTAACCTTCGCTTGTTGTATCTTTGGCCATCTTCCTTTTGTTGCTCCAAGTATAACCATAGTGTTTGACTTTCCAGCTTCATATCTTGTGACTCCTTGCTTGTGCCAGACCAATCCCATGTGATTATTTATTCTCATGTTGCGTATGATCCAGCATTATACCTGCAGCATAACAACATTGTTACACCCCATATTTTCGTACGTGAAAGTACGCCATAAGTAAATTGATGAAAGCTCGAAAATGAGATATTACACCCCACATTTTTGTATGTTAAAGTTTCATCGTAAGTTCGTTGACATAAGTTCGGGAATAAGATTATAAACATTACGCTATTTCAAACAAGTGATGAGTAAATTCATGGAGGTGAGAGGGTAAGCAAATCGAAGAAAATGAATTTCATCAAAGGTTGTCATTTTGAAATAAAATACGGTCCAAGCTATAATACCCTATATTTGTGGACTAGTGTCATACAAGGTACCACATGACCACGATAGTAAGATATATAAAGTGTGTAAAAGTGAGTAGTATTTTAAATTATTTGAGATAATTTTTAATTACGTGAGTAGTTGGTTAATTATTGGACAGTAGAAGATTATCAAGTTAATCAAGAGATTAGTGGTCAATTAATGATAATTTTGGATAAACTTAAGGTGCCTAACATGGCATCCAAAATAATGACTCATTAGTCATTAAAATAGGTGGCAAATCTAAAGAGTTTGGTGGCCAAATCATTCCCTTAAGTGGGGTCCACACCCAAAAGACTAAAGAGAGCTCTCAGTTTCATTTTGAATCTCTACAATTCAAAGAGAGCTTTATTAAAGATAATGTTGCAATAGTAACGTGAGTTACTTCAACAATTCATACGAAAATGTTATTATGAAATGGCAGCTTGAGTTTGCAAATTTCAAGGGAGCACAGTACAATCTTTCTCAAGAATATCATACAGACGCTAATGAGCGAGCCCAGAATGGCCGAGATACAAAGCCTAGTATGGTCGAGCACCTATGAGCGAGCCTACTACGGCAGAACAGCTACACGTTCCAAGCCTTATAGGGTCGAACATTTATTTTACTTACTATATTGAGAGAGTTGAGTCAGTATCAACCGGTAAGTATATCTCCATATCATCTTTGACTCCCAGTTACTTTCAGTTATTATATTATCAGTTCAGTTTCAGCTTTCAGTTATTTTATTGCCTTACATACTCATTACATTATTTCGTACTGACGTCCCTTTTTCTGGGGACACTGCATTTCTTGCGTGTAGATTCAGACAGACAGACGGGTAAACCTCCTCAGTAGGTGTTGCCCGAGTTCAGCTTGATCGGTAAACTCCACGTCCTTCGGAGTTGACGGGTCTGGATTTTTGTGTACATCTTGTATATATATGTATATATATTATGGGCAGTTCAAGGCCCTGTTCCGGTCACAGTACATCCATCAGTAGAGGCTTGTAGACATATCTTGTCAGTTAGTGCAGTATGTTGGGCTTGTAGGCCTTATATATATATTTGGTTGGTTTGTCAACAGTAGTAATTATGATGACCTTGTTGGCCCAGCTTTATATTGACGTTTAGTCAGTGTTAGTTTCTATTCAGTTTTATATTTTGTTTCGAAAATTATCTTTCAATGTGGCCCATGGACAAAGTATGACATTATATGCTCATAGTCCCTTAGACGCAAGTTATCATGCAAGGATAGGTCAGGCACCGGGTGTCGGTCTCGACCCCCAGGTTCGGAGCGTGACAAAAGTGTTATCAGAGCAGTTCTGTCCTGGGGAGTCTATAAGCTGTATCTAGTAGAGTCTTGTTTATGGGTGTGTTGTGCACCATACTTATAAGCAGGAGGCTATAGGGCATTTAGTCTTGTTACTCTTTCTTCTTACTCTAGATCGTGTGGTAGATCCCAGTGTTAAGAACTCAATTTCCCAAACTCCATGTTATTCATAATACGATGATGCCTACATCCAGAAAAACGGTTGGTAAGAGATATATATATATATATGGAAGAGTTGAGTCAGAGGAACTCGTATTTTCATGATGCTTATGATGAGTAAATGTAAGGTCTTCAGTAGATTATGTGTGTACTAAGACGTGTAAGCCTTTTGATAAGGAGCCTTAAGGCAGGAATATCCATCCACCCCTATGGCGAAAGGCAATGAGAGATTCAGAAGGTATATACAAGTTCCAACAAGTAAAAGAAGCAAGATGAAAAAGGGTACGGGGCGCCCAGTTAATGAAGATTGTCAGTATTTACAATTCAGGCAGATGAATATAAGTTTTTTGAGTTACCTTCAACAATAACAGAGGTATGTACAATTGGCCACACCCATCTTATTTATGCCCTATGGGGGCTAACAAAATTAGTATAAGATAAGGATGAATATCAGGATCCAGCTGGGGTTAGAGTGACCCAAAATGGTGGATGGATTGTTTGCGTTAGTTGACATTTTCGAAGGATATTACAAATGTTCTAATACATCTCCTCGTGAGACACCCAGATGGTGCACTCTAAAATAGTACATCTAGATATCCACACCACAAATATAGGCACTGGAAGCCTTGAAGGGATAAATATTACCTTAGTGTGGCTCTCTTCCCCAGTAGAGGAAGAATGTTAGGCAACCCGAAGAGCTAGTAGATGGAGCAAGGGGAGCTAAAAGCAAAGGAATGTATTGTTAAAGTTTTCAGAATAAAGTGATAGATAGAAATATTAGCAGGGAAATAAGAAGATGGATAATAAAACATTATGAGTGAGATGTGATACATGGATGACAATGGTAGAGTATTACAGAATCTATACTCAAGTGAAGGAAGAGACGAGAGGTGATGGGCCTTAAGACAACAAAAGAGTATAGGCCATACAATCACATCCTCATTTTGAGAAATAAGCTTGCGACTCTAACGCGATTACCAAAAGGAAAAGTTAGACCCCAGAGTAATAGAAATCTGTATGGGCTGGTGAACAAGATAAATAAAACATGAAATAGGGACTGAGTGATTTGATAATAGTCGGCATCATGATAATTTCTGATTGCATTCCGGTGATAATAAAATGGACAACAGAAGAATATTCATGAGAAATTCAAAGAATGGTCATTCAGGAAGACGCTTCCCTAAAACAAGCAATGTGAGCAATGTTAAGCTTAAGGGACTGTATGTGCCAGTTACACTAAGTGTCACCCTCGTGGGTAAGGAGTTATGTTATCCTTGGTACAGAAGTATTACCACAAGGCGAGTAAGGGTCATCGATAAGGTGAAAAGATGCCAAAGATAAAGAGGTAAAACATCTATAGGTGGATCGTCGAAGCTCTTACTCTTAGTACTCCCCTAAAGGGGGGAATATGGAGTGATGTGGCATTAAGTCAGAGTTAAGTGATTCTAGTAACTAAGGAATGGTAAAGGAAGAATGCGATAAAAAATGAGAAAGGGATGAGATTACACTTATTCAAATCCTATAGATATGCTACGATTCCAAAACATTATGCAATCACGATGTCAAGAAATGAAGTAATGCTTCCTTCCTGGGATGTTATTGATAAATAAGGAGCCAGTGCGAGAGGTAATTTAAGACAAATGAAATAACCTAAGAAAGATTACACAGATTATTGATATGAGAGTGGGCCAACAAGTAGTTAGTAGTTGATTTAGGAAGAGCCTAGTTATGGCTAGATAAGAGGATATAGACAAATCAATAGATCGTGCAAGATAAACAGAGTGAACCCCAACATAGGAAATTCAGTCTCATAGAAATGACATCGTGATCTTGAGAAATATTCAGATAGGAGTTGGGGTAGTTAAAGATATCATATGAGTGTTATGTAAATAAAAGAGAGTTACACTAGGAAGACAGTCAAATATCAAGTTCAGAAGTAACCCTACAAGCACAAGGGCGTGGAGGTAAGTAACTACAAATAATTATAGGCGAGGAAGGACATCAAAAATTCCGTTGAGCATACGATGTAATAAGCTCGCAGCTTTACAAGAGTTAGAGGGTCCTCCCTAAGTACTACAATAAAAGACTAGCAAATGAAAATAAGGAAGAAGGCTTCAACCTAAGCTCACTGACCTAAAGAGGAAATGATCTTATAACAACAATCTCAAAACAACATTGTATGCACTCCATAAGAAAGTGGCACCTACCGCGGCTAATGAATGAGAAGTGAAAATCAAAAGTGATATTCGAGATCATATGAGTTGCACGAAAATTCCGACATGCGTGGGAACAAAGATAAGCTAAGTATGCACGCAACAAGGTGGCAAAACAACCAAGAAAAGCAATTGCTTGAAATTAAAGAAAGTTGAGAAAGAATGAAAGGAATTATTTGAATAGTGATCCGGAGATAATTACATTATGAACGCATTTAAGATTTCAGAGTATTATCCATGTAGCATATTTGTTGACAATCATACAGCTGTAGAAGACTCCGGTATAAGTTAAAATAAAGAATTGAGCCTAGGGCATAAACAAAGGATTGAATTGTCAGAAGATTATATCATGGATATTCCATAGCGTCTATGAAGGGCTAAAGTAATAACTAATACCATGAGTCGCGGATCGAAAGATAGCTTAAGCCTACATAAAGGCTAATTAGAGGTAAGAGGAAACTAAAGAGATATATCAACTAAGTAAATCATGAATCTGATTATTGGACCCAGAAAATTATAAACCTCGTGATTGAGAATATTGCAGGATCACTCTTAATATCAAAGGTACAAGAGAGATAGTACAATAGCCATATTCTATAACTACTCTATGATACCAAGCCTTATAAGAAGTCAGTATGAAGCTCCCACCGGATTGTGTATGCACCAGAGGTGCAAGTATTATAATAGAGCTTCAAGTTGTGGATATGACTTTGTGGATGTGAATTATACCTATGTGGAAGGGAGGTCGTGAAAGAGATAGAAGATGTGATGCGAAATTTTAAGGTAAGTAAGGTAAGGGTGAACAACATACGATATACTCAAGTACATGAGGTTGTGAATAGTCCATACTTCAGATAGAAGGCTAGAAGCGTTGGGATTCAGTATCCAGGAATGATAGCGGTGTCATTGGTGGCATATCTTCCAACCTATGGTTTCTAGGTACTGAAAGGTCTAGTTAAGAGAGTAAAGAAGAGTTAGAGACGATGTAATTTCTTGGTTGATATTCCAGAATAACATAAGGAAATCCATTGTGCAAGCAAGTTGAAGGAAGGTTACAATTAATATAAATAGATATGTGTAGGTCGCAAGCTAAAATATGGTAGGGCAATAAGGTTTAGGTGGACAGGAGTAAGGATAAGAAAAGGAAAGTGAGAAGGTGACGAAAATGGATAAGTCGGGATTAAGCCCATGAAAACAAGAGAGCCGATGGTTTCTCTAAGGTATAGAAAGCTCAGTATAGCCTGAATGAACTTAAATAAGTCTAAGACTAGTAGCATTTAGAAGAGATGGAATGGTAGTGGAATGATGGTGTAATTGTGACAGATAAAGGATGAGGTTTAGGTCTTTGATTGGCTAATGATTTTATGAATTATATAGGATTAAAATACCCATGTAAGGTGAATCACATTGAGATACTATGAAATACGGTTATGGAAGCATGGTATCGCCCCCATGAGGATCAGTCTAATCATTTCAGATGTTCCCCGATAAGACAGAACCTTAGCAGCAGTGTTACATACGAGGTCAAGTTATCAGTGGTAGATTATAGATCAACATTAAGGTGAATCAACAATGGATAGATAAAAGTTACAAAATATGAGATGAGATTAGACCATCATTCTTAAGAGAAACAGTAATGAAGAAGCATTAAGGACTTAGATTTATGCATATAGGAGAGTTTGGTAGCAGACCTCAGTAACGATAAATCAAAGTAAGAGTTATGGCGGTAAAGTCATACGGATGGATGAACGGATCTATGAAATAAGATATAGCAATATTTGTAAGTTTGACAAAGTACGGAGTGAAGAACTTCAGCATACCTATAGATTCCCAGAGTGACAACTCGTCAACTTCTGTATATGTTCATAAAGTGAGGCCTAGAGATTGGCTAAAAACTGGAGGAAAGAGGAGAGAAGCGTCACATAGGTGCACATACAAGGATAAAGACAAGCATACTGCATGATAGAAGGTAGCAATAGTTACAAGATTGGAGGAATTTCGACCATAAATCATGGTATGAGAAAGAGGCCAAAAGTGGGGAATGCCCTGACCTTTAGATTTATTCACATAACACTTGCCTAGATGGCAAGAAGAGTACTAAAGTATTCGCAAGAACTATAGGTTATGATAATGATAAGTGCATCAGTCAACATTCGAGGGTGAATATTCCAAAGGAGGGAATAATGTTACACCCCATGTTTTCGTATGTAAAAGTACGCCATAAGTAAATTGATGAAAGATCGAAAATGAGATGTTACACCCCGCATTTTCTTATGTTAAAGTTTCGTCGTAAGTTAATCAACGTAAGTTTGGGAATGAGATTATTTTGAGATTATAAGTATTATGCTATTTCAAACAAGTGATGAGTAAATTCGTGGAGGTGAGAGGGTAAGCAAATCAAAGAAAATGAATTTCGTCAAAGATTGTCATTTTGAGATAAAATATGGTCCAAGCTATAATACCCCATATTTATGGACTAGTGCCATATAAGGTACCACATGACCATGATAGTAAGATATATAAAGTTTGTTAAAAGTGAGTAGTATTTTAAGTAATTTGAGATAATTCTTTATTATGTGAGTAACAGGTTAATTATTGGATAGTAGGAGATTATCGAGTTAATAAAGAGATTAGTGATTAATTAATGATAATTTTGGATAAACTTAAGGTACCTAACATGGCAGCCCAAACAATGACTCATTAGTCATTAAAATAGGTGGAAAATCTAAAGAGTTTGGTGGCCAAATCATTCCCTAATGTGGGCCCACACCCAAAAGACTAAAGAGAGCTCTTAATTTCATTTTGAATCTCTACAATTCAAAAAGAGCTTCAGTAAAGATAATGTTGCAAAAGTAACGTGAGTTACTTCAACAATTTATACGAAGATGTTATTATGTAATGTCAGCGTGAGTTTGCAAATTTCAAGGACACGGTACAATCTTTCTCAAGAATATCATAGAGATTTTTCCCTACTTTGATCCGTTATCACGTGTTTTCGCAAAAGACATGTGTTAGAGGAATTGTCAAGAGAATCGATTCAGGTATGCTAAGGTTAAGCCCTTCCTTCATTTTGGCATGATCTTATAGCTACATGAGTTTGATAACGAGGCATAAAGAGAAGTTTGTATGCCTGAACTTATGTACATTATCTTAGTCTCATAAATTATAGTATTCCCCCTTATCGGGACTTTATGTATAATTGAATATTATCTTCTTCTAGTCAAGAGAGAAGAGGTTATATATATACAGTATTTTCACCACCATCGAGCTATAATCGGTAGGAAGGCCCCTATTGGGCAACCTCTGATCAGATGGTAAGTTATATAACGAGCTTACTATGGCCGAGCACCTATGAGCAAGCCTAGAATAGTCGAGATACAGAGCCTAGTATGGCCGAGCGCCTATGAGCGAGCCTACTACAGCAGAATAGTTACATGTTCCGAGCCTTATAGGGCCGGGCATTTATTTTACTTACTATATTGACATAGTTGAGTCAGTATCAGCAAGTAAGTATATATCCATATCATCTTTGACTCCCAGTTAATTTCAGTTGTTATATTATCAGTTCAATTTCAGCTTTCAGTTATTTTATTTCCTTACATACTCGGTATATTATTTCGTACTGATGTCCCTTTTTGGGGGGACACTGCATTTCATGTGTGCAGATTTGGAAAGACAGATGGGTAAACCTCCTCAGTAGGTGTTTCCCGATATCAGCTTGATCGGTAAACTCCACGTCCTTCGGAGTTGTCGGGTCTAGATTTTTGTGTACATCTTGTATATATATGTATATATATTATGGGCAGTTCAAGGCCCTGTTCCGATCACAGTACATCCATCAGTAGAGGCTTGTAGACATATCCTGTCAGTTAGTGCAGTATGTTGGGCTTGTAGGCCTTGTATGTATTTGGTTGGTTTGTCAACTGTAGTAATTATGACGGCCTTGTCGGCCCAGCTTTATATTGATGTTTAGTCAGCTTTAGTTTCCATTTAATTTTATATTTTACTTCGCAAATTGTCTTGCCATGTGGCCCATGGCCAAAGTATGACATTATATGTTTAGAGTCCCTTAGATGCATGTTGGAACGCAAGGATAGGTGAGGCACCGGGTGCCGGTCTCACCCCACAGGTTCGAGGCGTGATAAGCATGTAGCACAACAACACGCATCCTTACTAGTTCCTTTTATCCACCAATATAGCACATAGTTGAACCAGTGTATTTTGATTGCGTGTGCATTCCAGTGTTGGTTTGCAGAGAGAATTGTGTGACTCGCTTCCTATGAATTTGAGGTAGTGATCTGCATTTGTATATCATTCCATCTCAGCTCCTTTGATCCTATTTTGGATTGACAATAGTGCCTACCTATCATGAAAATCATGGGCATCCTTTTATAGTATTTCCTTTCTTGTGTGTCCCTTTTATGTAGCTCTAGAGAACAGCTACCGGTATTCAACAAAGGGACTAGGACACCATAGTGTATTATGTGAAAATCTGACCTTTGATTCATTGAGCCCCACAGTGTATTATGGGGTCGGTTGTACTCATGTTACACTTCTGAACTTCTTGTGTCGATTTTGGTATTGGTCCTAGCGGCGCGTAGCGGGGACTGCTCGGATTTGATTACTATAGGAGACTTGAGGTAGAGCTATTGGCGTTCGCAGTCCCCGAAGTCCCCTTCTTTCATGTTTTACTGTTTATTTAGTTTCAGACAATTGTATTTTATTTCAAACCATATTTATGGTATTCTAGTTTCTCATGTATTTGTGACTCCAGATTTCTAGGTGTAGTTTTAGTACCGCATTATTTATATAAATATTTCATTCATTTCTGAGTTTATTAGTTGTTAATTATAATCACTCTGTTACAAATTATTAAAACTAGCTAAGTAATTTGCTAACGTTGGCTTTCCTAGCAAGTGGATGTTAGGCGCCATCACGACCCCTCGGTTGGGATTTCGGGTCGTGGCCCAAAACAAGCTCTTTGAGCGAGGAGCTACTGACTCTAAGTCTAATCTTGGTAGACTGAATATCCACAGGAGCAACCCTGAATAGTTGGAAGATGGTAAGTACTCACTCGAATAGTGCTGAAGTAGGGTCGCGCTGGAGCACCCCGAGTAAGATGTGGTGCTGAATGCATTGGCCTACTAGGATGGCCCCCAGTAAACTAACCCCTGCCCCCAGACCGGGTGCCACTGAATCCACCAAAATGTCGATATCATGTATCCCTCGGCACGAACTCTCTGCTTTGGTTAAGGATATGCTCGATCCTCCGATCTATCTCCATAACTTGGAAGAATGGATTCCCTATCTCTGCCTCTCGGGCCATAGAAACCTGGAACTCAGGGTGCAACCTTGCAATAAACATGGCGAAACAAGTCAGTGAATCTCGTCTCGTAGTTGATCACAGATATCTGACCCTGTCGGAGCCGCTCAAACTGACCCCGTAGCACCTCTCGCCATGAAGGTGGAATATACTTCTCCAAAAAGAGATGTGTGAACTTATCCCAAGTCAAGGGAGGTGAACCTACTAGCCTGCTATGGAGATAATACTGCCACCATCTGGGGGCCTTACCCTTTAGCTAAAATGTGGTGAGTCCACCCCGCTGGACTTCACGACTCCCATATTGTGTAGCCTCTTCCTACAACGATCAATGAAATCATGTGGGTCATCTAACTACTCACCATTAAAGATAGGAGGATGAAGCCTAGTCCATTTGTCCAACCAATTCTGCTCCTCAATGATCGTATCTGATCTAGTATATGCTCTTCTTGCTGCAACCGACTAAACCCCGCCGACGGGCAGTGCGCCTGAGGTCTAATACACAGCAGTAGTGTGCCTTAGCGCATGAGCAGTAGGGGTCTGTGATCCCCCTCCCGCCTGAGATATGACTAGGTCTAAAAGAAATAGTTCAGCCTAAGTCATCAACTCCATTGACTGAAGCATACAACCCATGACCTCCTGAAAGCCCGATACAGTCATAAAGTCTATTGGGGATGGCTCGGTTGCAGGTACCTTATCCTACTTCTCAATAATCGGATCCTCCACCGGATCCACTAGTGGTACCACTATGGCAACTCTAGGATACCCTCGTCCTCTAATAGGAGTTGTGGCCCTTCCTCGGCCTCTACCGACGACTTGGAGAGCAGCCCCTCTACCAGCTGGTGAGAGAATAAGAGAAAGATACTTAGCACACTACTAGAAAATAAACCTATTGCATCGGTTATTTAGCAACGGTTATATAAGCCTTGCAATAGATGGTCTATTGCAAGGGTTATAAGCGTCACAATAGCCCCTAGAGCCTATTAAGACAGTACTAAAACTAAACTGTCGCTGTAGTACAATAACCGTTGCCACATACCTATCTATGGAGATAGTTTGGTAAAATAACTCTGTGGGGACAGTTCTTTGTAAAATCAATGAACTTAACAATTGCAATCTTCCAACCTATAATTATTCGTCACATTACTAGCTGGATCGCATAATCAAACAAAGGGACTTAAATCTATTACGATCAAAATTATTATTTCAAAACAATTATTATAACAATTACAATAATAATTTCTAACAATCTTTATTCAAAATTACAAAACAACATTTCGCAAATAACTCTTTCTATTTGTTGGGAACAAGCTGAGTTGAACTACGAAATTCACAACTCTTGCAATTAGGACCTGCCATACTGAGCTTCTCGAGATGTAGATCTCATCAACTGGTGATTAGATTCACCAAGTTATCATCCTTAACATTCTCTTAAGCCTAGATCACCATTTTTGAACAATTACTCATGACCATAATATATTAAACTCATCAATGAGTTATGGACATCTCAATCAATTAGTTCAGTTATGCAAACTCCAACGAGGATTGATAGAACAAGAACTTCAAGCAAATTTGAGGCCTAGAACATGCAAAGTCTTAGGTTTTTATTCATGAACACATTTAGGATTAAAATTTGAGCATACACTTACCTAAAGTGCAGAAAAAAGGCAGAAATATGACGAGATAAAGGCTGAACAGAAAATATGAAGCTCAAAAATGACGAATAGCAGAAACAATCCCAATACCAGATGAAGAACAACTTAAAACCTAGAAAAATAGCTGAACATCACTTCCAAATCAACAACAAACAGCTACAACATTGAAAAAACTCTACTGTTTTCTTTTGTTTTCAGCCTTTTTTACTCTCTTTTTGGTTTGGTAGATCTAAATTTGAATTTGAACTCCAGAATTTGATTTTTGCTACTAGGATTTCTCAACTCTCATTCGTGAGTGAGGAATTGTGTGAATGAGTGAAGGGGAGAGTGTATGTGAGAATGAATATAAATTAGTAAGAGAATGTGTGTGTACTATTATATAGAACAGAAATTAGCATCTTTTCAGTTATTTTCAATTCTTTTCAATCCTTTTTCTTTTCCGTATTTTCTTCCTCACCCCGACCCGTTATATTTTTCTATTGCTAAAATGTCCTTCTCCTATTTTCTAGAAGCTTCCTAATTACTAAGAGAATTATTCCCCATGTCTAAATCCTAAACTACCCTTTAAAATATCCGGAACTACTCCTGGTTGATTACCAAATACCTGGGTCAAAAGACCCAAAGTAGCTAGCCCACAACTGAACTTAGAAACCTATCCCACACTTCTGAAGTAATGGTTCTGCTAGTCATAGAAGACAGGCCCAGTTTTCTAACAGCTGGGCTAACCAAACAAAAACTTCAACTAAAAATTGAACAAGTTTTAACTTATAGTGAACAAAAGATAATTACATAAATAAATCCAATTCCTTAACTAATTCATGCAATTGACGAATAGTTAACTCGACATTGTATGCAACTACTAAATTCAAACAACTAACTACTAATTAAAATAAATTTCTAACAAAACATGCTTGGACAAAATTAAAAAAATATAGCATTTGGCAAAAGAATCACATGAAAAAGAGAGAGGGTATACCCATCAATGAACTTCAGAAAAGAAACAGACTCCTGCGAACGAACGAAACTCTTGCAAGCAAAACTTATTGTTATATGAGCACTGGCCGAAATTCTCCATTTTGGCTAGTGCTACATATAGCAATAGCCTTGCAGGCCGTGCACAAAGAGAGGTGGAAAATTTGGGAAGAAGTTTGCCGGTTAACAGAAGTTTGACCCGTGGCGGGTGCTCTTGAAATAGCCTGAGATTAATACCAAATAAGAGTTCTCCCCTGGCTCAATTGTATGATACCAAATTCATGGGCATTAGAGCTTTTGGTTGGTGGAAAACTCTAAAGCGGCAAAGGAGGTTGATTTCACAATTCTTAGATCTAAAATTTGTAGAGTTGTGGTATTTTTAAAGAAAACTGGTTGGGGAGTAGGAATGAGGAGAAAAAGGAGATTGTGAGGTGTAATATTGGGGTAGTTTGGAAGTGGTCCACCGCCGTGGGGTGATTTCCAGCAGCGGAAATGGCAGTGAAAGGCAGGGGTGTAGAGAGTGCAAGTAAGATGGTCTTTGGGGTAGGGGCAGGTGTTTGGACAGTTATGTAGGAATGAGTAATGACTTCTGGACCCTTGGATTGAAACTGATGTATGGTTGAGATTATAGTTTGACCCTACTTGACTCAATACGACATATTTTCGAGCTCATACTATGTCATTTTGATTGTCTCAGAGACTAAAAGGACGTGGACCGGGTTAAGGCAGGCCTGGGGTGGATATTTGGTTGAAAATTGGGTCTTAGCACTTGGCCCAATTCGTTTGAAAAGCTTAATAAAGCCTCTTCTTTCTTTCTTTTAAAATTCAAAATTAACACTCTAATCAACCCACCTAAATCAAACTTCTTTTGCAAATCAAATCACATGCCTACTTTATCTATTAATTAATAGATGTATTATCAAATTAAGCCTAGCTAATTAATAAAACTAAAAATGTCAAAGAAGATAAACTAAAGTATTTTTGTGATTTTATTTTTTAGCAATGCATTATGGTGCGATTGTATCTTAGAAATGCCATTAAAAATCTGAAAATGCAATGAACAAAAGGACACAATAATTTTGATAATTTCGCTTTAACAATATTCCTAATTATGAAAATGCAAATAAATACCATGAAATATAAATGAACACATACCAAAAATCACATAGAATAATTAAAAGGCTATGTACTAGGAATTTTAGGAGCGATTTCATATATGGACAAAAATTACGTGCTCACAACCACCTCCTATTTATGGGTATATGCCTGTCATAGATTCTATTGTGGTAGACCGGGTATATCGTGCTTGTTTGGTTACTATCAGGAGCTATGATACTAGGGTAGACTTCATACTTTTTAATATGGTAGATTTTGACATGATCTTAGGCATGGATTGGTTGTCATCTTATCACGATATTTTGGACTGTCACACCAAGACTATGTCATTAGACATGCTGAGGTTTCTTCAATTGAAGTGGAGAGGGACTGTTGGCCATTCTACTAGCAGGATCATTTCATATGTAAAGGCTCAACATATGGTCGAGAAGGGGTTTCTGGCATATTTGGCCTATATCCGTGATCCTAGTGTGGAGGTTCCTTCTATATATTCAGTACCCATTGTCTATGAGTTCCCATAGGTGTTTCCTATAGATTTTTCTGGGATTCCACCCGATAGAGATATCTACTTCTGCATTGACTTGGTTCTGGGCAATCAGCCTATTTCTACCACACCATATCGTATGGCCAGTTGAGTTGAAAATATTGGAGGAGCAGTTGCAGGATTTGCTTGATAATAGTTTCATTAGACTAAGTGACTCACCTTGGGGTGCACCGGTGTTGTTAGTGAAGAATAAGGATGGGACGATTGTGAGCACGTGATTTTTGCCCTATATATGAATAATTCCCAAAATCCCCAAACAAAAATAATTTTCTTTATTTTTACAATTTTTGTGCATTTTGGTGTCATTTTCTGATAATTGTTGCATTTTATTTGCGCATGTTAATTTTTATAAAATACAAAAATATGCATTTTGGAAATTTAGGCTTTTGTTTTATATTTTTAGTATCCATTAGGGTTTAAGTTGTTTAGAACAAAACATGAAAATCACAAAATTAGTTCACTTTCGCGGTTGTCATGAAATAGTTTTTTTTTATTTATTTAAAACAATTTTTTAGCAATTGATTAATCTTTGTTTTGAAATAATTAGGATTTCATGTTAGTTTTACATCTTTATAAAAATTAGAAAATTAGAAAAATTGTAAAAATGGGAAAAAGAAAACAAAAAGGAAATAAAAATACATAATGGAGTTGAACTTGTGTGAAATCCGGAAATGTGGGCCAAATACACAAAATCCTCCCGGCCCAAACGCATTTGCTTTGAGAAGTAAGTCCAGCCCAAGTCCATACCCGGTTCGTCCCTTTTAAAATGAAACGACGTCGTTTCAGAAACTTTGGATCAGGACCGTTGGATCTCATCAATCCAACGGTCCGGAACTAACGAGGTTTCGAGTATTTAAGTGTCCAAACCAGACCCCCCACCCCCCATTTCCATCGTCTTCTTCACCCTACCCCTTCTCCCCTAACCCTAATCCACGCCGCCCTAAAAACCCTTGTCGGCGGTGAACGTGAACTACACCGTTCACCCTGAAAATAACACCATGGGTTCCCCTCACCTTCCTCTTCCTACTACACTCGGTGGTTTGCCTCGAATAGGGTCGGAACTCTTTGAATCTTGATTTGAAGTTTTCCGGCCAGTTGATAGTTTGTCCAACTCGGCCCAAGTTCACACCCTACAACCCCCAGCCCTTCCTCAACCCCAATCTGTGGTTGTTTCCTTTCGAATCACCCTGAAACGTCCCAAATATTAGATCTAAGAATCACGGCCCAAACCCTAAAATCAAATCCTTCTGATTTCGAACCGTAGCACCCTTAACCATGTGTTCTCGTGTAAGAACACATGGTTAGGGATGTTACGCGTCAAAAATCTGAAAGGGTTCGTATGTTCTTGACTGGCCGGAGCCCTTTTTGCCTTTGTGAGTTTTTTTCTGTTCTTTCTTTTACTGTTTCTTTTACTCGCATGATTAAAATATTACTTGCAGTCATTGTTTCATTATTGTCCTGTTAATTTTTGGTTTAACTGTGTTAGTTTAGGTTCTGTTAATTTTGTTGTTTCTGAGTTTGTTAGTTGATTGAATGATTATAATTTCGTGGATTAATAATTAGTTTAAGTTCTTTTAATGATAAGCATGGTAGCATAAGCACAATTTGTTTTAGTTTAATTTGATTGAGTTGGTTAATTGAACGTGATTGGGGCAGTCAGTCTGTTTAGTTTGGTTTCTGTTTGTTAGTCGATTAATCTTAGCTGGTTCCTGATTGTTATTTAATTGATTTAGTTAGTTTCAGACTGGGTTAGGGTGTTGGGTTTAGTTATTAAGGACAAGGGTAGGGTTAGTGATTCTGAGAGGCTTTCAGGGGTAATCTGGGTAGGGAAAAGGGTAGTTCTGATAGGAATAGTAATATCAAGGTATAAAGAAGGGCAATACGGGTATTGTATGGGTAGAGGAATGCTTTAGGACCTTCTAGAATGGGTTTCAAGTGTAAATTGTAATAAGTACACTGCAGTTACTTGTTTAGCAAGATAAGAATAGAGGGACCAAAGTGAAAATAGAGAGGGACTAATTAGAGAAATCAGAACTTAGTCTATTCTTTGGGGTTTTGGCCTATAAAAGGGCATTAGATGCCTTGGAAAAGGGGGCTGCTCTCAGATACTCTGCCTTGAGCCTTAAAAGTTTCAACTGAAGCTTTCATTTCTTTGGTGAGCATTTCAATTCTGAGGGTATTCAAAAATAAAAACACCCAAATGTGGAAATCTGAAACAGCTTCACAGTTTATCACTAATTCTGGGCTTCAGCTGTGAGGGCCAGGGAAGTGCTAAAAGTCTGTTAAGCTGATCTGTGGGAATTTTTTTATATTTCTGGTTTCAAAGTAATCTGCCTGTGTTCTGTGGTGTCTCATTGCTAGGTTTGTTGTTTGTTGTTGTTGAAAGTAGCTGATTCCTCTCCTTTTCCTCTATTTTCATTGCAATTCTCAGGTACATTTCTTTGATTCTCATCCATGTAAGTTCAAGTTTGAATTGGAGAACAGTGAAGAATGTTACTGAATTCCATGGCCTTAGGAAACATTGTTTGCTGATTACCATTTCATAATGTAGTTTTTTAAAATTGTCTGGCTATTACTAATTGACTTAGTTAGTGTGGATTCGAGCCAATAACTGATTTGTATAGTTGAGATTAATGAATTGTCCAGCATGATTTTGATTGTTTTAATTAGCAAGTGGACATTTGGGTATTCAGGTTCATGTATATAGTTCAGGTGGGGGTTATTTTAATTGAGCATTTCATGTTTATACCATTATCATTTTCTGTTTGCTTAAGTTTCATGATATGCTGAAACCAAATCTGCAAAAGTTGCAATTAATTTAGAGTTCAACACGTTTGGTTGTCTTAATTTTGAGTCTAAGATGAATTGGGCATAGCTTCATGCTGGGCCAATTTTGGGCCTGGCAAATTTGCAGTCAGCCCAGACTGTGGTTAGACGAGGAATTGAAATAGGGCCCAAGGATTCAATCCCTGGGCTGTGCGGATGCAAGCCCAGTTTTGGGCCTGCTCTGTGCCTAACGCCTAGGTGCTCTAAGGGGCTGAGTTCGCAGCCTTGGCCTGGTTGGGCTTTACGAGCTCAGGGCCCAGTCGTTTGGTATTTTTGTCCGGATTTTCAACTTCAAAATCAACAAATTGTAGGCCTAATCAATTAGAATCCTCAAGTAGTTAACGACACAATTATTCTATTGCGTATGCTAGGAAAGGGTGTTTAGTGAATTTCACCGCCTTTCCCAAAATAACAAATACGTTAGAATCTTTAAGCACGCTCTTAATAAAGTTACCTTCTTAAACTCGGGTGCGCATGGATGCGACCCAAATCCAAATCCCGATGAAGCCAGGATGTGTCCACAATCGCGGGTGCATTGATTGCGACGCGGTTCGAAACATGTTTTCGTAGCATCGTAATTCTTATAAAAAAAATTAATAATAGAAAAGAGCTTTACAAATTAAGACGAGCCTCACCACACCAAAATAATAAATGTGGGGCCCTTAGCAAGTAATTATTAACATAATTAGAATTGGGATGGCCGTTTAGCAAACTTCACGGGTTTTCCCAAAGTAACACTACGTTAGTATCTTTAGGCACAATTTATTTAAATAACCTTCTTAAAAAAATCGGGTGTGCATTGATGCGACTCAAATCCAAATCTCGACGAAATCAAAATGTGTTGATAACTACGGGTGCATTGACTGCGACGTGGTTCGAAATGCGTTTTCATGACGTCGCAATTCTTTTAAAAATAATAAAAGCGGGTTACAAATAAAAGGCACAGGAGCTAGCATGTATAAAAATCAAATAAATTAAATATAACAGTTAAGCGACCGTGCTAGAACCACGGAGCTCGGGAATGCCTAACACCTTCTCCCGGGTTAACAGAATTCCTTACTCGGATTTCTGGTTCGCGGACTGTTAACAGAGTCATAAATTTCCTCGGTTCAGGATTCAACCGGTGACTTGGGACACCATTAATCTCCCAAGTGGCGACTCTGAATAATTAATAATTAAATCCCGCTCCGATTGTCCTTTAAATGGAAAAACTCCTTTGCACCCATGCGGGTGTAGGTGAAAAAGGAGGTGTGACAGCTCTGGCGACTCTGCTGGGGATCGAACCCAGAATCTCTGGTTCAGGGTTCAGAATTCGAGCTTAGATAAATTGTTGTATTTAATTGTATCTGATTTTTCCTACATGATTTATGCTGAATGTGCTAAAATGTTACCGCTTTGATATTGTTTAAACTGTATGTAAATTGTGCCGACACCCTTCTCTCTTCACCTCCGGGGATGTGCTTATTGGTTGAGACTCCCTATTCTGTTAGTGTCATACCTTGAAATAAGAAAGAGGTCGGACAAGTTACGAAGCCGGATGGCCTTTTGGTTCCCGGTAAGTTGCCCCCTCCTCGACCCGAGTTGTCCGCTCGGGTACACAGTCTAGTACACTGACCCAGGTTTTGAATATAGAATAACGTGACTTCATGCCAGATCCCTAGTAGGAACGCTTATTTGCATCACGTTGCATTTGACTTAGGGGACTCAACACAGGGGTTGGGTCCGTCTAGGACTAGCAACCTGAAAGACCATCTTGATACATCCTACTTGCTTTGTACATATATTTGTTTCGAACTTGCATGTTGACCGGTTTCTGAATCTCGGGAATGTTGGAAAATTGAGAAAAAAAAGAGAAAAGAGAAAAAAAAAAGAAATATCAGTTAGGGAGTTAATTGATTATTTTAGAAATAAAAATCAATGACCAATTGCTGGCGAAACTCTGCCGAAAATTTGAAGAAAAAAATGTTTTATTTTGTTTTACTAAAAAAAAAAAGCAAAGGAAAAGTAGAAAAAAAAGTCTTTTATATTTGGAAAGTTGTTTGTTGATAGAGAAAAGGATAATAAAAGTTGTGGTTTTAGTTTGAAAAACATAAGTTGTTTCATTATTTGTTGAAAATGAAAAAGAAAAAAAGAGTATGTTATTTTTATCTTGGAAAAATAGGTTGTTTTGTTTGTTGAAAAGAAAAACAAAAGAGAAAAAAAGAGTCTTGCTTCTAAAAATAGTTTTATTCGCTTATGAAATGCCAAAAATAAAAATGGAAAAAGAGTCATGTTTTAAAATAGTTCGGTTAATTTGCCCGAACTACGCATGGTTTGATTCTCACAGGGCGTGAGATACGTAGGCAACCCTCATCGGGTCCAACCTCCCCTTTGCAAAAATAACCAAAAATATCAAAATTTTAATTTTGTCATAAATAAACCAGGTGATGCCGTTTTTGTCAACAATAGCCAAATGCTCCCAAACGGGACGCCGAAAGGCTGACTTTGCATAAACAGCCACCTTGGTCGTATTTCGATTTTTGACCCTCACAACCTTAAAATCTTCGCCCCGGAGGCGCAGGAAGGCCGTGTCGCAATATCGGGTCTTTTATTTTAAATTTTTAGAATTGAGTTCTTCATTTGGAAATATGAGGGGTAATTTTTGAGTCAATAATATGGATAGCTTTCTTCTTTTTTGAGTTAAATAAAAGTTTTCTTTTGCTTAAACGCTTTAATAAATGTGCAGGATGAGCACGATGATAAATGAGCTTTTTTCAATAATGACCAAAATCCCTTTTGAGCTGCAATTGTGGTGGAATGATTTGGGCAACGAAGGGCAAGGCGAAGTGAGAAAATATTTGAAAGACCTTCCGGATTTATTAAACATTCAACCTCGGGGGATATCATCAGGGCACTGGTCGCCCATTGGGATGCGGCACATAATGTGTTTCATTTTTCGGACTTCGAACTCACCCCAACGTTGGAAGAAATAGCGGGGTACATTGGAAGTGACCAAGCTCCATTGAGGTTCAAATACTTGATTACTCCTAGGGCCATTACCATACACCGATTCCTGGATTCCTTGAAAATACCCCGAACAGTTCATCATTCAGATTTTGCAAAGGGTTTCTGCAGCTTCCGCTTCATGTATGATAGATATGACCATGTGGGCGGGTTCAATAATCCAGACTTTAAGCTGTGCAGCAAAAATAGCCGACAAAAATGGGAGGACCACAGACGAGTGGCATTTATAATAGCTTTTTTGGGTCTCGTAATATTCCCAAGGAAAGATGGAAATATTTATTTGAAAATAGCAGGCATCGTCAGTACTTTGCAAACCATGGGGAAAAGCACTTTAGCACCTATGATTGTGGCTGATATCTTCATAGCTCTCACTGCATGCAAAGCGGGGGGGCAAATTTTTTGAGGGATGTAACTTACTATTACAGATGTGGATGATTGAGCATTTGTGCCCACGCTCTCAGTTATTGAGTTATGGTTCGGCTGAGAAAACTTGTATAGGGGAATTTTGTACGAGAATCAAAGGGGTTGGTCTACCTGAAGGAGTCACAGCTTGGGCATTATTATTTCGGAACCTCGAGGCTAGCCAGATACAGTGGGTGCTTGGATGGTTGTCTGTCGAGGAAGTCATATATATGCCAGCAGCCCGACCGCATTTTTTGTTAATGGGACTCAAAAGCATACAACCTTATGCACCATATCGGGTTCTGAGGCAACTCGGTAGATATCAAGTAATACCGAGAGATGAAGATTTAAGTACCCAAGTGATCGAAATTAGTCCTGACGGTCGATTCCCCGAGGAAGAGGTTCGTCAAATTTGGAGTGAGTGTCAATATCTGATGGCAAACACTTGTGTGTCTGATAGGGTCAGAGGGGAAATTGCTCCAGGGTATCACGAATGGTTCAGAGGTGACGTGGCATATGGAAGACCGGCTAAAAGACCTCATCTCGAAGATTTCGCCAAGTCGTCCCAAGAGCAGTGGGATTGGTTAGCAAAGGAAGAAAGCTATCGGGTTGAGATTGGTAAATTAAAGCAACAAGTCGAGAGTCTGAAATTCGAGAGCAGTGTACAGGTTGCCGAGGATCAAGGTGAAAAGAATAGACTAGCCAGAGAAAATGACGCTCTTAAAGCCCAAGTCCGACAGTTGAAGATAACCATCGATAAGCAACCGAGGAGCCGATCCGATGAACAATTGGTAAAAAGATTGGAAAGCGAAGTCAGAGAATGGCGGGATGAGCTAGGAAAAGCTGAAAATGTCATGGCAGAACTCAAAGCACAATGGGCGACAAGAACCGAAGAGCGTCGCCAATACTTGAATCAGTTGAAGAGGGACCATGAGAAAATTGTTGCCAATTTAAAGAGAAAAGTAGTTGCCCTTGAAGGTAGAGCGGTTAGGCAGGCTAGAGACTTCGAAACTGAGAGCGGACATTGTTACAACTTGTTAGCCCAAATGGAGGCAGAAGTGCAACAGCTGCAAGACCAGCACTTGCAAGACTCCCGAGCTTTAAAGACGTGCAGCGATCAGATAAGACGCTTGCTCATAGAAAAGAAGCAAACAAAAGACAGGATTAGAGCCATTGCTCATGCTATTGTCAGGAGATGCCGGGTTTGTGAAGACATGACCCGTACTACTTTTATCTCAGCAGTGATGATCTATGTGAAGCGAACCATGAATGAGTTAGAGCAGCTTGAAAGGGATTTGGATCCTAGACCCGCGGCGAGGCCGAACGACGCCCCGCGGATACCTAAGTTTGAAGCACTAGAATATGCATAGTCCGTGTCTGTAAGTGTTTACCATTTCGAGTCAGTCTTTTGTACGTCAGTTACCTCTCTGAGTTGAGTGTGTTTGCAGGTTTAGAGTTTTTGGTTTGATGACAGATTGCGTTTGTTAGTTTCTTTCCAAAACAAAAGATGTCAAGTTTGTAAGAGTCTGTTTATTAATGAAAGTTGAGCATTTTATTTCCACCCTTGTTTTTACATTTATCTTCACGAACTACGCTTGGTCTGATTCGTGCGGGGTCACGATACGTAGGCAATCTCCATAGGATTCGACCATAACCAAAAGGAAAACAAAAGAATGAAAGGAAAATAGAAGGAAAACTGAAAAAGAGAGAAAGAAAGAAAGAGTGGAAAAACAAAAAAGGAGGAAAGAAAAGAGCGGAAAAACAAAAAGGGGAAGAAAGAAAAGAGCGGAAAAACAAGAGAGAGAAAAGAAAAGCACAAGAGAAGAATAAGGCGAGGAGAAGAAAAACGAAACAAGGAATGAAATGACCGGGATGACGCATGCAATCGAGCAAACGCATAATAGAAAGGGTTAACTGTATAAGTGCATTCATGCCAACGTGTGGTTATTAAATCTGTTAAGACCTAATCGCTAACAAAGTGGTTGTCTAAATGTGTGAGTCTCAGGCAGGTGGTTAGTTGATTGGCAATTCTGGCAACTCATCCATACAACACCCAGTCGAAAGATCAAGTAAAAATGACAGGACAGGATTCGGAAATCAGCATCGTAGACCCTTCGAATGAGGTTGAGGTAACAGATGTGGGTGCTATGAAAGAAGAGATGAGGAAATTAAAGGCACAAATGGCTGAAATGCATCAGGCATGGTCTCAAGGACATTCGACACCACTATATCCTGCTAACCCATCTTACATCCCACCCCTGGCTCAAGCTCAGGAGCCTACCACTCCCCACGCATCTTTAGCTTTCCCTTATCAGGCCCAGGGTTATGGTACTACATCATACGCTCCCCCAGCTCCATCCTCTAAACAGAACCCTCCACCACCCATGGTTCCCGTCTTTGTGGCACCTCCCTCAGCTCCACTACATAGATCATCCAGTGAGCTGCTATTCCAAGCTCACGACACCCAGTATTACCCTCCCGAACCCACCTTCAAAGCGCCTGAACCATATACCTACTCTCCCCATTTTGAAATCCCAGGAGAAGTTGAGAAACCGGTTAAGAATGCGGAGCAAGAGGAGGTGATTCGTAAAGTCAAAAGCCTGGAGCAATCCTTCAGGAACATGCATGGTTTAGGAAATCAAGTTAGTGTCGCATACAAAGATTTGTGACCTTTTCCTGATGTACAGTTGCTTGCGGGGTTTAAAATGCCGAAGTTTGACTTGTATGAGGGGCACGGTGACCCAGTAGCCCATCTGCGTGGTTTCTGTATCAAAATGAGGGGTGTCGGGGGAAAGGATGAGCTGTTGATAGCATATTTCGGTCAAAGCCTGAGCGGGTTAGCACTAGAATGGTACACGAGGCAAGACCCCGGCCGATGGTATACATGGGATGATTTGGCCCAGACATTCATTGGCCATTTTCAATATAACCTCGAGATAGTACTCGATCGGCTGTCATTGTTGAAACTAGAGAAGAAGCCTGGGGAAAGTTTTAGAGAATTTGGTTTCCGCTGGAGGGAACAAGCTGCAAGGGTTGACCCTCCCATGAGGGAGAGTGAGATGGTAGATTATTTCTTGCAAACATTGGAACCTACCTATTTTGGTCATCTAGTGACATCTGTCGGAAAGTCGTTTAATGAAGTGGTAAAGATGGGAGCCATGATTGAAGAAGGGTTGAAATCTAACAAAATTTTGAGCTACTCGGCGTCGAAAGCCACCACCCAGGCCATCCAAAGCGGCACTGGTGGTGTGCTGGGGAAGAAGAAGAAAGAAGAAGTTGTTGCAGTTGAAGCTAATGTTTGGTCCAGGCACAATAACCACCCACCCTACTACAACCAACCCAGACCCCACCACCCAAACTATCAATATACCCCATATGGCCCACCGCAACACTATTATCCACCACCAGAACCAAACTTTTCTATTCCCCACGACCAGACCTACACTCAGCTCCCAGAGCACTCGCAATGGCGTGCACCGAACCCCCAAAACACACATCCACCCCCACAAAACACCTATCCACCTCCCAGGGCTAACAGACCGGGAACCAACTTCCGCCCAAACCAAGCTTTTAGAAATGAGAAGGCCCCAAGACGAAAAATATTTACTCCGCTGGGAAAATCTTACACTTCTCTTTTCCACAGATTGAAACAGTTGGGGATGCTGACCCCAGTTGAATCCAAAGCACCAAATCCTCTTCCCAGAAACCTGGACCACTCTGTTAGTTGCGAGTATTGCTCAGGGATGTTGGGGCACGACACTAAAAAGTGCTGGAAACTGAAAAACGCAATCCAAGAGCTCATTGATAATCGCCGTATTGAGGTACAGGCTCCAGAGGCCCCAAACATCAATCAAAATCCGTTACCAGCACATTATGAGGCCAACATGATTGAGCTGATACATAAGGGGGCAGAGCCTAGGAAACCTTCGCAGGTGGTTATGACGATTCATTCTACGGAAACCAAAGAAAAGATGGTAAGTGCAAGGCCAGTGGTTTAGTTAAAAGCAATAAAAGACAATCCAGTGTTAGTAATGGGGAAGGGACCGTTTGTATCTGAGAAAAAGCGGGAGCCAGTCAAGATAGTGGTACCAGGGTCAGTATCAGCGCCCGTGGTGGTTGTGAAGGGAGCTTATGTAGAACCGGTTGTCATAAAACCGGTAGTCCAGTTACCCGTGGCTGATAGTAAAGCCATACCGTGGAAATATGACAAGGTAGTGGTGACATACAAAGGAAAGGAAATTGAGGAAGAGAGTTGTGAAGCACAAGGACTAACCCGGTCGGGACGTTGTTTCGCTCCCGAGGAGTTGAGAAAGGCTAAGGGCGCAAAAGACAATCCAGTGCCAGTTAAAAAAGCTGTAACGGAAGAAGAGGCAGAAGGATTTCTGAAAAGGATGAAGGTACAAGATTATTCCATTGTTGAGCAACTGAGAAAAACACCAGCCCAAATCTCGTTGTTGTCGTTATTAATTCACTCTGAGGAGCACTGCCGAGCGTTAATGAAGATATTGAATGAGGCTCATGTGCCTGATAAAATTTCAGTGAACTACTTAGAGACAATTGCCAACAAGATCTTTGAAGTGAACAGGGTAGCATTTTCTGATGATGAATTGCCTATGGAAGGCACAGAACATAACAAGGCTCTGTATTTGACGGTCAAATGTGAAGGTTCAATAGTTACTCGGGCACTAATCGATAACGGGTCGAGTGCTAATATTTGCACGTTATCCACATTAAACAAGTTAAAGATTGATGAGGATAGAATCTGTAAAAATAGCATTTGTGTTCGGGGGTTCGACGGAGAAGGAACAAATACGGTAGGGGATATTGTACTCAAATTGACTATTGGCCCAGTCGAATTCATGATGGAATTTCAGGTGCTGGATGCTGCAGTATCCTATAATCTGTTGTTGGGTCGACCATGGATTCATGCAGCAAAAGTCGTGCCCTCCACACTACACCAAATGATCAAATTTGAGTGGGACAGACAAGAAATTGTGTTACATGGGGAAGATCCCACATGCGCCATGAATGATGCCATTGTACCCTTTATAAAGACCGAAGATGATAAGGGTCCATGGGTGTATTAGATCCTCGACACGGTTCCGGTGAGTAGGGTTCCTGAGGGTAAAAGCGTGCCATGTCCCAGGGTGTCAGCTGCGACTGTCATGGTAGTGTCAGAAATGCTGAATAACGGGTTCGTGCCCGGGAAGGGTTTGGGGGCCGAACTGCAGGGCATTACTCAACCTGTGTCTTTGCCCAAAAATCTGGACACCTTCGGGTTAGGGTTCAAACCAACAGCGGAAGATGTCAGAAGGGCCCGTAAGTTGAAGAAGAAAGCTTGGGTGCTCCCTAAACCAATTCCTCGATTGTCCAGGTCCTTCGTCAGGACGGGTATCAAGAGACAGTCATTGGCAAAGATATCAGGTTCGTTAATTGAGGCGGAAGGGAATTTGGATAAGGTGTTCGAGAAAGTATTTGCTGAAGTAAACATGGTTGAGGCCGGGGAAGGGTCAAGCAGAGCAGACATACAGTACATCGGACCACATGCTAACATCAACAATTGGGAAGCTACTCCTCTTCCAGTTCGGAGGGAGTCGTGGTAGTGGGTTTTGTTTTCCTTTTTGTCACCTGGATTATTCCAGGGTTTGTAATCCAGTTGCTATGTTCCGTCCGTTTGGATGAGTTAAAACCTTGTTTTCTTTATGTTTAATGAAATGCAATTTTCTTCGTCCCTAATTCTCTTTCCATTTTTCTTTTCTTTTCTTTCTTTGTACAGTTCTTTTTATGCTGATATCAATGACATGACATGCATGAGGAATCTTCGGCCCAGTTTTAAAAGCCAATCTAGTTCAGAAGTAATAATACAAGAGACCGGGTGTGATGATGGGGTGGATTGTAACAATGATGAAGCCTACGAGGAAATTATTAAAGAATTAAGTCATTTTGAAGAAAAACCCAAACCTAACCTAAATGACACAGAAGCGGTTAATCTAGGAGACCAAGACAATGTACGGGAAACTAAAATAAGTGTTCATTTGGAGCCACAACTCAAGGAGGAGATAATTAAAGTGTTGCATGAGTACAAAGATATTTTTGCATGGTCATATGATGATATGCCGGGTCTAAGCACCGATTTGGTGGTTCATAAGTTGCCCACTGATCCAGCACTCCTCCCTGTCAAGCAGAAGTTGAGAAAGTTCAAAACGGACATAAGTGTGAAGATCAAAGAAGAGATTACCAAGCAGTTTGAGGCAAAAGTCATTCAGGTGACACGGTACCCCACCTGGTTAGCTAATGTCGTGCCTGTGCCAAAGAAAGATGGCAAGACCAGGGTGTGCGTCGATTATCGAGACCTTAACAAGGCAAGTCCAAAAGATAATTTCCCATTGCCCAACATCCATATACTGATCGACAATTGTGCCAAACATGATATTGGCTCTTTTGTGGATTGTTATGCGGGTTATCATCAGATTCTAATGGACAAGGAAGATGCAGAAAAGACGGCATTCATCACGCCGTGGGGAACATATTGTTATCGAGTCATGCCCTTTGGTTTGAAAAATGCTGGGACAACTTATATGAGGGTCATGACAACCATCTTCCATGATATGATACATAAGGAAATCGAGGTATACGTGGATGATGTGATCGTGAAGTCTAGACAGCAATCCAACCATGTCAGAGATTTGAGAAAATTCTTCCAAAGGCTTCGCAGGTACAATCTTAAGCTCAAACCTGCGAAATGTGCTTTCGGGGTGCCATCTGGGAAGTTGCTGGGATTTATAGTCAGCCGGAGGGGTATTTAATTAGACCCGTCAAAGATCAAAGCTATTCAGGAGTTGCCACCTCCAAGAAACAAAACCGAGGTGATGAGTTTGTTGGGACGATTGAACTATATCAGCAGGTTCATTGCTCAACTCACGGCAACTTGTGAACCAATTTTCAAGTTGTTGAAGAAAGATGCCGCGGTCAAATGGACGGATGAATGTCAGGAGGCTTTTGATAAGATAAAGGGGTATTTGTCAAACCCACCTGTGTTAGTTCCGCTAGAACTAGGGAGACCTTTGATTTTATATCTGACAGTTGTGGACAGTTCATTCGGCTGTGTACTGGGGCAGCGTGATGTTACGGGCAGAAAGGAGCAGGCTATCTACTACCTCAGTAAGAAGTTCACATCTTACGAGGTCAAGTATACTCATCTGGAAAGGACATGTTGTGCCCTAACTTGGATAGCACAGAAATTGAAACATTACTTGTCATCCTACACCACTTACCTTATATCTCGCCTGGACCCGCTGAAGTATATTTTTCAGAAACCCATGCCCACAGGAAGGCTTGCCAAGTGGCAGATCTTACTTACAGAGTTCGACATTGTCTATGTGACACGGACTACCGTGAAAGTACAGGCATTAGCCGATCACTTGGCGGAGAACCCCGTCGATGAAGATTATGAGCCTTTGAAAACTTATTTCCCTGACGAAGAGGTGATGCACATTGACGAATTGGAACGAGCTGAGAAGTCGGGATGGAAACTTTTCTTTGATGGGGCTGCAAATATGAAGGGTGTAGGAATAGGAGCAGTACTTATTTCGGAAACAGGTCAGCATTACCCCGTTATAGCTCGGCTTCGTTTCTACTGTACAAACAACATGGCAGAATATGAGGCGTGTATATTGGGATTGAGATTAGCTGTGGATATGGGTGTACGGGAAGTCTTGGTCATGGGTGACTCGGACCTACTGGTACACCAGATTCAAGGGGAGTGGGAAACACGGGACTTGAAGCTTATACCGTATCGGCAGTGTCTGCATGAGCTTTGCCAGCTTTTTCAGGCCATAGAATTCAGGCATATCCTGAGGATTCATAATGAGTTTGCTGACGCTTTGGCTACTTTGGCGTCAATGTTGCACCATCCAGATAAGGCTTACGTTGATCCGTTGCAGATTCAGGTCCGCGATCAGCATGCTTATTGTAATGTGACAGAAGAGGAAATCGATGGGGAGCCGTGGTTCCATGACATCAAAGAGTACATCAAAGCGGGAATATATCCAACGCAGGCTACCGGTGATCAGAAAAGAACAATTCGACGGTTGGCAAGTGGGTTTTTCCTTAGTGGAGGGGTACTGTACAAAAGAACGCCAGATCTCGGTTTGTTGAGATGTATAGATGCACGGCAGGCCACAACTATCATGACTGAGGTGCATTCTGGAGTTTGTGGACCGCATATGAGTGGGTATGTTCTAGCAAAAACGATTCTCCGAGCGGGTTATTATTGGCTCACGATGGAGCGGGACTGTATCAGTTTTGTGCGTAAGTGTCATCAATGCCAAGTACATGGAGATTTGATTCATTCTCCACCATCAGAATTGCATACGATGTCTGCACCATGGCCTTTTGTTGCATGGGGCATGGATGTTATTGGGCCAATTGACCCAGCAACATCAAATGGGCACAGGTTTATCTTGGTAGCTATAGATTACTTTACCAAATGGGTGGAAGCCAAGACATTCAAGTCTGTGACTAAGAAGGCTGTAGTCGACTTCGTGCATTCAAATATCATCTGTCGGTTTGGGATCCCGAAGGTAATCACCACAGATAATGGGGCTAATTTTAATAGTCATTTGATGAAGGAGACATGTGAGCAGTTTAAGATTGCTCACAGGCACTCTACTCCGTATCGTCCCAAGGCAAATGGTGCGGTTGAAGCGGCTAATAAAAACATAAAGAAAATACTCCGGAAGATGGTTGAAGGATCTAGACAGTGGCATGAGAAATTGCCTTTTGCATTGTTAGGGTATCGCACCACCGTGCGTACCTCGGTAGGGGCGACTCCTTATTTGTTGGTATACGGTACCGAGGCAGTAATACCCGCAAAAGTGGAAATCCCATCTTTGCGAATCATTGCAGAGGCTGAGATCAATGATGATGAATGGGTGAAAAGCCGTCTTGAGCAGTTGAGTTTGATCGACGAGAAAAGATTGGCATCAGTATGTCATGGCCAACTGTACCAGTAAAGAATGGCGAGAGCATACAACAAGAAGGTACGTCCAAGGAAATTTGAAGTCGGGCAATTAGTACCGAGGTGGATCTTGCCTCATTGGGCTGAGGCAAAAGGAAAATTCGCCCCAAACTGGCAGGGACCATTTGTAGTAACCAGAGTGTTGTCTAACGGAGCATTGTATTTGACCGATGTGGAAGGAAACTGTGTAGAAATGGCCATCAATTCCGATGCGGTCAAAAGATATTATGTATGATTTCTTTATTTTTCCGAATGTGTCTGTCTGTATTTGGCATGTCTTAAAGATTGAAATGATGAAGACATTTTGTCCTGCTATCCAAACACTCTTATCCCTTGTTATCCCCCTTCGAACCTTACTTATTTTTTTTTGCATACCCCTCTTTCGGAATCAGCGGCACTATCAGAGAACACAGGTGCCAAACACAAAGGAAAGAAGAGAAAAACAAAAGGAAAATAAAGAAAAGAAAAGAAAGGAGAGAAAAGAAGGAAAATAAAAAATATATAATAAAAAAAAGAAGAAGAAGAAGAAGAAAAAAAAAGAAGAAAAAAAAAGAAAAGAAAAAAAGAAAGAATAAAAAATAAGAAAAGAAGAAAAGGAAAAGAAAGAAAGAAAAGCGAAAGAAAAGGAAAGAAAGAAAATCACAACGACAAAGTTGAATACAGTGAACTACGTTTGACTTGATCCCGAAAGGGTACGTAGGCAGCCTTACTCCGAGGTTCAGTCATATCAAACAAAATCCAAAAATCCCCAAGCAAGAAACTGGGGCAGAAATTGTTATTGTTATGAAAGTTGGATTCCGAAAGTTGTAATTTGAACCCAGTCGAATTCTTTTGAGCCTTTCATACCTTTCTTTCTAACCCAATAAAAAAGCCTACATTACGGTCCAAAGAAAGACCTTCTGATTAATTTTTGATAAATGCCAAATCGATCAGGTTGCGGTAATTCGTGGCAACGGCCACACTCTGGTTCAAGCAAGAAAGAACGAAAGCAAAATGAGAGAGTCTCATCGGTGAAAACCCTCACAGGCACCGTAAGGCGACGGGAGCTGAGAGAAAAATAAATGAGAGAGTCTTATGGGTGAAAACCCTCGCGGGCACCTTGAGGCGAAAGTGAGTTGGAAGATAGTTAAAAGGCAAAAGGTTTGTGGGTGGAAGAATGTTTCGAGGTACCGCAGGAAAACAAGGGTAAGGTCTGGGTAATTCAAACAATTGATGGAAGTTTCTGCGCAGCAAAGTATGGCAATTGAAAACTGGACATTTGGACAGATTGGGCCGGTTAATCCAAAATGCATGTCATGACCATGGGTACCAGCTGTCTCGCTCAGATAAATTTCTTTTCCTTCTCTTCCTAAAAACAGTCATCTGGTTTTGGATTCTTCTTATCCTTAATTCAAAAATCGTTACATTTCATTTTCTGTTGAGGGTCTTCATTTAGCAGAGATATTCCAGTACTAGTTTTGGCCAAAGTGGGCAGAAGGGACTTCAAAGCTCACTACCATTTTCCGAAATTGTAAATCACAACGTGGTCAGAGCATGTCAAAAACAACATGATGTAAATGGAATAGGGGAAGTCGCTGGAAGTTGCATTGGCAGAATATTTGGGAAATGTTATGGGAAATGTGAAGGTTCAGGAAAAAGGGTCGGAAAGATGAGACAACAGTATGGGTATAAAAGCATTCAGGTGGTCAGAAATCGGGGAATTAACGGATGTCTTATCGGGGAAATGATTGGGAAAACAACAACATAAGGGGTGTAAAACACTTAGGTCGCTGGATGACGGGAAATTTTAAAGTTGGTCAGAACGTCAAACGGTTCAGAAACAGCATGTGGAAGTCAGTCAACACAAAGCATTGCAGGGGAAGGGTTTTTCAGCAAAATGCCATCAACTAACCACCATTTTAAACTAACGAAATTTTCTTTGATTGTAACAGGGGCAGAAAGTTAGTCATTGAAAAGGGAATGGCAAAGTGCGATTTGATTGAACACAAGGTAATCTTGAAGTGCATAAGGGGAATCGAATTGGATCACAAAGTTGGCATGATTAAAACAAGTGTAAGTTGTCAGGACCTTCCTGGATAATAGGATGTAGGTCAGACACCCGAAAGTCAGGAGTCCGCCTGGAAAACAGAGACATGCATTTTTTAATTTTAGCAGTCAGGAGTCCGCCTGGAAAACAAAGACAAACCTTTTAATTTTTGGCAATCAGGAGTCCGCCTGGAGAACAGAGACATACTTTTCAAGTTCGAAGTCAGGAGGTCCGCCTGGAAAACAGAGACATACAATTTAATTTTAGCAATCAGGAGTCCGCCTGGAGAACAGAGACATGTATTTTTGAAATTTAGCAATCAGGATGTCCGCCTGGAAAACAGTGACATACAATTTAATTTTAGCAATCAGGAGTCCGCCTGGAGAACAGAGACATGTATTTTTGAAATTTAGCAATCAGGAGTCCGCCTGAAGAACGGAGACATACAGTTTTAACTTTAGCAATCAGGAGTCCGCTTGAAGAATGGAGACATACAGTTTAAATTTAGCAGTCATGAATCCACCTGGAGAGTGGAGGCACACAGTTCAAGTTTTGGGAAGTCAGGAGTCCGCCTGGAGAATGGAGACACGTATTTTGAATTTCAGTAGTCAGGAGCTGCCTGGATAATAGAGGAGTAGTTTCAATTTTAAGTTCGGAAGTCAGGAGTCCGCCTGGATAATAGAGGAGTAGTTTCAATTTCAAGGTCGATAGTCAGGAGCCCGCCTGGATAACAGAGGAATACATTAGAGTTCAGGATTACTCAAGTTCAGCAGTTTGGAGAGAGAGAAGAACATCTCAGTTAACCAGTCAAAATAGCAGCAGGGAATTTTTAGCAACACAAGACAACAAGGCAACACAAGACAACAAGGCAACAAGGAAGTGCAAGAGCAAGTGTGAAGAATTTAGATAGGATTTTTATAATTCATAGAGCATAGTTAGTATAGCTTCTTTTATCTTTGGCACGATGTAATAAGGGAGGTCAGCAGCAGTAACAGCGACAAGCACAGCGCAATCACAGTTCCTGGTAGTCCCAGCTACCAGACATTCCAAAACTACACTGACCTGATTCCTGTTTAGCCCAGGATATGTAGGCAACCTCCGAAGCAGGATGCGGTCAAGCTTTTCAAAATGCTTCACACGGAATTTTCGAACGGGCAAAAATCGCTCGTATTTGCTCACTTGTCTTTGCCCGGAAACCTTTCGTGTTTCCGAGCAAAGAAGGGCAGCTGTGAGCACGTGATTTTTGCCCTATATATGAATAATTCCCAAAATCCCCAAACAAAAATAATTTTCTTTATTTTTACAATTTTTGTGCATTTTGGTGTCATTTTCTGATAATTGTTGCATTTTATTTGCGCATGTTAATTTTTATAAAATACAAAAATATGCATTTTGGGCATTTAGGCTTTAGTTTTATATTTTTAGTATCCATTAGGGTTTAAGTTATTTAGAACAAAACATGAAAATCACAAAATTAGTTCACTTTCGCGGTTGTCATGAAATAGTTTTTTTTATATTTATTTAAAATAATTTTTTAGGAATTGATTAATCTTTGTTTTGAAATAATTAGGATTTCATGTTAGTTTTACATCTTTATAAAAATTAGAAAATTAGAAAAATTTTAAAAATGGGAAAAAGAAAACAAAAAGGAAATAAAAATACATAATGGAGTTGAACTTGTGTGAAATCCGGAAATGTGGGCCAAATACACAAAATCCTCCCGGCCCAAACGCATTTGCTTTGAGAAGTAAGTCCAGCCCAAGTCCATACCCGGTTCGTCCCTTTTAAAATGAAACGACGTCGTTTCAGAAACCTTGGATCAGGACCGTTGGATCTCATCAATCCAACGGTCCGGAACTAACGAGGTTTCGAGTATTTAAGTGTCCAAACCAGACCCCCCACCCCCCCATTTCCATCATCTTCTTCACCTTACCCCTTCTCCCCTAACCCTAATCCGCGCCGCCCTAAAAACCCTTGCCGGCGGTGAACGTGAACTACATCGTTCACCCTGAAAATAACACCATGGGTTCCCCTCACCTTCCTCTTGCTACTACACTCGGTGGTTTGCCTCGAATAGGGCCGGAACTCTTCGAATCTTGATTTGAAGTTATCCGGCCAGTTGATAGTTTGTCCAACTCGGCCCAAATTCACACCCTACAACCCCCAGCCCTTCCTCAACCCCAATCTGTGGTTGTTTCCTTTCGAATCACCCTGAAACGTCCCAAATACTAGATCTAAGAATCACGGCCCAAACCCTAAAATCAAATCCTTCTGATTTCAAACCGTAGCACCCTTAACCATATGTTCTCGTGTAAGAACACATGGTTAGGGATGTTACGCGTCAAAAATCTGAAAGGGTTCGTATGTTCTTGACTGGCCGGAGCCCTTTTTGCCTTTGTGAGTTTTTTTTTGTTCTTTCTTTTACTGTTTCTTTTACTCGCATGATTAAAATATTACTTGCAGTCATTGTTTCATTATTGTCCTGTTAATTTTTGGTTTAACTGTGTTAGTTTAGGTTCTGTTAATTTTGTTGTTTCTGAGTTTGTTAGTTGATTGAATGATTATAATTTCGTGGATTAATAATTAGTTTAAGTTCTTTTAATGATAAGCATGGTAGCATAAGCACAGTTTGTTTTAGTTTAATTTGATTGAGTTGGTTGATTGAACGTGATTGGGGCAGTCTGTCTGTTTAGTTTGGTTTCTGTTTGTTAATCGATTAATCTTAGCTGGTTCCTGATTGTTATTTAATTGATTTAGTTAGTTTCAGACTGGGTTAGGGTGTTGGGTTTAGTTATTAAGGACAAGGGTAGGGTTAGTGATTCTGAGAGGCTTTTAGGGGTAATCTGGGTAGCGAAAAGGGTAGTTCTGATAGGAATAGTAATATCAAGGTATAAAGAAGGGCAATATGGGTATTGTATGGGTAGAGGAATGCTTTAGGACCTTCTAGAATGGGTTTCAAGTGTAAATTGTAATAAGTACACTGCAGTTACTTGTTTAGCAAGATAAGAATAGAGGGACCAAAGTGAAAATAGAGAGGGACTAATTAGAGAAATCAGAACTTAGTCTATTCTTTGGGGTTTTGGCCTATAAAAGGGCATTAGATGCCTTGGAAAAGGGGGCTGCTCTCAGATACTCTGCCTTGAGCCTTAAAAGTTTCAACTGAAGCTTTCATTTCTTTGGTGAGCATTTCAATTCTGAGGGTATTCAAAAATAAAAACACCCAAATGTGGAAATTTGAAACAGCTTCACAGTTTATCACTAATTCTGGGCTTCAGCTGTGAGGGCCAGGGAAGTGCTAAAAGTCTGTTAAGCTGATCTGTGGGAATTTGTTTATATTTCTAGTTTCAAAGTAATCTGCTTGTGTTCTGTGGTGTCTCATTGTTGGGTTTGTTGTTTGTTGCTGTTGAAAGTAGCTGATTCCTCTCCTTTTCCTCTATTTTCATTGTAATTCTCAGGTACATTTCTTTGATTCTCATCCATGTAAGTTCAAGTTTGAAGTGGAGAAAAGTGAAGAATGTTACTGAATTCCATGGCCTTAGGAAACATTGTTTGCTGATTACCATTTCATAATGTAGTTTGTTTAAATTGTCTGGCTATTACTAATTGACTTAGTTAGTGTGGATTCGAGCCAATAACTGATTTGTATATTTGAGATTAATGAATTGTCCAGCATGATTTTGATTGTTTTAATTAGCAAGTGGACATTTGGGTATTCAGGTTCATTTATATAGTTCAGGTGGGGGTTATTTTAATTGAGCATTTCATGTTTATACCATTATCATTTTCTGTTTGCTTAAGTTTCATGATATGCTGAAACCAAATCTGCAAAAGTTGCAATTAATTTAGAGTTCAACACGTTTGGTTGTCTTAATTTTGAGTCTAAGATGAATTGGGCATAGCTTCATGCTGGGCCAATTTTGGGCCTGGCGAATTTGTAGTCAGCCCAGACTGTGGTTAGACGAGGAATTGAAATAGGGCCAAAGGATTCAATCCCTGGGCTATGCGGATGCAAGCCCAGTTTTGGGCCTGCTCTGTGCCTGACGCGTAGGTGCTCTAAGGGGCTGAGTTCGCAGCCTTGGCCTGGTTGGGCTTTATGAGCTCAGGGCCTAGTCGCTTGGTATTTTTGTCCGGATTTTCAACTTCAAAATCAACAAATTGTAGGCCTAATCAATTAGAATCCTCAAGTAGTTAACGACGCAATTATTCTATTGCGTATGCTAGGAAAGGGTGTTTAGTGAATTTCACCGCCTTTCCCAAAATAACAAATACGTTAGAATCTTTAAGCACGCTCTTAATAAAGTTACCTTCTTAAACTCGGGTGCGTATGGATGCGACCCAAATCCAAATCCCGATGAAGCCAGGATGTGTCCACAATCGCGGGTGCATTGATTGCGATGCGGTTCGAAACATGTTTTCGTAGCATCGTAATTCTTATAAAAAATAATTAATAATAGAAAAGAGCTTTACAAATTAAGACGAGCCTCACCACACCAAAATAATAAATGTGGGTCCCTTAGCAAGTAATTATTGACATAATTAGAATTGGGATGGCCGTTTAGCGAACTTCACGGGTTTTCCCCAAAGTAACACTACGTTAGTATCTTTAGGCACAATTTAATTAAATAACCTTCTTAAAAAAATCGGGTGCGCATTGATGCGACTCAAATCCAAATCTCGACGAAATCAAAATGTGTTGATAACTACGGGTGCATTGACTGTGACGTGGTTCGAAACGCGTTTTCATGACGTCGCAATTCTTTTAAAAATAATAAAAGCGGGTTACAAATAAAAGGCACAGGAGCTAGCATGTATAAAAATCAAATAAATTAAATATAACAGTTAAGCGACCGTGCTAGAACCACGGAGCTTGGGAATGCCTAACACCTTCTCCCGGGTTAACAGAATTCCTTACTCGGATTTCTGGTTCGCGGACTGTTAACAGAGTCATAAATTTCCTCGGTTCGGGATTCAACCGGTGACTTGGGACACCATTAATCTCCCAAGTGGCGACTCTGAATAATTAATAATTAAATCCCGCTCCGATTGTCCTTTAAATGGAAAAACTCCTTTGCGCCCTTGCGGGTGTAGGTGAAAAAGGAGGTGTGACAACGATGATGATGTGTATCAATTATCAGTAGTTGAACAAAATCATTATTAAGAACAAGTATTCATTGCCGATGATTGATGACTTATTTGATTAGCTTTATGGTTGCCAAGGTATTTTCCAAGATTGCCTTGAGATCTGGCTATAATCAGTTGAAGATTAGGGCATCGGATATCCCTAAGATAGCCTTTCGGACTCGGTATGGTCACTACGAGTTCTTAGTAATGTCATTTGGATTGACTAATTCCCTACCAGCCTTTATGGATTTGATATACCGGGTGTTCATGCCCTATTAGAATTCTTTTGTAATCGTCTTCATTAATGATATTTTGGTTTACTCCTGTAGTCGAGAGGATCATGAGCAACATCTACGGATTGTACTTTAGACTTTGAGAGATCGTCAGTTATATGCCAAGTTTTTAAAGTGTGAGTTTTGGTTGGACTCGATTGCCTTTTTGGGTAATATTGTATCTTTCGAGGGTATTAAAGTGGATCCAATGAAGATTGAGGCAGTTCAGAACTGGCCTAGACCTCCTTCAGCTATAGGGATTCGGAGCTTCTTGGGTTTGGCGGGTTATTATCACCGGTTCATGGAGAGGTTTTCATCTATCTCAATCCCATTAACCAAGTTGACCTAGAAGGGTGCTTTTTCAGATGATCTGACGAGTGTGAGTTGAGCTTTCAAAGGCTCAATATTACATTGACTATTGTCCTAGTGTTGGTGTGGCCTACAGGTTGGGGATCTTACACCGTGTATTGTTTACCTATTGGGATTGGCACAATATTGATGTAGGACATTAGGGTGATTGCCTACGTGTCTCGACAGTTGAAGGTTCATGAGAAAAATTACCATGTGCATGATTTAGAGTTGGCAGCCATTGTTCATGCGTTAAAGATTTAGAGGCACTATCTATACGATATTCCATGTGAGGTCTATTACGACCATCAAAGTCTCCAGCACCTGTTCAAATAGAAAGACCTTAATTTGCGGCAGCGAAGATGGTTAGAGTTGTTGAAAGACTATGATATCACCATACTGTGTCATCGGGGGAAGGCCAATGTAGTGGCTGATGCATTGAGTAGGAAGGTGGAGAGCATGGGTAGTTTGGCATATTTACCGGTAGTGGAGAGGCCACTAGCTATGGATGTTTAGGCCTTGGCCAATCGATTTGTGAGATTGGATGTTTCGGAGCCTAGCTGGGTCCTTGCTTATGTTGTGGCACAGTCTTTGTTGGCTTGCTAGTTTGATTATCATCACTTGTTGGTGTTGAATGATATGGTGCATCGGGGTGGTGCTAAAGAGGTTGTGATTGGTGATGATGGTGTTATGCGGCTTTAAGGCGGTATTTATGTTCCAAATATTGATGGTGTTATCCATGATGAGTCATATAGTTCGTGCTATTCCATTCATCCATGTGTAACAAAGATGTACTGTGACTTGAAACAACATTATTGGTGGAGAAGAAAGAGGAAAGACATCGTTCTTATGTATCTCGGTGTTTGTATTATCGATAGGTATAGTATGAACATCATAAATCGGGTAGATTAAATCAGATATTGGAAATACCGAAGTGGAAGTGGGGAGTGCATCACTATGGATTTTGTGGTAGGTTTACCATGGACCTTGAGGAAATATGATGCAATCTGGGTTATTGTAGACCGGTTGACTAAGTTCGCACACTTCATTCTGGTGGAGACGTCCAATTCTTTATAACGGTTGGCTTAGATATATATCCAGGAGATTATCCGCCTGCACAGTGCGCCCATTTCCATCATTTTTGACCGAGGCATGCAGTTCACATCGCATTTTTGGAGAGTCAGGCAGCGTGAGTTAGGCACGCAGATCAAGCTGAGTACTACATTTCATCCTCATACAGACAGGCAGTCCGAGGGCACGATTGAGATCTTGGAGGACATGTTACGTGCATGCGTTATGGATTTTGGAGGTTCATGGAACCAGTTCTTACCTTTAGCAGAGTTCGCCTACAACAACAGTTACCAATCGAGTATTCAAATGGCGCCGTTTGAGGCCTTATATGGGAGGCGACGTTGTTCACCGATTTGTTGGTTTGAGCCCGGAGAGGCTAAACTATTAGGTACTGATTTGGTCCGTGATGCTATGGAAAAAATTAAGGTGATTCAAGAACGACTTTGTATAGCTCACTCCATACAAAAGTGTTATGCAGACCAGATAGTTCGAGATGTTGCTTATATGGTAGGTGAGAAGGTTCTTCTCCGAATGTCACCTATGAAGGGCATGATGCAGTTTGAGAAAAGGGGCAAGTTGAGTCTGAGGTTTATTGGCCTGTTTGAAATCTTGGAGGGAGTTGGGGAGGTTGCTTATAGACTTGCATTACCTCCTAGCCCAGCAGGGGTACATTTGGCATTTCACGTGTCCATGCTTTAGAAGTACCATGAGGATAGCTCACATGTTTTGGATTTCAACACATTGCAGCTTGAAGAAAATTTGGCCTATGAGGAAGAGCTAGTTGCTATTCTAGACTTGCAGGTTCGCAAGTTGAGATCCAAGAGTTTTTCTTCTATGAAAGTGCAATGTAGGGGTCTTCTAATTAAGGAGGCTACGTGGGATTACAAGTTCGATATGCGGAGTAGTAACCCCCACCTTTTACCGGTCTAAGTACCTATCTATGTTTGTTCGAGGACGAACGTGTCTTTTAGAGATGGAGAATGTGACGACCTAATAGGTCATTTTGAGTACTAGCCTTTATTTCTGCATTCCGAGACCTTTATTAGCTCCATTTGATGTTTTTTGATTTGCGTGCATGGTCCGTGTCATTTTTCGAAAAATAATTACGTAAAAATTTGAAGAAAAAGTAATCTTTGGCTTACAATTGGACTTGAATTGACCATGATCAGCATTCTTGGTAAACCATATTGGATCGGTATTTTGACGATTTTGGTAAGTTCGTATGATTTTTGTGGACTTGCACGCACTTTTGGTTGGTGTCCGAGGAGACCCAAGCACATTTCCGTATGTTATGTGGAAAATTGTGAAAATGAGTATTCAAGTTGAAAATCATGAGTTTTGATGATCGATTCTTGTTAATTGATGTTATTTTGATAATTTGAAGTAGCGAGCAAGTTTATATGATATTATTATACTTGTGTGCATGTTTGATTTGGAACCCGAGGGGCTTGGGTGAGTTCGGGTGTGATCAGTTGAGTTTTAGATGATTTGAGATAGCTGGTGTGCTTCAGTTTCTGCTGTTGATGAGTTGTAGCTATTTGTAATTGTGAAGTCTTATCTCGAAATTGTGATATGATAATTGATATCGTGTTATTCTAGGGCCCTCTGGTGGTTGACCTACGGGTCCGTTTACATGAGTTTCCTGCTTTATCTATATTTTTGTATTCTATTATTATTATTCGTATAGGTTTATTGTGAGTGTCTTGTCATAGCCTCGTCACTACTTTGTCGAGGTTAGTCTTGGCACTTACAGGGTACATGGGGTCGGTTGTACTCTTTTTTTATAGCAAATCCACTAGGCAAGGTGCCTAGGGCTAGTTTTTATATATATATATAAAGTAAAACAATAAAGTGTCAGGAGGTCTTACACGATGAAAGAAATAGACTTTGACAATTACCTAATTCCTATTATCAATTTTGGGCAATGTACTCAACACTGATATTACAAAATGTAAACTAATAAAGAAATTAAACTAAGTTAAAAAAAACTAGGCATGTTAAGTCATCATAGTTCAGGCCTATATGTAACCTTCGCTTGTTGTATCTTTGGCCATCTTCCTTTTGTTGCTCCAAGTATAACCATAGTGTTTGACTTTCCAGCTTCATATCTTGTGACTCCTTGCTTGTGCCAGACCAATCCCATGTGATTATTTCTTCCTCATGATGTGTATGATCCAGCATTATACCTGCAGCATAACAACATTGTTACACCCCATATTTTCGTACGTGAAAGTATGCCATAAGTAAATTGATGAAAGCTCGAAAATGAGATATTACACCCCGCATGTTTGTATGTTAAAGTTTCATCGTAAGTTCGTCGACATAAGTTCGGGAATAAGATTATAAACATTACGATATTTCAAACAAGTGATGAGTAAATTCGTGGAGGTGAGAGGGTAAGCAAATCGAAGAAAATGAATTTCATCAAAGGTTGTCATTTTGAAATAAAATACGGTCCAAGCTATAATACCCTATATTTGTGGACTAGTGTCATACAAGGTACCACATGACCACGATAGTAAGATATATAAAGTGTGTAAAAGTGAGTAGTATTTTAAGTAATTTGAGATAATTTTTAATTACGTGAGTAATTGGTTAATTATTGGACAGTAGGAGATTATCAAGTTAACCAAGATATTAGTGGTCAATTAATGATAATTTTGGATAAACTTAAGGTGCCTAACATGGCATCCAAAACAATGACTCGTTAGTCATTAAAATAGGTGGCAAATCTAAAGAGTTTGGTGGCCAAATCATTCCCTTAAGTGGGACCCACACCCAAAAGACTAAAAAGAGCTCTCAATTTCATTTTGAATCTCTACAATTCAAAGAGAGCTTTATTAAAGATAATGTTGCAATAGTAACGTGAGTTACTTCAACAATTCATACGAAGATGTTATTATGAAATGGCAGCTTGAGTTTGCAAATTTCAAGGGAGCACGGTACAATCTTTCTCAAGAATATCATACAGACGCCAATGAGCGAACCCAGAATTGCCGATATGCAAAGCCTAGTATGGCCGAGCACCTATGAGCGAGCCTACTACGGCAGAACAGCTACACGTTCCAAGCCTTATAGGGCCGGACATTTATTTTACTTACTATATTGAGAGAGTTGAGTCAGTATCAGCCGGTAAGTATATCTCCATATTATCTTTGACTCCCAGTTACTTTCAGTTATTATATTATCAGTTCAGTTTCAGCTTTCAGTTATTTTATTGCCTTACATACTCATTACATTATTTCGTACTGACGTCCCTTTTTCTAGGGACGCTGCATTTCCTGCATGTAGATTCAGACAGACAGACGGGTAGACCTCCTCAGTAGGTGTTGCCCGAGCTCAGCTTGATCTGTAAGCTCTACGTCCTTCGGAGTTGCCGGGTATGGATTTTGTGTACATTTTGTGTATATATGTATATATGTTATGGGCAGTTTGGGACCCTGTTCCAGTCACAGTACATCCATTAGTAGAGGCTTGTAGATATATCTTGTCAGTTAGTGCAGTATGTTGGGCTTGTAGGCCTTATATATATAGTTGGTTGGTTTGTTAACACTAGTAATTATGACGACCTTGTTGGCCTAGCTTTATATTGACGTTTAGTCAGTGTTAGTTTCTATTCAGTTTTATATTTTATTTCGAAAATTATCTTTCCATGTGGCCCATGGCCAAAGTATGATATTATATGCTCATAGTCCTTTAGACGCAAGTTATCATGCAAGGATAGGTCAGGCATCGAGTGTCGGTCTCGACCCCCAGGTTCGGAGCGTGACAGAAGTGTTATCAGAGCAGTTCTGTCCTGGGGAGTCTATAAGCTGTATCTAGTAGAGTCTTGTTTATGGGTGTGTTGTGCACCATACTTATAAGCAGGAGGCTATAGGGCATTTAGTCTTGTCACTCTTTCTTCTTACTCTAGATCGTGTGGTAGATCCCACTTGTAAGAACTCAATTTCCCAAACTCCATCTTATTCATAATACGACGATGCCTACATCCTGAAAGACTGTTGGTAAGAGATATATATATATATATATATGGAAGAGTTGAGTCAGAGGAACTCATATTTTCATGATGCTTATGATGAGTAAATGTAAGGTCTTTAGTAGATTATGTGTGTACTAAGACGTGTAAGCCTTTTGATAAGGAGCCTTAAGGCAGGAATATCCACCCACCCCTATGGCGAAAGGCAATGAGAGATTCAGAAGGTATATACTAGTTCCAACAAGTAAAATAAGCAAGATGAAAAAGGGTACAGGGCGCCCAGTTAATGAAGATTGTCAGTATTTACAATTCAGGTAGATAAATATAAGCTTTTTGAGTTACCTTCAACAATAACAGAGGTATGTACAATTGGCCACGCCCATCTCATTTATGCCCTATGGGGGCTAACAAAATTAGTATAAGAGAAGGACGGATATCAAGATCCAGTTGGGGTTAGAGTGACCCAAAATGGTGGATGGATTGTTTGCGCTAGTTGACATTTCCAAAGGATATTACAAATGTTCTAATACATCTCCTCATGAGACACCCAGATGGTGCACTCTAAAATAGTACATCTAGATATCCACACCACAAATATAGGCACTGGAAGCCTTGAAGGGATAAATATTACCTTAGTGTGGCTCCCTTCCCCAGTAAAGGAAGAATGTTAGGCAACCCGGAGAGCTAGTAGATGGAGCAAGGGGAGCTAAAAGCAAAGGAATGTCTTGTTAAAATTTTCAGAATAAAGTGATAGATAGAAATATTAGCAGGGAAATAAGAAGATGGATAATAAAACATTATGAATGAGATGTGATACATGGATGACAATGGTAGAGTATTACAGAATCTATACTCAAGTGAAGGAAGAGACGAGAGGTGATGGGCCTTAAGACAACAAAACAGTATAGGCCATACAGTCACATCCTCATTTTGAGAAATAAGCTTGCGACTCTAACGCGATTACCAAAAGGAAAAGTTAGACCCCAGAGTAATAGAAATCAGTATGGGCTGTTGAACAAGATAAATAAAATATGAAATAGGGACTGAGTGATTTTATAATAGTCGGCATCATGATAATTTCAGATTGCATTCCGGTGATAATAGAATGGACAACAGAAGAATATTCATGAGAAATTCAAAGAATGGTCATTCAGGAAGACGCTTCCCTAAAACAAGCAATGTGAGCAATGTTAAGTTTAAGAGACTGTATGTGCCAGTTACACTAAGTGTCACCCTCGTGGGTAAGGAGTTATGTTATCCTTGGTACAGAAGTATTACCGCAAGGCGAGTAAGGGTCATCGATAAGGTGAAAAGATGCCAAAGATAAAGAGGTAAAACATCTATAGGTGGATCGTCGAAGCTCTAACTCTTAGTACTCCCCTAAAAGGGGGAATATGGAGTGATATGGCATTAAGTCAGAGTTAAGTGGTTCTAGTAACCAAGGAATGGTAAAGGAAGAATGCGATAAAAAATGAGAAAGGGATGAGATTACACTTATTCAAATCCTATAGATATGCTAGATTCCAAAACATTATGCAATCACGACGTCAAGAAAATGAAGTAATGGTTCCTTCCTAGGATGTTATTGATAAATAAGGAGCCAGTGCGAGAGGTAAGTTAAGACAAAGGAAATAACCTAAGAAAGATTACACAGATTATTGATATGAGAGTAGGCCAACGAGTAGTTAGTAGTTGATTTAGGAAGAGCCTAGTTATGGCTAGATAAGAGGATATAGACAAATCAATAGATCGTGCAAGATAAACAGAGTGAACCCCAACATAGGAAATTCAGTCTCACGGAAATGACATCGTGATCTTGAGAAATATTCAGATAGGAGTTGGGGTAGTTAAAGATACCATATGAGTGTTATGAAAATAAAAGAGAGTCCCACTGGGAAGACAGTCAAATATCAAGTTCAGAAGTAACCCTACAAGCACAAGGGTGTGGAGGTAAGTAACTACGAATAATTATAGGCGAGGAAAGACATCAAAAATTCCATTGAGCATACGATGTAATAAGCTCGCAGCTTTACAAGAGTTAGAGGGTCCTCCCTAAGTACTACAATAAAAGACTAGCAAATGAAAATAAGGAAGAAGGCTTCCACCTAAGCTCACTAACCTAAAGAGGAAATGATCTTATAACAACAGTCTCACAACAACATTGTATGCACTCCATAAGAAAGTGGCACCTACTGTGGCTAATGAATGAGAAGTAAAAATAAAAAGTGATATTCGAGATCATATGAGTTGCACGAAAATTCCGACATGCGTGGGAACAAAGATAAGCTAAGTATGCACGCAGCAAGGTGGCAAAACAACCAAGAAAAGCAATTGCTTGCAATTAAAGAATGTTGAGAAGGAACGAAAGGAATTATTTGAACAGTGATCCGGAGATAATTACATTATGAACGCATTTAAGATTTCAGAGTATTATCCATGCAGCATATATGTTGACAATCGTACAGTTGTAGAAGACTCCAGTATAAGTTAAAATATCGAATTGAGCCTAGGGCATAAACAAAGGATTGAATTGTCAGAAGATTATATCATGGATATTCCATAGCGTCTATGAAGGGCTAAAGTAATAACTAATACCATGAGTTGCGGATTGAAAGATAGCCTAAGCCTACATAAAGGCTAATTAGAGGTAAGAGGAAACTAAAGAGATACATCAACTAAGTAAATCATGAGTCTGATTATTGGACCCAGAAAATTATAAACCTCGTGATTGGGAATATTGCAGAATTACTCTTAATATCAAAGGTACAAGAGAGATAGTACAATAGCCATATTCTATAACTGCTCTATGATACCAGCCTTATAAGAAGTCAGTATGAAGCTCCCACCGGATTGTGTATGCACCAGAGGTGCAAGTATTATAATAGAGCTTCAAGTTGTGGATATGACTTTGTGGATGTGAATTATACCTATGTGTAAGGGAGGTCGTGAAAGAGATAGAAGATGTGATGCGAAATTTTAAGGTAAGTAAGGTAAGGGTGAACAACATACGAGATACTCAAGTGCAGGAGGTTGTAAATAGTCCATACTTCATATAGAAGGCTAGAAGCGTTGGGATTCAGTATCCAGGAATGATAGCGGTGTCATTGGTGGCATATCTTCCAACCTATGGTTTCTAGGTACTGAGAGGTCTAGTTAAGAGAGTAAAAAAGAGTTAGAGATGATGTAATGTCTTGGTTGATGTTCCAGAATAACATAAGGAAATCCATGGTGCAAGCAAGTTGAAGGAAGGTTACAAGTAATATAAATAGATATGTGTAGGTCGCAAGCTAAAATATGATAGGGCAATAAGGTTTTAGGTGGACAGGAGTAAGGATAAGAAAAGGAAAGTGAGAAGGTGACGAAAATGGATAAGTCGGGATTAAGACCATGAAAACAAGAGAGCCGATGGTTTCTCTAAGTTATAGAAAGCTCAGTATAGCCTGAATGAACTTAAATAAGTCTAAGACTAGTAGCATTTAGAAAAGATGGAATGGTAGTGGAATGAGGGTGTAATTGTGACAGATAAAGGATGAGGTTTAGGTCTTTGATTGGCTAATGATTTAATGAATTATATAGGATTAAAATACCCACGTAAGGTGAATCACATTGAGATACTATGAAATACGGTTATGGAAGCATGGTATCGCCCCCATGAGGATTAGTCTAATCCTTTAGATGTTCCCCGATAAGACAGAACCCTAGCGGCAGTGTTACATAAGAGGTCAAGTTATTAGTGGTAGATTATAGATCAACATTAAGGTGAATAAACAATGGATAGATAAAGGTTACAAAATATGAGATGAGATTAGACCATCATTCTTAAGAGGAACAGTAATGAAGAAGCATTAAGGACTTAGATTTATGCATATAGGAGAGTTTGGTAGCAGACCTCAGTAACAATAAATCAAAGTAAGAGTTATGGCGGTAAAGTCATACGGATGGATGAAAGGATCTATGAAATAAGATATAGCAATATTTGTAAGTTCGACAAAGTACGAAGCGAAGAACTTCAGCATACCTATAGATGCCCAGAGTGACACCTCGTCAACTTCTGTATATGTTCATAAAGTGAGGCCTAGAGATTGGCTAAAAACTGGAGGAAAGAGGAGAGAAGCGTCACATAGGTGCACATACAAGGATAAAGACAAGCATACTACATGATAGAAGGTAGCAATAGTTACGAGATTGGAGGAATTTCGACAATAAATCATGGTATGAGAAAGAGGCCAAAAGTGGGGAATGCCCTGACCTTTGGATTTATTCACAGAACACTTGCCTAGATGGCAAGAAGAGTACTAAAGTATTCACAAGAACTATAGGTTATGATAATGATAAGTACATCAGTAAACATTCGAGGGTGAATATTCTAAAGGAGGGAATAATGTTACACCCCATGTTTTCGTATGTAAAATTACGCCATAAGTAAATTGATGAAAGATCGAAAATGAGATGTTACACCTCGCATTTTCGTATGTTAAAGTTTCGTCGTAAGTTAATCGTCGTAAGTTCGGGAATGAGATTATTTTGAGATTATAAGTATTATGCTATTTCAAACAAGTGATGAGTAATTTCGTGGAGGTGAGAGGGTAAGCAAATCAAAGAAAATAAATTTCGTCAAAGATTGTCATTTTGAGATAAAATATGGTCCAAGCTATGATACCCCATATTTATGGACTAGTGCCATATAAGGTACCACATGACCATGATAGTAAGATATATAAAGTATGTTAAAAGTGAGTAGTATTTTAAGTAATTTGAGATAATTCTTTATTATGTGAGTAATTGGTTAATTATTGGATAGTAGGAGATTATCGAGTTAATCAAGACATTAGTGATTAATTAATGATAATTTTGGATAAACTTAAGGTACCTAACATGGCAGCCCAAACAATGACTCATTAGTCATTAAAATAGGTGGCAAATCTAAAGAGTTTGGTGGCCAAATCATTCCCTAATATGGGGCCCACACCCAAAAGACTAAAGAGAGCTCTTAATTTCATTTTGAATCTCTACAATTCAAAAACAGCTTCAGTAAAGATAATATTGCAAAAGTAACGTGAGTTACTTCAACAATTCATACGAAGATGTTATTATGTAATGTCAGCATGAGTTTGCAAATTTCAAGGGACACGGTACAATCTTTCTCAAGAATATCATAGAGATTTTTCCCTACTTTGATCCGTTATCACGTGTTTTCGCAAAAGACATGTATTAGAGGAATTGTCAAGAGAATCGATTCAGGTATGCTAAGGTTAAGCCCTTTCTTCATTTTGGCATGATCTCGTAGCTACATGAGTTTGACAACGAGGCATAAAGAGAAGTTTGTGTTCCAGAACTTATGTACATTATCTTAGTCTCATAAATTATAGTATTCTCCCTTATCGGGACTTTATGTTTAATTGAATATTATCTTCTTCTAGTCAAGATAGAAGAGGTTATATATATATATATATATATATATATATATATATATATATATATATATATATATACAGGATTTTCACCACCATCGAGCTATAATCGGTAGGCAGGCCTCTATTGGGCAACCTCTGATTAGATGGCAAGTTATATAACGAGCTTACTATGGCCGAGCACCTATGAGTGATCCTAGAATGGTCGAGATACAGAGCCTAGTATGGTCGAGCGCCTATGAGCGAGCCAGCTACAGCAGAATAGTTACACGTTCCGAGCCTTATAGGGCTGGACATTTATTTTACTTACTATATTGAGAGAGTTGAGTCAGTATCAGCAAGTAAGTATATATCCATATCATTTTTGACTCCCAGTTAATTTCAGTTATTATATTATCAGTTCAATTTCAGTTTTTAGTTATTTTATTTCCTTACATACTCGGAACATTATTTCGTACTGACGTCCCTTTTTTGGGGGACACTGCATTTCATGTGTGTAGATTTAGACAGACAGACGGGTAAACCTCCTCAGTAGGTGTTGCCCTAGTTCAGCTTGATCGGTAAACTCCACGTCCTTCGGAGTTGTCGGGTTTGGATTTTTGTGTACATCTTGTATATATATGTATATATATTATGAGCAATTCAGGGCCCTGTTCTGGTCATAGTACATCCATCAGTAGAGGCTTGTAGACATATCCTGTCAGTTAGTGCAGTATGTTGGGCTTGTAGGCCTTGTATGTATATTTGGTTGGTTTGTCAACTGTAGTAATTATGACGGCCTTGTCGGCCCAGCTTTATATTGATGTTTAGTCAGCTTTAGTTTCCGTTTAATTTTATATTTTACTTCGCAAATTGTCTTGCCATGTGTCCCATGGCCAAAGTATGACATTATATGTTCAGAGTCCCTTAGCTGCAAGTTGGCATCAAGGATAGGTGAGGCACAGGATGCCGGTCTCACCCCACAGGTTAGGGGCATGATAAGCATGTAGCACAACCACACGCATCCTTACTAGTTCCTTTTATCCACCAATATAGCACATAGTTGAACCAGTATATTTTGATTGCGTGTGAATTCCAGTGTTGGTTTGCAGAGAGAATTGTGTGACTCCCTTCCTATGAATTTGAGGTAGTGATCTGCATTTGTATATCATTCCATCTCAGCTCCTTTGATCCTATTTTGGATTGACAATAGTGCCTACCTATCGTGAAAATTCTAGGCAGCCTTTTATAGTATTTCCTTTCTTGTGTGTCCCTTTTATGTAGCTCTAGAGGACAGCTACCGGAATTCAACAAAGGGACTAGGACACCATAGTGTATTATGTGAAAATCTGACCTTTGATTCATTGAGCCCCACTGTGTATTATGGGGTCGGTTGTACTCATGTTACACTTCTGAACTTCTTGTGTCGATTTTGGTATTGGTCCTAGCGGCGCGTAGCGGGGACTGCTCAGATTTGATTACTACAGGAGACTTGAGGTAGAGCTATTGGCATTCACAGTCCCCGAAGTCCCCTTCTTTCATGTTTTACTGTTTATTTAGTTTCGGACAATTGTATTTTATTTCAAACCATATTTATGGTATTCTAGTTTCTCATGTACTTGTGACTCCAGATTTCTGGGTGTAGTTTTAGTACCGCATTATTTATATAAATATTTCATTCATTTATGAGTTTATTAGTTGTTAATTATCATCATTCTGTTACAAATTATTAAAACTAGCTAAGTAATTTGCTAACGTTGTCTTTCCTAGCAAGTGGATGTTAGGCGCCATCACGACCCCTCGGTTGGGATTTCAGGTCGTGGCACAAAACAAGCTCTTTGAGCGGGGAGCTACTGACTCTAAGTCTAATCTTGATAGACTTAATATCCACAGGAGCAACCTTGAATAGTTGGAAGATGGTAAGTACTCACTCGAATAGTGCTGAAGTAGGGTCGCGCTGGAGCACCCCGAGTAAGATGTGGTGCTGAATACATGGGCCTACTAGGATGGCCCCCAGTAAACTAACCCCTGTCCCCAGACCGGGTGCCACTAAATCCACCAAAATGTCGATATCATGTATCCATCGGCACGAACTCTCTGCTCTGGTTAAGGATATGTTATATCCTCCGATCTATCTCCACAACTTGGAAGAATGGAGTCCCTATCTCTGCCTCTCGGACCATAGAAACCTGGAACTCAGGGTGCAACCTTGCAATAAACATGGCGAAACAGGTAAGTGAATCTCATCTCGTAGTTGATCACAGACATCTAACCCTGTCGGAGCCGCTCAAACTGACCCCGTAGCACCTCTCGCTGTGAAGGTGGAATATACTTCTCCAAAAAGAGATGTGTGAACTTATCCCAAGTCAAGGGAGGTGAACCTACTAGCCTGCTATGGAGATAATACTGCCACCATCTGGGGGCCTTACCCTCTAGCTAAAATGTGGTAAGTCCACCCCGCTGGACTCCACGACTCCCATATTGTGTAGCCTCTTCCTACAACGATCAATGAAAACATGTGGGTCATCTAACTGCTCACCATTAAAGATAGGAGGATGAAGCCTAGTCCATCTGTCCAACCAATTCTGCTCCTCAATGATCGCATATTATCTAGCATATGCTCTTGTTGTTGCAACCGACTAAACCCCGCCGACGGGCAGTGCGCCTGAGGTCTAATACACAGCAGTAGTGTGCCTTAGCGCATGAACAGTAGGGGTTTGTGCTCCCCCTCCCGCCTGAGATATGACTGGATCTACTGGAAATAGTTCAGCCTGAGTCATAAACTCCATTAACCGAAGCATACGGCCCATGACCTCCTGAAAGCCCGGTACGGTCATAAAGTCTATTGGGGATGGCTCGGCTGTAAGTACCTTATCCTACTTCTCAATAATAGGATCCTCCACCGGATCCACTAGTGGTACCACTATGGCAAATGTAGGATAACCTCGTCCTCTAATAGGAGTTGTGCCCTTCCTCGGCCTCTACCGACGACTTGGAGAGCAGCCCCTCTACCAGCTGGTGAGAGAATAAGAGAAAGATACTTAGCACACTACTAGAAAATAAACCTATTGCATCGGTTATTTAGCAACGGTTATATAACCCTTGCAATAGATGGTCTATTGCAAGGGTTATAAGCGTCACAATAGCCTCTAGAGCCTATTAAGACAGTACTAAAACTAAATCGTCGTGGTAGTACAATAACCGTTGCCACATACCTGTCTATGGAGACAGTTTGGTAAAATAACTCTGTGGGGACGGTTCTTTGTAAAATCAATGAACTTAACAATTGCAATCTTCCTACCTATAATTATTCATCACATTGCTAGCTGGATCGCATAATCAAACAAAGGGACTTAAATCTATTACGATCAAAATTATTATTTCAAAATAATTATTATAACAATTACAATAATAATTTCTAACAATCTTTATTCAAAATTAAAACACAACATTTCGCAAATAACTCTTTCTATTTGTTGGGAACAGGCTGAGTTGAACTACGGAATTCACAACTCTTGCAATTAGGACCTACCATACTGAGCTTCTCGAGATGTAGATCTCATCAACTGGTGATTAGATTCACCAAGTTATCATCCTTAACATTCTCTTAAGCCTAGATCACCATTTTTGAACAATTACACATGACCATAATATATTAAACTATTCAATGAGTTATGGACATCTCAATCAATTAGTTCAGTTATGCAAACTCCAACGAGGATTGATAGAACAAGAACTTCAGGCAAATTCGAGGCCTAAAACATGCAAAGTCTACAAAGTTGAACATAAACATAGCATGATAATTTAGGTTTTTATTCATGAACACATTTAGGATTAAAATTTGAGCATACACTTACCTAAAGTGCAGAAAAATAGCAGAAATATGACAAGATAAAGGCTGAACAGAAAATATGAAGCTCAAAAATGACGAATAGCAGAAACAATCCCAATACCAGATGAAGAACAACTTAAAACCTAGAAAAATAGCTGAAGATCACTTCCAAATCAACAACAAATAGCTACAACATTGAAAAACTCTATTGTTTTCTTTTGTTTTCAGCCTTTTTACTCTTTTTTTGGTTTGGTAGATCTAAATTTGAACTCCAGAATTTGATTTTTGCTACTAGGATTTTTCAACTCTCATTCGTGAGTGAGGAATTGTGTAAATGAGTGAAGGGGAGAGTGTATGTGAGAATGAATAGAAATTCGTAAGAGAATGTGTGTGTACTATTATATAGAACAGAAATTAGCATCTTTTCAATTATTTTCAATTCTTTTCAATCCTTTTTCTTTTCCGTATTTTCTTTCTCACCCCGACCCCTTATATTTTTCTATTGTTAAAATGTCCTTCTCCTATTTTCTAGAAGCTTCCTAATTACTAAGAGAATTATTCCCCATGTCTAAATCCTAAACTACCCTTTAAAAAATCTGGAACTACTCCTGGTTGATTACCAAATACCTGGGTCAAAAGACCCAAAGTAGCTAGCCCATAACTGAACTTAGAAACCTATCCCACACTTCTGAAGTAATGGTCCTGCTAGTGATAGAAGACAGGCCTAGTTTTCTAACAGCTGGGCTAACAAAACATAAACTTCAACTAAAAATTGAAAAAGTTTTAACTTATAGTGAACAAAAGATAATTACATAAATAAATCCAATTCCTTAACTAATTCATGCAATTGACGAATAGTTAACTCGACATTGTATGCAACTACTAAATTCAAACAACTAACTACTAATTAAAATAAATTGCTAACAAAACATGCTTGGACAAAATTAAAAAAATATAGCATTTGGCAAAAGAATCACAGAAAAAAGAGAGAGGGTATACCCATCAATGAACTTTAGAAAAGAAACAGACTCCGGCGAACGAATGAAACTCTGGCAAGCAAAACTTATTGTTATACGAGCACTGGCCGAAATTCTCCATTTTGGCTAGTGCTACAGATAGCAATAGCCTTGCAGGCCGTGCACAAAGAGAGGTGGAAAATTTGTGAAGAAGTTTGCCGGTTAACAGAAGTTTGACCCGCGACGAATGCTCTTGAAATAGCCTGAGATTAATACCAAAGAGTTCTCCTCTAGCTCAATTGTATGATACCAATTTCATGGGCATTAGAGCTTTTAGTCGGTGGAAAACTCTAAAACGGCAGTGGAGGTTGATTTCACAATTCTTAGATCTAAAATTTGTAGAGTTGTGGTATTGTTAAAGCAAACTGGTTGGGGAGTAGGAATGAGGATAAAAAGGAGATTGTGAGGTGTAATATTGGGGTAGTTTGAAAGTGGTCCGCCGCCGTGGGGCAATTTCCAACAGCGGAAATGGCAGTGAAAGTCAGGGGTGTAGAGAGTGCAAGTAATATGGTCTTTGGGGTAGGGGCAGGTGTTTGGACAATTATGTAGGAATGAATAATGACTTCTGGACCCTTGGATTGAATCTGATGTATGGTTGAGATTATAGTTTGACCCTACTTGACTCAATACGACATATTTTCGAGCTCATACTATGTCTTTTTGATTGTCTCAGAGACTAAAAGGACGTGGACCGGGTTAAGGCAGGCCTGGGTGGATATTTGGTTGAAAATTGGGTCTTAGCACTTGGCCCAATTCGTTTGAAAAGCTTAATAAAACTTCATCTTTCTTTCTTTTAAAATTCAAAATTGACACTCTAATCAACCCACCTAAATCAAACTTATTTTGCAAATCAAATCACATGCCTACTTTATCTATTAATTAAGAGATGTATTATCAAATTAAGCCTAGCTAATTAATAAAACTAAAAATGTCAAAGAAGATAAACTAAAGTATTTTTGTGATTTTATTTTTTAGCAATGCATTATGGTGCGATTGAATCTTAGAAATGCCATTAAAAATCTAAAAATGCAATGAACAAAGGACACAATAGTTTTGATAATTTTGCTTTAACAATATTTCTAATTATGAAAATGCAACTAAATACCATGAAATGCAAATGAACACATACAAAAAATCACATAGAATAATTAAAAGGCTATGTACTAGGAATTTTAGGAGCGATTTCATATATGGGCAAAAATTACGTGCTCACAACCACCTCCTATTTATGTGTATATTCTTGTCATAGATTCTATTGTGGTAGACCGGGTATATCGTGCTTGTTTGGTTACTATCAGGAGCTATGATACTAGGTAGACCTCATACTTTTTAATATGGTAGATTTTCACATGATCTTAGGCATGGATTGGTTGTCATCTTATCACGATATTTTGGATTGTCACACCAAGACTGTGTCATTAGACATGCTGAGGTTTCTTCGATTGAAGTGGAGAGGGACTGTTGGCCATTCTACTAGCAGGATCATTTCATATGTGAAGGCTCAACGTATGGTCGAGAAGGGGTTTTTAGCATATTTGGCCTATATCCGTGATCCTAGTGTGGAGGTTCCTTCTATAGATTCAGTACCCATTGTCTACGAGTTCCCATAGGTGTTTCCTATAGATTTTTTGGGGATTCCACCCGATAGAGATATCTACTTCTGCATTGACTTGGTTCTGGGCACTCAGCCTATTTCTACCACACCATATCATATGTCCAGTTGAGTTGAAAACATTGGAGGAGCAGTTGTAGGATTTGCTTGATAATAGTTTCATTAGATTAAGTGACTCACCTTGGGGTGCACCGGTGTTATTAGTGAAGAAGAAGGATGGGACGATGATGATGTGTATCAATTATCAGTAGTTGAACAAAATCATTATTAAGAACAAGTATTCATTGCCGATGATTGATGACTTATTTGATTAGCTTTATGGTTGCCAAGGTATTTTCCAAGATTGCCTTGAGATCTGGCTACAATCAGTTAAAGATTAGGGCATCAGATATCCCTAAGATAGCCTTTCGGACTCGGTATGGTCACTACGAGTTCTTAGTAATGTCATCTGGATTGATTAATGCCCCACCAGCCTTTATGGATTTGATATACCTGGTGTTCATGCCCTATTAGGGTTCTTTTATAATCGTCTTCATTAATGATATTTTGGTTTACTCCCGTAGTCGAGAGGATCATGAGCAGCATCTGCGGATTGTACTTTAGACTTTTAGAGATCGTCAGTTATATGCCAAGTTTTTAAAGTGTGAGTTTTGGTTGGACTCGATTGCCTTTTTGGGTCATATTGTATCTTTCGAGGGCATTAAAGTGGATCCAAAGAAGATTGAGGCAGTTCAGAACTGGCCTAGACCTCCTTCAGCTATAGAGATTTGGAGCTTCTTGGGTTTGGCGGGTTATTATCACCGGTTCATGGAGGGGTTTTCATCTATCTCAATCCCATTAACCAAGTTGACCAAGAAGGGTGCTCTTTTTCAGATGGTCTGACGAGTGTGAGTTGAGCTTTCAAAGGCTCAATATTGCATTGACTACAGTCCTAGTGTTGGTGTGGCCTACAGGTTGGGGATCTTACACCGTGTATTGTGATGTATTGCCTATTGGGATTGGCACAATATTGATGTAGGACATTAGGGTGATTGCCTACGTGTCTCGACAGTTGAAGGTTCATGAGAAAAATTATCATGTGCATGATTTAGAGTTGGCAGCCATTGTTCATGCGTTAAAGATTTAGAGGCACTATCTATACGACATTCCATGTGAGGTCTATTACGACCATCAGATTCTCCAACACCTGTTCAAATAGAAAGACCTTAATTTGCGGCAGCGAAGATGGTTAGAGTTGTTGAAAAACTATGATATCACCATACTGTGTCATGGGGGAAGGCCAATGTAGTGGCTGATGCATTGAGTAGGAAGGTGGAGAGCATGGGTAGTTTGGCATATTTACCGGTAGTGGAGAGGCCACTAGCTATGGATGTTTAGGCCTTGGCCAATCGATTTGTGAGATTGGATGTTTCGGAGCCTAGCTGGGTCCTTGCTTATGTTGTGGCACAGTCTTTGTTGTTGGAGCATATCAAGGCTCGCTAGTTTGATTATCCTCACTTATTGGTATTGAATGATATGGTGCATCGGGGTAGTGCTAAAGAGGTTGTGATTGGTGATGATGGTGTTATGCGGCTTCAAGGCGGTATTTATGTTCCAAATATTGATGGTGTTATCCATGATGAGTCATATAGTTCATGCTATTCCATTCATCCATGTGTAACAAAGATGTACTGTGACTTGAAACAACATTATTGGTGGAGAAGAAAGAGGAAAGACATCGTTCTTATGTATCTCGGTGTTTGTATTATCGATAGGTATAGTATGAACATTATAAATCGGGTGGATTAAATTAGATATTGGAAATACCGGAGTGGAAGTGGGGAGTGCATCACTATGGATTTTGTGGTAGGTTTACCATGGACCTTGAGGAAATATGATGCAATCTGGGTTATTGTGGACCGGTTGACTAAGTTCGCATACTTCATTCTGGTGGAGACGTCCAATTCTATATAACGGTTGGCTCAGATATATATCCAGGAGATTATCCGCCTGCACAGTGCGCCCATTTTCGTCATTTTTGACCGAGGCACGCAGTTCACATCGCATTTTTGGAGAGTCAGGCAGCGTGAGTTAGGCACGTAGATCAAGATGAGTACCACATTTCATCCTCATACAAACAGGCAATCCGAGGGCACGATTCAGATCTTGGAGGACATGTTACGTGCATGTGTTATGGATTTTGGAGGTTCATGGAACCAGTTCTTAACTTTAGCAGAGTTTGCCTACAACAATAGTTACCGATCGAGTATTCAAATGGCGTCGTATGAGGCCTTATATGGGAGGCGACGTTGTTCACCGATTTGTTGGTTTGAGCCCGGAAAGGCTAAACTATTAGGTACTGATTTGGTCCGTGATGCTATGGAAAAAGTTAAGGTGATTCAGGAATGACTTCGTATAGCTCACTCCATACAGAAGAGTTATGTAGACCAGACGGTTCGAGATGTAGCTTATATGGTGGGTGAGAAGGTTCTTCTCCGAATGTCACCTATGAAGGGCATGATGCAGTTCGAGAAAAGGGGCAAGTTGAGTCTGAGGTTTGTTGGCCTGTTTGAAATCTTGGAGGGAGTTGGGGAGGTTGCTTATAGTCTTTAATTGCCTCCTAGCCCAGCAGGGGTACATTTGGCATTTCACGTGTCCATGCTTTAGAAGTACCATGAGGATAGCTCACATGTTTTGGATTTCAACACATTGCAGCTTGATGAAAATCTGGCCTATGAGGAAGAGCTGGTTGCTATTCTAGACGTGCAGGTTCGCAAGTTGAGATCTAAGAGTTTTTCTTCTATGAAAGTGCAATGTAGGGGTCTTCCAATTGAGGAGGCTACGTGGGATTACAAGTTCGATATGCGGAGTAGTAACCCCCACCTTTTACCAGTCTAGGTACCTATCTATATTTGTTCGAGGACGAACATGTCTTTTAGAGATGGAGAATATGACGACCTAATAGGTCATTTTGAGTACTAGCCTTTATTTCTGCATTCCGAGACCTTTATTAGCTCCATTTGATGTTTTTTGATTTGCGTGCATGGTCCGTGTCATTTTTCGAAAAAAAAATTACGTAAAATTTTGAAGAAAAAGCAATCTTTGGCTTAAAATTGGACTTGAATTGACCATGATCAACATTCTTAGTAAACCATATTGGATCGGTATTTTGACGATTTTGGTAAGTTCGTATGATTTTTGTGGACTTGTACGCACTTTTTGTTGGTGTCCAAGGAAACCCAAGCACATTTCCGTGTGTTATGTGGAAAATTGTGAAAATGAGTATTCAAGTTGAAAATCATGAGTTTTGATGATCGATTCTTGTTAATTGATGTTATTTTGATAATTTGAAGTAGCGAGCAAGTTTATATGATATTATTATACTTGTGTGCATGTTTGATTTGGAACCCGAGGGGCTTGGGTGAGTTCGGGTGTGATCAGTTGAGTTTTAGATAATTTGAGATAGCTGGTGTGCTTCAGTTTCTGGTGTTGATGAGTTGTAGTTATTTGTAATTGTGAAGTCTTATCTCGAAATTGTGATATGATAATTGATATCGTGTTATTATAGGGCCCTCTGGTAGTTGACCTACGGGTCCGTTTACATGAGTTTCCTGCTTTATCTATATTTTTGTATTCTGTTATTATTATTCGTACAGGTTTATTGTGAGTGTCTTGTCATAGCCTTGTCACTACTTTGTCGAGGTTAGGCTTGGCACTTACTGGGTACATGTGGTCGGTTGTACTTTTTTTTTATAACAAATCCACTAGGCAAGGTGCCTAGGGCTAGTTTTTATATATATAGATAAAGTAAAACAATAAAGTGTCAGGAGGTGTTACACGATTAAAGAAATAGACTTTGACAATTACCTAATTCCTATTATCAATTTTGGGCAATGTACTCAACACTGATATTACAAAATGTAAACTAATAAAGCAATTAAACTAAGTTAAAAAAACTAGGCATGTTAAGTCATCATAGTTCAGGCCTATATGTAACCTTCGCTTGTTGTATCTTTGGCCATCTTCCTTTTGTTGCTCCAAGTATAACCATAGTGTTTGACTTTCCAGCTTCATATCTTGTGACAGCTTGCTTGTGCCAGACCAATCCCATGTGATTATTTCTTCCTCATGATACGTATGATCCAGCATTATACCTGCAGCATAACAGCATTGTTACACCCCATATTTTCGTACGTGAAAGTACGCCATAAGTAAATTGATCAAAGCTCGGAAATGAGATATTACACCCCGCATTTTTGTATGTTAAAGTTTCATCGTAAGTTTGTTGACATAAGTTCGGGAATAAGATTATAAACATTACGCTATTTCAAACAAGTGATGAGTAAATTCGTGGAGGTGAGCGGGTAAGCAAATCGAAGAAAATGAATTTCATCAAAGGTTGTCATTTTGAAATAAAATACGGTCCAAGCTATAATACCCTATATTTGTGGACTAGTGTCATACAAGGTACCACATGACCACGATAGTAAGATATATAAAGTATGTAAAAGTGAGTAGTATTTTAAGTAATTTGAGATAATTTTTAATTATGTGAGTAATTGGATAATTATTGGACAGTAGGAGATTATCAAGTTAACCAAGATATTAGTGGTCAATTAATGATAATTTTGGATAAACTTAAGGTGCCTAACATGGCATCCAAAACAATGACTCATTAGTCATTAAAATAGGTGGCAAATCTAAAGAGTTTGGTGGCCAAATCATTCCCTTAAGTGAGGCCCACACCCAAAAGACTAAAGAGAGCTCTCAGTTTCATTTTGAATCTCTACAATTCAAAGAGAGCTTTATTAAAGATAATTTTGCAATAGTAACGTGAGTTACTTCAACAATTCATACGAAGATGTTATTATGAAATGGCAGCTTGAGTTTGCAAATTTCAAGGGAGCACGGTACAATCTTTCTCAAGAATATCATACATACGCCAATGAGCGAGCCCAGAATGGCCGAGATACAAAGCCTAGTATGGCCTAGCACCTATGAGCGAGCCTACTACGGCAGAACAGCTACACATTCCAAGCCTTATAGGGCCGGACATTTATTTTACTTACTATATTTAGAGAGTTGAGTCAGTATCAGCCGGTAAGTATATCTCCATATCATCTTTGACTCCCAATTACTTTCAGTTATTATATTATCAGTTCAGTTTCAACTTTCAGTTATTTTATTGCCTTACATACTCATTACATTATTTCATACTGACTTCCCTTTTTCTGGGGACGCTGCATTTCCTGCGTGTAGATTCAGACAGACAGACAGGTAGACCTCCTCAGTAGGTGTTGCCCGAGCTCAGCTTGATCTGTAAGCTCATAGTCCCTTAGACGCAAGTTATCACGCAAGGATAGGTGAGGCACCGGGTGTCGGTCTCGACCCCCAGGTTCGGAGCGTGACAAAAGTGTTATCAGAGCAGTTCTGTCCTGGGGAGTCTATAAGCTGTATCTAGTAGAGTCTTGTTTATGGGTGTGTTGTGCACCATACTTATAAGCAGGAAGCTATAGGGCATTTAGTCTTGTCACTCTTTCTTCTTACTCTAGATCGTGTGGTAGATCCCAGTTGTAAGAACTCAATTTCCCAAACTCCATCTTATTCATAATACGACGATGCCTACATCCAGAAAGACGGTTGGTAAGATATATATATACATCCAGAAAAACGGTTGGTAAGAGATATATATATATATATGGAAGAGTTGAGTCAGAGGAACTCGTATTTTCATGATGCTTATGATGAGTAAATGTAAGGTCTTTAGTAGATTATGTGTGTACTAAGACGTGTAAGCCTTTTGATAAGGAGCCTTAAGGCAGAAATATCCATCCACCCCTATGGCGAAAGGCAATGAGATATTCAGAAAGTATATACAAGTTCCAATAAGTAAAAGAAGCAAGATGAAAAAGGGTACGGGGCGCCCAGTTAATGAAGATTGTCAGTATTTACAATTCAGGCAGATGAATATAAGCTTTTTGAGTTACCTTCAACAATAACAGAGGTATATACAATTGGCCACACCCATCTCATTTATGCCCTATGGGGGCTAACAAAATTAGTATAAGAGAAGGACGGATATCAGGATCCAGCTGGGGTTAGAGTGACCCAAAATGGTGGATGGATTGTTTGCGTTAGTTGACATTTCTGAAGGATATTACAAATGTTCTAATACATCTCCTCGTGAGACACCCAGATGGTGCACTCTAAAATAGTACATCTAGATATCCACACCACAAATATAGGCACTGGAAGCCTTGAAGGGATAAATATTACGTTAGTGTGGCTCCCTTCCCCAGTAGAGGAAGAATGTTAGGCAACCAGAAGAGCTAGTAGATGGAGCAAGGGGAGCTAAAAGCAAAGGAATGTCTTGTTAAAGTTTTCAGAATAAAGTGATAGATAGAAATATTAGCAAGGAAATAAGAAGATGGATAATAAAACATTATGAGTAAGATGTGATACATGGATGACAATGGTAGAGTATTACAGAATCTTTACTCAAGTGAAGGAAGAGATGAGAGGTGATTGGCCTTAAGACAACAAAAGAGTATAGGCCATACAGTCACATCCTCATTTTGAGAAATAAGCTTGCAACTCTAATGCGATTACCAAAAGGAAAAGTTAGACCCCAGAGTAATAGAAATCAGTATGGGCTAGTGAACAAGATAAATAAAACATGAAATAGGGACTGAGTGATTTGATAATAGTCGGCATCATGATAATTTCAGATTGCATTCCGGTGATAATAGAATGGACAATAGAAGAATATTCATGAGAAATTCAAAGAATGGTCATTCAGGAAGACGCTTCCCTAAAACAAGCAATGTGAGCAAAGTTAAGCTTAAGGGACTATATGTGCCAGTTACACTAAGTGTCTCCCTTGTGGGTAAGGAGTTATGTTATCCTTGGTACAAAAGTATTACCGCAAGGCAAGTAAGGGTCATCGATAAGGTGAAAAGATGCCAAAGATGAAGAGGTAAAACATCTATAGGTAGATCGTCGAAGCTCTAACTCTTAGTGCACCCCTAAAGGGGGGAATATGGAGTGATGTGGCATTAAGTCAGAGTTAAGTGGTTCTAGTAACTAAGGAATGGTAAAGGAAGAATGCGATAAAAAATGAGAAAGGGATGAGATTACACTTATTCAAATCCTATAGATATGCTACGATTCCAAAACATTATACAATCACGACGTCAAGAAAATGAAGTAATGGTTCCTTCCTAGGATGTTATTGATAAATAAGGAGCCAGTGCGAGAGGTAAGTTATGACAAAGGAAATAACCTAAGAAAGATTACACAGATTATTGATATGAGAGTGGGACAACGAGTAGTTAGTAGTTGATTTAGGAAGAGCCTAGTTATGGCTAGATAAGAGGATATAGACAAACCAATAGATCGTGCAAGATAAACAGAGTGAACCCCAACATAGGAAATTCAGTCTCACAGAAATGACATCGTGATCTTGAGAAATATTCAGATAGGAGTTGGGGTAGTTAAAGATACCATATGAGTGTTATGAAAATAAAAGAGAGTCCCACTGGGAAGACAGTCAAATATCAAGTTCAGAAGTAACCCTACAAGCACAAGGGCGTGGAGGTAAGTAACTACGAATAATTATAGGCGAGGAAGGACATCAAAAATTCCGTTGAGCATACGATGTAATAAGCTCGCAGCTTTACAAGAGTTAGAGGGTCCTCCCTAAGTACTACAATAAAAGACTAGCAAATGAAAATAAGGAAGAAGGCTTCAACCTAAGCTCACTGACCTAAAGAGGAAATGATCTTATAACAACAGTCTCACAACAACATTGTATGTACTCCATAAGAAAGTGGCACCTACCGTGGCTAATGAATGAGAAGTAAAAATAAAAAGTGATATTCGAGATCATATGAGTTGCACGAAAATTCCGACATACGTGGGAACAAAGATAAGCTAAGTATGCACGCAACAAGGTGGCAAAACAACCAAGAAAAGCAATTGCTTGCCATTAAAGAAAGTTGAGAAGGAACGAAAGGAATTATTTGAACAGTGATCCGGAGATAATTACATTATCAACGCATTTAAGATTTCAGAGTATTATCCATGCAGCATATATGTTGACAATCATACAGCTGTAGAAGACTCTGGTATAAGTTAAAATAAAGAATTGAGCCTAGGGCATAAACAAAGGATTGAATTGTCAGAAGATTATATCATGGATATTCCATAGCGTCTATGAAGGGCTAAAGTAATAACTAATACCATGAGTTGCGGATCGAAAGATAGCTTAAGCCTACATAAAGGCTAAGTAGAGGTAAGAGGAAACTAAAGAGATACATCAACTAAGTAAATCGTGAGTGTGATTATTGGACCCAGAAAATTATAAACCTCGTGATTGAGAATATTGCAGGATCACTCTTAATATCAAAGGTACAAGAGAGATAGTACAATAGCCATATTCTATAACTGCTCTATGATACCAGCCTTATAAGAAGTCAGTATGAAGCTCCCATCGGATTGTGTATACACCAGAGGTGCAAGTATTATAATAGAGCTTCAAGTTGTGGATATGACTTTGTGGATGTGAATTATACCTATGTGGAAGGGAGGTCGTGAAAGAGATAGAAGATGTGATGCGAAATTTTAAGGTAAGTAAGGTAAGGGTGAACAACATACGAGATACTCAAGTGCAGGAGGTTGTGAATAGTCCATACTTCAGATAGAAGGCTAAAAGCGTTGGGATTCAGTATCCAGAAATGATAGTGGTGTCATTGGTGGCATATCTTCCAACCTATGGTGTCTAGGTACTGAGAGGTCTAGTTAAGAGAGTAAAGAAGAGTTAGAGACGATGTAATGTCTTGGTTGATGTTCCAGAATAACATAAGGAAATCCATGGTGCAAGCAAGTTGAAGGAAGGTTACAAGTAATATAAATAGATATGTGTAGGTCGCAAGCTAAAGTATGGTAGGGCAATAAGGTTTTAGGTGGACAGGAGTAAGGATAAGAAAAGGAAAGTGAGAAGGTGATGAAAATGGATAAGTCGGGATTAAGCCCATGAAAACAAGAGAGTCAATGGTTTCTCTAAGGTATAGAAAGCTCAGTATAGCCTGAATGAACTTAAATAAGTCTAAGACTAATAGCATAAGAGATGGAATGGTAGTGGAATGAGGGTGTAATTGTGACAGATCAAGGATGAGGTTTAGGTCTTTGATTGGCTAATGATTTAATGAATTATACAGGATTAAAATACCAATGTAAGGTGAATCATATTGAGATACTATGAAATACGGTTATGGAAGCATGGTATCACCCCCATGAGGATCAGTCTAATCATTTCAGATGTTCCCCGATAAGACAGAACCCTAGTGGCAGTGTTACATAAGAGGTCAAGTTATCAGTGCAAGATTATAGATCAACATTAAGGTGAATCAACAATGGATAGATAAAAGTTACAAAATATGAGATGAGATTAGACCATCATTCTTAAGAGGAACAGTAATGAAGAAGCACTAAGGACTTTGATTTATGCATATAGGAGAGTTTGGTAGCAGACCTCAATAACGAAAAATCAAAGTAAGAGTTATGGCGGTAAAGTCCTACGGATAGATGAACAGATCTATGAAATAAGATATAGCAATATTTGTAAGTTCGACAAAGTACAGAGCAAAGAACTTCAGCATACCTATAGATGCCCAGAGTGACACCTCGTCAACTTCTGTATATGTTCACAAAGTGAGGCCTAGAGATTGGCTAAAAACTGGAGGAAAGAAGAGAGAAGCGTCACATAGGTGTACATACAAGGATAAAGAAAAGCATACTGCATGATAGAAGGTAGCAATAGTTACGAGATTGGAGGAATTTTGACCATAAATCATGGTATGAGAAAGAGGCCAAAAGTGGGGAATGCCCTGACCTTTGGATTTATTTACAGAACACTTGCCTAGATGGCAAGAAGAGTACTAAAGTATTCGCAAGAACAATAGGTTATGATAATGATAAGTGCATCAGTCAACATTCGAGGGCGAATATTCCAAAGGAGGGAATAATGTTACACCCTATGTTTTCGTATGTAAAAGTACGCTAAGTAAATTGATGAAAGATCAAAAATGAGATGTTACACCCCGCATTTTCGTATGTTAAAGTTTCGTCGTAAGTTAATCGACGTAAGTTCGGGAATGAGATTATTTTGAGATTATAAGTATTATGCTATTTCAAATAAGTGATGAGTAAATTTATGGAGGTGAGAGGGTAAGCAAATCAAAGAAAATGAATTTCGTCAAAGATTGTCATTTTGAGATAAAATATGGTCCAAGCTATAATACCCCATTTTATGCACTAGTGTCATATAAGGTACCACATGACCATGATAGTAAGATATATAAAGTGTGTTAAAAGTGAGTAGTATTTTAAGTAATTTGAGATAATTCTTTATTATGTGAGTAATTGGTTAATTATTGGATAGTAGGAGATTATCGAGTTAATCAAGATATTAGTGATTAATTAATGATAATTTTGGATAAACTTAAGGTACCTAACATGGCAGCCCAAACATAGACTCATTAGTCATTAAAATAGGTGGCAAATCTAAAGAGTTTGGTGGCCAAATCATTCCCTAATGTGGGGCCCACACCCAAAAGACTAAAGAAAGCTCTTAATTTCATTTTGAATCTCTACAATTCAAAAATAGCTTCAATAAAGATAATGTTACAAAAGTAACGTGAGTTACTTCAACAATTCATACGAAGATGTTATTATGTAATGTCAGCGTGAGTTTGCAAATTTCAAGGGACACGGTACAATCTTTCTCAAGAATATCATAGAGATTTTTCCCTACTTTGATCCGTTATCACGTGTTTTTGCAAAAGACATGTGTTAGAGGAATTGTCAAGAGAATCGATTCAGGTATTCTAAGGTTAAGCCCTTCCTTCATTTTGGCATGATCTCGTAGCTACATGAGTTTGATAACGAAGCATAAAGAGAAGTTTGTATTCCTGAACTTATGTACATTATCTTAGTCTCATAAATTATAGTATTCCCCCTTATCGGGACTTTATGTTTAATTGAATATTATCTTCTTCTAGTCAAGAGAGAAGAGGTTATATATATATATATATATATATATATATATATATATATATATATATATATATATATACAGTATTTTCACCACCATCGAGCTATAATCGGTAGGCAGGCCCCTATTGGGCAACCTCTGATCAGATGGTAAGTTATATAACGAGCTTACTATGGCCAAGCGCCTATGAGAGATCCTAGAATGGTCGAGATACAGAGCCTAGTATGGCCGAGCGCCTATGAGCGAGCCAACTACAGCAGAATAGTTACACGTTCCGAGCCTTATAGGGCCGGACATTTATTTTACTTACTATATTGAGAGAGTTGAGTCAGTATCAGCAAGTAAGTATATATCCATATCATCATTGACTCCTAGTTAATTTCAGTTATTATATTATCAGTTCAATTTCAGCTTTCAGTTATTTTATTTCCTTACATACTCGGTACATTATTTCGTACTAGTGTCCCTTTTTTGGGGAACACTGCATTTCATGTGTGCAGATTTAGACAGACAGACGGGTAAACCTCCTCAGTAGGTGTTGCCCGAGTTCAGCTTGATCGGTAAACTCCACGTCCTTCGGAGTTACCGAGTCTGGATTTTTGTGTACATATTATGGGCAGTTCAGGGCCCTGTTCCGGTCACAATACATCCATCAGTAGAGGCTTGTAGACATATCTTGTCAGTTAGTGCAGTATGTTGGGCTTGTAGGACTTGTATGTATATTTGGTTAGTTTGTCAACTGTAGTAATTATGACGGCCTTGTCGGCCCAGCTTTATATTGATGTTTAGTCACCTTTAGTTTCCGTTTAATTTTATATTTTACTTCGCAAATTGTCTTACCATGTGGCCCATGGCCAAAGTATGACATTATATGTTCAGAGTCCCTTAGCCGCACGTTGGCACGCAAGGATAGGTGAGGCACCGTGTGCCGGTCTCACCCCACAGGTTCGGGGCGTGATAAGCATGTAGCACAACCACAGGCATCCTTACTAGTTCCTTTTATCCACCAATATAGCACATAGTTGAACCAATATATTTTGATTGCGTGTGAATTCCAGTGTTGGTTTGCAGAGAGAATTGTGTGACTCCCTTCCTATGAATTTGAGGTAGTGATCTACATTTGTATATCATTCCATCTCAGCTCCTTTGATCTTATTTTGGATTGACAATAGTGCCTACCTATCGTGAAAATTCTGGGCAGCCTTTTATAGTATTTCCTTTCTTGTGTGTCCCTTTTATGTAGCTCTAGAGGACAGCTACCGATATTCAACAAAGGGACTAGGACACCATAATGTATTATGTGAAAATCTGACCTTTGATTCATTGAGCCCCACTCTGTATTATGGGGTCGGTTGTACTCATGTTACACTTCTGAACGTCTTGTGTCGATTTTGGTATTGGTCGTAGCGACGCGTAGCGAGGACTGCTCAGATTTGATTACTACAGGAGACTTGAGGTAGAGCTATTGGTGTTCGCAGTCCCCGAAGTCCCCTTCTTTCATGTTTTACTGTTTATTTAGTTTCGGACAATTGTATTTTATTTCAAACCTTATTTATGGTATTCTAGTTTCTCATGTACTTGTGACTCCAGATTTTTGGGTGTAGTTTTAGTACCACATTATTTATATAAATATTTCATTCATTTCTGAGTTTATTAGTTGTTAATTATCATCATTCTGTTACAAATTATTAAAACTAGCTAAGTAATTTGCTAACGTTGGCTTTCCTAGCAAGTGGATGTTAGGTGCCATCACGACCCCTAGGTTGGGATTTCGGGTCGTGCCACAAAACAAGCTCTTTGAGCGGGGAGCTACTGACTCTAAGTCTAATCTTGATAGCCTGAATATCCACAGGAGCAACCCTGAATAGTTGGAAGATGGTAAGTACTCACTCGAATAGTGCTGAAGTAGGGTCGCGCTGGAGCACCCAGAGTAAGATGTGGTGCTGAATGCATGGGCCTACTAGGATGGCCCCCAGTAAACTAACCCCTTCCCCCAGACCGGGTGCCACTGAATCCACCAAAATGTCGATATCTTGTATCCATCGGCACGAACTCTCTGCTCTGGTTAAGGATATGCTAGATCCTCCGATCAATCTCCACAACTTGGAAGAATGGAGTCCCTATCTCTGCCTCTCGGACCATAGAAACCTGGAACTCAGGGTGCAATTCTGCAATAAACTTGGCGAAACAGGTCAGTGAATCTCATCTCGTAGTTGATCACAGACATCTAACCCTGTCGGAGGCGCTCAAACTGACCCCGTAGCACCTCTCGCTGTGAAGGTGGAATATACTTCTCAAAAAAGAGATGTGTGAACTTATCCCAAGTCAAGGGAGGTGAACCTACTAGCCTGCTATGGAGATAATACTGCCACCATCTGGGGGCCTTACCCTCTAGCTAAAATGTGGTGAGTCCACCCCGCTGGACTCCATGACTCCCATATTGTGTAGCCTCTTCCTACAACGATCAATGAAATCATGTGGGTTATCTAACTGCTCACCATTAAAGATAGGAGGATGAAGCCTAGTCTATCTGTCCAACCAATTCTGCTCCTCAATGATCGCATATTATCTAGCATATGCTCTTGTTGTTGCAAATGACTAAACCCCGCCGACGGGCAATGCGCCTGAGGTCTAATACACAACAGTAGTGTGCCTTAGCGCATGAGCAGTAGGGGTCTATGCTCCCCCTCCCGCCTGAGATATGACTGGATCTACTGGAAATAGTTCAGCCTGAGTCATAAACTCCATTAACCGAAGAATACGGCCCATGACCTCCTGAAAGCCCGGTACGGTCATAAAGTCTATTGGGGATGGCTCGGCTGCAAGTACCTTATCCTACTTCTCAATAATAGGATCCTCCACCGGATCCACTAGTGGTACCACTATGGCAAATGTAGGCTACCCTCGTCCTCTAATAGGAGTTGTGGCCCTTCCTCGGCCTCTACCGACGACTTGGAGAGCAGCCCCTCTACCAGCTGGTGAGAGATTAAGAGAAAGATACTTAGCACACTACTAGAAAATAAACCTATTGCATCGGTTATTTAGCAACGGTTATATAACCCTTGCAATAGATGGTCTATTGCAAGGGTTATAAGCGTCACAATAGCCTCTAGAGCCTATTAAGATATTATTAAAACTAAACCGTCGCGGTAGTACAATAATCGTTGCCACATACCTGTCTATGGAGAGAGTTTGGTAAAATAACTCTGTGGGGACGGTTCTTTGTAAGAAAGAGGATTTAATTTCCCTCCAATTATTTTACTAAACCCGCGAATGCTCCTTTTTATAATTAAAAAATAATTTAAAAATACAGAATTACACGTATCAAACTAAAAGAGGGGTCTTCTTATCTCTTTTCTATTCAATTGATTCACTAGAACAAAAAATCCTCCAACTTCTTCAAGAGAAAAACGGCTTCCAAATCCAGTGAAGGATTTCCATCACCGAAGGATTTCGACTAGCAAAGGATTTCGATTCATATTGCTCTCTACCATAATAGGTCTGCATGCTCTCCTCCATAGCTTATAAATTCCCCATCTCTAGATTTTCCATTCAAGTGTTTTTGGAAAAGCTTGAAGAATACACAAATGGGTTTCTATGAAGTTACTTTATTTTGTTCTAATTTATGTTTGATTTTTAGGTTTAGTGTGGTTTAAAGTTTGTATCTCAAATTTGGTGAAGATTTGAGTTTTACGTGAAACAATCTGTGATAAAAAATCAAAGAAGATTGCTTAAATTTTGGGTTTTAGTAAAATTGGAGTTTGAGAAATTGGGTTTCAATTCTTTGAGCCAAAATTTTATTCGAAGTTTATTTTGTACTGAATATTGAGTTTACTGCTGTTTGGGAGGAATTAAAGTGACAAATACCCTTCAAAACTCCATTGTTGAGGTCGACAATGTTCTAAAACATAAATAGAAAAATTAAAAGTTGGGAGAGTTAGAGCAAATTGTTGTATATATATATATGGGAATTTTACTTATTTTGTTGGTTTTCTGGTTGTTTGGCTCTTGTGTTCTAAAATGGGTGTTGAGGGGTAAGTTTAGAAATGTATTGTATGTGTATTTCCTCGTAGAACTGTTCTATGTGCAAGGAAATATTAAATTTTGTTATCTTAATGATTGGTGTGACTGGAGAAGAGAAAAGTATGTTAATATTAGTCTTATTAGTGTTAATCTTAAACCTCTGGCTGCAACTTTGTGTATGAAAATGCTATTATTTTTATCATAACAAAGAATGTACAAGTTTTAGGTATGGATGTAGTTTTTGTCCTCTACTCAATTCTTGAATCTGTTCGTTGGGTGATATATGTGCCATCTCTTATGAGGTCATAGTGTGAAGTTCACTATAAAGTTATTGTATAATCTAGATTGTTGATATAAAAGTCTTGCCTTATGTATGCATTCATACTATTTAGTGAATGCTATTTTTATTTTTAGGAAGCCATGTAAAATTTTCACATCATTACAGAAAGGGAACAAGTAATTGTTAGCTATATACTTTAGCATATTATGGTTGAATTTGTTTTATTTTTGCAGCTAAACCCCACTATTAGTGGAAAAGAAGTAACTTGAAGGTGATAAAAGAATCTCTTGACATGAATTGGGTAAGATTTCCATTTCCTTTTCTCTTAGGCAAGTATCTGTGAAACTTGCATGCCTCTTCTAGAGAGTGAAATCGTTGAAACTAAAATTATCTACATCATTATGCACCGCAACATTATGAAAAGCATCCCAAAATCTCTGTTCATCCTAGTGATGGCATTTATCTTCTAGATTCTGAAACTATATTGCATTTGGTTTAGTTACTACTTCAAACTACTAATATTTCATGTTCATACATACCTTAGAATAATGTCACTACAGCTGAATAACTATTAAAATTAATGTAAAATATGGTAGTTAAATGTCAATACAAAGAGCTATTAGATGATAAATATACCGAAACACACACATGTATAGTTGAAGCTAATGATGAACCTTATTCTCGCTATGGCTTAGCTACCTAATCACTTGGCAGGAGATTTTTGTAAAAGATGTAGTAAAATGTCCGAGGAGAAAATATAAGAATTTTTGTCTCGATATGCTTGCGGAGTGGAAGCCCGGTGCCCTCTTAGAATTTTGTTTTCTCTGTTTTAATTATGTTTTGTTGGAAATATGATAAATTTGTTTATCAACAGCACAATTTATATTTCTTGTAATGCTAACATTAAAAGTTGGAGCACAATATAGTTGATCTTAGAATTTTTTTTAAGAGTACCTGTCTAGATTAAAAGTTGGTATTTAGATTTTATTTTGCTAACATAAGATGCGGAAGCCATTGGCTAGTCAAACAACTAAAATATATTAGGAGTAGTCTGAAGTAAAATTTAGGATATTAGGTTCTTATGTTGCAAGATATGACAGATTGAGAAACGAAGATGACAAAGGTAAACTAAGAAGATTTGTTTTCATGCAGAAGACCAGGCAGATCCAATATACTTCTAAAACAGATTTATTTTTCCCCACCCACATCCCTTTTGTCTCTCTTTCTTTCTCCTTTTATTCTTGCTTTTAATGTTATTTCAACTCAGCACTGCTTTTATGTGCCATCACATACTGCTTTTACTAGATTTGGATATTACACTTAGCATTGTGTTCAAGGACCTGTTTTACTAGACCTGCTTTTACTTTATTACTATTTTAAATTTTGACTTATGAATTATATTACTTTTAAAAAAAACTGATTTATGTATTCTCAAATTTTTGCAGGAAGCTAAAAATGTATTATCGAGCGCCTCTGTCTCTCTGTAGCGTGTGGCGAGCTGTAGCGTGTGGCGAGCTGTAGCGTCGCTTTTTTGCAAAAAAGAAAAGAAGAATACAACAGCAGCGATCTGTTAAAACAAAAATTAGGGCTCGCTATTTCTTTACTCTTTCTCCTTCTAGTCGACAGCAGACCAGCAATTTCCTTTATTCTTCAAGTTTCTTCATCAGGTATGCTTCTCTTCATCTCTTTTCTTCTTTCTTCTCCTTCCTTCATCTCCTTTCTTCTTTATTCGAGTTTTTGTTCTGTTACTTCGTCAAATTTTTCTCTTTTTTCTTTCTTTCTTCTTCTTCTTTCCTTTTTTGAGCTTTGTTTTTTGTCGTTGCTGCTGCAACAGAACAGAGCCTGTGTTGCGCTATTTTTTCTTCTTCTTTCTTTTTTTTTCTTTTTTTGGTTCTATTTTTTATCACTATTGTTGCACTCAACAGAACAGCCTGAGAAAATCTCTGTTTTTTCTTCAATTCAGAGAGCTTCTTCAGTTCTTCTTCTCTTCTTCTTTCTTTTTTCAGCTCAGTTCTTCCAGTTTCTGCCCAAAAATTCTGCCCAATTTTTTCAGTTTCTGCCCAAATGCTGGCTAATTTGTTTCTGCCTGTGTTGACTTCCGTTCATATATCTTTTGTAAAAGAATCTACTTCTTGTTCATGTATCTTTTGTAGTAGAAACTGCTTGATCTGTCATTTTCTTGATTAAAGATATGGGTTGTGGATTTTATGTGGTTCCTTAGATCAACAGAATATTTTTTGGGTAGTTGAGGTATATGTACTTCATTATTTAATGTTGCGCTATGTCACCTTTTATGTTCTGAAGTGTAGTCACATTGTATCATATACTTGTTGCTATTCTTGAGGGATGCAGTTTAGTATTCTTACTGCTAGAGAAGTCAATTTGAATGCAATGTTGTTGATGACTTTTGTCTGTCATTTTCTTTTCTGTTTCTTCAACTTCTTTCCCACTTATGTGCATATATTGACAGTTGACATGATATGACAAGGTTTAGTAGACTATTATAGGTGAAACCAGTCCAACATTGGATTTATAAAGGCATCAGAATTTAATTGTTGTTCTTAGATTACTAGTATTATGGATGTTTTCATATTATCTTCCGCATCGGTTTTCTAGTACTTTGTCATTGTTACTGCTTGTTGCTATTGCTATTACTTTCTTCCATCTATTTTTTTCGGTTCATACATTGTTAGTTTCATTTTCCTTACTTGTAGGATGTCACTGGTTTTTTATGTTGTTGTTGAATTTCTAGTTGTAATTGTAAATTCTGGTTCATAACCAGGTTTTCTTGGTTTACTGGTCGCAGAAACTAATGTTGTCTTTGCTGGTTTCTTATGCTGGTTAAATGATGTTGACATTGGAATTTTCTGCTATTCCTATAATTTGTTGTTTCTAAAGCTGGTTTAAATATTGTTAATGTGAAGCTTAGAACTAAAAGGGGTTCTTGTTGTTGCATGGGGATGTAATTGTAGTATGTAAGTTTGTAAATTTTGATGGCATGGTAGAATCTTCAACCAATGGTTCAAAATCAGATACTTCAATATCAGCTGACAAAATAGAAAATTCTGCCACTGGGAGGAGGCAGAAGACTTATTCATTTGTAACTGACCAACCTGTGGATACTAAAGATAAGTCGATTGATGGTATATTGGGTACCTTAAAGAAGTCAGGTGAGAGGTCGACTGAGTCGAGGGTGTAGGTCTGATGATTGAGAAGAGCATCCTGTATGTGGCTTTTTTATATCAATTTCTAGGATAGGTGTTTAGATAAAACAGTTGCAAATTTTTGTTGGATGTATAAGTTACAAGGACTTAAGTTTGTAAATTGTGTTTAAGTGGAACAGTTGAAACATAGTTGGAGTGTTTAAATGAAACATAGCTAAGTTGAAGTGTCTATATGAATTTTGGCGCCAAGTTAGAGGGGCCGCATATGGGTTTGGCCTTGTGTATTTGTCATTTTTTTTAGTCTTACCATGTGTCATGACATTAATATACATATCTTTAAATGAAATCCTTTTATAGAACTTTTGCTAAATTGTTTGTTTTTTGATTATTTGTAGGTGGAGAACTTGAAGTAGGCAACCAAAGTGATGAAGATCTTACTTACGAGTATTAGTTGATTCATGATGAAACTAGAAATATTTTATTTTTGTATACTTTGGAAACTTATGTGTTCCAATTCACTGGCAGATATTGTTAAATGTTTTGCTTTTATGGATATTACACCTATTATGGATTTTGATTTTGTTTAAAAATGAATTTTTCTAGTAAATTATATATATTTCAAGGTATGTTACATATTGTTGGTTTGTATAATTGTTGCAATAGATATATGATAGGCGTTGCAGTAGCCCATAAAATAACCGTCGCAATATATCACTATAACTGTTGCAATAGCATGAGCCTCAATCGCATAAGTCAAAAGTGACTGTTGCAATAGTATAACGTAATCGTCGCATAAGCATTAAGTAACCGTTGCAGTATTATAAAATAACTGTAGCAATAGCCTGAACAACAATTGATAATGAACTCTATTGCAACGGTTTTTAACTGTTCTATAGAGTAAAGAATCGTCACAATATCATTCATAGAATAACCGTTGTAATAGGCCATCTTATGCATCGGTTATGAAACCGTTACACAGAACCGTCCCTATAGCTCTATTGTGACGATACCTGTTGTAGCGGCCGCAAAACTGTCGCAATACCTCTACGGCAACGGTTTCAATTCCTGTCGGAACTGTCACCATAGGACTAATTTCTAGTAGTGGCACAACATCAAGTGTATGATAGGATATGATAAAAGAGAAGTTTCTTAACACTCTATAACCTCTCGAAGATAAGTACAGATATTTCCACACTGATCTAGAAGATTCTACTAGGTCTGCTCATGACTCGTGAAATCTATATAACCCTAGTACTCTAATACCAAGCTATCACGATCCAATTCCCGCCATAGGTCATAATGGCATCAAACGGTGCCGTTAGGCAAGCCAACGGTGAACCTTCAACTTAATTATCCATTTTTAACTTTTAAAATCAGGAATTTTATTGAATAAATGGAATTAATTCTAGAACTCGTGGAAACATACGTTCTTCCTTACCAAATCACAAAGTATGAATAATACATAAAGAAAAGTGATAATAATACTAGGTACAACTGTGAACATCCACTAGAACCCCCCAGGCTTTATATGGTCGACCATGACGTTTTCCTATCAATTTGTTTGAGCAAGGCAAGGCTAGGTTATATGGTAATGATTTGGTGAAAGACGCCTTGGATAAGGTAAAGTTGATTCAGGAGCGGCTTCACACAGCACAGTTCAGGCACAAGAATTATGCGGATCAGAAAGCGCATGATTTGTCTTTATGGTGGGGGAGAAGGTACATTTGAAAGTCTCATCGATAAAGGGTATGGGAAGATAGGCAAGTGATGTTGGGCATATTTATATATGCTTTAATATTACTTCACTCATGTTTTGACTGTTTTTGGTGCTATTTGGTCTTTAAAATGCCCAACATGGTTTAATTATTGGTTTTATGACTAATTGAGTTCTGTGTGATGATTTAGGGTGTTTGGAGTGCAAAACTATGAAGAAAAGGTGCTCTAGCTAAGGAGGAGGGATTGGATGCGTCGCATCCAACCTAGAAAAAAAATCATATTTCGTGAACCCTTAGCAGTAAAGTCGGACTATAGCATCCGCACCTGGGTACATTTGAGATGGAGGAACAAAGGGTGGATGCAAAGCATTCACCCTAGCATGCGAAGCTGAGAAATAGAGGACTTCGCATCCACCCCAGCATCAATCCCTGAAGCTGAGTCAAATTAGGAATAGGAAAACTTTGTCCCACGACATTTGGATGAAATATATAGGCCAAAAATGCCCCTTTTAGGTCATCTAACACACTTTTTGAAGGGAATTCGACCTAGGGAGAGCAATAAGCCGTTGTGGAGGCCTGATTTCATCTTCTTCCACCAAATTTAGTAATTTTTATGTTTCTTTGTATGATTTGTTGTTTTGCTACCATGTCTATGTAGAGTTAAACTTCACGTTCTAGGGTTGTTGTTCTTTCATGACTATTGTTATTCGAATATTGATTTTGATTTCTTGATTTATCGTATTGGTTTATTTATTCAATCTTGTGCTTAATTATTTAATTGTTTGATCACCAATTGAATACTATCTACGAATCTAGAATTGAACTCGAAAGTGAGAATTTTAGATTGCACATAGGATTGAGTAGAGCAAGTTCTTGAACCTGGGCATCGGGGAACGGATTCGCGGTTAGGATAGACATATACCTAATTGCCTTGCTTGGTTGATGTACAGGAATTATAAATGCATTCTTGTTGATTCTAACTCCATAGATATATAGGCTTTAGGTTAGCTTGAATAGGCGAGTAAGAACTCGACAGATTCTTATGAGCAAAATTAACCCTGTCAACCAATAAACTAGATAAATTAATTAGTCAATTTAATTGAAGAATACAATAGGATTGTTAGATAGCCCTTATCATTTTCATCGCATTGATAACATAAAAATCTGCTCTTCTTTTGTTCAATGTTCACTTTTTGTTTTTCCTTTATTTTAATCAGTTTATAGTCAAATACTTCTAGTTTAATTCTAGTTTAGATAATTAGAATAGTCTAATTTAGTTAATAGTTAACAATAAGTACTTGTGGGTTCGACATCCGACTTCTAGTCACTTTATTACTTAACGATCGTGTATACTTGCGTGTGCGTTTGGACGCAACAGCAAGCTGAGTCCGATATTCATCGGTCCATTCGAGGTATTGGAGCGAGTTGGCGAGGTTGCATACAGACTTGCTTTGCCTCCTAGTCTATCGGGAGTTCATCCAGTATTCCACGTGTCTATGCTTTGGAGGTACCATACCGACAGGTCCTATGTGTTGGATTACAACACAGTTCAGCTAGATGAGAGCCTGAGTTATGAGGAGAGGCCAGTGCCATTATTAATAGGCAAGTTCGCAAGTTGAGGTTCAAGAAGATTGCAGCGGTGACGGTCCAGTGGAGGGTGTTGATACCCAATTTTTTTCTGTATATTTTTTATATATTCAAAATACTTTCAAAATAACATATGTACACATATATAAGCATGCCCAAGTGTTTTAGTATTTTTTCCAATTTTTTAAAGATTTTTAAAACCAATTTATTGTCCATTTTAGCAGTACAAAATTGATAATTACTCCCAAAATCATCCATTTTGGTGAATAATTTATTTTATTCCCATATTTATACCAAAATATAGTTAAGGTAATTTTTATATATTTTTACAAATTTATTTGGTATTTTTAAAGCTAAATTGCATATAATTGCAATTCTAGCCTACTTTAAGATTTAATAGCATTTTTATAATCATAAAATTGGTTCTAGTATTTTTAAATTAATATTTATATATTATTTACTGATTCAGTACTTTTAATTTATTTTCATAATCATTTTTACTATTTTTGTAAAATAAAAGGGAAAAACGGGCTATGTAAATTTTAGCCTCATTTCGTTTCAATTGTAGCCCCATTATATTTCAATTTCAACCCCCAATTGACCCAATCTTAACCCCCAATTGGACCAGCCCAATTTCAATTTCAACCCAACCCCTTAACCCGTTTATCCAACCCGTTCGGTCTTCCTTTTAATCCAGGTCGTTGATCGTTTTGATCAACGGCCACAATCACCCCTTACCATTTTTAATCCACCGACCCTACCCTAATCCCCTCATTTCCATCTCACAGCTGCCTTTGAATACTCTCCTCTCTCAAACTCTCTCGAAGGTTCCCTGGAACCCTAGCCTCTCTCATCCTCTCCGACCATAACCTCATTGGAATCCATGGCTTCTCAGGCCATGGGTGGCCTGTACTCACCTCCCTCCACTCTCAAACATCTGGGGTTCGAAGCTTTGAGGTTTGACCTCAGTGGTGTCCGTTCAGATCCTCTCAGATCCATGGTATTGAAGCCTCTCCGGCCTTGCTCCGGCACATCTAAGGCATTTCGAGCCTGGTTCTAACTCATCCGACTCAAGGTCGGACTTTTCTTCCAAGCCTTTCTCATTTCTAAGGCTTCTCTAAAACCCTAGCCATTCAAGGTTTTTATCTGGTTGTATTCTTAAATCTATGTTATATCTATGCTCTACTGGAGTTTTAAAACGTTTTCCCCAATTTTTTTTCTTTCAAAATTTGTTTCTCTTCGATTTAGGGTTTCTGAAAAATTTTCGAAATGTTTCTCTGACTTTTCCTCTTCTTTTCTTTGTGTGTATCTGTCTATGCTATGTTTGTATGTTTTCTTTTTCTACATAGCATGTTCTTCTCCTGTATCTTTATGTTTGCCTTATTTTGCATGTTCTTCTATTGTGCTCCGTTCTTTCTTCTACTGGTTTCTATATCATGCTTTCACATGTTTATCTTATGTGTTCGTTTACCCCTATGTTCCTTTACTGTATTTTCTACTAAGCTTTTAGGTCTTTAGTTGCCTTCTTCTGGACTTTGTTTGAGTTCTTTGTTAAACATGTTTCCTCTACTGTTCTCTTAAGTGCTATACTATCTCGTTTCTCTTCTGAAACTTGTTTAAGTTCCAAGCTTTATTAAAACGTGTTCTTTATGCTTCAAATCAGCTTTCTCACTTTGTTGTTTCAAACTTGTTGTTACATCTTTTTTTTTCTCATAAGTCTCTGAAAAGGACCTCTAAGCCTGTTTCCATTATTTGTCTTCTTTTCTCTGTATCTGACTCGAGTTTAAAACCCTAGGGTTTGGGGTTTTTGGCGAGTTTCGATCTTGTGTTTGAGAATACGGTTCTATTTTGGAACTCTAGGTTTCTCAGACTCGCTTTGAGTCTTTGTACTGAACTCGAACTTCTTTGACCTTGAACTTTTCTACGCTAGGCTTTTCTAATTAGCATGACAACTCTTTCTTGATTCACATGTCTGTGCACTTTATATATGATGAATTCTTCCTTCAAAAAAGGTTTTGCCAATTTATGACTGATTCAGAATTCCTTTCAATAAGGATCGATTGATTGTTACTGAGTTTTCTTTAATTAAACCTTTTTTCACCTTTTCTGGTTGGATTCATTCATACCAAAATTCAATTTCTGATTTTTTTACTGGCTGTTGATTGATTGCCTTTCCTTATTTGCACAAACCGTGTTACTATCAAACTCTTTCCTTAAATAACTTCTGTGTATTTACCCTTCTTGTGCTACTTTGGAAAAGATTTTGATCAAACTCTTTCCTTAATTATCCTTGACCCGTTTAAAATCAGAATCCCTTAATTGAAGGGGAACTTATGTAATTGATTTCTGAATTATTCTCTTACCTATTTCTTCTTGCTTTCTGCACTATAAAGGGCACGACCCTTCTGCACTTTTAAGGACTTACAATTCAATACTCTTTAAGACCTTGAGTTCAACACTTACACAACACTTATTGAACACTTTCAATTTCAATACTCCTACATTCTCAATTCAACACTCTACTCTCTTCTAAAATCTTCTGGCTGTGTGTTTGCAATTTGGCTTGACTACTGCTCTTCTCTTCTTATTTCCCTGAAACTGGTATGTTCTAATTTAACTTTCGGCTTCATCCCTATGTGTTTGCTTTACAGTTTCAACAATCTTATCTACTTTGTTGTTTATGTTCTGTATTGAATATGTTGTTCTCTTTGCATTCGTTGCTGTGTGAATTCCCCATACCCTTATTTCCTTCTATGTGTTTGAGTTAAGGTTCAGGCATGGCAGTATCCAAATTGCTGCTCATGTCTGGACCTGATCCTTTAATGCATCCTAACTCCCAAACAATGTGGCTAACAGGCTGGTTAGGGGTGTGCCAACACTCCTAATTGCTGGGTATAACCACCAGCCTGTCTTGGCCTTCCTCAAAATCCCCTCTATGCACTTGAACTCTCTCTTAGATTCTAAGTTTTGCCCCCTTCCTATGAGCCTTGCTTTGGGACCTTGAGCTCCCTCTAAACTTGGACATTTAAGGGTCGGACCTTCCAAACTGCACTATAATCCAATTCTGCAATATATTTGAGTGTAAGCACTGCCTGGAGTCCACTTGAGACTCTTAGGGAACTCTGACACATCCCAAATAGGAGAAAGGCTTTGGAATTTGATCTTTGGAGTTGGTTTACTTCATGCTTCAGACAGAAGTCTGAATCAGGCTCTCCTTGGTTGGGATTTTAGCTTTCTGATGTAATTTTTACTTTCTTTTCTTCATTCTGGGCTGTAATAATTTGTAATAACTCATGGGGGCTTATAGTGAAAAGGGGAGGGGTACTCATGTATGCATAAGGGTAGATATCATGCTCATTAGGTCTTTATTTCTGCAAATCATGGCAAGTTCTGCATTTCGGCATCTTTGAAATCCTGTTTTAGGTTCTGCACTTCTACATTTTCATATAGAAATCCTGTTTTAGGTTCTGCACTTCTACATTTTTATATAGAAATCCTGTCTATAAACTTCTGTACTTCTGTATCTTAGAAATCCTGTCTATAAGTTCTCAATATATATTATATCAATAGCTTTTGCATTTTTGCATCTCATATAGAGAACATGACTATAAGATTCTGCATTTTTCCTATCATATAGAAAGCATGTCTATAGGGTTTCTGAATACTGGATACGTATCCATCACTAGGCAAACGATATATTGGCTTAAATAATAAAAATTAGCGTTTTAGATGCCATGCCTATAGGATTTCTGCATTTTCGTAAAGGTTAAAATCAGTCACACTTAGAAATCATGCCTATAGGAATAAGCAACTAATCCGAATCCCTCAACTTGCTTATAAGTTTAAAATCAGTAATAGCATTGCTTAAACGCTTGCAGAACTTATGTTCCTGCTATTAATAAATCTGCTTCTGAAATCAGTATCTTTCTCTCGTATTTAGATATCATGCCTATAGATTTCACCTAAGCAAGCTATAAGGTAAATTAGCTAATTGAATCAGACTCTGTTAATTCCAGCCAGCAGGCAGGTCTGATTCCGGTTTCTTATCTGAAATGTGTAATAGACCAGTCTGCCTCCTTAATGTTTAAGTTTAATTCAGACCATAACCAGTATCTACAAGACATGCTAAACAATCTGTCTTTAAGTGAGGAGGCATGTCTGTGCCTTTTAAATTGTTATGTGTTTCCCATATCTGCCTTATGTGTTTTTGTTTGTCGCTTTAGAATTTTATCCTTTTAAACCATACAAAGCCCAAATTTCCCTTCCCTTTAGGACTAGTAGTCCCAAATGCCTCCGATACTGATAGGATTGGGGCGGGTACTAGCATACAATAAGTAAACGAAACCATTCCGCATTTAATACCTCAACGGGGTGGGAAAGGGTAGATATGGATATGATGACCGGTGCGCTAATACCACGTGTAACCCCTCTTCTAAGAGTGATTACCGGGTATTGCATTGATGTGATCCATATTATTTATAAACCTAGGACCCCCTTCCCTTTACTTGTTTATTTTATTACTTTCACAATTTCAAAACTCCTTTTTCTCAAATTTCAGCTTCTTTGTTTCTTCAAATTTTAACTTATTTGCAATCACAATATGACAACCCCTCATATTTGAAACCCTTATTTGCTTATTTATTATTTGTACTTAAGTCACAATTGTAGCATGGCCGGGAACCACACTAGTGGATCTTGAGAAGTGCCTAACACCTTCCCCTCGAGATAATTTCTAGCCCTTACCCAAACTCTGGTTTTTCTAAACAAATTCTTCCTGGTGTCCTAATACACTTAATAATTAGGTGGCGACTCTTCAAATCAAAAAATTCAATTCCCAAAAGGGAACGAGTTTTCCTTCCAAATGTCATAAACCCGATTTTGCGAGAAAAAGGGGGCGTGACAGAGGGGTTAACCAGTCGAGGAGGCAACTTGGGAGGCCAAGGAGGACATGCGGAGCAGATATCCACACTTATTTGAATTTTCAGGTATGATTCTAAACCTGTTCAAGGAGGAATGTTTGTTTAAGAGGTAGAGAATGTAACGACCCGATCAATCATTTTGCTTTCTAGGTCTTCATTCCCCATTTAAGACTTTCCGTATGTGTTTTTCCTGTTTTATGACTTGGGGGACGGTTGATTTGGTATTAAAAAAATTCATATTGAATTCGAAATACTCAGTTCCACAATAGTGGCATAAAGTGGCCAAGTTTGACTTGAGTCAATACTTTGAGTATACGACCTTGAAATCGGGATGTCGGAACACAGTTTGACTTGAGCGCAGTAAACTAGCGTATAGTCGGAATGTTATACAAAGCCTTTTTGAAAATCTAACAATATAATTTCAATAATTGAGATAATTCACACTACTCTCAACAATTAATAAGATAAAGTAAGAGTGAAGATTCACATGGTAATATTTTATTTATATTGGTAAGGATTATTTCAAGTTAATAAAATGTTAAGCACGTAGTTGCAATACATTACCTTTGATATTGTTGTAAAAACTTTAATTACAAATATAAATATTTGAGTGGTTTAAATCAAAGTTTCTAAAATATTTCAAATGTCAAAATGTAGGCACTCTTTAATTTATATCTTTGATTTCTTATTTATTAATATTTTGATATTATTTTTTTCTCTACAATCTTCACTAAGCCAAAATAAAATCATAAAATTTATTATTATAATTTTTGCGACCTAAAGCAAAAGTCTTACTATCTTTCCGGCTCATAAGTCGCCCCTACCACTATTATGCATGTACTTCTTTTGCTTTGTTTTACTCTATAAACCTTTCCTGAAATTTCCTTTTACTTGATTCAAATTCCATTAACGATTATTTCTTCGTGTGTCTGATGATTTACGTTTTTTTTTTACGTTGGTCTTGTAATTATATTACAGTTGTTCTTTTGAAGTTACCCTCCTCCCTCAAGCCTTTAGATTTGTCCAGGACAATCAGAAAGGAGTTGTTTTTCACGAGAAGGAGTACTTTTATGCACATGATGGCCACGTTCATCTTCATCAATGATATTAGGATAATGTTTACCTCGAAAAATGGGTGTAATAATTAAAGATGAATTATGATTTTAAAAATATGTGATTTATTCCAATACTAGTGAATATACAAGTAATACTAAGCTTAAGTAAGAAGAATTGATGAACCAAACCAGCATTGTTAGAGAAATAGGGGCCTCCAGCTCGACTGTGTCAGGGACCTCGAGGTGGGCTAAGAACCAATAAAGTATGAACAATAAAGTATGAATAATAAAGCAGAAGAACAATTGTTGAGCACGGTGAACGAGAAAAGTAGAGTAGAATATTCTATTGCAGTGAATAATAATGTGTCTTTTGTCGCGCCCCCTTTTTCCCCTCAAATCGGAAATCGGGTTTATGACATTTTTGGTTGGAACAACTCTTTTCCTTTTGGGAAAGGGGTTTTGCAATTTTGAAGAGTCACCACCTAATGATTTAAGGTGCATTAAGACACCTATAGGGTTCAATTCTAACAATGTTTGGTAACCAGAGACAGGGTAAGGGCTTGAAATTATCCCAAGGGGAAGGTGTTAGGCACCCCACAGGATCCACTAGTGTGGTTCCCGGCCAGACAATTTTTATGAATTTGTACAATTAGCAAATAAGCAAGTATTGGCTCAAATAGTAGGGGATTTAAATTCAAGTACACAAGTGCTTGAAAAACAAAACTTTGAAAAGGAATTACAATCTAAGCATAAAAGGGAAGGGGGGGTCCTAGGTTTGTTTATAATATGGATCACATCAATGCAATACCCGGTATGACACTCCTCAAAGAAGGGCTACACATGGTATTACTGCACCGGTCATCATATCCATATCTACCCTTTCCCACCCCGTGAAGGTAATTAAAGCGTAGGTTGGTCTCGACCCCTATTGCATGTTATTACCCATCCCTCCCTATCAGTCCCGGAGGAATTTAGGACTTTTATCCTATAAGAGGGGGGTTCTAGGCTGACCCTCATGTTTAAAGGCAAAATATTAAGCGACAAACAAGAAAATATAGGACTGCATTTAGGGGGAAGCATAGAAACAAGTAGAAGGCTCAGGTATGCCTCCACAAATAATGCACATATACAGCATGACTCATGCACTACTAAAGTCTGAATTTAGAATTCTAAAGCAGAGGTCTAAGTTGTTGCAGCAGAACCAGATTTATTACATGACTCAGATAAGAAGTCTGGATCAGGCTTGCCTACTGGTTTTAATAGTTGATAATTAAACAAAGGCGGTTCCAGTTTTATTTAAGTTATTACCTAAGGCTTTCCTAGGTGAAAAATAACATGCAACAACTATTCAGAATTATTAAAATAGTTTGGAGATGGCTTTTACCTAAAGGCATGCAGTTCTAGTGGAATGCAGAGATTATTACCAGATTTTATTCAGGATAGTCAAGTGTGAAGCTGTTTTACCTCTTTTAAAATCAGCAATTTACACTAAGTGTGAATACAAGTATGAATAAGATCCTAAAACATGGTATCTAAGATGCATATATAAAACTCATGAGGCAGAATTCCTAGAGCAGTATTTCTAAATGCATATGGCAGGATTGCAGAATTTCCTAAGAGCAGGATTTCTAAATGCACATGGTAGCGTAGAACATAATAGTAAAGTGCTAATTACTAGCAGATATTAACACATGGTTTTGTAAGGGTGAACATGCTGAAACAATAAATATGTGAACTAAAGGCATGATTTCTAATGCACCATGAGCCCTAAGCATTGTTTCTATTATGCAATTAGGGACATAAACCTAATAACATGTTCTCTACCCTTTAACAACCATAGCATACATATTTACTCCACCCCTTTTCACTAGACACCCCAATACTTGTTTATAAATTATTACAGACCATGTGAGCAAAGTAAATAAGTAGTAATGAAAATAAGAAGTTACACTATAGGAAGCCTGATTAGAACTTCCTCTCTGAGTTATATAATCAATCACTTCAAGTACCAATATTGTTCCATAGCCTTTCTCATATCTGGGTGTATCAGAGTTCCCTAAGGACCTCAAGGGATCCCGGGCAGTGCTCACACCCAGATTTCACAACCAAATTAGAGTGAGTGCAGTGTGGAAGGGCCAGCTTTTATGTGTCCAAGTTCAGAGGAAACTCAAGGGTCCCAAGGCAAGGCTCACACAAAAGGGGCAGAACCTAGTAATCTAAGAGTGTATGTGAGAGTGCTTGACATAGACTTAAAGGAATTGAGTAGGAAAAACAGTTTTGAAAAAAGTCATGTTTGAAGGGAGTTTGCAAAAGACAACAGAATAGTTTTCTGAAAATGAGAAGGGAATAGGAGCAACACACACAGAACACATCCAAAGAATAATATCATTCTTACCACTCACAGGAAGGGAAGTGAGGAGTTGGGGACATAAAGAACCCAAATCAGAAACACATAATCATGGCTGAGAAGAGATGCATATACACCAGCAAGTACAAGGAGCAAGTAGGGACTGATTGGTCTTGAGAACACAAACAAAAACTTCAAAAAGTTAGCAGGGAAATCATGCTTGAAATTATAATAGGGACAGGGTATGGGAGTAATCATGCAAGGGTCTATTGCACATGATCAGTCATGACTTAAAGTTAATCAGGTACACTAGGATACATACTAGTTGAGGGACATAAACAGGAACAAGTAGACATGCTGATTACATTTTAACAATGGAGAGCAGAACTTTAAGCATGCTGAGAAAAGCAGTAAACAAGAAGTGGAATTAAACAGCTTGAGCCAATAAGTCAGTGCAGAAAGAGACAGGGATTGACAGATAAGGGAACACATAGACTTGAGTTTCAGAATTTGAACTAGGAACATACCAGTGGAAGGATCAAAGTGCAGAAAAAGCAAAGCAATCAGAGTTCCACAGTCTAGCCTTGGCTTTCAGCCGGCTATACAAAACAGTAGCACAAGTAGTAGAAAAAAGAAGAGAGAGTTTGAATGTGTATGTGTGTGTTCTGAACTATTGTTCGTGTCTTATTAATGAAAGACTTAGGGTATTTATAGCTTTGAAAAATAAGTGGAAAATAAGGTAACAAGTAAAGGTTTAACACAGATATGGAAGTAATCACAATTAGAATCTCATTAATACAAGTACTTCCCTTTAATCAGGAAATTACAGCTCAAACGGATACTAACAGTGATAATTAAGGAAAGAAAATTAGTTTGAGAAAGATTGATTTTTAACCATATAATGGGTAGTAAAAGTATAGGGCATATGATTGAGTCTAAGTACATAATACACTGATTTGGGGAAAGGATTCAGTGAGGGTGAAACATCACAACAAATAAAGGAATAGAATCAATCAACTTAAACAAACGAGTAAAATTTTAGGGGTTTATAAGAAAACATTGCAATCAAACCGTAACTTAAGGAAATCAAGATCAATCAAGAGGGATTCATGATTCTGCACTTTGACATAAATAGAGAAGAATGAACAGGCGTATCAGACATGCAAGGTCAACCATATTGACAAAAGAAGCAGACTAGATGAACACAAACATGCAGAAGGGACATGAGTAGACTAAGGACTACTCGAAGCATGGTAATCAACAAAGTCCAGTAGTTATGGCTAACACATAGAACCAAAGTGAAAAACCAACCTAACAGGTAAAGAAGGTCAGGCCAACACACAGAAACAAGTAAAGAAAGTCTTTAAACTCACAGTAATAAGTGAAGAAAAACTTTAAGAAATTAGGATTTTAACAGAGCTGAGTTAAAAAGTGGTAAGAACTCCGAATCAGTCAAGATGAACAAAGAAAAGGATCTAACCATAAAGAACTCAATCGAAACAAGTATACATACAAAATAAACAAAGATAGTTCCAGAACCCCGGACAAAATCAAAAATACTTAGGGTTTTCAACACGATGAATCAGGTATAAGAAAAACATAAACAAACCGTTTAAACATAGTAAAATCATAGGACAATACTGAAAATCAGAGGAGAAGTCTTTTAAAAGAGGTTAAGAAAACCCTAATCTTGAAGACGAAGAGTCACTTTGAAAAAAATTGGGAAAACCTTTGAGAAAAACACCAAGAGGTTCATAATATATGCAGATATAAAAGAAGATGGGAAAAACTTTAAAGATAGGGTTTTGGAGAACCCAAAAAAAGTGAGAAAACTTCGAAAAGTTACCGATTTAGCCGGAAAAGTCACAGATCTTACTCGAAAGGTCATGGATGGCCGAAAAATGGCATGGGTAACCATGGGAGGCGAGTGAACCACCTATGGTTCACTTGAGGGCCTCAAAACGATGACACATATTCAAGAGGGAGCTATAAGGCTGGTAGGTAGTGAGACTACCATGGGTTCAGGCAAGGAGATGGCCGGAGAAGGTAGGTGAAGTTCATCGAAGAGGAGGGGAGGGGGGAAGGTTCTAAAGAGAACCAGAGATAGAGATAGAGAGATGAGAGTTGGTTGAGTGAGGAATGAGAGGGTTTTGGGGGTCGTTTGGTTTAATTTAGGAAGGGGGAACGGGGACCAAATCTGAATGATCAACGGTCCAGACTCAATGGGGTAGGTGGGTCGGACATTGCTTGGATTTGGGCCTGGGTCCGATGGGTCTTTTAATTGGGGTTGGGGTCTGTTTGATTTAGGCTAAATTCGAAAGCCAATTTTGGCTATAAGTTAAATAGTCATTGTTTTCACCATTTAAATTATAAAAAATAGTAAATAGTTTTCTAAAAACTAATTTAAAAGGCTAATATGATTTAAAATACATAACTAACAATTTAAAAATACAGGACCCAATTTTATGCATATAAAACATAATTAAACTTTAAAATGACTAATATTGCAATTATGTGCAATTTAGCTTTAAAAATACTAAATGTAATTATAAAAATATGTAAAAATTAATTTATCCATATTTTTGGATAAATATAGAAATCCAATAGAGGAATTATCAAAATAATAATCTTTGAAAATAATTATTGGGGATTTTATGGGGAAAAAGGGGGAAATAAATCAATTTAAAACCTTTAAAATTATGGAAAAATAATAAAACTCTTGGACATGCTTGTATATGCATACATATGCTATTTTGAAGGTATATTTACATATTGAAAATATATAGGGGAAAATTGGGTATCAACAGCTGCCCATCTTTACCCGGGAAGAATGAAAGAGTTTTCGAGTAAAGAAATGATGGCCAATTTTGACCGAGTGAAACGTTTTGAAGAGGATTTGGGCTGCACCCTGGCTTCTGATCTGCCTGCATATCCCTGGTTTTACAGAAATCAGGTCGTATGTAGTTTGGGATTCACCTGCGGAGTATGCTGATGAAGATATTTCAAGAACGGACGCAATATCATGGGTTGGGTGAGTGATAAGTTTACGGGAATGGTTAGGTTTGATAAGGCTGTGGGAACTAGAGCAGGATTACTCCTGCCAGAATGGCCGTTACTCGCCGGTTTACCTGCAATTAGAAACAATACAAACATATATTGTGCCTAAATTTAAACATGATGCAAATTCCCGTCGGACCATGAATGTTGTCTTTGGACGGTGAGGATGATGTCCTTAGACCATGATGTCCTGGGCCATAAAGCATATGATAAGGGATCCGTAGGTCATGAAATGATGTTTTCAAGCTATGAGGATGGTGCCTCTGAACCATGACGCCTTTGAATAATGATATGCAAAAGATTGAAAGAGATCCTCAGGCCATTACATGGTGTTCTCGGGCTATGAAGATGGTGCCTCCGAACGATGATGCCTTCGGATGAGTTGGCGATATTTCAGCCCATGAAAGATGCAGTAGTATGATGCAGACAAGACAGAGCTTAGTCTTTTGAATTGAAGGGCAGAGCTTAGCCCCTAAGAAAAGCGAAATAAATAGTGCTTGGGATAATGCTTAGTTTTGACAAAAATTTGAGGCAGAGCTTAACCTCGGAAGGCAGAATGGTAGCCTTATGCAAAGATGCGAATACAGATGGAGGTAGAGCTTAACCTCGGAAGGAAGAATGGTAGCCTTATGCAAGTATGCAGGTGGAGACAGCGTTTAGTTCGGAAGGCAGAATGGTAGCCTTATGCAAATTGGAAGGCAGAATAGTAGCCTTATGCAAGAATGCAGATGGAGACAGCATTTAGTCTCGGAAGGCAGAATGGTAGCCTTATGCAAATTGGAAGGCAGAATAGTAGCCTTATGCAAGAATGCAGATAGAGACAGCATTTAGTATCGGAAGGCAGAATGGTAGCCTTATGCAAAGATGCGAATGCAAATGGAGACAGTGTTTAGTCTCAAAAGGCTGCCTTATGCAAGTTGGAATGCAGATGGAGACAGTGTTTAGTCTCGGAAGGCATAATGGTAGCCTTATGTAAGAAATAAAATAACAAATGACAGTAGAGTTTCCTTAGCTGATATCAGATTGCGACGTTGTGATTACTGGGAGCATTGTGACATACAGGACATCACTGGTATGTGCTGACAGCAGATGTTGGCAAGTGCAATGGTTCTGAGAATCGTATTCTTGAACAATGTTTGTTCCATGGGCGTACAGTATGTTTAATGATTTAGCAATCCTAGTGCCTGCATCCAAAGAAAAATCGTGAGTTTTGTAAGGGGAGGTTAGTTTGTATCCCCGCTAGCTTTGCTTGATACTGATTGTAGCATTGGGGTAGCATTGCTAAACAAGCAATTTCTATAATAAAAATGCATGATTTTGTAAAAGTATGACATAAATGTATAATTAAAAAATAACTTTTAGATAAACCAACGATTATGGCGTAGTTTAGGACATTGCAACCTCTCCTGCTATGGAATTTTGAGGGTTCTCCTCAAAATTCTAACCTAGTTTGGTGGGTTGACGTTTCTGACTGCTGCTCGTGCGGCGATTGGTTGAAATTACTTCAGAATTTTGAGGGTCCTCCTCAAAATTCTGCCCCAGTTTCCAATTGCGGGGGGAAATGAAATTTTTATTGAATTGTGACCGAACCCATAGGGCTGCCTACGTATCCCTTCTTAAACGGGAATCAGGTTAGGCGTAGCTCAATTTACATCATATAAGTAAAGCATAAAGATTACACAAAGTAACGCTTGCCTGCATCTGAATTGATCGGCTTCGGCCAGACTTCTCTATCCATTTCTGCAAGTATGCAAGCTCCTCCTGTCAAAACCCGATGAACCATGTATGGACCCTACCAGTTGGGAGAGAACTTCCCTTTAGCTTCATCTTGGTGCGAAAAAATTTTCTTTAACACCTGTTGCCCCGGTGTGAACTGTCTTGGCTTGACTCTCTTGTTGAAGGCTCTGGACATTCTGTTCTGGTAGAGTTGACCATGGCAGACTGCATTCATTCTCTTTCTGTCTATAAGGGCTAGTTACTCATAACTACTTTTTCCCACTCTACGTCATCGAGCTCAGCTTCTTGTATAATCCTTAGGGAAGGAATTTCCAGTTCAGCGAGAATGACAGCCTCTGTACTGTAAACCAACATATAGGGGGTAGCCCCGGTTGATGTGCGGACTGTGTTGCGATACCCCATAAGAGCAAATGATAACTTCTCGTGCCACTATTTATGCTTCTCTATCATTTTCCTCAATATCTTCTTAATATTCTTGTTGGCGGCTTCTACAGCTCCATTCATCTGAGGCCTGTAGGTTGTGGAATTCTTGTGTCTGATCTTAAAGGTTTCACACATAGCTTTCATCAAGTCACTGTTGAGGTTGGAGCCATTATCAGTAATGATTAACTCTGGAATTCTGAATTGACAGACAATGTGGTCGCAGACAAAGTCTGCCACGACGTTCTTAGTCACTGCTTTGTAGGATGTTGCTTCGACCCATTTGGTGAAATAGTCGATGGCTACTAAGATAAACTTGTGTCCATTGGAGGCGAGGGGCTCAATTGGTCCAATAACGTCCATTCTTCAGGCGGCGAACGGCCATGGTGCGCTTGTTGTGTGAAGCTCGCTTGGAGGTACCTTTATCATGTCTACATGTATCTGACAGCGGTGGCATTTTCGGACATACTTGATGCAGTCCGTCTCCATAGTCATCCAAAAGTAACCAGCCCGAAGTATCTTCTTGGCTAAGACAAAACCGTTCATATGTGGACCGCAGGTCCCAGCATGAATATCCTCTAGTAGCATGGATGCTTCCTTTGCGTTGACACATGTTAATAATCCTGAATCGGGAGTCCTCCTATACAGGATTCCTCCGCTGTGAAAGAAGTTGTTAGACAATCTCTGGAGCGTGCGTTTCTGAGTAGGATTTGCAAGCTTCGGGTACTCTCCTTTTGCCAAATATTCATTGATATCATGAAACCAAGGCTTTCCGTCTGCTTCTTCTTCAACATGGGCACAGTAAGCTGGCTGATTGTGGATTTTCACTGGAATGGGGTCAACGGAATTCTTGTATGGGTGTTGTATCATAGATGATAGGGTAGCCAATGCATCGACGAACTCATTCTGGATTATGGGAACATGCTGGAATTCTGTCTTTGTGAACCTCTTTCTCAATTCTTGTACGTGATGCAGATACGGGAGTATTTTGGAGTTCTTGGTTGCCCGTTCTTCACGTACCGGATGTATAAGTAAGTCTGAATCTCCAATCACTAGCAGCTCTTGAACATTCATGTCAATGGCCATTTTGAGCCCTAAGATGCAGGCTTCATATTCGGCCATATTGTTGGTGTAGGGGAACCTGAGTTTGGCAGACACTGGATAATGCTGACCGGTTTCTGATATTAGAACTGCTCCTATGCCAACTCCTTTGAATTTTGCTGCTCCATCGAAGAACATTCTTCAACCGTCACAGGATTCCGCAATATCTTCTCCTATGAATGATAACTCTTCATCAGGAAAATACGTTTTCAGGCGTTTGTATCCCCCATCCATGGGGTTTTCAGTAAGGTGGTCTGCTAGTGCCTGTCCCTTGACCGCTTTCTAAGTTACGTAAATAATGTCGAACTCACTCAACAGGATTTTCCACTTGGCCAGCTTGCCAGTGGGCATGGGCTTCTGAAAGATGTACTTCAAAGGATCCATTCTCGATATAAGATATGTAGTATAGGCGCAGAAGTAATGTCTCAGCTTCTGAGCTACCTAATTCAAAGCACAACATGTGCGTTCCAATAGAGAGTACCGAGCCTCGTATGTGGTGAATTTCTTACTGAGATAATAGATGGCTTGTTCCTTCCTCCCCGTTTCATCATGCTACCCCAGAACGCAGCTGAAAGATCCATCTAATACTGTAAGGTAGAGTAATAAGGGTATACCTGGCTCGGGCGGGACTAAGACTAGTGGTGTTGATAAGTACTCCTTGATTTTGTCGAAGGCCTTTTGGCAGTCATCGGTCCATTTGGCGGCGGCGGCCTTCTTCAACATCTTAAAGATTGGCTCATAGATAACTGTAGACTGTGCTATGAATCGGCTAATGTAGTTAAGCCTTCCCAAGAAACTCATCACATCCTTCTTGTTCTTTGGCTGTGGTAGTTCTTGATAGCTTTGACTTTCGATGGATCCAGTTCTATTCCTCGGCGGCTCACAATAAACCCAAGCAATTTCCCAGTAGGAACTATAAATACTCACTTTCCGGGGTTTAGTTTCAAGTTGTACCTCCGCAGTCTATTGAAGAATTTCCTCAGATCTTCCATGTGGTCAGTGGCCTTCTTGGATTTGATGATAACATCGTCCACATATACCTCTATCTCCTTGTGTATCATATCATAGAAAATGGTAGTCATGGCCCTCATGTAGGTGGCCCCTACATTTTTTAGGCTGAATGGCATTATCTTGTAACAGTAAACTCCCCACGGCGTAATGAAAGCCATTTCTTCAGCATCTTCCTCATCCATCCAGATCTGATGATAACCAGTGAAGCAGTCTACGAATGATTGTAGCTCATGCTTGGCGCAATTATCAATTAGGATGTGTATATTTGGCAAAGGGAAGTCGTCCTTAGGACTGGCCCGATTGAGATCCCGGTAGTCGACACAGACTCTGACCTTCCCATCCTTCTTTGGAACTGGCACAATGTTGGCTAACCATGTCGGGTATTCTACTACCCTGAGGACCTTAGCTTTGATCTGCTTGTTGACTTCTTCCTTGATTTTCAAACTTATGTCAGGCTTGAACTTTCTGAGCTTTTACTTTACCGGGGGACACATTGGATTGGTTGGCAGTTTGTGAGCCATAATAGACGTACTCAGACCAGTCATGTCATCATACGACCAGGCGAATATGTCCTCATACTCCTTTAGAAATTTTGTATATTCTTTCTTCTCTGATGGCGATAGGTGAACACTGATTCATGTTTTCTTGATGTTTTTTGCCTCTCCCAGGTTGACAATCTCGGTCTCGTCCAGGTTGGACTTAGGTCTGTTCTCAAAGTTCTCAACTTCTTTGACAATCTCTCCAGGTATGGCATCTTCCTCTTAATCAACATACGTTTGTTGCGTTGTCTCTTTTCATGTCACGGTCATTGATTCATCAAGACTAGTAATAGTAATGTTGTATAGGTAAAGTAAGGAGAGAAATGATAGCAATAAATATTAATTCATAAGAAAAATCAAAAATGCTTTTGATAAATTAGATAACTTTTTTGACATTGAAGATCTTATTGCGGGAATTGAAAATGCGAAAAGAAAATCATTTAGTAAAAAAACAATGAATAATGCTTGTTTTAGCCTTGCTACCCCAAGGCACGTCGGGCTTTGGTTGTCCTAATGATAAAATTCTTAAGATGTGCTCCTCTGCTCACAGCCTGTATGGAAGGGCCTTCCTCCCCCTCCTCCTCGAGAATAACACAACAATCCATATCACTATCCTCTAGAAACAAGTTCTTCACTGCTGCAAGTGCTTCTTCTTTATCTGACCCATAAATAATGTCGGCATGTTGGAAAGTCTGCTCCAGATGTGGTATTGGTTGCTCTAGTGGGTAGTAAGGACCGCGCCATGGTGGCGACTAGTTATTGAGTTCTTCCCAAGTGTATTCATATCCCAAGCCGAAGGTAATGCCATGTTTCTTGAGTTTTATGGGTTTAGAGATTCCTTGGAGATTCTTGCTGAGCCTCTTGCCAGGTTCGTACCCACTCCAAATTAGTATACTCTCGATTTTGCGATCCCATCATTTGTCTTTGTCAATAGCATTGACCCGCTCAATGTGGTGGTAAGTTTCTCCACCCAGCTTCCATCTTCCCTCGATCACCGGAATGGTCTGGCGACTGTATATAGGGTTGCTACCGTCGCCATAAATGATTACTTCCTGGTGATTCCATTCGAACTTTACTGCCTGATGCAGCATTGATGTTATGGCCCCAGCAGCATGAATCTATGATCGTCCTAGCAGCAAGTTGTAAGACGTTGGTACAACTATCACCTAGAAATAGACCTCGAACCAGGTTGGTCCCATCTGCAGGCATAGACTAATCTCGCCAATGGTGGACCTCTGAGAACCATCGAAGGCTTTCACATTGATTGCTCCATCCTTTATCTCATGCAGCCCTTTACCCAACTTCTTGAGTGTTACCAGCAGACAAATGTTAAGACTGGAATCTCCATCGATCAGGATTCTGGTGATGAAATAATCTTCGCATTGCACGGTGATGTGCAGTGCCTTGTTGTGCCCCTGCCCTTCAGGTGGGAGCTCGTCCTCATGAAAGGTGATCTTGTGGCTTTCTAATACTTGTCCTACCATATTATCCACTTCCCCGCTAGTGATGTTACTTGGTATGTATGCTTCATTCAGCACCTTCAATAAAGCATTCTTATGTGTTTCAAAATTTTGCAGCAAAGAGAGAATGGATATTTGTGCTGGTGTCTTGTTTAACTGGTCGATGACCGAATATTCCTTAGCCTATATTTTCCTCCAAAGGTCGTCTAGACCTGTCTCAATGAGAGGTGGCCGATTGGAGGCCTGTTTGCTCGATTCAGCTAGATGTTCTGGGGTATAGACTCTACCAGTTCTTGTCATACCCTGTGATGCGACAGTTTCTTCAATCCTAACCTTGCCTTTCCTTCTCGCCTCGGCTGTATAGTCCCAAGGTACATCATTTGTATAGAATGGTTTCACGGCAGACATCGCCACTAGGATTGGCATGGCTATCCTCACTTCGAATGGAACATATGCCTTGGGTGGCAAGACTGTAACCTCAAATGGTGCAGGTGCATTTGCCGGAGACACAAATTCAACCTCAATTGGTGCCGGTATCTTTATGGGTGCCGCTGCTTCAAACTCAAGAGGTATAGACATATTTACCTTAGTGTCCTCAAATGGTTGGATCTGGACTATGATTAGATTGAGAGTAATTGTTGGTTTTTTTGGGTCATCACCTTCTGCGATCAACCCGATTGATCCCTCGGGATCCCAGTCATCTTATATTTCAATCATGTGGATACCTCCACCCTTATGGTCTGGCAGAGGGTTGTTGCATACGTTTGGAATGGGTTCCTTTGCCACAATGATCTTACTATCAATCAAAGACTGTATCTTGTCTTTCAAGGAGCGGTATTCATCGATGGTGTGCCCTTTCATGCCGGAGTGGTATGCACAGGACTTGTTTGGGTTAACCCACTGAGAAGGGTTCTCAGGGGTTGCAGCAGGGATGGGGCTGGTCAATGGGTTCAGCGATGGCGGTATATTGTTTTGGAGGTCTGCGATCAAAATTAGGTCGAGGTCTAGGGAAGTTTTGGCTTGCAGAGGCTTATTGTTAATGGGATGGTTGAGCATTATAAGTTTGGTAGACATGAGTGGGTTGGGAGTATCTGGGTGAAGTAGGTTCGTATGTAGGAGGTGGAGGTGACTGATAAGTTGGTGGCAAAGCTTGGCATGAGGGTGAGGGTGCTTGGTAATTTGGAGTTGGCTGGTATGTGAGCGGAGGTGTTGGGTAAGTTTGGTATTTGAGGGGAGATTTGATCCTTTGTGCAACCATCACGGCCCCTACATCCCTTTTCTTGGACACATCACCAGACTATAAAGCCTTATTTGTAGCTTGCAAGGCTTCGAAATTTGTAACCATACCACTTTTGATACCTTCTTCAATTCTTTCACCCAACTTGATAATGTCGGAGAACTTATGGTTCTCAATCATCATCAACCACTCATAGTACTACGGGTCCTAGGTCCGAACAAAGAACTTGTTCATTTGCTCCTCTTCTAAGGAGGGTCTGATCTTAGCAACTTCGGACCTCCAGCGAGTAGCATACTCGCGAAACGTCTCTGTGGGCTTCTTCTTCAAATTCTAAATATAGAACACGTCTGGTGTGTTCTCTGTATTAAACTTGAATGGATCCATAAAATCAGACGCAATGCCTACCCAACTTAACCACTTCTTGGGATCCTGGCTGATGTACCAAGATAATGCATCTCCCTTCAAACTCCTCATGAATAGCTTCATGCGGATTCTTTCATCCTTCCCTACTCCAACTAGTTTGTCGCAATATGTCCTCAGATGTACCCTTGGATCACCCGTACCATCAAACATTTCGAACTTAGGAGGTTTGTACCCCTCAGGTAGTTTGACATCCGGTTGTATGCAATAATCCTCATAGTTTAGCCCATTAATTCCCTTGCTTCCCTCAATGCCCTAGATCCGGCTGGTCAGTTTCTTAAGCTCCCCAGGCAGGTTCCTGATAAGTAGATCCGTTTCGTTAGACTCGGGTATGCATGAGATATGTTGGGTGGAGTGTGTCATGGTCTCTACATAGAAGGGATTGTTATGGTGGCCTGGTGTATGGGTGTGGAAATGGTCGTTTATGGAGTTCTGAGGTTCTAGGATGAGTAGTGGAGTGTTGCTTGGGGTATGACAGGTGTTGCATTGGTTCTTTGGTGGAGCTGCGTAATGGTGAGGCACGGGCTGATTTTGTTGTTTTGGGATATTTTGAGGAGGTGTAGGGTTTTGAGTGTTGGGGAAGTTGATATCTGGGGTGCTGAGGGACAGGTTTGTCAGATTCCGAACCTGATCGAGCTCTTCCTGGAATAGTTTCTGTTCAAGTTGTGACACATTCTCGTTAAGAACCCGAGTACCCTGGCCATCAGTAGCCTCTACCCGTTCAACTGTGTTCTCCTTCCTGATGTTGTTCAAGTCTTTCATTTTGCCTTTGTTCTTTCCTTTAATGGGACTGTGAGGAGGAGTGGGTGGAAGGCCTCTGGATCTTGTGAAATACGATGATGATGCCAGAATGCACGAACTAACCTTTGGGGAGGGAAATAATAAAACAAAAACAAAAATAAAAACAAAAAGGTAATCAAGTCAGTGAGGATTATAAAAAGTATTGCAATATTTAAACATATAGTGCGGCAATGTAAAGCGTGTCCTAATTTGGGAACCTATTTGTGCCTGAGGTAGTCCTAGCGACAAATTAGTTTGGAGAACATAGAATGCTAGATGCCTTATTTTATTGATAAAGATAGGCGAATCTCAAAACGACACTAAATAAGCAAGAAATAAAAGTCACTAATGGCCATTGGCCTTATTACATTCATAAAGCGAAAAAGATAAACTCCCATCTACTTGGTCCTAGAGGGACCTTCCCCAGACTCGGCATCCCTGGCTCCGTCGAACATCTTCCCCAACTTGCAAAGTCCCAACAACAGGTATGCTCTTGCTAGATGTCCACCTTCGATCCCTTCATCCTTTTGATAATCTTCAGCACTTTTGAGAAATTTTCTCTCCAGTTCTACTATGCCTCACTCCAAGTATCCTAGCCTTTTGTTGGCATTTATAGCCATGTCTTTCCATTCCTTGATCAGCTTCTTGTTGGACTCTTGTATCTCGCGGTGTTCGCTCTCGCATTCACGGATCCTTTTGCGTAGCTGGTTGTACTTGACTTGCACCTTGACCTTTTCATCTATAATTCTCTGACCTCGAACGAACCCTGGCTAGCCCAGACCATCATGATTGTCTTCCAACCAACCTGAATAGAAAGGAGTACAACCATAATGATATCTGTCTGGCTCGATGGTGTCTTTCCCCATTACGATCTTGCAGTGCCACATATGCTGGGCTTGGAACTTATAGGGACTATCATCATTTTGGATGTCAGCTCTGAAATGGGTCATCTTGTCGACCCTGGGTATAACTTGCTTCCTACCCGCTTGCCTCATAACTCGAAGAGGGACGTAAGGGTAGTTTCCTCTTAGACCAATCAGTATCAGGAAAGGTGCATCTCTGGATCGGGCGATGAACTCCTCGGTCGGAAACCACTCGAACATCCATTGAACCGGTTCTTCAGTCAGATTATCAAATAGCTCAACCCATTCTTTGGCATTCTCCAGCTGAGCGACTATGTCGGGGATGTAATTTATTTGCTTTGGATGGTGGAAAGCGATGTGGTCATCCCAGTCCCTTCGCTTAATTTCTTGTTGGTATTCGCCCTTTTGGAGATGTTCCATGAGCCAAAGCTGAAGTACTAGATTGCAGCCTTCGAAGTGTCTCGCTCCTCGTTGACACTTCTCTAAGGCTTTGTATATGTCTGCGATAATCATGGGTATAATGTTGAATGTCTGCCCACTAATCCCCTCCATTAGGGTCTTGGTTACCATAGTCAGCCTAGTATGGATTCTCTCTTTCTTCGTTGGAAATACGATCAGACCCAGGAAGCAAAACATGAAGACGAACACCCTACGATGAATATGTCCCAAGGACGTGATGGCAAACTCGTTAGGGTAGGTACGGTATGATTTATTGTGACTGTACCTTTCATACAGATAGTCAAAAGGGATGTATGATTCCTTCAGGCATACCAATTTTGCATTCTTCTTCAAACCCATCATTTTCAGGAAACCCTTGCCTTTGCGGTTCTCAGGCATTAGCAAACCCAGAGTTTCCCACACTAGACCGGACAGTCCTCCTACCTCCTCTAGCAAAGGTGTTATTTCAACGTCCCCAAAGCGGAACACGACCCTTTCACAATCCCAAAATAAGGTAGCAGCTTTTATTATCATGTTGTTAGGTTGGACCTCCAGGAGGGATGGTAGATTTTCCAGATATTTTCTGACGAGGGTTTGGTCACTAGAGTGTAAATCTCTCCACCAGCTTAACAATCTTGGGTGGATGTTGGTTATCATGCCGAATCTGGGGACTTCATGCCTCATATTTCTGCAAGTTAAACAAGGTTAGGCCCTTACCCCCCACCAAACTCGACTATTTAATATCAACAATTAGCATAAAGCATTTAGTTCTCCAAATAAATGCACAGAACGTGATGGTGTCCGTTTGAATTTAGGGAAACCCAGTGGACTTTTGGACTAGGCTATCTTAAAGGATCATTATGTGGACAACATAACTGACCCGGCTAGGTTTGACCATGATGCATGCATAATTTAAACAAAGTAAGGTTTCTATAGGATTTTAGACTGGTACCCTTGAGCGGACAACTCAAGGGAGAAGGCACGAAATCATCAACTGCACCGCTGATCGACTAGTTTTGCCACAAATATGCCTTTCTGAATTTAGGGGGTAATGATATAGGAAAGGCACAACCACTCATCAAGCGTTGCTATAGTATTTGTTTGGCATGAGTGGAGTATGATGTTGAGCATGATTGTGCAATAATTAAAAGCATGTTGACATGTATTTGCATGTTAAAAAAGCGATAAATACAGCAGTTTTATAATTTAAAGTGGCAGTAAAGGAAGGAAACAAGAAAAATATATCAGTTTTGCAGTTGAAGAAGAAATTAAATGCTTAAAGAAATTAAACAAATAATTGTACATAGGGAGGTACAAATTCATAAGGACAATCTGAAAAGGTAAAAGCCTAAAAATCCCCGGCAGAGTCGCCATGCTGTCGCGTCCCCTTTTTCTCCTCAAATCGAAAATCGGGTTTATGACATTTTTGGTTGGGACAACGCTTTTCCTTTTGGGAAAGGGGGTTTTGCAAGTTTGAAGAGTCGTCACCTAATGATTTAAGGTGCATTAGGACACCTATAGGGTTCATTTCTAACTATGTTTGGTAACCAGAGATAGGGTGAAGGCTTGAAATTATCCCAAGGGGAAGGTGTTAGGCACCCCTCAGGATCTACTAGTAAAGTTCCCGGTCAGACAGTTTTTATGAATTTGTACAATTAGCAAATAAGCAAGTATTGGCTCAAATAGTAGGGGATTTAAATTCAAGTACACAAGTGCTTGAAAAACAAAACTTTGAAAAGGAATTACAATCTAAGCATAAAAGGAAGGGGGTTCTAGGTTTGTTTATAATATGGATCACATCAATGCAATATCTGGTATGACCCTCCTCAAAGAGGGGCTACACGTGGTATTACTGCACCGGTCATCATATCCATATCTACCCGTTCCTACTCCGTGAAGGTAATTAAAGCATAGGTTGGTCTCGACCCCTATTGCATGTTGTTACCCGTACCTCCCTATCAGTCCCGGAGGAATTTAGGACTCTTATCCTATAAGAGGGGGGGTCTAGGCTGACCCTTAGGTTTAAAGGCAAAATACTAAGCGACAAACAAGAACATATAGGACTGCATTTAGGGGAAAAACATAGAAATAAGTAGAAGGCTCATGTATGCCTCCACAAATAATGCACATATACAGAATGACTCATGCACAACTAAAGTTTGAATTCAGAATCCTAAAGCAGAAGTCTAAGTTGTTGCAGCAGAACCAGATTTATTACATGACTCAGATAAGAAGTCTGAATCAGGCTTGCCTACTAGTTTTAACAGTTGATAATTAAACAAAGGCGGTTCCAGTTTTATTTAAGCTATTACCTAAGGCTTGCCTAGGCGCAAAATAACATGCAGCAGCTATTCAGAATTATTAAAACAGTTTGGAGATGGCTTTTACCTAAAGGCATGTTGTTCTAGTCGAATCCAGAGATTATTACCAGCTTTTATTCAGGATAGTCAAGTGTGAAGCTGTTTTACCTCTTTTATAATCAGTAATTTACACTAAGTGTGAATGCAAGTACGAATAAGATCCTAAAATATGGTATCTAAGATGCATATATAAAACTTATGAGGCAGAATTCCTAGAGCAGTATTTCTAAATGCATATGGCAGGATTGCAGAATTTCCTAAGAGCAGGATTTTTAAATGCACATGGTAGCGTAGAACATAATAGTAAAGTGCTAATTACTAGCGGATTTTAACACATGGTTTTGTAAGGTTGCACATGCTGAAACAATAAACATGAGACCTAAAGGCATGATTTCTAATGCATGCATGAGCCCTAAGCATGGTTTCTATTGCGCAATAAGGAACATAAACCTAATAACATGTTTTCTACCCTTTAACAACCATATCATACATATTTACTCCACCCCTTTTCACTAGCCACCCCAATACTTGTTTACAAATTATTACAGACCATGTGAGCAAATTACATAAGTAGTAATGAAAATAAGAAGTTACACTATAGGAAGCCTAATTAGGACTTTCTCTCTGAGTTACATAATCAATCACCTCAAGTACCAATATTGTTCCATAACATTTCTCATATCTGGGTGTGTCAGAGTTCCCTAAGGGCCTCAAGGGATCCCGGGCAGTGCTCATACCCAGATTTCACAACCAAAACAAAGTGAGTGCAGTGTGGAATGGCCAACTTTTATGTGTCCAAGTTCAGAGGGAGCTCAAGGGTCCTAAGGCAAGGCTCACACAAAAGGGGCAGAACCTAGTAATCTAAGAGTGTATGTGAGAGTGCTTGATATAGACTTAAAGGAATTGAGTTGGAAAAAACAGTTTTGAAAATAGTCATGTTTGAAGGGAGTTTGCAAAAGACAACATAACAGTTTTCTAAAAAGGAGAAGGGAATAGGAGCAGCACACACAGAACACATCCAAAGAACAGTATCATTCTTACCATTCACAGGCAGGGAAGTGAGGGATTGGGGACATAAAGAACCCAAATCAGAACCACATAATCATGGCTGAGAAGAGATCATATTGACTAGCAAGTACAAGGAGCAAGTAGGGACTGATTGGTTTTCAGAACACAAACAGCCACTTCAAAGAGTTAACAGGGAAATCATGCTTGAAATTATAACAGGGACAAGGTATGGGAGTAATTATGCAGGGGTCTATTACACATAATCAGTCATGACTTAAAGTTAATCAGGTACATTAGGAGACATACTAGTCGAGGTATATAAACAGGAACAAGTAGACATGTTGATTACATTTTAACAAGGGAGAGCTGAACTTTAAGCATGCTGAGTAAAGCAGTAAACAAGAAGTGCAATTAAACAGCATGATCCATTAAGTCAGTGCAGAAAAAGACAGGGGTTGACAGACAAGGGAACACATAGACTTGAGTTTTAGAATTTGAACTAGGAACATACTAGTTGAAGGATCAAAGTGCAGAAAAAGCAAAGCAATCAGAGTTCCACAGTCTAGCCTTGGCTTTCAGCCGGCTAGATAAAGAAGTAGCATAAGTAGTAGAAAAAAGAAGAGATAGTTTGAATGTGTATATGTGTGTTCTGAACTATTGTTCGTGTCTTGTTAATAAAAGACTGAGGGTATTTATAACTTTGAAAAATAAGTGAAAAATAAGGTAACAAGTAAAGGTTTAACACAAATATAGAAGTAATCACAATTAGAATCCTATTAATACAAGTACTTCCCTTTAATCAGGGAATTACAGCTCAAATGGATACTAACAGTGATAATTAAGGAAAGAAAATTAGTTTGAGAAAGATTGATTTTTACCATATAAGGGGTAGTAAAAGTATAGGGCATATGATCGAGTCTAAGTACAAAATACACTGATTTGGGGAAAGGATTCAGTGAGGGTGAAACATCACAGCAAATAAAGGAATAGAATCAATCAACTTAAATAAACGAGTAAAATTTAGGGGTTTATAAGAAAACCTTGCAATCAAACCGTAACTTAAGGAAATCAAGATCAATCAAGAAGGAGTCATGATTCTGCACTTCGACATATAAATAGAGAAGAATGAACAGGCGTATCAGACATGCAAGGTCAACCATATTGACAAAAGAAGCAGACTAGATGAACACAAACATGCAGAAGGGACATGAGTAGACTAAGGACTACTCGAAGCATGGTAATCAACAAAGTCCAGTAGTTATGGCTAACACATAGAACCAGAGTGAAAAACCAACCTAACAGGTAAAGAAGGTCAGGCCAACACACAGAAACAAGTAAAGAAAGTCTTTAAACTCACAATAATAAGTGAAGAAAAACTTTAAGAAATTAGGGTTTTAACATAGCTGAGTTAAAAAGTGGTAAGAACTCAGAATCAGTCAAGATGAACAAAGAAAAGGATCTAACCATAATGAACTCAATCAAAACAAGTATACATACAAAATAAACAAAGACAGTTCCAGAACCCCGGACAAAGCCAAAAATACTTAGGGTTTTCAACACGATGAATCAGGTAGAAGAAAAACATAAACAAATTGTTTAAACATAGTAAAATCATATGACAATACTGAAAATCGGAGGAGAAGTCTTTTAAAAGAGGTTAAGAAAACCCTAATCTTGAAGACGGGGAGTCACTTTGAAAAAATCGGGAAAACCTTTGAGAAAAACACCAAGAGGTTCATAATATATGTCGATCAAAGGCAGATCTAAAAGAAGATGGGAAAATCTTTAAAGTTAGGGTTCCGGAGAACCCAGAAAAAGTGAGAAAACTTCGAAAAGTTACCGATCTAGCCAGAAAAGTCACATATCTTACTCGAACGGCCATGGATGGCCGGAAAATGGCATGGGAAACCATGGGAGGCAAGTGAACTGCCTCTGGTTCACTTGAGGGCCTCAAAATGATGACACATGTTCAAGAGGGAGCCATAAGGCTAGTAGGTAGTGAGACCACTATGGGTTCAGGCAAGGAGATGGCCGGAAAATGTGGGTGAAGTTAATCGGCGAGGAGGGGATGGGGGGAAGGTTCTAGAAAGAACCAGAGATAGAGAGAGAGAGAGAGAGAGAGAGATGAGAGTCGGTTGAGTGAGGAATGAGAGGGTTTGGGGGGATCGTTTGGTTTAATTTAGGAAGGGGGAATGGGGACCGTTGATCTGAATGATCAACGGTCGAGATTGAATGGGGTAGGTGGGTCGAGCATGGCTTGGGTTTGGGCCTGGGTCCGATGGGTCTTTTAATTGGGGTTGGGTTCTGTTTGATTTAGGCTAAATTCGAAAGCCAATTTTGGCTATAAGTTAAATAGCCATTTTTTCCCATTTAAATTATAAAAAATAGTAAAATAGTTTTTTGAAAACTAATTTAAAAGTCTAAATGATTTATAATACATAATTAACAGTTTAAAAATATAGGACCCAATTTTATGCATATAAAACATAATTAAACTTTAAAATGGCAAATATTGTAATTATGTGCAATTTAGCTTTAAAAATACTAAATGTAATTATAAAAATATGTAAAAATTACTTTAGCCATATTTTGGCATAAATATAGATATCCAATAGAGGAATTATCAAAATAATCGGGGATTTTATGGATAAAAAGGGGGAAATAAATCAATTTAAAACCTTTAAAAGTATGGAAAAATAATAAAACCTTTGGACATGCTTGTATATGCATACATATGCTATTTTAAAGGTATATTTGCATATTGAAAATATATAGGAAAAAATTGGGTATCAACATCTTTTATAAATGATTGGGTCCCCTTTATATAGGAGGAGAAAACTCCAATATAGTACATTCCTAATTGTGGTAAAAAATTCTATTGGTACAGGTGTATAACAACCTAGTACGGACCTGTACCATTTCGTACAAATCTTATCTTTTAATTTATGCCTTGATCCACGTGTCCCTGAGAAATTCCCCTCTTTCTTGAGTGTCTTCGAGATTGTACTGCCTGTGATGTAGGTCATGTCGGGCCCTCGATTTTCTCCCTTGAGGTATGTGTCCTTCAGCCTGGTCTGACCCCCACTTCGGGTTGCACGGACTCGAACTCATAGCCCAATTTAAGACTTCAAAATTGGGCTCCTTGATTTTGACCGTATATAGATAGTCCCCGCATTGGTCGGCCTTAGATATGAAACGATTTAGATTCCCGAAGTCCTTAGTGATGATGTCACCTCCTTGATGCAAGCATTCGAAGTGACCAAAATGTCTCGTCGGTCCATTTCCCCAAAAACATTAAATGCAAGCCAGCATTGGTCGGCCACTAATTCCATCGAACCGTCATTGCCCTCCTATAAATATGAGGCAATTCCTTCAAATAAAGAACTGTACTCTTTATTCTTCCCTTTTCCATCTTCATCTCTTTCTCAAATCACCTATTTCCTCTGCCTCTTCAAGCGCCAGAAAATGCCAAGCTCCTGCCTGAAACACCACATCCCAGCGCAACCCGTATTACTTAACTTACAAGCATGGCTAAAACTTCAAAACGGTCCCCAAAAAGGATAAAGCATCATCTTCTTCTGCCTCCCGGCCGGTCAAATCGGTGGTGCCACCAACACTTGAGGAAATCACCCCCAGTAATTGCATTATTAAGAAAGACTTTAGCATCGAGAATCCTCCCGATGTCGTAGGCTGATGCAAGCACGTATCTCGATACATTAGCTTGATAATGAAGCATCTCATCAAGGATGTCAATAGGGACTGTCTCTAGGGGATGAGGTCGAGGTTCAGATCCGACCCCTGATGAAAGCATTACTACCCATAATGAGGGGTTTTTCGATTTACACTTACCCCTTCACACTGGGTCCCCTCAATCCCATGGTGATCGAATTCTGCAGAACGTACGAAGTTACCCTTGGTTAGATTCACCCTTCCTTTTGGCGTATCATGATCATATTGCGGTATTTCTCTAAAAAGGTCAAGGGTTTGGAATTCACCCTCAACCACCTAATTCGGTTGTATCGGCCCCAGTTATTTCGGGGGCTCATCAAGCTGCAGCGCCGAACAACAAAATCCTTCTTTGCCAGTGCTGACGATCCCAAAGATCAGGGTTGGATGAGTCGGTTCGTTAGAGTAAAGACTTTGGATGTCATCCCTGAGGATAAAATACTGTTCCCGAAGAGGTGGAACTTTAACCGTGAGTGGAGTTCGTATTCTCTGTACCTATTCATACTTTGCTTCCATATTTCATAACATTGTTATGCTTCTTCTGGCAGCCAATGCTTGGGTGCCCCCAGCGATGCCCGACCTCGAGGATTGGGTCCGTAAGTTAGCTGCCACTTCTTCCTATGACGAGCGCAAGTGGTGTGAGTTAGCGAAGGGACAGTGGGAGGACAAGAACCATGGTAAGTGTCTTTCAACAATTTCAAATGCTCTTCATATATTGGCAGCGTTTTACTTATGCCTACCTGTGCAGGCCTCGGCGATGCATCTAAAATGAGGCCGGCTCCGATCGAAGAAAAAGCCAAGCCTTCAAATCCAAAGTTCGAGAAGGACAATAAAAGAAAAAGGGTTTCGAAGCCCGAAGATCCTCAAAACAAGAAACCCTACACTCGAAGGCTGCGGAAAAGATTTGCTCAAACGGGTGCAAATTCAATCCATGACTCTCCAGATGATTAAGAATATGATGATGAAGAGTCAGCATTGGTGACTCGGACCAAGAAGCCAGTCGACGCCGCCAAGCCTTCTGAACCGGAAACCCTATTCCATGGTGAGGATACCATGATAGAAGGAACGGGCCAGGCCCCTGTATCCCCGGAGGTTGAGACTATGTCTGCAACAACCATTACAAAGGGAGTAACTGCTGAGACCCCCAATGGTAATAAGAATGCCCCGAGTGAAGAGCTTGGGGTCGCACCAACAGGTCACTCCCTTTCATTGCCAAACTTTTCTAAAGGGGAAATCGATAAAGACAATGCTCTGCGCATGCCCGATCTGAGTAAGGTCATTGGAGATGATCTTTTTCAGGGTTTCTACGCTGGGATTGAGGATGTCGATATCTGAATGATGCGTCCACTATCTTTGAGGAGGCTCAACATCTCCTTTCCTGGGTAAGTACGTACTTTAGTATTGCAATTTATTCTTCCTTTTCTTTTGACTAATATGTCTCTATTTCATGTATAGGTCGTCGCAAAGTTTAGGGCTGAGCTGATCCAATATGAGGTCGAGCTCAAGTAATTTTTGGGCGAAGAGAAAACCTTGAGGCTCCTTTGTAGCCAGAAGAAAGAGGAGCTTAAGGATCTCCCAACCGCACTGGCCAAAGCTCAAAAAAGCGAGTCTAAGCTAGACGAGCAGGTAACTTTGATTTTAACAGAGTACAGACTTCTTAACCCTGCTTCAGAGGCTAATACTTTGATATCTCAGCTGCAGCAAAAGCTAGATATGATTGGGTAGATCCTGGGTGAGGTAGATCAAGTTCGGGCTGATTGTCATTAGTGGAAGAAGAACATGGATCAACTTGTTGTCGATAAGGAAGCTATTGCAGCCCAAATGGCCTTGGCTGAAGCTCAAATCTGAGGTGTTGAAATGAAGGGTCTAGCTCAGGCCAGGAAGATCAAAGGGTTGGAGGCAGAGCTTGCTAAAGCCCGGGCCGAAGTTGCACAGGCTAAGGCTGAAACCGTATACGCTAAAGCTGAGGCCGAGAAGACGAAGGTTGTGGCTGATAAATCCATTGCTATATACATGAGGGAAGTCGCGACCGTTCAAGCCGAGATGAGGGAGGCCTCCGACCGAGGGAGATAGAGCAATGAATTGGCTAAGTGCCAAGCCCGGAGGGAGACTCTCGAAAAAATCCATGCCCGAGGGTTCAACCTCGCCGAGGAGATAGCTGAAGCAAAGGCGCGGGAACTTGATGTTGGGTTTCTTGTCTCCTCTGATGATGAGGATATGGTGAGTGTCTCTAGGATGAGAAGGGTGAAGAATATGTTCCAGAAGAGGAATAGACTCCCGAAGATAGAGCCGCTGAAAATGAAGACGACACTCCCGGGGGTGTGACCCCAAAAATAGATTAGGTTTTACTTTTTTGTGCAAGGGCCCCTTACCAGCGTTGTAATATGTTTTGTAAGCTTCCCTAATGAATATAAAGTATCTTTTTTCTCTATCCCCGATTGGTGTTGAATTTTATTTTATCCCCGTTTGTGGAAAATTTCGATGATTCAAACACTTAGCTCGAGTATCAGTTTAGACTCGTAATAAACCCTTAGGTTTTTATCACTCAAGATCACACCCTTTAAGGTATTAGATGATCCTCAATCCAAGCTTAAAGTTACTTTGGTGTGATCTCGGAACGATGGGACCTTTGGGTCTGAGCCAAATGAGAACAAAGTCTCGGACTCCCATAAGCTTTTGGCCCTATATCTCTTTTAGGCTGGCCATTAGGCTCTAGTATATTTGGCCCTTAGGCTCTTTTTTTAAAATTGGCCCTTAGGCTCTTTAAATTGGGCCGTTTTGGCCTCTAAAAATGGCTATATAATTTTTTCCTCATTTCGGCTAAAAGACTTAGTAAAATTTTAGTTATGCCTTAGCATGTATTTTTTTACCCGTTGGATTTTTCGAAGGCTCGACGTATCGGAACCTTATTAGTCATTTCGCTTGTGTAGTCATGATCGAATACCTCTTAAGGTTTTTCCGAAGGCTGGTCTTATCGAAGCCTTTGGATTATTTGAGGGCTGATTTTATCGAAGCCTTTAGATTTTTCGAGGGCCGAATTTATCGAAGCCCCTTATATTTTGCTTTTGCCGAGGGTAGCCTAACTTAACCGGTTTATCAATGTTTGAAGGACTTTAATTTTATAGAAGAAGTCGGGCGTCTCCTAATCGCATTATTTTGGCGGTAGCCTTTATGTGACTGTAGACTTTTAGTATGGTCGTAGCCTTTGGGTTTGTCACTTAGACTTGTTTCCCGAAAAACTTTCCAAACTTGTTCGAAGAGTTAGTCCCTGAGTATATTGGCCTCGACCTTTGTTTCGAGGGGCTGCCTCTTTGAGGTCTTATGAGTCCGAATTTTTTATGACTCGGATGTATTGACTGTCAGTGACAGTCCCCGAGTACTTTGGGGTGCTTTGGACCTTGAGCCACTTCCCGTAGGATTGTAAGTGTAGAGCTCGTATGATATAAAACTTTTTTGATATACAAAGTGTTTTTAATATAACCAGAATGTTTCTTTCAATAGTTCATACATGCGTACATGCTTTGCCGTCGGGGCTCGACTATTCTATATGGACATGGTTCATTTGACCGTTTGGCCCATTACAAAGTTCTCCTATCGAGGCCCTCTTAGGTGTGAAGTATCTTTCTCAAAAGTATAACCTCCGAGGGTGATGCCCCCAGTACTTGTTGAAAGTTCCTTAGGTAGCATATAGGTGTTGCCTCGTTAAAAACCTTGCCGATAAAACCCATTTGGGATAAAACCCAATTTAAGGGAAAAAGAGTGCAACACATGCTTTCAAATCTGAGGTCTTCGAGCTGAGAAATGACTCAATATCTCCAATTAAACATCTGCAAGGAGTTAGTTTTAACTACAAATGGAAAAGGGGAGAAGGTCATACCTCAGCAGTAATATCGCTTGAGCAAAGATACATTCCAATTGTTTGGTAGTTGCTCGCCTTCCATTGTTCTACGTTTGTAGGATCCTTTCCCTACGACCCCGAGGACATGGTACGGTCCTTCCCAAATGGGACCTAGTTTCCCTTCGTTTGGATCTCGAGTGTTGAGAGTGACTTTCCTTAGGACTACGTCCCCGACTCTGAAGTATCAAAGATTCGTCCTTCTGTTGTAATACCTTTCGATCCTTTGTTTTTGCGCGACCATTCGAATTAATGCGGCCTCACGTTTTTCATCGATTAGTTCGAGAGAAGTGTTCATAGCTTCGCAATTTGAGTCCTCGGTGGCATGCTGAAACCTGACGCTAGGTTCCCCGACCTCGACTGGGATCAATGCCTCGGACCCGTATACTAAAGAAAATGGGGTGTCCCCCATGCTAGACTTTGATGTCGTTTGATATGCCCATAGTACCTCGGGCAATACTTCTCTCCATTTCCCCTTCACATCATCTAACCTTTTCTTCAAGTTTTGAATGATGGTTTTGTTTGTGGACTCGGCCTGACCATTTGCACTTGGGTGGTAAGGTGCTGATAGGATCCTTTTGATTTTAAGGTCCTCGAGGAATTTTGTTAATTTGCTGTTGATGAACTATTTCCCATTATCACATGATATTTCGGTGGATATCCCGAACCGACATATGATGTGGTCCCATATGAAGTCGATGACTTCTTTTTCTCTTATCTTCTCGAAGGATTATGCTTCAACCCAGTTTGAGAAGTAGTCAGTCATAAACAAAATAAATTTAGCTTTACCTGGCACCGTTGGTAAGGGGTCGACGATGTCCATCCCCCATTTCATGAATGGCCACGGGGATAGGACCAAATGGAGTTGTTCACAGGGTTGATGGATCATCGGTGCAAATCTTTGGCATTTATCACACTTTCTGATGAATTCCTTGGTATCCTTTTCCATGTTGTCCCAATAGTACCCCACTCTGATCACCTTGCAAACCAGAGAGTCTGCACTAGAATGGTTCCCACAAGTACCCTCGTGGATTTCTCATAGTATGTAATCGGTATCCCCGGGTCCCAAGCATACAGCCAGTAGTCCATCAAAGGTTCTTCTATACAATGTTCCATTTTCATCAAGTGAGAATCGAGCTGCTTTGGCTCGAAGTGTTCTTGATTTCTTTGGGTCTGCGGGGAGCTTCCCATGTTTCAAGTAGTCGATGTACTTATTCCTCCAATCCCACGTTAAACTTGTTGAATTAATCTCTGTATGGCCTTCTTCGACCACCGACTTCGATAATTGGACGACATTCCCCAGGACAATATCATTTTCCTCGACCGATGACCCCAAGTTCGTAAGTGCAACGGCTTTGCTATTCTATTCTAGGGGTATATGATCTACTGTCCATTCCTTGAAGCGATGCAATGTCATTTGAAGTTTGTCTAAGTACCTCTGCATTCGATCATCTCGAATCGTGAAGCTTACGTTTACTTGATTTACTACCAAAAGGGAGTCACACTTTGCCTCGATGACCTCTACTCCAAGGCCCCTGGCTAGTTCGAGACCTGCAATCATGGCCTCATACTCGGCCTCATTGTTAGTCAACTTAGAAGTTTTGATAGATTGCCTAATGACACTGCCCGTAGGCGGTTTTAAAACGATGTCGAGCCCGGGCCCTTTCACATTCGAGGCACCGTGTGTGAAGAGGGTCCATACCTCTAACGACGTACCCGTTTTTAACAAAAGTTCCTTTTCTACTTTGGGCACGAGGGCAATCGCAAAATCGGCCACGAAGCCCACCAAAATTTGGGATTTAATAGCCGTTCGAGGCTGATATTTGATATCATATCCTCCAAGTTCGATTTCACTTTTGGCCAACCTACCCGATAATTCGGGTTTATGCAAGACATTTCGAAGTGGGTACGTGGTCAACACACATATACGATGGCATTGAAAATATGATTTTAGTTTCCTAAATGTGCTTATTAATGCTAGAGCTAACTTTTCCAAATAGGGTTACCTGGTTTCAGCATCTCCTTAGGTCCGACTCACATAATAGATAGGGAATTACGTACCTTGCTCTTCCCGAACTAGCACGCCACTTACCGCCACCTCGGACACGGCTAGATACAAGTAGAGCATTTCATCTTCCTTTAGAGTATGGAGCAGGGGTGGGCTCGAGAGATACCGTTTTAATTCTTCCAAGGCTTGTTGTCATTCCCGAGTCCATACAAAGTTGTTCTTCTTCTTGAGTAGGAAATAAATGATGGCTCCGATCTGATGACCCTCGAGATAAATCGACCTAGGGCAGCTATCCTCCCGGTCAACCATTGTACGGCTTTCACATTTTTCACCATAGTGATCTCCTTGATGGCTTTGAATTTATCGGGGTTAATCTCGATCCCCTTGTTCGATACCATGAAGCCCAAGAACTTGACCGAACTAACTCCAAAAGCGCATTTCTCGGGGTTGAGCTTCATGTTGTACTTTTTTAGGATATCGAACATCACCTGCAAATGGGTCAAATGGTCCTCTGCGCGCAGGGACTTAACAAGCATGTCATCAATATAAAATTCCATAGACTTACCTATTTAATGCTCGAACATCTTATTAACTAAGCGTTGATACGTGGCTCCTGCATTTTTCAGCTTGAAGGGCATTACATTATAGCAATATGTACCATACTTCGTGATGAACGAAGTCTTTTCCTGGTCCTCCGGGTTCATTTGAATCTGATTGTACCCGGAGTAGACATCGATAAAGGTAAAGATCTCGTGGCTAGCCGTAACATCAATCAATCGATCGATGTTGGACAGTGGGAAAGAATCTTTAATGCATGCTTTGTTCAAATCCTTGTAGTCTACACACATTCTAAGTTTGTTTCCCTTTTTAGGGACTACTACTATGTTAGCTAGCCATTCGGGATATTTTACTTCTCTAATGGATCCTATCTTGAGAAGTTTGGTTACCTCTTCTTTGATGAATGCATGCTTTACCTCGAACTGAGGTCTCCTCTTTTGCTTTACCGGTTTAGATCTGGGATCGACACTTAGTCGATGGGTAGTTATCCCTCGTGAAATTTCTGTCATGTCTAAGTGGGACCAGGCAAAACAATCAATGTTATCGATAAGGAATTGAATGAGTTTTTTCCTAAGTTTAGGGGTTAACCCCGTCCCCAGGTATACCTTTTGTTTTGGAATATGCTCGAGTTCCTCGACTGTGGACTTCATCCCATCCGATTCTTTGGGGGCAATGAAGGATCGGGGGGTGAGAAAATCTTCTTATTCTCCTCACAACCTGTTTATCGGACACTTGTCCCCCGGGCTCAACCAAGGACACGGGCTGTGATTGCTATTTGGTTATTTGTTCGTCCTTCGACTTTTTCGATGTGGATGGTGCCGATATCGGTGCCAATCTGTGTACTGCAAACATCTCCTTAGCTGCATGCTGCTCTCCATATACTGTTTTCACGCCATCCTTTGTTGGGAACTTCATCATCTAATGGAGGGTCGATGGCACCGTCCTTATGCTATGGATCCACGGCCTTCCAAGGAAAGCATTATACCTCATGTCACCTTCAATGACATGAAACTTGGTATCTTGTATGGTTCCGACCACGTTGATTGGGAGGATAATTTCTCCCTTTGTTTTTTCACTTGCCATGTTAAATCCATTCAAGACTCGAGATGCCGGTATGATTTGATCGAGCAACCCGAGCATCTCTACAACCTTGACCAGATTATGTTTGCCGAACTATCTGGATCCATGGGAACACATTTAACTTGAACTTTATTTAAAAGGATAGAAATTACCAATCATCGTTGTGAGGCTGAGATAAGGCCTCGATGTCTTCCTCGTTGGATGTGAGGGTGTCCTCGGGCATATAATCCCGAGTCTATTTCTCCCTTGTGATTGAAACTTTGGTACGCTTGAATATAGGTCCCTATGGGACGTCGACTCCACCGATGATCATGTGAATGACATGTTGAGGTTCTTCAGGTTCATTCTTCCTGCCTGCATCTCTCTCTCTGAAGTGGTTCTTAGCCCGATCAATTAGGAGTTCTCGAAGGTGGCCCTCATTGAATAACCTAGCCACTTCTTCCCTTAACTGCTTGCAATCTTCGGTCTTATGCCCATGAGTGCCATGATATTTGCACATCAAGCTGGGGTTCCTTTGAGAAGGATCGGTCTGTATAGGTTTGGGCCATTTAGTATCTCTAATTTTTCCAATGGCTGAGACGATCCCCGAGGAAGTTGTACTACAGTAATCTGGGCACCTCCGCTAGTCCTAAGCGCCTATCAAACCTGGTTTTGCTCATGAGTCCCTGGAAACTTTGGCCTCGATTTGCTCTTCGATCATTCCTAGGTATGTTACGCTTTGACATGTTTCTTCGATCCTCGACGTATGGCTGATATCTTTCCTTATTCGATCTTGACCCCCTATCTGCATTTCCTGACTCCCTTTCTAGTAACCTGCTTGGATAAACTGAGCCCAAGGGGGCTCCCAACTGGTCATCCTCGACCCTGATTTTTTATTGGTACCTGTTATGCACATCCTCCCAAGTTACAGCGGGATACTCGACCAAGTTCTGCTTCAGTTGCTTCAAAGCTATCGAACTTTGTTCATTTAGCCCCTGAGTGAAGGCTTGTACGGCCCAATCGTCGGAGACTGGTGGTAACTCCATCCGTTCTGATTGGAAATGAGATACAAACTACCTCAACATCTCGTTCTCCCTTTGCTTTATTTTGAATACATCGGACTTCCTTGTTGCAACTTTTATGGCACCGACATGTGCCTTCACAAATCAATCTGCCAAAATGGCAAACGAATCGATAGAGTTCGGGGGTAGGTTGTGGTACCAAATCATGGCACCTTTAGACAACGTTTCCCCAAACATTTTTAGCAAAACGGATTCAATCTCATCGTATTCCAAATCATTTCCTTTTATGCCACAAGTATATGTAGTGATGTGCTCGTTGGGATCAGTAGTTCCGTTGTATTTCGGGACATCTGGCATCCGAAACTTCTTAGGGATGGGCTTTGGAGTCGCATTTTGGGGGAATGGTTTTTGCACGAACTTCTTCGAGTCTAATCCTGTCAAAATTAGAGGTGCTCTCGGTATTTGATCGACCATTGAGTTATATGTCTCCACCTTTTTGTCATTTTCTTCAATCTTCTTTTCTCTGGTCTCAATCCTTTTGGCGACCTCTTCGAGCATTTTCATAATCGTGGGGTCAGTCCCCAAGCCACTTTCATCGGACCTTTCTAGTGCTGGTTCAGCACGCCGAGTGTTCACTGGTTCGGCTGTGTTTGGAGTTCTATTCTGACTCTAAAGTTGAGCGATGGCGACTTGCTGGGCTTGCAACATTTCGAATATCACCTGGAGGTTGACTCCTTCTTCTTCCATTCCTCGTGTTCTTTGGCTGTCGGGTCGGTCTTCCCTGCGTGCATTCCCCACGGGGTCTGCGCTTGAATCCGCGTTTAGAGTGTTATGCGAGCTAATATCCACCGGCTCCATATTTGGCACTTACTCAGGGTTTATGGGTGGTACATCGACCCCTATGCCGCTGTTTTCTCCAAGACTTTCGTCTCGTGAATAGGTGCATTCTGTGTGCTAGACATGTTTAAGCCTAAAATCAAAGGATCTTTGACAAGAAAAAGTGTGAAGAATAACGTGTGTTATCAGAAAACTAGCACTAAAATAATCACTATTATCTTTAGCCCCACGGTGGGCGCCAAACAGTTTACCTCGAAAAATGGGTGTAACAATTAAAGATGAATTGTGATTTTATGGATATGTGATTTATTCCAATACTAGTGAATATACAAGTAATACTAAGCTTAAGTAAGAAGAATTGATGAACCAAACTAGTATTGTTAGAGCAATAGGGTCCTCGAGCTCGACTGTGTCAGGGGCCTCGAGGTGGGCTAAGAACCAAAAAAGTATGAACAATAAAGTAAAAAGGATAAAGCTGAAGAACAATTATTGAGCACGATGAACGAGAAAAGCAGAGTAGAATATTCTATTGCAGTGAATAATAATATGTCTTTTACAAATGATTGGGATCCCCTTTATATAGGAGGAGAAAATCTCAATATAGTATATTCCTAATTGTGGTAAAGAATTATATTGGTACAGGTATATAACAACCTAGTACGGACCTGTACCATTTCGTACAAATCTTATCTTTTAATTTGTGCCTTGATCCATGTGTCCTTGAGAAATTCCCGCTCTTTCTTGCGTGTTTTCGAGATTGTACTGCCCTCGATGTAGGTCGTGTCGAGCCCTCGATCTGCTCCCTCGAGGTGTGTGTCCTTCAGCTGGGTCCGACCTCCACTTTGGGTTGCCCGAACTCGGACTCATAGCCCAATTTAAGATTTTGAAATTGGGCTCCTTGATTTTGACCGTATACAGATAAGTTTCGGCTCGGCAAACTGTAATTGTGGGACTTTTACTTCATATTCATAGGTTGAAATATTCTAAATTATACTCATAAGAGGTGAAAAATAGGGAAGTTATTTTCCTATATATATTTTGTGAAAAAGGCAGAATTATTTTCCTATATGTTAAGAGGCGTGAGAACGGCTAATAAGTGGATATACCGGATCACATAACCTTTTTTCATTTACAGCTGATTAATATCATACCATTAACAGAGTTTCATATTTTCACCAAAATTTTAAATTAGGACATTTGATTTATGCACAGTTCAAGAAAATAGGATAAAATGAATGAATCATTATAGACTAGATATTAAACTGCAGTTTCCTCATTAAATAGTTACATGAACCACAATTTTGCAATATTTAGGTAACATGTGAATTTACTGAAAAATAATTAGAAACAATTTTAACAATCCTCGGATTGAAATCCTACTAGAGGTTCATATTAAATTTTATGCCTCTAAGGTCTAGCGAGAAAATACCATTATTTATCCGTATGAGAATAAAGAATCTATTAGTAGGTCTTTTAAGAGGGGGAATTAGTGAATTAATCTAAAGTAAGATAAAAGTGCAAAATAATGATATCTGGAAATAGTCTACTTCTGTGACAGTTTAAATTTTTTTACATTATTAGGTAAGTTGAAAGATAATAAATAATTTTTTTATAACAAATGAAATAGTAACTTGAAAAATATATAAGACAAGTTACGTTTTTGCGGCAGATTAAAGTTGATATTGCAAAAGTTTCATTGCACTGTAGACAGTTGTTAAATCAATATTAAAAAGATTTATTAACTAAAAATTCGACAACTATTGGCCAACATAAGTTGCATGAAACGTCAAACAGTTAAATGATTCGATAAACATAATATGCATTTGAACAAGTAAGATATAAACATGTAGCTTAAATTTATAGACATATTAAGGAAATATGCACTTTAGGACAATATAATTTCTAATTTCTACAAAATGAAGTTTCAACCGAAATTATCAACATGATTAATGTTCGCCAAGTATGTCATGTAAATGTGATTTTGAGCTTTAAATGACATGCACCAATCTTTTTTTGCGGATTAAATTTGAGAATTGTAATACCTTATTGTAAAAAGCAATTTGGTTTGAATTATTCTGTACAACTTAACTAAGTATTCTAAAAGACATGACAATTTATTTTTATGCTGAAACTTTATATCAGAAAACCTTGATCATAAACGTGTTATGCTAAAAACCGTGCCATAGCATGAGAAGAATTTTTGGACAGCTGAATGTTGGGATTTTTTAAGCTTGAATTAGCTTAAAGAAAGTGAATGGGAAATGGAGGGAAAATAAAATATTTGAGTTTTCATCCTTGGCAAAAGGACATTATCCCATATTGGAGGAAGAAAAGACTTTTGATGGGTTTATATACAATTGCTCTTCTTCTAGCTCTTAAAGAGTTAAGAAGAAGGCAAGTCTCGCATCGTCGTCGCCGCTCGGCTCGGCTTCGGCTTCGGAACCCAAGTTCAGGAGCTTCAACTTATTTTTCACGACCTTATTGCTGAAAGTATGGTCGTTAATGAAGCATTTCAAGTGGCTACAGTGATTGAAAAATTGCCTCCAAAGAAATGAAGTTGGAAGATCTTGTGAATTCGTCTCAAGATTGAGGAAAACAACAAAACGACCGAGAAGAAGTCTCGTGGAAATTCAACGATCATGGGAGCTAATATCGTTGAGGAGACTGCTCCATAAAGTAAGAAGAGGAAAAGGTCTTTTGGACACACTAAGGATCAAAACAAAAAGAAATTAAAGAGCAACTGCTACAATTGTGGAAAAACTGGTCACAAAGCCCCTGATTGTCGTCTCCTGAAAAAGGATAGAAAAAGGGACAAGCCAACATAGTGAAGAAGAATGATGACTTTGATAATCTATGTGTAATGCTTTCGGAATGCAACCTAGTTGAAAATTCGAAGGAGTGGTGGATTGGCTCTGGAGCCACTCGACATGTTTGTGTTGTCAAAGAAGCATTTGCGACTCACTCTACTGATGGTCCCGAAGAAGAGCTTTCCATGGAAAATACTGCAACAACCAAGATTGAAGGTTATGGGAAGATATTCTTGAAGATGACTTTCGGCAAGGTATTAACGCTCAACAACGTTCTTCATGTTCCTACTAATAAGAAGAATTTAGTTTCTACTTCTTTACTTGTTAAGAATGGATTCAAATGCGTATATGTTTCTGACTAAGTTGTTGTAAGCAACAACGAAATGTATGTTGGAAAGAGCTACCTCATAGAGGGCCTTTCCGAACTAAATGTAATGGTTGTTGGCAGCATGAATAAAATTTCAGATTCTTCTTATTTATTGGAGTCAAATGATTTATGGCATATTCGTTTAGGACATGTCAATCACAAAACCTTGCGAAAGTTAATTAATTTAAAAATATTGCCTAAATTCGAGTGTAATAAATCAAAATGTCAAATATGTGTTGAATCTAAGTTTGTAAAACATCCTTATAAGTCTGTTGAAAGGAATTCAAATCCTTTAGACTTAATTCATACTGACATTTGTGATATGAACTCGACACCATCTCGAGGTGGGAAAAAGTATTTTATAACTTTTATTGATGATTGCACTCGATATTGTTATGTTTATTTGTTTAATAGTAAGGATGAAACAATTGAATTAAGTAATACAAGAATGAAGTAGAGAATCAAATGAATAAAAAGATCAAAATGGTTAGAAGTGATAGGGGTGGAGAATATGAATCTTCGTTTGCAGAAATATGTTCAGAATATGTAATTATCAATCAAACTACTGCACCCTACACACCTCAATCCAATGGAATTGCGGAAAGGAAAAGCCGTACATTAAAGAAAATGATGAATTCTTTATTAATAAATTCCGGATTACCGAAGAGTTTGTGGGGGAAGCTATACTTACAGCTAACCAAATACTCAATAGAGTACCCCATAGCAAAACGCAATCTATTCCATATGAAAAATGGAAAGGAAGAAAATCCAACTTGAAATATTTCAAAGTGTGGGGGTGTTTAGCAAAGGTACAAATACCTTTACCCAAAAGGGTAAAATCGGACCAAAAACTGTGGATTGCATTTTTATTGAATATGCTACAAACAGTAAAGCATGTCGGTTTTTGGTTCATAAATTTGATAATCCCGAAATTCATGTTAATACGGTAATGGAATCAAATAATGCTAAATTCTTTGAAAGCATATGTCCGTATAAAATTGAATGCGAGTCGTTGAGTGAAAGACCTAAATGACCTCGGGAAGAACCAAAGAAAAATACTCCAAGTGTAGAAGAACCAAGGCATAGTAAACGTCAAAGAACATCTACTTCCTTTGGACCAAATTTTATGACATTCTTACTTGAAAATGAGCCTCAATCTTTTAAAGCAGCTATATTATCTCCTGATTTAGCATTTTGGAAAGAGCCAATCAATAGTGAGATTCAATCAATTTTGGATAACCATACATGGGAATTGGTTGATCTTCCTCCGGGAAATAATCCTTTAGGTTCGAAATGGATCTTTAAACAAAAAGTGAAAGCTGATGGCACTATTGACATTTATAAGGCAAGACTTGTTTTCAAAGGTTATAGACAAAAGGAAGTCCATGATTACGTTGATACTTACTCTCCAATAACGAGGATAACATCTATTAGGGTGTTAGTGGCACTAACAGTCGTATATGGTCTTGAAATCCATCAAATCGATGTTAAAACAACTTTCTTAAATAGAGAATTGGAGGAAGAGATTTACATGGAACAACCTGGGGGTTTTCTGATTCCGGATAAAGAAAAGAAAGTGTGCAAACTAGTTAAGTCTTTTTATGGACTTAAACAAGTACCCAAAAACAATGGCATGCCAAATTTAATCAAACAATATTGGCAAGTGGGTTTAAATTCAACAAATGTGACAAATGTGTTTACATTAAAAATCTTCAGGTTGTGAAGTCATTGTTTGTTTATATGTTGATGACATGTTAATAATGACCAAAAATATGGCAGATATAAATGCTACTAAGCGCATGTTGGCTAGCAAATTCGACCTGAAAGACTTAGGCGCTGCTGGCGTGATCTTAGGAATCAGAATTAACAAGACTCCATGAGGTATAGCATTATCACAGTCTCACTACATTGAAAAAATACTTGACAAGTTCAAGTATTTGGATTTCAAGATTGCCAAGACTCCAATTGACGTGAGTTATGCACTTCAAAAGAATGAAGGTGAAAGTGACTCACAACTGGACTATGCAAGAGTATTGGGAAGGTTGATGTATATCATGAATTGTACGCAACCAGATATAGCATGTGCTATTAGCAAACTGAGTCGGTTCACAACTAATCCCAATCAAATACATTGGATGGTAATGAAACGAGTTTTGGAGTATCTAAAACATGCCCAAAATTATGCTTTGCATTATAACAAATATTCCGTCGTGATTGTGGGATATAGTGATGCAAATTGGATCACTGGATCATCTGAAGTTAAATTCACGAGTGGATATGTTTTCACAATTGGGGGTGGAGCAGTGTCTTGGAAATCAACCAAACAAATGTGCATCGCCCGTTCTACAATGGAATCTGAATTTATAGCTTTAGATAAGGCCGGTGAAGAAGCTGAATGGCTCCAGAATTTCTTAGAAGATATTTTATTTTGGACCAAACCTTTGGCACCTATCTGTATACATTGTGATAGTCAAACGGCAATAGGTAGGGCAAGGAGCGTTATATATAACGGAAAATCTCGTCATATACGATGGAGACACAATACCGTTAGACAACTACTCTCTAGTGGTGTTATCATAATTGACTATGTAAAGTCAAGAGATAATGTGTCGGATCCACTTACAAAAGGCCTGTCTAGAGAGGCAATTGAAAGATCATCAAAGGGAACGGGGTTAAGGCCTAGGACAAGTCATCTTGGTGGTAACTCTAGCTAGCAGACTGGAGATCCCAAGAGCTAGGTTCAAAGAGATCAAACAAAGTTATGAATGACGGTTCAACATTGTCAAATAACTCAACACATTCTCGTGATGAAGACAATGTTCATAAATCGAGGTAAAGTATTAAGGCTTTTTGATGAGTCAGTAAAGCTTAAAGCTTTTTAATGATTTGCTAGGTCTGGAAGGATATGACCAGATAGTGTGTTTATTGGATTACATGTTTAGAAATCTCCTATGTGAGTGTGAAGTGTAATCCGCTTCAAGGGGAATGAAAGTAAAGACCCATTCTCTAAGCACTCATGAAACCAGGCGGTGTTCATGGCTTGTGATGACCTTTTGGGTCATCACTTGTTTTAGAAATAAATTTTGTATTTAGAGGCCTTAAAACCTCTTTCTGTCCCACCTCAATTTGCGTGCACAGTCCGGGCGTGTATCCGGAAAGCCATTATGTGAAAATTTGTGAAAAATGATAAATTTTGCTTTTAAAATGAATTTAAGTTTACTTCAGTCAACATTTTGGGCAAACGGACCCGGACCCATGATTTGACAGTCCTGGAGGGTCCGTAGGAAAATATGGGACTTGAGCGTATGCCCGGAATCGAATTCCGAGGTCCCAAGCCTAAGAAATAAATTTTTAAAGAAAATTATTTTCTAAAATATATATGAGTTTTTGGAAATGAAATATGTTTGAATTTAATGGTATCGGGCCCATATTTTGGTTTCGGAATCTGGCACAAGTCATATATGTGATTTGAGTTGAGCCTGTAAAATTTGGTAAGAAACGGAGGTCATATGACGTAATTCGAAACCTTAGTTGTAAAATTTGAAACTTTAAAAGTTCTTGAGATTTTCTTTGATTTTGATGCTAAATTCATAGTTGTTGATGTTATTTTGATGATTTGATTGCACGAGCAAGTCTGTATGATGTTTTTAGGTTAGTGTGCATGTTTGGTTTGGATCCCCAAGGTCTCGGGTGAGTTTTGGATAGGCCACGGAGTGGAATTGGACTTGGGAAGTTGCAGGTCTGTAGGCTTCGCAAATGCAAAGCCTGGCTCGCAAATGCAAAGCCTGGCTTGCAAATGCAAAGCCTGGCTCGCAAATGCGAAGCCTGGCTTGCAAATGCAAAGCCTGGCTCGCAAATGCGAGCCCGCAAATACAAACATTTATCGAAAATGCGAAAAAGACCTGGGTTGCCTTGGTCGCAAATGCGACGTATTCATCGCAAATGCGAATGGTCCATCGCAAATGCGCAGTGGACCGGATTTCCTTCAATGACGCAAATGCGACAAAATCTTCGCATTTGCGAAGTTAGCAGGTTCTGAAGGGTTCGCAATTGCGAACCCTGGTCGCAATTGCGACATCTGCGACTTGCAAATTCATAACATAGCCGAAAATCTTTTATTTTTCAAAATCTTTCAAAACATAAACTCTCTTAGGCGATTTTCCAAAGAAACGTTCTTCTCTAAATCGATTGTAAGTCATTTCTAACTCATTTTCTTCAATCTCTATCATCTTTTCACATAATTTCAACTCAAAATCAAGGGTTTTCATGGGGGAAATTGGGTGTTTTGGGTAGAACCTAGGTTTTTCAAATTTTGGGGATTTGGATCTCGATTTGAGGTCCGATTTCAAAATAAATTATATATTTGGGTTCGTGGGTGAATGGATAATGGGGTTTTGGTTCGAACCTTGGGTTTTGACCATGTGGGCCTGGGGTAGATTTTGACTTTTTGGGAAAACCTTTAGAAAACCTATTTTCATGCATTGGAATTGATTCATTTAGCATTTATTGATATAGTTAAGTAACTTGCGACTAGATACGAGTGAATTGGTGGCAGAATCAAGAGGTAAAGCGGTAGTTGAGGCTTAAATTGTGTTCGTGGCATCGAGGTAAGTGTTTGGTCTAACTTTAGCTTGAGGGATTAGGAGTTGTGTCCTATTTGATATGTGTTAGTTGTTGAGTACGATGTATAGGCATGGTGACGAGTATCTATACGTTGATGTCAAGCATGCTCGTGAGTCTTATACTATGATTAATGTGACTCCATTTGTATTATTTATGCCTTATGTAATGATTTATATTATTGAGCATGGCTTGTGGGAGTAATATTGGTACTTGAACATTGAAGAGCGTTGGCTCAAGTTGTAAAATGATTTGTGGAAGTATAATTGGCAATTGAACCTTATAGAGCATTGGCTCAAATCGTGAATTGAGTTGTGAAGTAAATGTGAAAAGAAAAGAGGATTATAGCATTGTCTCCCTTGCCGGGATGTTGTTGTTTTAATGTTATCTCCCTTGCCAGGATGTTATTATTTTAATATTGTTTCCCTTGCCGGGATATGCTTGTTGTACTATTATTCCCTTGCCGGGATTTTATTGTGAATTTGTTGATTTCTTTGCCCTTATTTCTTTGTGATTGTTGGTTGGGTGAGGAAGAGCATTAAAGCACGAAGGGTAATGTCGTGTATGATTTTTATAAGGAAGAGTGTAAAGCACGAAGGATGATGTCGTGTATGATATTTGTGAGAGAGTGTTAAAGCACGAAAGGTGATGCCGTGCCGCACGATGTACAATTTCGTGCCGATTATATTGAATTTTATGGTAAGGACGAGAGTAAAAGCACGAAGGGTGATGTCGTGCAGATTATATTGATTCTTATGGTGAGGACGAGAGTAAAAGCACGAAGGGTGATGTCGTGCACTTGTTTGATTTCTGATTCTTGTTGATAATTTAGTTATGGTGTTCCTTATATTTACCTGTTGTTCTTCTGTTATTATCTGATGTTTTCCCGCAGCATGTTTCCCTCTCCTATCCTTAAATGTTCATTCCTGCTATATTTTCCGATATATATGATTTAACTGCACAGGTTTATTTGGTAGTCTGGTCCTAGCCCCATCACTACTTCGCCGAGGTTAGGCTAGGCACTTACCAGCACATGGGGTCGGTTGTGCTAAAACTACACTCTGCACTGTGTGCAGATCCCGGTGCAGTAGCTTTCGGACCTTAGCTTTGGGGTTGCTGCCTTTAGTCCATTCAGAGATCCGAGGTAGTCTTGTAGGCGTCCGCAGGCCTTGGCGTCTCCTCTTATCCTTTTTTTTCTGTTTCTTTTATATATTTTAGAGACAGTGTTGTAATAAATCTTTCGGACCTTTATTTGTAGTATTCCTAGATAGTATGTGGAATTGTGACATTAGTTCTGGGTAGTATATGTATGGATTGGTATCGACATCTTTATTAAAATATCACATTTCAGTTTTTCGCTTATTAAATTCTGTTGTTTATCTAATATTGGTTGTTAATTGTTAAAGGATTAAAAATGGGAAAGATGTAAATAATTCAAGTGGTTGGCTTGCCTAGCTTTCACTAGTAGGCGTCATCACGACTCCTGAGGGTAGAAAATTCGGGTCGTGACAAGCTGGTATCAGAGCTCAAGATTGCTTAGGTCTCACAATTCACGGACAAGCTTAGTAGAGTCTGAGGGATCGGTACGGAGACGTCTATATTTATCCCCAAGAGGCTACAGAGTTAGGAAAAACTTCACGTCTATTCTTTCCTGTCGTGCAGTTTGGTTTCTCAATGTTAATTGAATTTCTACTCTGTTCTTTCGCAAATGGAGAGAACACACGCTTCCTCATCCACTGATCAGCAGCTCGAGCTCCCAGCAGCAGCTCCCACGAGGGGCAGTGGGCAATGCTGAGGCCGAGGCAGGGGCAGAGCTTAGCCTAGAGCAGCAACACCAGCGGTAGAGCCTCAGGTTGAGTTTGATTATGAGGTTCCAGCCCAGGCAGTTCTGGTGGGCCTAGCTCAGGTCCCAGAGGGGTTCATTGTTATCCCAGTACTCCAGGATGCTCTGGTCCGTCTAGTGGGACTTATGGAGAGTGTCACCCGGGCAGGCTTGCTTCCTCCAGCAGCAGCCGTCTCTCAGGCTGGAGGAGGAGCCCAGACTCATGCTACTCGCACTCCGGAGCAGATGGCTCCTCGGTTCCAGATTCCAGCAACTCAACTAGTTGAAGCAGTTCAGCCGGGTGTGGTAGCTCAAACCGGTGATGTAGCAGCTATTTCTGCTGATGCCTTGTGGAGATTGGACAAGTTTACCAAGCTCTTCATTACCACTTTCAGCGGTGCATCTTCTAAGGATCCCCAGGATTATTTAGACAGTTGTCATGAGGTTCTCAGGAACATAGGGATAGTGGAGACTAATGGGGTCGACTTTGCTACTTTTCGCTTATATGGATCCGCCAAGACTTGATGGAGAGAATATTGTTTGGCTAGCCCAGTTGGGTTACCAACTTTGACTTGGGATCAGTTTTCTCAACTATTTTTAGAGAAAATTCTTCCTGTCACTCAAAGAGAGATCTATTAAAGGCAGTTTAAGCGTCTCCAACAGGGTTCTATGACTGTTACTCAGTACGAGACCAGGTTTATTAATTTGGCTCGTTATTCTCTTCTTATACTTCCCACTGAGAGAGAAAGAGAGTGAGGAGGTTCATTGAGGGACTCATTCAGCCTACTTGACTTCAGATGGCTAAAGATACGGGGAGTGAGATTTCTTTTCAGGAAGCGGCCAATGTGGCCAAGAGAGTTGAGATGGTTCTATCGCATGGAGGTGGTCAGGGGTGTGACAAGAGGCCTCGTCATTCAGGCAAATTTAGTGGTGCCTCGTTAAAGGCAGGGATTCATATGGTAGAGGCCATACTCCTAGGCCTTTTCAGTTAGCACTTCAGGTTTCTCACGGTGCTTCAAGTGGCTGTGGTTCTCATATGCAGTATTCTGATCAGCAGTCCTACAGTGCACCACCAGCTTCTATCAGTGCACCGCCACTCTAGAGTTTTCGGGGTGGTCATTCAGGTCGTCAGGGTCAGCAGTCTCAATAGCCGAGGGCTTGTTATACTTGTGGCGATATGGGACATATTGCTAGATTTTGCCCTCGAGCATCGAGCAGTTCTCAACATCAGGGTTCACGTGCCATGGTTCAGGCACCGAGTGTTCCCTAGTCCGCTTAGCCAGCTTGAGGTGGATATATAGGTGCTAGAGGTGGAGGTAGAGGTGTTAGAGGTGGAGGTCAGGCCGCTAGAGGTAGAGGCCAGCCAGCAGCAGGCCATTCCAGAGATGTAATTCCGAGTGGTGGGGCACAGCCCCGATGTTATGCTCTTCCATCCATGCCTGAGGCTGAGGCTTCCGATGTAGTTATCACAGGTATTGTTCTGGTTTATAGTAGAGATGCTTCAGTTCTATTTGATCCAGGATCTACGAACTCCTATGTGTCATCTTATTTTGCGCCGTATCTAGTCATGCCTAGTGATTCTTTGAGTGCTCTTGTATATGTGTCTACACTGGTGGGTTATTCTATTATGGTAGATTGTTTCCATCGTTCATGTATAGTTGTGATTGGGGGGTCTTGAGACTCGAGTAGATTTTTTACTTCTGGACATGGTTGATTTGATGTCATATTGGGGATGGACTGGTTATCACCTTACCACGCTATCTTGGACTGTCATGCCAATATTGTAACCTTAGCCTTGTCGGGCTTACCTCGTTTAGAGTGGAGAGGGACTCCTGGTCATTCTATCCCTAGTGTTATCTCATATATGAAGGCTCGGCGTATGGCCGAGAAGAGGTGTTTGGCTTATTTGGCATATGTTTGAGACTCTAGTGTCGAGGTTCCTTCTATTGATTCTGTGCCTGTTGTTCGTGAGTTTCCTAAGGTAATTCCTTCAGACCTATCGGGTATGCCACCCGATAAGGATATTGACTTCTGCATTGATTTGGATCCGGGCACCCAACCCATTTCTATTCCGCCATATCGTATAGCCCCGTCTGAGTTGAAAGAGTTGAAAGAGTAGTTGCAAGACTTGCTTGATAAAGGCTTCATTAGGCCTAGTGTCTCACCTTGGGGCATGCTGGTGTTGTTTGTTAAGAAGAAGGACAAATCGATGAGGATGTTTATAGTTTACTAGCAGTTGAACAAGGTTACAATAGAGAATAAGTATCCGTTGCTGAGGATTGATGATTTGTTTGACTAGCTTCAGGGCGCCAAGGTATTTTTGAAGATTTACTTGAGATCTGGCTACCATCAGTTAAGGATTAGGGCATCCGATGTCCCTAAGATAGCTTTCCGCAATCGGTACGGGCATTATGAGTTCGTGGTGATGTTATTTGGGTTGACAAATGCCCCAGTAGCTTTTATGGATTTGATGAACCGAGTGTTCAGGCCTTAGTTGGATTTGTTCATGATAGTCTTCATTTATGATATTTTGATCTATTCCCGCAGCCAGGAGGAGCATGAGCAGCATTTGAGGGTGGTCCTCCAGACTTTGAGAGATAGTCAGTTGTATGCTAAATTTTCGAAGTGTGAGTTTTGGTTGAGTTCAATTGAATTCTTGGGTCATATTGTATCAGCAGAGGGTATTCAGGTAGATCTGAAGAAGATAGAGGCAGTCAAGAACTGGCCTAGACCCGCATCAGCTACAGAGATCCGGAGTTTCTTGGGTTTGGTAGGCTATTATCGTCGATTTGTGGAGGGGTTTTCATCTATTTCAGCCCCGATGACCAGGTTGACCCAGAAGGTGCCCAGTTCAGGTGGCCGGATGAGTGTGAGGCAAGATTTCAGAAGCTCAAGACAGTTTTGAGCCTTTGACTACGATACTGGTATTGGTTTTGCCCACAGGTTCAGGGCAATATACAGTTTATTGTGACACATCTCGTATTGGACTTGGTATGGTGTTGATGCAGGATGGCAAGGTCATTGCTTATGATTCGCTGCAGTTGAAGATTCATGAAAAAAATTATTCAGTTCATGATTTAGAGTTAGCAGCCATTGTTCATGCATTGAATATTTGGAGGCATTATTTGTATAGCATGTCATGTGAGGTGTTCATGGATCACAAGGGTTTGCAATACTTGTTCAAGCTGAAGGAACTAAATTTGAGGCAGAGAAGGTGGTTGGAGATATTAAAGGACTATGATATCACCATCTTATATCATCCGGGAAAGGCCAATGTGGTGTCCGATGCTTTGAATAGGAAGTCAGCCAGTATGGGCAGTCTTGCGTATATTCCGGTCGGTGAGAGACTGCTTGTTTTGCATGTTCAGGCTTTGGCCAATCAGTTTGTGAGGTTGGATGTTTCTGAGCCCAGTCGTGTGTTATCTTGCACAGTCGCTCGTTCTTCTTTATTGGAGCGTATCCGAGATCGGAAGTATGATGATCTTCATTTGTATGGCATCGTGTCCAAGCAGGTTACATTAGGAGATGATAGAGTTTTGAGGCTGCAGGGTCGAGTTTGTGTGCCTAATGTGGATAGCTCTGAGATTTGATTTTAGAGGAGGCCCATAGTTCCCGGTACTCTTTTTATCTGGGCACCGCGAAGATGTATCAGGATTTACGGCAGCATTATTAGTGGAGGACAAAGAAGAAGGATATTGTTGTACATGTGACTCGGTGTTTGAATTGTCAGCAGGTTAAGTACGAGCATCAAAGACCTGGTGGTTTGTTCCATAAGATTGAGATTCCTGAGTGGAAGTGGGAGCGTATCACTATGGACTTTGTTGTTGGACTCCCATGGACTCAAAGGAAGTTCGATGCAGTGTGGGTTATTGTTGATAGGCTGACCAAGTCAGCACATTTCATTCTGGTGGCAGTCTCCTATTCTTCCGAGAGGTTAGCTGAGATCTATATTCGGGAGATTATTCGTCTTCATGGTGTGAACGTGTTTATCATTTCAGATCAAGGTACGCAGTTTACCTCACATTTCTGGAGAGCAGTTCAGCGGGAGTTGGGCACATGGGTTGAGTTGAGCACAACATTTCATCCTTAGACGGACGGGCAATCTGATCGTACTATTCAAATTTTGGAGGATATGCTCCAAGCTTGTGTCATTGACTTTGGAGGCTCGTGGGATCAGTTCTTGCCTTTAGTGGAGTTTGCCTACAACAACAGCTACCAGGCGAGTATCCAGATGGCTCTTTATGAGGCTTATATGGTAGGCAGTGTCGGTCGCCAGTTGGATGGTTTGAGCCAGAAGAGGCTCGGTTGTTAGGTACGGATCTAGTACAGGATGCCTTAGACAAGGTCAGGATCATTTAGGATAGGCTTCGTACAACTCAGTCCAGGCAAAAGAGTTATGCCGACCGTAAGGTTTGTGATTTGGCATTCACGGTCGGTGAGCGGGTGTTGCTTCGGGTGTCACCTATGAAGGGCGTAATGAAATTTGGAAAGAGGGGCAAGCTTAGTCCTAGGTTCATTGGCTCGTTTGAGATTCTTAATCGAGTGGGAGAGGTGGCTTACAGACTTGCGCTACCGCCGAACTTATCAATCGTGCATCCAGTGTTTCATGTGTCCATGCTTCATAAGTATCACGGCGATCCATCCCACGTGTTAGATTTTAGCATTGTCCAGTTGGACAAGGACTTGTCCTATGAGGAGGAGCCGGTAGCTATTCTAGACCGACAGGTTCATCAGTTAAGATTGAAGAGTTTTCCTTCTGTTCTTGTTCAGTGGAGAGGTCATCCTGTTGAGGCATCGACTTAGGAGTCCGAGTCCGATATGCGGAGCCGTTATCCTCATCTTTTCCCTGACTCGGGTACTTCCTTCATATGTCCATTCGAGGACGAATGGTTGTTTTAGAGGTACAGAATGTGATGACATAGAAATAAATTTTGTGTTCCGAGGCCTTAAAACCTCTTTTTGTCCTACCTCGATTTGTGTGCACAGTCCGGGCACGTATCTGGAAAGCCATTACGTGAAAATCTGTGAAAATGATAAATTTTGCTTTTAAAATGAATTTAAATTGACTTCGGTCAATATTTAGGGTAAACGGACCCGGACCTGTGATTTGACAGTCTCGGAGGATTTGTAGGAAAATATGGGACTTGGGCGTATAGCCGAAATCAAATTCCGAGGTCCCAAGCACGAGAAATGAATTTTTTAAAAAAATTATTTTCTGGAATATATGAGTTTTTGGAAATGAAATATATTTGAATTTGATGGTATCGGTCCCGTATTTTGGTTTCGGAGCCCGATACAGGTCTTATATGTGATTTGAGTTGAGCCTGTAAAATTTGGTAAGAAACGGAGGTCATATGACGTGATTCGGAACCTTAGTTGTAAAATTTGAAACTTTGAAAGTTCTTGAGATTTTCTTTTATTTTTATGCTAAATTCATAGTTGTTGATGTTATTTTGATGATTTGATTGCACGATCAAGTCCGTATGATATTTTTAGGTTAGTGTGCATGTTTGATTTGGAGCCCCGAGGGCTCGGGTGAGTTTTGGATAGGCCACGGAGTGGTATTTAACTTGGGAAGTTTCAGGTTTTCAGCTGGTATGTTGCACGTCTGTTGGCTTCGCAAATGCGAAGCCTGGCTCGCAAATATGAAGCCTGGCTCGCAAATGCGAGCCCACAAATGCGAACATTTATCGCAAATGCGAATGGTCCATCGCAAATGCGAAGTGGACCGGATTTCCTTCAGTGTCGCAAATGCGACAAAATCTTTGCATTTGCGAAGTTAGCAGGTTCTGAAGGGTTCGCAATTGCGAACCCTGGTCGCAATTGCGACATCTGCGACCTGCAAATTCATGACTTAGCCGAAAATCTTTTATTTTTCAAACTCTTTCAAAACATAAACTCTCTTAGGCGATTTTCCAAAGAAAAGTTCTTCTTCAAATCGATTGTAAGTCATTTCTAACTCATTTTCTTCAATCTTTAACATCTTTTCACATAATTTCAACTCAAAATCAATGGTTTTCATGGGGAAAATTGGGTGTTTTGGGTAGAACCTAGGTTTTCAGATTTTGGGAATTTGGACCTCGATTTGAGGTTCGATTTCAAAACAAATTATATATTTGAATTAGTGGGTGAATGGGTAATCGGGTTTTGGTTTCAACCTCGCGTTTTTACCATTTGGGCCCGGGGTCGATTTTTGACTTTTTGGGAAAAACTTTAGAAAACCTATTTTCATGCTTTGGAATTGATTCATTTAGTATTTATTGAAATTGTTAAGTAACTTGTGGCTAGATACGAGCGAATTGGTGGTGGAATCAAGAGGTAAAGTGGTAGTTGAGGCTTGAATTGTGTTCGTGGCATCGAGGTAAGTGTTTGGTCTAACCTTAGCTTGAGGGATTAGGAGTTGTGTCCTATTTGCTATGTGTTAGTTGTTGAGTACGATGTATAGGCATGGTGACGAGTATCTATACGTTGGTGTCAAGCATGCCTGTGAGTCTTATACTATGATTAATGTGACTCCGTTTGTATTATTTATGCCTTATGTGATGATTTCTATTGTTGAGCAAGGCTTGTGGGAGTAATATTGGTACTTGAACATTGAAGAGTGTTGGCTCAAGTTGTAAAATGATTTGTGAAAGTATAATTGGCAATTGAACCTTATAGAGCATTGGCTCAAATCGTGAATTGAGTTGTCAAATAAATGTGAAAAGAAAAGAGGATTATGGCATTGTCTCCCTTGTCGGGATGTTGTTGTTTTAATGTTATCTCCCTTGCTGGGATATTATTATTTTGATATTATTTCCCTTGTCGGGATATGATTGTTGTACTATTGTTCCCTTGCCGGGATTTTATTGTGAATTTGTTGATTTTCTTGCCCTTATTGCTTTGTGATTGTTGTTTGGGTGAGGAAGAGTGTTAAAGCACGAAGGGTGATGCCGTGTATGATTTTTGTGAGGAAGAGTGTAAAGCACGAAGGGTGATGTCGTGTATGATATTTGTGAGAGTGTTAAAGCACAAAGGGTGATGTCGTGCCGCATGATGTACAATTTCGTGCCGATTATATTGATTTTTATGGTGAGGACGAGAGTAAAAGCACGAAGGGTTATGCCGTGCAGATTATATTGATTCTTATGGTGAGGACGAGAGTAAAAGCACGAAGGGTGATGTCGTGCACTTGTTTGATTTCTGATTCTTGTTGATAATTGAGTTATGGTGTTCCTTATATTTACCTGATGTTCTTCTGTTATTATCTGATATTTCCCCGCAGTAAGTTTCCTCCTCCCTGTAGACATGTGATTTTGACCCTACCCAAGATTTTACATATTTTTGTATTTAAATATTTAGTTTAGGCCTAATATCGCTATTTTAATTAGTTTTGACCCTTTCACTTTATTTTCTCACAAAAATAAAAATTACAAAAAATTAGTTTCATTAAGGTTTTGTAGTCATTTTTAATCTTGAAAAAATACCAACAATAGATTTGTTTTAAACGAGTAGTGTTATGTTAATAGTTATTTTCTTAAGTAAGATTAAGTAGTATTTTTAATAGTTATCTTGTTTGCTATATTATTTTTACATACAAAAAGTAGGAGGGAATCGAATTAATTTTTTGGACTAATTTAGTCTTGCTTGTAACCCAACTAAACCAATCTCTTAGCTCATTAACTCAAAAGCCCAAACCTAGACACCTCTTTAGCATAATATACAAGAAGAATTAAAAAAACCTAGATCAAGGTTAGCCACAACCGTTTTTTTTATTGAGAAAACCTACCAAAACCTAAGCCTTCTTCTTCTTCACACCCGAAGGACAACCAAAAACCCTAGATAGCAAGTAAAACCCTAGGATTTCTACACTCAAACCCGCCAACCACCCCTGAAACCAGCGACCCTCACGCCGGACAGCCCCACCAACCCTCAATGTCGTCCCATCTCCACGCCGAGCAACCCACGACCACATCCTTCCCAACTCCAATCTCAGCTCACCGGAAAAATGAGCAGCAACAGCCATACCCTCACCCAACGAACCAGACCCCTTCAACACCTTCACCACTAAAAACGCCATACCCATACTTGTTCTTTTTCGTCTCCAAAACAGATGAACAAGGCTCAATAAGTTACGTCGCTGACCCCTTCTTCTTCTTCAACTCGCCGGTGACGACTTCCTCCTCATCCGTTGCTTTTTTTCTTCACTTCACAGCACCAAACGTCAACCACCAATAGCTAAAAAGAACAAACGAAATGGGGGGTTCGAACAGAAACTGAGACGAGAACATAGGGTAGAGCTTGACTGAAGTTCGAATTTCCCGTTGAAGTCGCCGACGAGTGTTCTCCGGTCGTGTTTATGTGCATTGTCTATGCCCAAAACAGTCAAGGTCTTGTTCATTAGAGGTCACACTTTAAACTTCATTCCTCTTCCTATTTCCAGAATTGTTGTCTTGAATATTTGAGTTATTTGTTTGATTTCTCTTGTAAGTTTATTTTTAATAGTCATGCCATGTATTTTGATTTTTGTTGTTAATATGTTTATGTTGTTAATTTTGTTGTTAATATGCTTATGTTGTTAACTTTTGTAGTAGCATGTTAATATAATGATCCAATACAAGTAATTGAATCAGTTAATTTAGCCCGGAAGTTTGAAAAATTGGCCTAATGCCGTTTGGTTTATGCGTCGATCTCCTGCTCTATTTTATGCAATAGTTTCAACATCAGTTTTAGTCCATTCTGTAAATATTTGGTCAATGAGCGATGAGTTTCACGAAAAATCTCAAATTGAAGTAAATAAACAACTCTCATATTCGTAGCTTGCGTTAGGCGCGCTATATTAAATTATCATAGCTATGGGTACGGTTTCCGTGACGTAGTTGTGATGCTTAATTTCAAAAATTCGGGTGTACATTTCATGTGACTCGATTCTAATTTCCAACAAGGTTAAATAGAATGCGTCGTGAACCGCGAGTGCATTTCATGTAGCGTGGCTTACGATGTGTTTGAAATAACTTTGAATTTTCCTGAAATATTAAAGGCAGCTAAAAGGTTAAAAAGGGCACGTAGGTTTTTAATGTGTAATTAAATTAGATAATTGAGCTAATAATAATAGTTGAGCGACCATGCTAGAACCACGGAACTCGGGAATGCCTAACACCTTCTCCCGGATTAACAGAATTCCTTACCCGTATTTATGTGTTCTCAGACCATAAATAAGAGTCAAATTTCCTCGATTCGGGATTCTAAACCGGTGACTTGGGACACCATAAATTATCCCACGTGGCGACTCTGAATAAATAAATAATCTCGTTTCGATTGTCACTTTAATTGTAAAAACTCTCTTATACCCCTTTCGGGGGTAGTAAAAAGGAGGTGTGACAACTCTGGCGACTCAGCTGGGGAACGAACCCAAAACCTCTGGTTCAGGATTCAGAATTCGAGCTTAGAATAACTGTTATAGTTGGCTTTTATTTATTATCTGATTTTTTATATGTTTGAGCTTAATGTGCTAAATGCCGATTTTTACCGCTTTGATATTGTTTGGACTATATATAAATTGTTACGAAACTCTCCTCTCTCTAAGTCTTCTAAATCATCTGGGAAGTGTGCACTTCGTGCGACTTCTCTTTTGTTAGAGTCATATTACAATTTTAGAACGAGGTTCGGACAAGTTACAAAGCCGGTGAAGCTTCTGTATTCCCGGTACGCTGCCCCTCCCCCCCTGTTCGTTCGGGTAAGCCAGGTCTAGAACAAATACACCCAGGTTTTAAACCTAGAATAACTCAGCCTCATGTCGGATCCCTAGTAGGAACGTTTGTTCGCATCATGTGCATTTGACTTTGTGGACTCAACACAGGGGTTGCGTCCGTCTAGGACAGATATACCGAAAAATAAAAGACCATCTTAATGCATCCTAATGTGTTACATGTTGCAATCTTCAAGGGTAAAAGGGGTCATTTGACGGACCAATGAGGTTTGAGGGTAAATGAGAAAGAAAAAAGGTTGAAGTATAAAAATAAAGTAAGTAGGGCCCAGTTATAATTTTCTGTGACACTTTTTCAAGAAAAAAAAACAAAAAAAAATGAAAATGAAAAATCCAAAATGATTTTGCACTTTCCCATTATTTTTTAAAAAAAAATCAGAAAAAAGAGGAAAAAGAAAATCCAAAAATAGTTTACATGTTTTATCATTTTTCAAAACAAAAGACAAAAAATATGTTTTCTCTAAATTAGTTATTTTTTTCTTTTAATTCTCACCCGTATCCAATCTGCCCGAACTACGCATACCTGATTCTCTTCTTTCGGGGCGTGATACGTAGGCATCCCACATAGGGTCCGGTTTTCCTAGTGAATCTTAGGTTCTTGGCTTTGCGGGGTCTTAGCCAAATTTTACACTTCTAGCCACCTTTTTTGCCACATAAGCCATTTTTGCAAAAATAGCCTCAATCATGTCTCGCATGTGTCTAGTAGGGAATGTTATTGTCTCACATAGTGTTGGTTCAGTTTTCTCATACAGGTATGGATCTACTTACCGGAGTTTGAGCATGACAAACGCCCCGGAACCATCCAGTCAAGATCGCTCATTTAGGAATTTGCTTAAGGAGATTTTTATTTTCTTTTTTAATTTTTTTATTTATTATTTTAATGATTTGAGTCTGTTTTTTCTTTCTATGTTGTCTTTTACTTACTAGTTTTGTACAGTAATGTTGAGTTTTGTTATTGTACTTTCTATTTTGTATTTGAAAAAATGCGTTATAACTCAAAAATCCAAAAAAAGAGATTTTGCGTTTTATATTTCCGTTAGAAGTTTTCTTTAGAATACTAATTCTAGAAATGAAAAAAAAAGAGAGAGAATTTATTTGAGGTGGTTTTCCTTAGGAAGTTAATATCTAGAACTTAAAATAAAAATTATTTTTATACTTCCTTTAGTTATTAAGACTAAAAATTCAAAAAAGAGAGAATTTTCTTTTAATACATCTTTAAAAGTTTTCTTTAAGATACTAATTCCAAAAACCAAAAAAGATTTTCTTTAGAGGTTTTTTTCTTTGGGAAATATATTAAAGAAAAAAAAACAAAAAAAATGTGTATCCTTTTTATTTTTACTAAACTTTAGGGCATTGTACATAAGAAAAAAAACATACTTTATTTTTTGTTTATTTTCAGAGTTTCTCCTTTAGATAATTAAAAACTGAAATCCAAAAATATTTTTTTTTTATCTTTTTCATTCCTTGTTTCGAAATCTTTCTTCAGGATATCAAGTGAAAATTCAAAATATATTTCTTTGGTTTATTTTTTAGATTTCCTTCCTAAAAAAAGTCAAAAATATTTTTCTCTTCTAGGATTTTTCCTTAATAGAGTATTTGTTTCAAAAAGGAAAAAAAATCTGTTAAGCTTGAGTTTAGAATACGTTATAGAATATTAAGTCTAGAAAACTCAAAAAAAGAGATTTATTTCTTTTATTTCCCTTTTCTCGTCAGAGCAGTCATTAAGGTAAAAAAGAAAAAAGAAAAAAAAAGAGAACGTTAGTTTGTTTGCTTTATTTTCAATCTTCCCGAACTATGCAAAGATCCGATTCATGCGGCGTCATGATACGTAGGCAACCTACATAGCATTCGATCGAATCATTTTTTTTATTAAAAGAAAAAGGAAAAAAAGAAGGAAACAAAAAAAATAAAAAATAAAACAAAACAAAAGAGGTGAGATTATGGGATGTGGGAAATGAGAGGAAAGAAAAGAGTGATATTTAGAAGAAAAAAAAAGAAAGGGAAGGAAAATGAGCAAGCCAAGAAGCGCTAGAAAAGAAAAGAAAAGAGGAGATTGAAATGAACAAAATTGGGATGATGCCAAGTGACCTTGTGACCCTCGAAGTCATTCTAAAATCGTTAATTGTTGCTAGGTGCATTGCACGTAATGATATTTTTAGCTGTTAAATGCCCTAACGCTAACGTGATGACCTCATTTTGTTCCTTTTGTTATCTCCATTGAGCAAAAGGGTGGTTGGTTTGTGGTTCTTAAGGTAACTCATCCATACAACACAAGGTCAAAGAGCAAGGTAGTTATGGCTGACAAAGAGTTGAACACGGGCGCTACTAATCCGGCTAAGGAGATGGTTGAGTCAGAATCAGAATTGAAAGAAGAGGTCTTAAGGTTGAAAGGACAGATGACCGAAATATACCAAGCTTGGATTAGTGGGCATCCTCCACCATCAGTTCCCACTAACTACACTGAAAGCCTTGTCACCATTCTGCCACTGTCACAAATCCAAGATATCTCCCCACAACCTTTTCACACTCCACCCCCCAGAACCACATCATATCCTGCTCCTTTGACTACTCATGTTTTTGTAGCTCATCCACCTGCTACCTTTCCCTGATCCTCTAGCGGGATTGTGTTCAAAATCCCTGATGCCCAACACCATGCTCCAGAACAAATTTTCAAGGTCTCGGGTCCATACTCTTACGCTCCTCATTTTGAGCCTGCCGGTGAGACTGCAAAGCCTACTAAGACAGTGGGGCAAGATGAGATATCCAGAAAGCTAAAAGGGTTTAAGATGCCAAAGTTTAATTTGTATGATAGGCGTGGAGATCCAGTAGCCCATCTGAGGGGTTATTGTAGTGAAATGAGAAGTGTTGGCGGGAAAGATGAGTTGCTGATGGCGTATTTCAGTGAGAGACTTACTGGGGCAGCTTTGGAATGGCATACTCGTCAAGATGTTAGTAAGTGGTATACATGGGGTGACATGGCTCGAGATTTTATTCGGCACTATCAGTACCATGAATACATTATCCCAGACCGCTCCTCCCTATCTCGGATGGAAAAGAAACCCAAGGAAAGTTTTAGGGAATTTTGGTTCAGATGGAACGAACAAGTTGCTCGAGACAGTCCTCTCATTGATAGAAAAGATGTTGCTGAGCCCCTCCAACGACAAGATCCAGTGGGCATTCCTGCTAAACGCTTTCAGCCTCAATACTGACCCCATGAATATCTCCGAGTTCCACATAATCCACCTCAGTATTATCCTCCGAACAACGTCTGGCCATCTGGCCAACCACTAGCTCATTCTTCATGGCGAGCGCCAGTACCATATAATGCACTTTTTCCTTCACAACATTTGTGAGCATCCAACAACCCTAGAAAATTGGGGCATGGAGGGAAACAAAGGCAAAGAAATGGCTTCACGCCAATCGAAGAATCCTATACAAGCCTATTTGAAAAGTTAAAGCACTCTGACCTGATTGAGCTGCTCCTCGACTATACTCCAGACCCATATGAAAAAGGTTTTGATCCTACTGTACGATGCATGTTCCACTCTAACGTCCAAGGGCATATCATTGAATATTGTCGTTCTTTGAAAAGGTAAATAGAAAGAATGATTCAAGAAGGGGTAATTGTGATCAAGGACAGTGATAGGGAGCATGTGAATCCTCTTGGGAACTTGTTGACTGAAGTTAATTATATTGAAGTTGGTAATGGTCTTGGCAATATTGATGTGGAACTCAATGGCTAAGATGTCGTTCTTGGTAATTGGAAAGACGTTCCATTCTTGGTTAGCCCGAGGAGGAGTTGTGGTGGTTTATTTTGTTGTCATTTCTATTATCCGGGTTATTTTCAGGGTTATAATCCAGATATTGTCTTGTGACTCAAACCCTTCTATCCTTTCATTTTGCCTAGTTCGTTTAGTTGTAGTAACTCGTTTAGTGTTGTCTAGGTTTGTTCCAGGGATGTGACCCCAGTTTAATTTGCTTGCTTTATTGTTCAAACCCTTTCATCGTCTGTCTAATGCAATTTTCTGTTTTCTGTTATTTCTGGTCATTTTTTATTTAGTTCTCTTCTCCTTTTATAGTTCTTTTCATACTGGCTCTAGTGACATGAAATGCACGCATAATTCTAGGCTTGGTCTTAAAAGTTAGTTTAATCACGAAGTAATGAAATAATTTTGAAGATGATAGGGACATTTGAGGGAAATAAGCACAGATTTGGACATTTTAAGATCATTGAAGCCCGTACTGTGTGAAACTGGGGCAGATAATTTGGGAAGTTAATAAGATGACAAGAATTCATTAAAGGATAGTGCATCCCAGACAATTTGAAGCGAGCAGTTTTGAGTTCAAGTGTACCTCAAGTAACAAGATAAAGCCAAAGGAGTTTGCTCTGAACTGACGGAGGGTATCCATTGTGAAGAAGAAATTACCCAACGAGAGTTCTGTACTTGACAAGGCGCTAAATAAAAGTGGAAGGCATATCAGTGATATCAATGCCGAAGCGGTAAAAGAAATGTTGTGCATGATCTTCTTTAACATTCTCAAGTTGAACGTGTTGTACTTGGCATTTTTAGGGATTGGGAGGCCCTCTTTCAGCTACCCAAACACGTATACAATTCGATATCCTTTTGAGCCTGTATTGATTTCTTTGACCTCCCCTCTTTTGGAATCAAGTTAGAGTCATACAAAAAAAAGAAAAAAAAATTGTCACCATAAGTTTATTTTAGAAAGTTCATTCCAAAAGGAAAATTAAAAAAAAACAAGAGAAAATAGAGATAAAGAAAAAAAGAAAAAAAAAAGAAAAAAAATGAAAAGAAAAAAAAGGAAAAAAGAAAGAAAAATAGCAACAACAAAACGTATCTTTGTGAACTACGTTTGACCTGATTCTTGTCACCACAAGATACATAGGCGGCCTTACAGTTCGGTCATAGCAAATAAAATATTTTCATAATCCCACGAAGTTAAGAGTGGGTGGTTTTTCTTAGAATCAAATTCCCTTATTTTAGAAATCAGGGCAAAGTTTTGAAATGGATTCCAAAAGTTGTAAATGAATTAACCCCGTTGTCTTAGTTATTTGAGCATTTATCCGTTCTTTCTAACCCTGTCCAAAAGCCACATTACAGTCCAAAAAAGAGCTCTCATATAATCTTTGAGAGTGCTGAGTTTAGACATGCCAAGAGTATATGATGTTTTTACCATAGGTAATGCCTTGTCATTTGTAGAATAAGAGGAAATAAGAAGAAAAGAACAAAATGAGAGAGTCTTATTGGTGAAAACCTTCATAGGCACCATAAGGCGATGGTGAGTTAATAGAAAGAACAAATGAGAGAGGCTTGATGGTGAAAACCCTTCGGACACTACAAGTCGAATAAGGATCGTGAATCAGATTGGAAAAGCGGAGCATTGAAGCCCAGTTTCACGGTTTTGGGACATAACGAGAGTTGAACATTAGACTAGCTTGACAGATTAGGCTACAGATGCATGTCATGGTCATTAGAGTTGGTATCCACATCTGATAAGCTTCTACTTTGTAGTTTTCTTGTTAGGAATCATCTCTTTCCATTGTACTTTACTTTGTTCCTTTTGTCTTGTTTACTTCCTCTTCCTGAGTCTGTTTGGTCAGAACAAGTGAGAAATGACTTCAAAAATTGCCACCAGCTTTCCAATTGCACAAAACGGGATCTGGCAAGCACATCAAAGTGGCATAAGTCAGGAAAGAATAGCATGCACACTGAGTTGGTAACAATCAACGTGCTTTGGGATTCATGTGAAATACAAAGGTTTGGTATATGTCAATTCATGAACAACGCAACAGATTGAGGATGTTGGGTGAACGGATCAAAGGTATTTTCTGTGATAAGGTTGACAGAGAAAGTGGTTTACCAATGACAAGCAAGGTCTTCCAAGCGGAAATCAAAATTATCATGGCAAGTGAAGGAGCATTAGACCTCAAGGCCAAGGCCAGTGGGTTAAGTCAGGAAAGAACAGCATGCGCACTGAGTGGGTGGCAATTGATGTGCTTTGGGATTCATGTGAAACACAAAGGTTCAGTATATGTCAATGCATGAGCACAATGCAACAGATGAATGGTATTGGGTTTGAACGGATCAGAGGTATTTTCCGTGATAAGGGTGATAGAGAAAGTGGTTAACCAATGACAAGCAAGGTCTTCCAAGCAGAAATCGAAGTTATCACGGGAAGTGAAGGAACAATCGCCCTCAAAGTCAAGGATGCAAACCAACCACCATGTTTAAACTCACAAGTTTTCTTTGATTGAAACAGGGGCAGGAAATTTTGTTTGTTCCGGAGAAACCCTCCATGAGGAAAGCAGGTTCCAGAAAGGCTCGGCAATAAGTTTCTAGTACCCTCATGGATAACGGGATTTAGTAAGTTCTAAGACCCTCGCAAGTGACAAGGTCTGACGAGAGTTTTACTTTTGGGAAGTATAATTTAGCAATTTAAGTTTTTCACTTTTGAGATGAGACTTAGTTTGAAATTTTTCAGGATAAGAGAATTTAGCTTAGAACTTATTTTGATAACAAGAATTGGTTGACACTCACAGATGTTCCCAATATCAAACTGGGACAGAAAAATTTCTTTTGTTTTGTCTGTTTTATTGCAATCAGATGCCCACCTGGAGAACAAGGGAAGATGGCACAAGTTCAAAGGAAAGCGGGTCAAGCTCAGCAATTAGGCACCCACCTGGAGAAAAAGGAAAAATGGTTCAAGCTTCAAGGGAAAACAGTTTCAAGTAACAAGAGGAGATGGGTCAAGTCCAGTAGTTAGGCGCCCACCTAGAAAATAACGGAAAATGATTTGAGTTTCAAGGAAAAGTAGGTCAAATTCAGCTATCAGGCGCCTACCTGGAGAACAAGGGAATATAGTTCAAGTTTCAGGGAAAGACAGGTCAAGTTCAGCAATCAGGCGCCCACCTAGAGAACAAGGGAAAGCAGTTCAAGTTTCAGGCAATCAGGTGCCCACCTAGAGAACAAGGGAAAGCATTTCAAGTTTCAGGGAAAGACAGGTCAAGTTCAGCAATCAGGCACCCACTTGGAGAACAAGGGAAAGCAGTTCAAGTTTCAAGGAAAGACAGATCAAGTTCAGCAATCAGGCGCCCACCTGGAGAACAACGGAAAACAGCTCAAGTTTCAAAGGAAGACAGTTCAAGTTCAGCAATCAGGCGCCCACTTGGAGAACAAGGGAAAGCAGCTCAAGTTTCAGGGAAAAGCGGTTCAAGTTCAGCAATCAGGCGCCCACCTGAAGAACAAGGGAAAGCAACTCAAGTTTCAGGGAAAAGCAGTTCGAGTTTTAGTAGTCAGGCGCCCACTTGGAGAACAAGGGAAAACAGCTCAAGTTTCAAGGAAAGCAGTTCGAGTTTCAGCAATCGGGCACCCACCTGGAGAACAAGGGAAGTCAGTTCAAGTTTCGAAGGAAGACTGTTCAAGTTTTGGCAATCAGACACTTACCTGGAAAATAAGGGAATTCACTTCAGGATGCAATTCAAGTCAGTAACAAAAGAAGCTCGCGGTAAGAATGCGGGTCAACATGTCCGAGATGACCAACAGAAGTAGTCTCAATCCAAAATAAAAAAGAGGGGAAAAAGAAAAAAAAAAAGTGAATCCAAAATACAAAAGCAGAGAAAGATGTGAACTGCTCAAGATGTGGTTGAAGTCACAAGCATGGTATGTCCAGTTTTGATCCGAAAAGCTAAAGAAGAATGAACTATCACCTGCAACTAGCAAGCGTCAAGGTTCAAATCCAAAGTCTGCATGAAGAACCATTCAAGACTCAAGATCAAGCTTCAGAAGACTTATAGATAGGAATCTTGTAACTCATAGTTGACACGCTTAGTTAGTATTTTTCATTTTTTGATTTTGATGTAGTAATAGGACCGCGGACCGGAACCTTGACGGAATGACACCTCGATCGGCTCTCTACCTCGGCATACTTCATCATCTCACTCACTTCTGAACTACACATGGCATGATTCCTTTATAGCCAAGGATATGTAGTCAGCTCAGATACCAGGGCTCGGTCACATTCTCCTTTCTCTTAGTTTTGGTCTCCCCAAATAAGGCTCGGATCAAAAAATATGTCTAATCGTTCTTTGTCTGAAAATACTTCGTGTTTCCAGTCAAAGAGGGGCAGCTGTAGACATGTGATTTTTTATCTTTCCCAAGATTTTACACATTTTTGTATTTAAATATTTAGTTTAGGCCTAATATCACTATTTTAATTAATTTTGACCCTTTTACTTTATTTTCTCACAAAAAATGAAAATTACAAAAAAAATAGTTTCATTAAGGTTTTGTAGTTATTTTTAATCTTGAAAAAATACCAAAAATAGGTTTGTTTTAACTGGGTAGTGTTATGTTAATAGTTATTTTCTTAAGTAAGATTAAGTATTACTTTTAATAGTTATCTTGTTTGCTATATTATTTTTACATACAAAAAGGAGGAGGGAATAGAATTAATTTTTTTGGACTAATTTAGTCTTGCTTGTAACCTAATTAAACCAATCTCTTAGCCCATTAACTTAAAAGCCCAAACCTAGACTAGCATAATATACAAGAAGAATTAAAAAAAAAACCTAGATCGAGGTTAGCCACAGCTGTTTTTTTGATTGAGAAAACTTACCAAAACCTAAGCCTTCTTCTTCACACCTGAAAGACAACCAAAAACCCTAGAGAACAAGCAAAACCCTAGGATTTCTACACTCAAACCCGCCGACCACCCCTGAAACCAGCGACCCCTCACGCCGGACAGCCCCACCAGCCCTCAATGTCGTCCCATCTCCATGCAGAGCAACCCACGACCATAGCCTTCCCAACTCCAATCCCAGCTCGCCGGAAAAATGAGTTGCAACAACCACACCCTCACCCAACGAACCAGACCCCTTCATTTCCTTCACCACTGCAAACGCCATACCCATACTTGTTCTTTTTCATCTCTCCAAAGCAGATCAACAAGGCTCGATAAGTTACGCCACTGACCCCTTCTTCTTCTTCAACTCGCCGGTGACGACTTCCTACTCACACCACACCCCACACACACAGCAACCGCTGTTTTTTTTCTTCACTTCACACCACCAAACGTCAACCACCAGCAGCTAAAAAGAACAAACAAAATGGGGGTTCAAACAGAAACTGAGGCGAGAACGTAGGGTAGAGCTTGACTGAAGTTCGAATTTCCCGTTGAAGTCGCCGACGAGTGTTCTCCGGTCGTGGTTATGTGCACTGTCTATGTCCAAAATAGTCAAGGTCATGTTCATTAGAGGTCACACTTTAAACTTCATTCCTCTTCCTATTTCCAGAATTGTTGTCTTGAATATTTGAGTTATTTGTTTGATTTCTCTTGTAAGTTTATTTTTAATAGTCATGCCATGTATTTTGATTTTTGTTGTTAATATGCTTATGTTGTTAATTTTTGTTATTAATATGTTTGTGTTGTTAATTTTGTTGTTAATATGCTTATGTTGTTAATTTTTATAGTAGCATATTAATATAATGATCCAATACAAGTAATTGAATCAGTTAATTTAGCCCGGAAGTTTGGAAAATTGGCCTAATTCTGTTTGGTTTAGGCGTCGATCTCCTGCTCTGTTTTATACAATAGTTTCAACATCTATTTTAGTCCATTCTGTAAATATTTGATTAATGAGCGATGAGTTTCACAAAAAATCTCAAATTGAAGTGAATAAACAACTCTCATATTCGTAGCTTGCTTTAGGCATGCTATATTAAATTTTCATAGCTATGGGTACGGTTCCCGTGACGTAGTTGTGGTGCTTAATTTCTAAAATCCGGGTGTACATTTCATGTGACCCGATTCTAATTTCCAACAAGGTTAATAGAACGTGTCGTGAACCGTGCGTGCATTTCATGTAGCGTGGCTTACAGTGTATTTTAAATAACTTTGAATTTTCCTGAAATATTAAAAACGGCTAAAAGGTTAAGAAGGGCAAGTAGATTTTAAATGTGTAATTAAATCAGATAATTGACCCAATAATAATATTTGAGAGACCGTCCTAGAACCACGGAACTCGGGAATGCCTAACACCTTCTCCCGGGTTAACAGAATTCCTTACCCGGATTTCTATGTTCGCAGACCATAAATAAGAGTCAAATTTCCTCGATTCAGGATACTAAACTAGTGACTTGAGACACCATAAATTATCTCTAGTGGAAACGCTAATAAATAATCTCGTTTCGATTTTTAAATAAATAAATAATCTCGTTTTGATTTTTACTTTAATTGGAAAAACTCCCCTATAATCCCTTCCGGGAGTAGGAAAAAGGAGGTTTGATACTCCTATCCTTAACTTATTTTTCGTTATATATGATTTAACTGCACAGGTTTATTTGGTAGTCTGGTCCTAGCCTCGTCACTACTTCGTCGAGGTTAGGCTAGACACTTACCAGCACATGGGGTTGGTTGTGCTGATACTATACTCTGCACTGTGTGCAGATCCTGGTGCAGCAGCTTTCAGACCTTAGCTTTGGGGTTGCTGCCTTCAGTCTATTCGGAGATCCGAGGTAGTCATGTAGGCGTCCGCAGGTTTTGGCGTCTCCTCCTATCCTTTTCTGTTTCTTTTATATATTTCAGAGACAGTGTTGTAATAAATCTTTCATACCTTTATTTGTAGTATTCCTAGACAGTCTATGGAATTGTGACATTAGTTTTGGGTAGTATATGTATGGATTGGTATCGGCATCTTTATTAAAATATCACATTTCAGTTTTTCGCTTATTAAATTTCGCTGTTTATCTAATATTGGTTGTTAATTGTTAAAAGATTAAAAATAGGAAAGATGTAAATAATTCAAGTGGTCGGCTTTCCTGGCTTTCACTAGTAGGCGCCATCACGACTCCCGATGGTGAAAAATCTGGGTCGTAACATGGCTGAAACGAACACAACCGTGAGAAACATAGATGGTTAAGGGTTGATTGTGTGAGTTATGTTGTCTAGGTATACAACAAAGCTCGACGATTCAAAGATATCAAATCTACCGATTGACCGAGTATATTTAATATAAGTTCACTACGGAAAGTTCAAAGGGAAACCTACTTATCCAGATGCAACTAATTCTTGCATGTAAAACACACACGCGTCCGTGCATTCCTTTGTTTTATAGCCATTGCCCATTCACGTGGGGAATTGTTAGGATTTTTTAAGCTTGAGTTAGTTTAAAGAAGGTGAATGGAAAATAAAGGAAAAATAAAATATTTGAGTTTCCCTCCTTGGCAAAGGGACATTGTCCCATATTGGAGGAAGAAAAGACTTTTGATGGGTTTATATACTGTAACACCCCAGACTATAGACAGAGTCCCACATCGGCCAAACACAACAGAGATGTTGGGTATATAAGTTAACAAGCCTTAGACCCTAGTGATGCATTTTAAACTCGTGAGAGCCTAGGCTCAGAGCGGACAATACTAGTGGGCTAGGCTGTTACGGAGGGTATCAGAGCCATTCTTGTGTCAGCCTTGCCAATAGTGGGTTAGAGTTCAACTGAGTTTAGGCAAATTCCGATTAGGCGGGGCAAACCTCACTGCTGAGTCTAGGCGAATCTCATGCAATGGGGCAAACCTCAGCGAGGACACTGAATCCGTAAGAGGAGGTGTATGTAACATCCTAGACTATAGACCACATTGTCAAAACACAAGAGAGATGCTGGGTATATAAGTTAACAAGTCTTAGGTTCTAGTGACGCGTTTTAAACCCGTAAGGGCCTAGCCCGGAGCGGACGATATCACTAGTGGGTCGGGCTGTTACATATACAATTGCTCTTCTTTTAGCTCTTAAAGAGTTTAGAAGAAAGCAAGTCTCGCGCCATCGTCGCGTGCTCGCTCGCTCGCTCGGCTTCGGATTTGGCTTCGGATTCGGTCAAAGATTGATTGATTAATCTTTTTGGATAAAATTCCTTTCAATTATTTAATTAATTAACGAAAATTCAATCCAGAATAACCTAGGACCCGCGACGCAACCCGTTCTGATCTGTTTTCTTTCCCAAATTATTTTAAATTCATTTTCCCGCAATATTTCAAACAGAAACATTCCCAACAGCCATGGTTGTTTCTAAAAGGCTGCAAACCTTTTCAAAAACAGTGCCAGAAAGTCTATAAATATACTTTGAATCCCGGAATCTTTCCTACCGAAATTTTCTGATCTTCTTCTTCTGCACAAAAATTTCAAGTGTGTTTTACAGCCTTCGAGTCGTTCGATGTTTATCGGCGTTTTTGGTACCTACATTCTGGTGAGTTAAATCGTTCTATCTTGAGAGGATATATTCGAACACCTCGGGTACTTGAGGGGAATAATTTCCTTAAGGACACATTGTGTATTCAGTGGGCTCGATTTATTCTGAAATTAATTTCATATATTATTTTGACATACTGTTTCTACTAACTTTCTGTTTCTGTTTCTGTTTCTGTTTCTATTTCAGAAAGTTTACTGTTTTTAGTATTTATTACAATAATACAGTTTAATAACACTGGATGCAATATTCCGAGAAAATATGCATGGTATTGCTAAGCTCTTTAGAGACTGAAACACTATATTGTGCTCTAATGACTGCAAGGCACTACCCTCAAAAAACCTTTATTTATTTATCATCTATATTTTTGGAAGGCATGTTTTTTTATGGTATTCTTTTTTAATAGATAGTGATTAATAGAATACATTCCATATTTTTTCAATATGCAGTGAAATAACAAGAAATTCTTATTCTTTTTTCCAATCTACTATTTTTTTGTTGTGTCCTTGAGTCGAGGGTTTTTGGAAACAGTCTTTTTATCTCCATATGATAGGAGTAAGGTCTGCGCATACATTATTTTTCTCAAATCTCACCTATAAAATTATACTGAGTATGTTATTTATTGTTGGATTTTTTTGTGTGCAAATGAATGGTGGGGACATTGTGGGGACATACTCTTATGCTATATCACTAAGAATATGCCACTAACCAATTTGATTAATTACTTCTTAAGGTTAACACTAGAACGGTGCTAGTCTAATTCTCTTCACACTAATGTCACTTAGTGAGAATTTATTCAACAACAAAAATAAAAAATTTCTGGAGTATTATCTTAATTCAAACAAAATGCGACAAAGTATGATACTTGGTGTTTAGAACTTTTATACATTCTCCTAAGTAAATTATATATTTTAGATGTCTAATTAACCTGTTTTTGAGTCAGAAATTTTGTTGCATGTACAAAAAATAGTAGTAGTAATTATTAAATACATTTATATATATAACTTTAACTAAATGATTATTTTTATCAAATACTATTTAATTGTTACTTAATTAAAAAAAAATCCGCTATTTAAATAATCACATTATGGGTTTTAACTATCCAACCAAGCTTACGGTTGGAAGAGAAAAAAAAAACAAAGCTCATGTAGTTTGAAATTCAAATTTGGAGAAGAACGTGAGAGTCACGTGCGGCAGCGCCGAATCGAGAAACAGACTGATCCAACGGTCCAGAGAATCGCGTCAGGGCAAAGCTATGATGTGAACGGAAACACTGATTACAAAACCCTTTTGCTCCCAACTATATATATCCCTCCTCCTTAATCCTCCTCATTCCTCTCAAAACCCTCGCAGCATTCTCCTCAAAACAACATGGTTAGTACGCTATCTTTGATGCTCAAAAATTTTGTTTTGTTGGCTATTTTTGTAGTGTTATGCTTTTAGCTTTTTCTTTTGTCGCTTTGTGGGGGGTTTTGTGGTTATTTTTGATGTATCTGAATGACCTGTGATTTATGCGTATCGTTTTTGGGTGTAGGCTCTTCCAGGTCAGCAAGCCGTGGATTATCCCAGTTTTAAACTTGTTATTGTTGGCGATGGTGGAACTGGTAATTTTACTCTCTTTCTTTGAGGAGCAAGTCCTGTGTCTTGATTATTCTGAAGTGATTTTAGGCTGTGATTAGAATGATTTGTTTGATTTCGGTATAAGTGAATTCTCTAATGAGAGTGTGTTTATATGCGGTTCTAAATCAGTATGGTTTGTGAAAGTCTTAGATCTATTGAGCTGCTGTTCTAACTAGTTTTTGTGTTAGGTTGAAAAAGGAGTGATGGTTTTGTGGATTAGACTGTTTTGTTCTTTCTCTTGTTTTTTAATTACTTATCTGATTTGGAAGTTTTCTTTTTGTATAGGAAAAACTACATTTGTGAAGAGGCATCTTACTGGTGAATTTGAAAAGAAATATGAACGTAAGTGTTGCCAGTATGAAGCATAGCTTGGTTGTTATTTCTAGACTTCTTTTCTTTGTAAGACTGATTTTAATTTTGTATTTTGGAACAGCCACCATTGGAGTGGAGGTGCATCCATTGGATTTCTTCACAAACTGTGGGAAGATTAGGTTTTACTGCTGGGATACAGCTGGTCAGGAGAAATTTGGTGGCCTTAGGGATGGATACTAGTAAGTAATCATTCCATTTTAATTTCACTTTGTAGTCGTTGCCATTGGTCTAGCTATGATTTGCAGTGATGCTGTATGTAATACTTAAAAAAACCTTATTACATTGTTGTTTTATGTGAGGTGATATGTACTGCTCCAATATAACCTGTTTCTTTGTGGTTTAATTCCAACTGCTAATTATATGCTAAGTGAATGAACCTATATAAACTTTATGAGGAAAAAATGGACCTAAAGTAACTTGTTAGGGTATTTCTTAGGTTCCCATTTTTCTTTTTGTGCTGATGATTGATAAATAGTATACCATTCTCCAAGATTAAAGGTGAGATGTATTACATGCTGATTTAACCCAATGTGGAATGTTGTGTGGATTGCGGTATGATTATATGCATCTCTTTTATCAGCTGTAAGCGTCTACTGGTTTTATAAAATGAGCATAGCAGAAGGTTGTTCAGTGTTCCTTTTACAATAGCATTATGGAATCTTTATGAATTTTCAAGTGTTATCTAAAAAAGAGTCATATGCTGTGTATATTCCATCTTGACTTGCTACTGTCTTGTCTGCAGTATTCATGGTCAATGTGCTATCATCATGTTTGATGTGACAGCCCGATTGACATACAAGAATGTCCCCACATGGCATAGGGATCTTTGCCGGTATGTCTCCGCATCCTTTTTGAATTGATTTTATTCTTTGGTTTGTTTTTTAAAACTTGTTTTTGTTTTCAAACTGAGATATTTACATTTGTTGAATTAGTGTCTGTGAAAATATTCCCATTGTTCTTTGCGGAAACAAGGTTGATGTGAAGAACCGTCAAGTTAAGGCTAAGCAGGTTACTTTCCACCGGAAGAAGAATTTGCAATACTATGAGATATCAGCAAAGAGTAACTACAACTTTGAGAAGCCTTTCCTTTACCTTGCCAGGAAACTTGCCGGGTACTTACTTTCTTCATTTGACTATTAGCTAAATTTTGCCATTCTGCAGAAGAAACGTACTAGAATCATATTCTGATGATGTTTTCAATATGATTTCCCTGTTATAGGGATCCTAACTTGCACTTTGTGGAGTCTCCTGCCCTTGCTCCTCCTGAAGTACAGATCGACTTGGCTGCACAACAACAGTAAGTTCTTCACCAATTTACCTCTTCTCTTCCAGTAATTTGTTTAGATTTTGATTGTCATTTCTTCCATATGTTTTTGTAACTTTGATGTGTTGTTGCAGACATGAGGCTGAGCTTGCTGCTGCTGCCAGTCAACCCCTCCCAGATGATGATGATGAGACCTTTGATTAAGAGAGTAATCAGCCTTCTCGGACAGCATTTGTGGATGCGGTTATGATTTTTCTTTTTTCCTATGTACTGGTGTCCCATTTTTTTCCACCATTGATGGGCTTCTGAGGACTCTCTGTTCCAGAATATGTAGGCTTTTTGAACTCTGTTCTTGTTCTATTTTCTTTCTGGTTTGTGAGAACGATATGAAGTTTTTATTCATATCTTCTGAATGTGGACCTCTATTTGTTTGGATGGACCGATTTGGATAGATGAAGCTACTTTGGTTGCTTATTTTATGCATGTTCTGGTTCAACAGTATTTCCGCTCTATCCTAGTTAGAGCTGTTACTTGTTACAGCTCCGACCATGTAGAAGCTACGAAATTTGATTGAACAAGATCATGACATCGGGCTACAAGTTGTGGATGATGTTAATCTTTTGGGTATCTGAGAAGGTAATGTGCACGCGCTTATGAACAAATTTCAGTCTACCGTTGTAGTTCTTATCAACATAGGAGTTTCGGCTGTTCTTTTTAAACATATATTAGACTACACAAACACAAGAATTAACACATTGTATAGACTGAAAGTACAAATTCAAACACAGCTAACTTTTGATGAGCTCTCTGAAAGCCATAAGTAAAACGACAAGAAAGTGCAACCACGATTACAAACACAAACACAAGGATTAACGCATAGACTGAAAAGGCATATTCTCTGGGTAATTATACTTTGAATTCAAGATGCAAGTTATACACAGAAACACAGAATTGAGGGTGATGCCCGGGTGCAAGAGAGGGGCTAAACCCCTTTCAACACATCATCACTTCCCTATAAACATTTTGTATCTTCATTGCGGATGAAATATATACCCTACATACAACATAACAAACACTTCCCAGGCAATCATCCCTACATACTTGCTGCAATCATCCCTCCTAGAAGATCTCAGTGCCATTGTCATGTCCCCAACTCCCAGGCAGTGAAATTAACTGCATAAAGGAAAATAAATTGGTTTCTATGAGATAGTTCATTGTCTCAGGGTGCTGCAAAGATAACAAGACTGATGCATACCGAGTTTTAATGGCTTGTTTACAAGCTTGAACGATCCATGCCTCGACAAAAGGAAAAAGAGAAAAGGCATGTATTGGTTGCGGAGCAAAGTAATAAGATTGCAAAGTCCTTACCTCAACTCTTTTTTTGTGTGGTAAAATAAAGTATTTATAATATGAATTACAAAGAAGGTACTATAGAAGTACAAAAGAGGATCAAGCGCATCATAACAGTTACAGCATCATATCCTCCAACAAATTCAAAAGAAAAGATGGACTATCCAGCATATTGCTCCCAAGTATAAATAACCTGCTGACATCTATTTTCTACAAAAGAGGTAGGTTGTCTCTTTCCTTCAAAGCATCTATTGTTTTATTCCAATCATATGGTCCACAAGATGCATAATGGGCCAAACTCGTAAGCTTCTCACATCCTGAGGCACCACCCAAATGACTCCTTCGCTCAACTCATTATGCTCAATGATTCGCTTATCAAGATAATAAGTCAAGTTCATTTTCCTTCTTATTTTCCTTGTACAATTTGCATCTGACCTCAACATAGTGGATCAAGGCATTCTCAGGTTTTAAAGTAAAAAAAGGCAACACCACTATCTAAAACCCCTCATCATGCTTCCACATGCCCGGTTTGGCCTGCTGTAAACACCTTTCAAAAGATAGCAACTCAAGAAAGGTCTAACCGGAACTCAACACCTCAAATGGCAATAATGGAATTCTGAACACCTTCAACTTTTTGTTGTCTCTCTTTCATTCACATAACAGAGAAGATAGAGAAATGCCAAAAATTATTCATAAAGTACAGATATCTGGGTGTAATTCATTAAAACTGAGCAATCTTAAGCATTCATGCTTGAGCAGATTCTCGTTTTGAAATACATGATTTTGCTAAAGTGCAAATGTATAACTTTAGCTTAGAGAAATATCCAAAGTGCAGATGTCCTAGAGTAATTTGGTAGATGAGATAATCATCAAATTGGGAGGATGATAAGATCACATAGAAAATAAAGAAAAAACAAGGATGACTACCAAACAGATATCTGGAATCACCACTTGAGGTATCAACTGGCACCTCTGCAAGTGAAACGCCCCTTCAACCATGGCCCCACCCTCCCCGACCCAATACAACCAGAAAAAAATTTGAGAGAAAGTAATATTCCTTAACTAACATTATGAAGTAGCCAGGGTAAGCAAGGTTAGGAGAAGGTCAACCATTATGTTTAGCACTTACCTTGTAGTGTTGTGGATGGGACACAGCATGTTTACTATATGAGAACATTAGCTCGACTGTACCACCTTGCAATAACTAAAGCATTGACCAAGTCAGGAAGACAAGTATCTTCTGCCTTGAGACACCTTTTCAACCAGGAGAATAAGCCCAATAAGATCTAACAGATTAGCCAAAAATGTTATATGAACTAGATGATTAAGTCAAACTGATTGTGCATATAACAAATGTCCCTTATGAGCAGTTCAACAACTGACTCCTTAGAAAGACTGCAGTTTGACCTCAATTTAAAGCAGCAGTTAGAAGTGCACAGACCAACACATAAAAATATTCCATAGGCAAGTTCAGCAGTGAACTTCTTAACCTTGATAAATTCTCAGCCACTTAAAAATTATTTGAAATTCTCATAAAAAAAAAAAAACATCTATTATCCATAAGGAATGTGCCACACGACCAACCTCTTGGAGTTAGTAAAGAAGAGTTACATGTTTCAGCATATTAGCACATAACCGAGATTCTATGCCAATTAAGCTATTGTTTAGGTTAGATATCTCATTAACACATCGCATGTATATAATGGAACTTGTGCATGTCTACACACTCAGCTCCTTTTGTCAAAATACATAAACCAAACTCCAGAAATATAATATACCATGATTCTAAGAGACCATTTAAACCTGAAAAAAGACAGAAGGAATTCTTTGAAGTACTGTTATTAGCAAGCTCAACAAGAACAAAAATGAGTCTTTAATTCATTATCCTAATGAATTAATTCTCTATTTACTAAATGCAGCTAGATCTTGTTTTACAAAAAACTGTGCAGTCTAACAACTATACTCAGAGTGTAGCAGGTTCCAAGTCCGGATAAAAGAAGGGTTGTGGTAGATTAACAACACGGGAGAATATAATCAATTTATGATGAATCCACATAGTAATGAGTTTGTTGGGGGTCTGAGTAGAGTGGAACAGATATAATGATTCATATTTGGGGACTAAAATTCAATAAATATGATTTTGCAGCCTTAACTAAACTGGAACCAACTTCCTTTAAATGGCATCGTGCATGGAGTTTAACATCTTACCAACTGATTGACATCGTAAAAGTAGTGAAAAAAAAGTCAAGCTTATTCAACTTGTTTGTTATTTGCTCCGAAACTTAATAAGATGAAGCTAAGAACTCATTCCAGCACATATACTGCATTCTCTCTCTCCCCCTCCCCAATTGATTGACATCGTAAAAGTAGTGAAAAACTTTGTCAAGCTTATTCAACTTGTTTGTTATTTGCTCCAAAACTTAATAAAATTCTCCCTTTTTTCTATAAGGAACAAATTATGCCTGGAACCGATTCCAATATGAAACAATAAATTACTACAGATTTTCCAAATGCCAAAAAATTATCTATAAACCAACAAACAGCCTGAAATGGACAAATAAAGAATAAGAAGAAGAATACACCATCAGCGTGAAATTAAAATTTGCTATGATTACACATCTGCTCAAGGAATAATTCACAATGCAAAGGAAACAGTGGCAATTGACCTACTTATATAATAGGGAAACATGGTAAACAGATACAGAAATAAACCACATTATAGAATCACCAGCAGATCTTAAATCTAACCACCATCCACGGTAATGAAATCCAAATTATTTGATAGCAAATGTGGGGTTACCTAAAGTTATACAGAATATACTAAACAAAATTTACTACATGTCTGCATTTTCCAACAACAAATCTTCCATGAGGAACTGCAAAGAAACATATCAACTCTTTTACTTACTTCGAAAGGACGGAATTTATTCAGATTTGAAGCTCGGATACAAACAATGTTAAACTGCAAACAAAATAGGAAACCTGTGATACGAGAGATTTGCCAAGATTTCTGGGAAAGCAGATGCATACGGTATCCCCATTTTATGCCACTTGAATGGCCGCAAATCCCAGCATCAACTTTATACATATGGAAGCAAGGGATGATGCTTCAATTTTTGGCCCTGGAATATGCATGGGACTGATTAATAATATCCTCAAAAAGGATCTTCATATGCTGCCAAATTTTTTATAGGCAGCAAAATTCTGCCAATAAATACATAGTTAAAACCATTAGTAACATTGGGAAGTTGTGCAGAATTAGAGCTTATATACGAAGATTCACAGAAAACGTAGATAAGACTTAAAGTTTCAAGTCCCAAGTTATAACCACCATTTCATATAGCTAAGCAACATTCCAAATTACATCTGAAGGTACAACCTACTGTACAAACCAAAATAATCAGATAAAACATTTCCAGGCTTATCCTTCAACTATTTGTATCAGTTAATCTTCAACTACAGCCTACATTAATGGGCATGTGCCCTCCTTCAAATACTTTGGCATCTAGTCTGCAAAAGCTCTTCGTACAATCATTTAAAAGGTACGAAAGAACTTTAACACACATTTCAATGAAGGATACAGTGTATTATCACTCCTATACCTGCTGTTGCTAAAACATCATTCACATCTCGTATATTTTGTGTTACATGATGTTTTTGCCTCTAAAATAGATATTTTTAGTGTGCAATGTATTCCTATACTGCATATAGGAATCACAAGATAAAAGTGAACTGAAGAAAACCCTGACCGCACAAGGACAGGAATCAGTACAGTCATTCACCATGATATGTTGATACATGTTTCCAATATAAAAAAATATATACAAGATCCCATACTACAAAAGTGAACAGTTAGAAAAACTGTATTTAACTGAACCTCCGAAGTTACAAAACATAACATCACATCTAGCTTTTTACAATTCTGTTAGCAACAGCAACCTAAAATAGAGAAGAAAAGAAAGACAAATATTACAGCTGCTATTTGATATAATATGAACCTTTAGAAGAAATTAGGTTCTTTAGCTCCATCAAATGTTCATCATTTGAAATATGCAGTGTTATACGAAGATCAGTTAATAATGCTTCTTTTTCCCAAGTTAATGGTCCATAAGCATATAATGCCACCAGGGTGCAGTGATAAGCATGCAACTCTAATCTATGAACACTTGTTGCCAATTCCTCTCCTGGAGGATTATTGAGACTTTTCTCCTTATATCCTGAAGGACCTGAACCACAAACTGACTCCGCATCACTACAAAGGCCACCTGAAACTCGACGTGAAATTTGTGGAAGATGACCTAATAATTCGTTTGGTCTCTCACTAGTGACACTACAACTACCAACAGAGCAGGCATCACTATCGGAATCGCTAAGTTCCAAACTTCTCCTAGGGAAAAAGCCAATGACACCACCTAAATCTTCTCTCTCCAATTCATTAAATCCATTTGATCTAATGTTAACGGAAGTATGCACGTATTTTTCACCCAGAGTTCCTCTTGGGTAAGCAACAGCATCTACCTTTTCCTGTAAGGTCACTAGAGCTGCTCGTTGCCTGCGATTATCTGTCTCGATTGCTTGAAATTTCTGAGCATTCCCATAAAGTGAATCAACACCAGATGTGCAATAAGGAGACATTCTCTTTAGGGATCTTGATGAGATTAAACAAGACTCTTGTCCTCTATTTTTCCCTTCAGTGGCTAAACCATCAGTTTCTCCAAGAACTTTAGTATGTGCATCAAGTTGCAGCGGCTGCGACTTCATCTTCTGACTATAATCTTGAGCTGAAATTTTGTTAGATCTCTGGGTCCCAGCTTGATCACAACCCTACAAAAGAAAACAATAGTGAGATCAGGGAAGGCAAGGAAGAAATAGATTCTGAATTTTTTATACAAATTATTGAAAGATACACCATATGCATAAAATAAAAAATTCACCTGCTTATTACTATAAGCACATCAAATACAATACTGTGTAAGGACAACTAAACAGACATTCAAAAGTGTTCCCTCTTTGCATAGACGTTACCGAAACTGCCATCAATTAGAATAATAATTTTATAATTTGATATGATGCATATAATCTAGAACACTTAACCACCAGGGTCAAACCCACTGCCCATATTATTCAAGCTACACGGACTATACCTTGTCCAGTCCCTTTTTGCTACAGAGACCGAATGCATAGAGACACATATACACAAATGTTCTCACAAAAAGATCTACTTAAAAACATATATGGACTCAAACAAAACATAATGGATCTGAAGTAGACAGCAATACAAAATAATCCTGTCAAATGAACTTTTTCTAATTAAAAACAAAGGCAGGGAAAAGAGCAGATAAATGATGAGAGAAACTCCAAGTTATTACAAACTTTTATAACAAGCTTATTCTCCGTAAAGCCAAACATAATAATAAAATGAAAAAGAATATGTACCTTTCTGATAAAAATCCATTTGCCATCTTTCCAATTTTGTCTATCTCTCATGCCTGATTTATGAATGCTAAGTTCCAGCGAGCAACCAAGTAGTCTCGCCAAATAACGATCACGTGGTAAAATACTGAGCACGATGGCAACTTTCCAAGAGCAGTCATTATATACCTCCACAATGTCCCCAGGTGCCCAAGTCTCCACACACTGCACTACAGGGGGGCAGGGCCTTATCATCTTCCTTGATACCCTTTCTTCGATATTTTCACTTTGCATTGGTGAACCAGATCCATATCTGACACTGGAAGTGTGGCCATTACCAGACACTATCTCGGCAGCGCGCCATGAGATTGGTACCTCAGCTCTGTTCATTACTTCCACCTTATCACCCTTTTTGAACCTCATTTGATCAAAATCTTTTTCCAACAGCCACAATCTGTGATAAGACAAAAAGATATAATACTAAGCAAAATTCTGTAAAAAGATTCCAATACAACATAAGCACTGAAAATTAAGTTCAATAGACCAGTGGAGAACATGTTTGAATTCCAGTCGAAAACTCTATTACGATAACTGTTCACGCATTATAACAAAAATCAGCAAACCGGTAGGCTAAATATCTCAAAACCTAATGTCAAAAAACTTATGTACAACCCTCCTTCATATACAAAAAGGATAAGTTAAAATAGACAAAACCAAAGTTGACCATAGACCCCGAACTAAAAAGCAGCCTTCACAACATCACAATTACCTGAAAAAATCGTTTAATATGCCAACTTGCGTACAAATTAATTGCAATACTGAACCAAGTTGCACAACTGTTAAATCATTAGCTCAATATCTTTTTGGATTTTCGAGATTTAAGGATTTTTATTGCTGTTTCCCGAAGAAATTAGATTGATTATCAAATAAGGAAAATGATCCCAATAAATTCATTAAAAAAAACAATAAAAATTAGAAAAAAAATTCTCGTAATTGGCTTAAAGCTGTGATTAGCAATAAATAAATTCGATGAAATTCCCTAGAAGAAAAAAAAATGAAAATATTCAGACAAAATCTCATAGGAGTCGTGAACTGAAGTTATGAAATTTCAAACCCTGAAAAATACACAATAAAAGAAATATTTAATTAGATTCGGAGCATGATTAGCACAAAAAATTCTATGAAATTCCTAAAACTTATACAAATAGAAATTTCGATAAGATCAAATAGAAGTAATAGGCTGAATATTGCGGAAATTAACACCCTACACAATGAGGGGGAGGAACTTTTTAACAAATAAAGAAAAAAAAAACATTAAACGCCCAAATATTTTAAGAAAATTCAGTTAAGCACAGAAATAATCTATTCAATTTAAGGTAAATAAAAACCCAAAATGAAGTAAAACATTCAATACGTTCCCAAAATCGAAGAATTAAGGTTACAAAAGCCCAAAAATTACAAGGTAATAAGCTAAGAAAACGCACCTTTCTCGAAGAATTGATGAAATAGCTATCTAATTCAAGTGTTTGCGAGTATTCTGGATTGTAATTGCTCCCCGAGAACACAAAGCTTTTAGAAATTAGAATGGGATATTACGATTCTAGGGTTTTGAAATATATTTTGGGGGTCGAGGGGAAAGGGTAGATCAGTGAATAAATATTGGGGTGAGGGTACTTTGGGAAGATCAGCCAAATAGAGCGTGTTTTCACTTGCCTCTCCTTTGTTAATTCTCTTCTTTTTCCTTCTTGCTAGCGGTTTTGAATCTATCTATACTATATTAAAAGTCCGTAGTCAAATATCATTCACTTTTTTATCCTTTAAAAATAAAATTCACACTAAATAAAATAGTTATTTGACTATTTTTCTAATATTTGAAATTATTTATTTGATTAATTTCCTAATATTTAGGAGTAGTTAATGAATTATTTTCCTAATATTTAGAGCTTTGATATTTGAATTTCCTTCCATTCTAGGAGTTTAACGACGACATTCTAAGAATAGTCAAAAATGATATGCATTCTATTTTTTCGGTCATAATTTTATGTGATTTTCAATCCCCTCAATTGGAAAGTTTCGTTCTTTTTCAAACCTTTAAAAATATATTATATATTAGACAAAATAGTAATTTAGTTATTTCCTAATTTTAAGGACTTTAAAATTATCTAAGATTTTTATTATTAAGTTTTTCCTTATTTAAAATATGTATCTTTTTGTATAGAACTAAATCTTTTTTTATAAAAAAAAAAACTACCTATATTTAGGAGTTTGAGATCATTAATGAATCTCACTTTTATTTTCAAACAATGTTCAACGTTAAAGTCTTTATGAATGGAAACAAGTTTAAAGCCTACGAACACCCAATTATGTCTTCTAAAAATCCTACCAAATCTGGTGGCTTTGTGTTCACCTATATACAAAATTCACCGAAGGAAATTTTTTTCTTTTTCCATTGATTCCACCAAATGACTTAATGTAATTTTTCATATAGTAAGTTATTTGTATTAATTTATAAATCTTTGAAAAATTATGACAAATGCATATGAAGTAACAAATATCCATAATTTAAGATTTAATATTAGGTCATACAAATAATAACATTTTTCAAAAGATATAGTTAAAGGACATTCTTTTCAAATTCATGCAAAATCGATAGATCAAAATCCTTATATAAAATTGCACGATCTTTTAACCTTAAAAACAAACACGCATTCTTTAACATTAATGTATAAAAAAATAAATACATATTATACTCTTTAAATCAATATCAAATTCTAGAAATACTTAATTAATAAAAGGATACTTGACAATTGCACGTCAAGTTCAAATGATACATCTAATTTTAGAGCAGACAAAGATATTATTATTACATCCCTATCATTTAATTTATGTATATCAAGTATACTCCTTATCATTATTTAACTTTTCCCTTATATTTCAAAGTTTTTAATTAATTAAATTTTATGCATTAAATCCTTCACTATTTGAATTGTATTTAAATTTTTAATATTGTACATATTATACGAATTCTTATTTTATTTAAATTATGTAAATTTTTATTTTATAACTCCAACATAATTTTAATAGAATATTTATATAATTATTTTAAATATATTTACACATCGAGATGGAGTACACGCGCAATGTGTGTACCCTAAGACTAGTTGAATATAAAAGTTTAACTTACCTTTTGAATCTAATTAATTATTAAAACAAAGTCAGCATATTCTTTAAGAGATTTTTCACAATATTGTTTCTTACAAAATTTATAGAATGCAGAATTTCATCACATTTAAAGCAAATTTTAATTCACAAACTAAGTCGTGTATCATCGTAATCACATATAGCAAAGAAAAAAAATAAAACTCAAAACGTAAAAAGTATGCACAAAATACGAAATATTAAAGATACATACCTAAAGAAATATCCAACATCAATTTCAATGCTAGTTACAATAGCATAGACTTCGAACGACTTCCTCCCATTTAATACGTACTTTTGTTATTCTTGTGACCAGCCTTACACTCAATCGTGCGCCTTAAAAAATACACTTTTTCTCTTGCATTCTTGCTCTAGGCAAAGCATAATCATAATTTCATATATCCTCATTTTCCCCAAAGATATTGTACTTGCCAGCCTCAATATTAGGCGGGCCAAATAATTGATTAATGGTATTGCAGTCAAATTGAGCAAAGGTCTGAATTCATTATGCTCATATACATTCTTATAAAATTCTTCCACAAAGAGCATTACAATTGATTCATGCTCTATGGAAAAAATTATGCATTTTCTCTTTACGATACTTCTCCTAATTATATATATATCATTCCTGAGTCTAAAATATAATATATATTTTTCAAGCCTCATTAAGGTAAGAGGGGTTTGGCAAAACCCTATCAATGTATTGATAACCGAACAATCGTACAAAAGAGAGGGTGACATGTTGCCTAACCTCTTGATCCTAAATGTGTAATATACAACATCATTCCAGTATAAAATTATATAGAAACCTAGGATCCTATCCATGACAAAAAGGTAGTGCAATCTAAACTATGACTATGCTTAAAATGAAATAAGGGAGAGTCCTCTTTAACAAGATATAGCATTGAAGCTTTCAAACAATAACCTAAGATATGAGGATTATCCATAAACAGCGTAGCTCTTTTTCTTTGGCTTGATTCTGAAAGTAAGACTGTTGTTTTGATCCATCTTCATCATGGCTTTAACCTCACTGGGCAGAGATAACGCCGTAGGTAAAGATAGTTCTATTTTTATTAATCACCCCCAAATTAGCCAATGATCAACAATCATGTTGGATTCCCTATAGCATTGGTCAATAACAAAATGTCCTTGGATTATCATTTATCTATATCTATACTATATTAAAAACAGGAAGGCCCTTAGCGAAATGTCGTTCGTCTTTTTTATACTTTTAAAATAGAGTTCATATTGGATAAAATAGTAATTTGATTATTTTCTTTAATTATTACCCTAATATTTAGGAATAGTCATTTAATTATCACTAATATTTATAGAAGGAGCACTAGGTATCAATGTATTTGCAATTCAAGAGTTCTCTAATTTCATGTCTTCTTTTTTCCTACAAGTAGCTGCAAACGAATTTACTGGGTTTGCAAATGGATAGATGACAATTTACTGGAATGGAGCTTTGCGTCTTGATTTATGCTTATTTGCAGAGATTATAATATTGACGAGACAAGTTAATTGATGAGGCGTATAAAGCTAATTAAAAGCTGCTTTTGTTAACTTGTTTTCTAGATTTTAAATTTTTTATTTGTTCAAATCGGACTCTTTATTACATTAGATTTTAGTTTAGTTTCTACTTATTCTATCGAATATTTCCGAAGGGAAAAGTTTCATTATCAAAATAAAATAAAAACCTCAAAATGGCTTGTCTTAAAATTTTCTATATTCGTTATTGGTCTTATGCCATTATTTAATTGGTGTTTATTAGAAACGCATGATCGATCATTGTACTGTTGTGATCGGGATATGTTAAGATGCCAATTTGGAGGTACTAATCTATCTTTGATAGTACTCTTTTTGTTTACGATTTGATGTACTCAAGAAATATTTTGTTGCGAATTTCAGTGCATATTTATCTAACACAATATCTATGAGTATATTACTCTCTAACTTCGATTTTTTATTTAGTCTTGCTTGCTTGGATTTTGAAAGATGTTTTAACTTTTGTATTTTATTTTATAACTTGACCATAATTTTACATATATGATAGTTAAGTATTAATTAAAAAATTATACTCATTGATGCGGAGTATATTCACAAAGCTCGGAGTATATTTAACTTGTGTCTACAGAAGGCGGAGTATACGAGTATACTCATTGGTTAATAACAAAGTGTCCTTGGATTATCATTTTTCTAGTAATGGTAATAATCTCCACCAATTGCCAGCTTGATTTAATTTTTCTTTTGACCATGTTCATAATTAAGATATAGTCAGATTCAAGTTCAACTTGAACTCTGTGAATTGATTTTGGATACACTAACTGATCCCATATAGCAGGGCATTGGCCTCAGAAATAATCTAAAAAGGCCATCATCATATCTCTTCTATGATTTCTTGTGACCCTTCCACCTCCTGCTTGTCCTGGATTGCCCTTAGAGCAACCATCAATATTCAACTTAAGCTCAAAAAATTCTGGTTTATCCCATTTAAGCCTTTTAATCAAAAGGCTCTGTTTAACTTTCTTCGCAGTTGCACTAACCTCCAACCATCTCCCACTAAAAGATATACTAGTTGATTTGATCAATAACATACCTGTAGGAAATATTGGTGTCCTCATATTTAGCTGAACGTCTGGATTTCCCAACATACTATAGATGGCAGGGCAGGCATTGGAACATTACTTCTTGAACCTTGTTCATAGGCTTCTGTAGCCACCAAACCTTGATCCTATGTCGAAGAATAGGGCTTAATTTCACAGCACAAATGTTGCAAAAGAATCTTCACACAGTTGTTGCAATTTCATTGTCCCCAAATACATGACCCAACGTCTCTTCTTTAGGTTCTCTACAACAACAACATCTAGAAGGACCATGTATGTTTAACCTTATCATGGTATTGTCAGTTGACAATCTAATCTTGAATTCTACTATTATAGTCTTTTACCTATAGAACTGACATATTTGCTTAAAAATTAACATACAAATGATTTTTCGCTATAACCATGGTTTTTGCTAAATTTTCGATGAGAACTATCAAAATTTTAAATATTTTTTTTTAAATTTTATTAATCTTGTAATGAATGTTGTCAGAGAGTTTGGTCAAAATAATTTTTGACTTGTCTCTGATGTCGTCACTGGCAAGAGTTGTCGTAGAGTTAAAATTACGAATTCTCCGCAAAAAGTTTTACGGTCCGTCAAAAAGGACAAACATCTAAGTTGTTTATATATACTTATCGGTTCATCCAAGAAAATACAAACACTTCACTATCCAAATAATTTTCAAACTTATAAATTCCTGATTATGTGAGTGTAAAACTCCTTTAAGAGTGGATGTTTCACTTTAAACTTCCGAATTATTCCGAAACAAAATATTTTTCCTTCTAAGGATATCCAAAATCAACTAACATAGTTCATCAAACTACATTACACGTGAAATTATTATTCAACAGGTTTTTAAAATTAGATGCATATTTGATCTAAAATATTACTATAATACAATTTTAGATCTTTTATCTACAAGATATGCAAACTAAAAGCTTGGATTTCTCTACTAAAATTTCATTATTTTGAATCAAACATGTCAAGGTACACTAACTCATATGTTGGGCCCATTTTTAGTGATATTTGGTTATAAATGTATATTTTTAGTACCTTACATTTTGGTGTTTCAATGTTAATATGTACGACGTTTGAGATTAATTGAGTTGTTATTATGTATAGGATCGTTGGAAGATGAAAATGAGTAAAGGTTACATACAATGATGCCAAAAATACACAAAAAGACAAAAATCGGAGAAGACAAGAACCAAGCGCCAGGCCAGGTGTGATGACCCAAAAGGTCATCTCGAATTTTAGAACCCAACCCCGGGTTCCGAGGTCTTCAAGACCTTATTTTTCTTCTTCTCGATTTGCGTGCGCAATTTGGGCGCGCTTTCGGAAAGCCTATATGTGAAAAATTGAGAAAATGCTAAAAAATTTCCTTTAAAATTGAATTAAGTTGACTTCGGTCAACATTTTGGGAAAATGGACTAAAATAGATAAATACACCAAACAACAAATCCAATTTTTTTATGATATGGATAACAAAAGATTAATATAAGGTAAGATTTTAATTTTTTTTTCTTTGTCATCTGATTGATAAAATCCAAAGAATGGGAGGTTTCGTATCTATCAATTCGATCAAATAGACTGAGCAATTATCACCGTTTATAGATATTGAAATGAATACCTTCCTATTACTGATTAACTCCTATTTCGGTCCCGGAGAGTCCGTAAAAAAATATGGGACTTGGGCGTATGCTCGAAATCAAATTCTGAAGTCCCTAGCCCGAGAAATAAATTTTTGAAGAAAATTGTTTAACTGAAAAATATAAGAAGTTTGGAAACTGAATAATGTTTGAATATGATGGTATCAGGCCCGTATGTTGGTTCCGGAGCCCGGTACAAGTTTAAAATAATGTTTAAGTCTAATATGTGAAATTTAGTAGGAATCGAACTTGATTTGATATAAAATGGACCCTCTGTTGTGAAAATAGTAACTTTAGGTGTTCTTGAGGATTTCATTGATTTTGAGGTTAAATTCATAGTTGTTGATGTTATTTTGATGATTTGATCATACGAGCAAGTCCGTATGATTTTTTTGGATTTGCGTGCATATTTGGTTTGAAGCCTCGAGGGCTTGGGTGAGTTTTAGGTCGCAGAGTGTTTTGAACTTAGGAAAAATTGCTGGTGTGTTGCAAGTCTGCATATTTCACAATTGCGAAGCCTGGCTCACAAATGCGAGCTCGCATTTGTGAAGGAACATCGCAATTGCGATGACTGGGCTGGGCAGGGGACCTTCGCATTTGCGAAGTTCAAAGTCGCAAATGCGACAAGTGCATAGGCCGCAATTGCGAACACTGGTTCGCATTTGCGAAGACAACAGGGCAGGCCTACCTTCGCATTTGCGAAGCCTAGGCCTCATTTGCGAGTTCGCATTTGCGAACCTGTCATCGCAAATGCGATAACTATGCCTGGGTAAATTCTAACTTAGACGAAATTTTCTTCATTTTTCAAACTCTTTCAAACCCTAAGCTCTCTTGGGTGATTTTCCAAAGAAAAGTTCTTCCCCAAATAATTGGTAAACAACTTTTAACTCATTTCTTTCAATCTACTTCATCTTCTTACAAGATTTCATCACAAAATCTAGGGATTTTTCATGGGAATTTGGGTGTTTTTGGGTGAAAATTGGGAATTTCGAAATTTGGGGATTTAGACCTCAATTGAGGTCGGATTCCAAAACTAATTGCATATTCGGGCTCGGGGGTGAATGAATAATCGAGTTTTGGTTCGAACTTCGGGTTTTGACCAAGCGGACCCGAGGTCGATTTTTGGGTTTTCTGGGGAAAATGTTGGAAAAACTATAATTAAACATAACGTGTGAGTTCTTTAGCATTTATTGATGTTATTAAACTAATTATGACTAGATACAAGTGAATTAGAGGTGAAATCTAGAGGGAAAGCAATAGTTGAGGCTTGATTTGTGGCTGTGGCATCGAGGTAAGTGTTTGGTCTAACCTTAGCTTGAGGGAATAAGTGTTGTGTCTTATTTGTTATGTGCTAGTGCAGTGTACGACGTATAGGTGTGGTGAAGAGCACCTATACGTTGGGGCCAAGCATGCCCGTGAGTCTTATACTGTGATCGTTGTGATTCTTATTAAGTACTACCAATGTCTAAATTGATGATTATCCATGTTGAGAAAGACTTATGATCATTTTCTTGATAATTGTTCATTGTTGAGTATTGGCTCCCGTTGAGGTTCATTTTGTGAAGTTAATTATTGGAACAAGATTGGTTATAGCTGGTTCCCTTGCCGGGACGTAATTATTTCTATTGTTGATTCCACTGCCGGGATGTATTTATTCTTATTATTAATTCCATTGCCGGGATATTGTTGTTGCCACTGTTTGGGTGAGAAAAGAGTGATAAAGCACGACGGGTGATGTCATGCACATTTACATTGATATTGATGCATATGGTGATGAAGAGAGATAAAGCACGAATGGTGATATCGTGCATATTTCTAATATTCATATGGTGAGGAAGAAAGATAAAGCACGAAGGATGATGTCGTGCACGTTTTCATTATCGATTGCATGGTAAGGATTGAGAGTAAAGGCACGAAGGGTGATGTCGTGCATTCATTGTCTATTTTTTGAGATTACTTCTTGCTTTCGGTTCAAGTGCCTTAATTGTTTCATTCTGTTATCTCTGCGTTTCCTTGTGTTGGTATCCCCCATAGCATGTTACCCCTCCCCGTTACTTTCTGATTAGCTTCTATTACTGTTATTCTATTGGATATTGTTTAACTGCAGGTTATGTTGTTTGTTGTGTCCTAGCCTCGTCACTACTTCACCGAGGTTAGGATTGACACTTACTCAGTACATAGGGTCGGTTGTACTGATACTATACTCTGCAGTTTTTTGTGCAGATCCCAGTACTGGAGCATACAGACCATAGTTAGAGGTTGGTGCCTTCAGTCCAGCCGAGACCTGAGGTAGTCCTGCAGGCGTCCACAGGCCTTGGCGTCCCCTTTTATCCAATTTCTTTCTGTTCTTATCTATTTCAGAGACATACATGTATTTTCTTTGATTAGACCCTATTTGTAGCATTCGTAGATAGTCCGTGAGATTGTGACACAGTTCTGGGTCAATTATTATAATGGATTTCGTATTGGTGTTAGTTAAACTGTTAAATTCTGTTCTCTCGTAGTTTTATTTCCGCTATTTCCTTGCATTAACTTGGTAAATTGTTAAAGATAACGGTAAAAGGATAAAATAATCAGTAACATTGGCTTGCCTAGCGGGTTCAATATTAGGCGTCATCACGGTCCCGACAGTGGGTAATTCGGGTCATGACAAGTTGGTATCAGAGCTTTAGGTTGCTTAGGTCTCACAATTCACGGACAAGCTTAGTAGAGTCTTAGGGACCGGTACGGAGACGTCTGTGCTTATCCCCCAGAGGCTATAGAGTTAGGAACAATTTCACTTCTATTCATCTTTGTTGTGTGGTTTGGTTTCTCAATGCTAATCGAACTTCTAATCTGTTCTTTCGAGATGGCGAGAACACATACCACTCCAGCAGCCGATCAGCAGTCCGAGCCCCCAACAGCAGCTCCTATGAGGGGCAGAGGATGAGGTCGAGGCCGTGCTAGAGGCCGAGGCAGGGGCAGAGCTCATCCTAGAGTAGCAACACCAGCGACGTAGCCTCAGGTAGAGTTTGATGATGAGGTTCCGGCCCAAACAGTTCCACTGGACCTAGCTCAGGTCCCAAAGGGGTTCATTGATACCCCGGTACTCCAGGATGCTCTGGTCCGTCTAGTGGGTCTTATGGAGAGTGTCACCCATGGAGACTTACTTCCTGTAGCACCAGCCGTCTTTCAGGTTGGGAGAGAAGCACAGACTTCCGTTACCTACACCCCGGAGCAGATGGCTCCCCAGTTTCAGACTCCAGCAGTTCAGCCAGTTGGAGTAGTTCAGCTGGGTGTAGTAGCTCAGACCAGTAATGGAGCAGCTATGTCTGTTGATGCTTTGTGGAGGTTGGACAGGTTCACCAAGCTCTTCACTAATACCTATGGTGGTACATCTTCAGAGGATCCCCAGGATTACTTAGACAGTTATCATGAGGTTCTTCGGAACATTGGCATAAAGGAGACCAATGGGGTCGACTTTGTTGCTTTTCGTATGTCAGGTTCCGCCAAGAAATGGTAGAGAGATTATTGTTTGGCTAGACCAGCTGGGTCACCAGCTCTCACTTGGGACTAGTTTTCATAGCTATTTCTCGAGAAGTTCCTTCCCGTCACTCAGAGAGAGGAGTACCGCAGGTGGTTCGAGCGTCTCCAACAGGGTTCTATGACTGTCACCCAGTACGAGATGAGGTTTATTGATTTGGCTCGTCATGCTCTTATGATACTCCCCACCGAGAGAGAAAGGGTCAGGAGGTTTATTGAGGGATTCGCTCAGCCTTTTAGACTATAGATGGCTAAGGAGACAGGTAGCGAGATTTATTTCCAGGATGTGGCCAATGTGGCAAGGCGGGTTGAGATAGTTCTTGCTCAGGGAAGCAGTCAGGAGTCGGATAAGAGACCCTATCATTCTGGCAGATTCATTGGTGCCTCATATGGAGGCAGGGATTCTTTTGGTAGAGTCCATCCTCCCAGGCCGTTTCAGTCAACACTTTAGGCTTCTCACGGTGCTCCAAGTAGTTGTGGTTCTCGTATGTAGTATTCTGATCAGTTGCCCTACAGTGCACCACCAACTCCTATCAGTGTGCCTCCACTCCAGAGTTTTTAGGGTGGTTATCCAGGCCATCAGGGTCAGTTTCAGGGTCAGCAGCTGAAGTCTTGCTATACTTGTGGGGATACGAGGCACATTGCTAGGTTTTACCCTCGAGCCTCGAGCAATTCTTAGCACCAAGGTTCTCGTGCTATGGTTCTAGCCACGAGAATTGACATGGGATGCTTGGCCTATTTAGCGTATGTACGTGATTCTAATGCTGAGGTTCCTTCTATGGATTCTGTGCCCGTTGTTCGTGAGTTTCCATAGGTATTTCCTTTAGACCTGTCGGGGATGCCACCCGACAGGGATATTGACTTTTGCATTAATTTGGCTCTGGGCACTCAGCCCATTTCTATTTCGCCATATCGTATAGCCCTGCCAGTATTGAAAGAATTAAAATAACAGTTGCAGGACTTGCTAGATAAAGGCTTTATTAGACCTAGTGTCTTGCCTTGGGGTGCGCCAGTATTGTTTGTTAAGAAGAATGATGGATTTATGAGTATGTGCATAGATTATCGGCAGGTGAACAAAGTCACCATCAAGAACAAGTATCCATTGCCGAGGATTGATGATTTGTTCGATCAGCTTCAGGGTGCCAAGGTATTTTCGAAGATTGATTTGAGATCTGGCTACCACCAGTTGAGGATTAGGGCATCCGATGTCCCTAAGACAGATTTCCGCACTCGATACGGGCAATATGAGTTCTTGGTGATGTCGTGTAATACTTCATATTTAAGTTAGGGTATATTGGTCTTTTAACATAAATTAATTTTTAAAAAAATAAAAAAAACAAAGGAAAAGAAAAGAAGAAAACCTAGTCAATTAAAAGAAAGGGCAGAGCCCACTGGAACGAAAAGAAAAAGGGTCTTACGGATGGGGAAACGCAGCAATTGCTGCTAACAAAGTTAGAAGAGAAGGAAAAAAAGAGAGAACAAAATATCCGGAGGAGGAAAGCAACGAGAGCTTCTGGTTATAAAACAAGACGGAAAAAATCAAGCAGAGTTCAATAGCTCCTAGCAACTTGATGCATCAATATAATTATTCCCAACCATTGTTATTTATAAATTCAAGGTATATCTTATTATTCCATTGGTACGAGTATCTTTGATTTATCATGATTTCAGTTAAATAGTGATATTGATAACTTAGTGAGTTCCAATTGAATTGGATGCAAGAATGCTCATGAAAAAAAATTAGATTTTATATTTGATGGATTAATTGAAAAAGAATCAAATTTTTAATTAGTTTTTTCTGAAAATTTAACAATTTATATAGATTGTGAATAGATTATTGAATACCACTAGGAGATAGAAGTACTTGAGTATATTTGAGTGAATAATTCGCTTTAGAAATATACCTTGATAAAGACATGGGCAATTAATGCTTAAACAAGGATAATAATCTTATATATATATATATATATATATATATGTGTGTGTGTGTGTGTGTATAAAATAGTTTTGCTATAACAACTTTCCTTAGTCGCAAAAAAATTTACTAAGACTAAAGAATACAAGGAAGGCAGAGGACTATTTTCAGAGGCATGGACAAAAATTCAACTTGACAAATTGAGAATCAAACACTGTAACCTTAAGAGTGGGATATCTTGAATTAGTTACGAATTAGCTTATACAAGTAAGTTAACACTAGATCAATATGATGTGATTATAGATTGATTGAAGGAAGTCCTATGGATTGCTTGAGGTGGCGCGTTTGGTATTTCGGCACGAGTACTGTGAGTAGTAATCTTACCGCAATTTGTATTTCCATAACCTGCATGGTTTATATATTATTTTGAAGATAAAATGTTTTACCGAATGTTTGAAATTGTATGTGGTGTCGACGCCCCCTTTTTCTCTAACCATGGGGTCAGAAATCGGGTATACGACATTGGGAGGACAACTTTATTCCCTTTCGAGAATTGGGTTTAGAAGTTGAAGAGTCGCCACCTAATGATTATAGTGCATTAGGACACATTTTAGAAGAGCTTGAGTTGGAAAACCAGAGATTAGGGTAAGGGCTAGAAATTATCCCGAGGGGAAGATGTTAGGAACACCTCAGGATCCACAAGTGTGGTTCCCGGCTTTGCTACAATTGTGACTTTAAGAAGACAAGGAGAAAAATAAAGCAAAGGGCTTCACATAGTTTTGCAAACAAGTTTAAGAGTTGAAGAAGTTGAGAGTATAGAAAATTAGTTTTAAAAGAAAGCTTAAAGATTAACAAGTAAAGGGGAAAGGGGTCCTAGGTTTGTGATTAATATGGATCACTTCAATGCAATACCCAGCAATCACTCCTCAAAAGAGGGGTCACACGTGATATTAGCGCATCGGTCATCATCTCCATATTCTACCCTTCCCACCCCGTAAAGGTTATTTAAACGCGTGATTGGGTCACGAAAATTTAATGCGTGTTGTATCCGTCCCATCCTATAAGTCCTAGAGGGTATTTAGGACCACTATTCCTACGAGGTAAGGACTAGGCCGAACCCTTAGGTTTAAAGGACAAAATGCTAGGCGACATACATAACAAGTAGGACTTCACATAAAGGAATCATACAAAGGCGAATAAGTGGCTCACAAGTCCCTTCACAAGTAAACATGTAATTAGCACGTCTCAAACACATTTAAGGTCTTAAAAATAAGAGTTTAAAAAACAGGCATGCCGGAAAAAGATAAGCTTCAGTGAAAGCAGAAGGTTTAATCAGAAAAAAAAAACTGAATGGCCCGAAGAATGTTTGACTTGCAGAAATACAACTAAGAGGGCAACAGTTGAGTAAGTAAAAGGTAAGGGAATTGTTAAAACATCGTTTGAAGACAGTAGAGATTTGAAAATACAGCAGTTTGAAATAACACATTCCTGGACAGAAAGATAACCTAGTAGCTTGAAAGCTTAATAGGGCGAGACTCAGAAAATTGGTGAGAGGGTATAAATATGAAACTGGTTTCCAGATAGAGAGATTTTCAAAGAAAGAGTGAACTTTAGAGAGGTAAACGAGAAATAGAGTTCAGAAAGTTAAAAGAGGTTGAGTAGTTTGAAACTGATAAAACAAAATCAATCAATTTTTATTAGGCCTAAAGCTTGCCTAGGCGTCGTATGTATTGCCTACTTGAAAAGGTGAACATGCATATTAATTCCAATTTTTTTAAAGAGAAGACGTAGTTTAGCCCAAACTTGTGTTATTAAATTAAACAACTGGCGAGGTGTTCAGCAATTGCAACTCAGATGAAATAAAATCCTAAGCAACATGATTGTCTAATGCACATAAAGCTCTTAAAACATGATCTTTAAATGCAGTAGTAATTTTTTATAACAGTTGTTTGTTGGTTACTAATCGTGATTACGAAATGAGTATAATAACAATCTGAAAGTAAAGAGCCTAGAGCAGGATTTCTATATGTAAGATGCATGTGCTATACATGGTTTCTATTGCACAAATAGGTAAGTAAAGCCCTATAGATATGTTTTCTACCCATTACTTAACTAAGCATGCGTAATCCCACCCAATTTCACTATAGCCCAAATCAGTTGTTTACAAGTTATTACAAACCATGATAGCTGAATTACATAAGTAAAGAAAAATAAGAATACTCTATAGGGAGCCTTTAACCAGGCCCAATCTTCCAACCTCACTTCTTTCGAGTTTCACAATCTTTGCCATGGTTTGGGTGCGGCAAAGCTCCCTAAGGTCCCATTGAGATCCTTGGCCAATACCAGCACCCAAACACTACCAAAATGTTGAACAAGTGTAGTGTGGGATTACCAGCCTTGTGCATCAAAGTTCAATGAGTACTCAAGGGTACCCAAGGCAATGCTTATACGAAGGGGGTAGAACTTAAACTCTAGGATTAGTGAGAGTGTGTGACATAGCTTTTAAAGAAATTGAGTTGAAAAACAGTTTAATAAATGATCCATGTAGAACCAGTTTTAAAAGAAAACAATGTGACAATTTTGACAATCTCAGAGCCAAAATACCACATATAGTTCAGGGAAGTAAACACAAATAGGGAAAAAGGGAAGTGGGGACAAGTAGTTCACATGTAAGAGCATAGACATCAGAGAAAACACTTCAGCCTTCAACAGTCATACTCCCTCCCAAAGAGATTCAAGATGATTTAATAGCTAGGAAGGGTTATGAATACAGACTGATAACGTATTGGGTTAGGGGGTAAGGAAGAAATGTATTAACAAGTAAAGAAAACATAGACAGGCTGAACTACAGGAAAGATGATCACATCAATGAATTAGCAAAAAGCATGCTAATTGCAATGAAGACAGCAGAACCATAAGTAGAAGCATGAAAGAAATAAGATAAAGTGCAGTATGTATAAAAACATATTGTTTTGGAAGCTGTAAATCAAATAGAGGGCATACCAATCGAGTATGAGATAATATAGAGCAGTAGTGTGCAGAGAAGTAGAGCAGTAGTATGCTGACCAAGCAAGTAGCAATCTATAGAGCAGTAGAATAGTAGAGCAGTCCCAAAATCACTCAGTCTTGGCTTTCAGCCGACTGAGTAATCAGTAGTCAACAGGGGAAGTGAGATAGGATGTGTAGAGAAACAAGAGAGAATAGTGAGTATGCTTATGTGTGTAAGAGAGAGTTCAGAACACTGAATCTCTTTTTTGCTAAAGAGAGGGTAGAGTACTTATAGTTCTTGAAAATAAGTGGAAAATAAGGTAATACGTATAGACTGATTATAATTATAGAAAGAATACTTATTAGAATCAATTAAAAACTCGGATTTCCTTCAATTAGGGAGCCATAGCTCAAACGGTACAATTCGGTCTGCCTTCTCTCTAGGAAGAGAAGGAATAGTAATTCTGTCATCATTTTCCGGTCATAACTCCGACATCCGGTGGTGGAAATAACCAAACTTGGTCTCAAAAGATACATAATTTCCTTACGAATAATACCCAATTGGTTTAAACTTCAGATCTATAGTCAATTTTTGTAGATCTTAATTTTATTCTCACGAGTTACTGTAGCAGACAGTGTTCTTCGTTCAATTCTAGGAATCCAGCAAATTCCAGCGTTACTGTTGAACACAATAGCCTGTTTTGTTAACGTGAAAGTGTTCTCCTCTCTTCTAAGATTGGATTAATTTATAAGCTTCATTTTGGATTCACAACCAACGCAGTAAGTAAAGTGAAGTTATTTCAAATTACAGTAGCATCGTTTACTTGCAAAGTGTCATGTAAGTAAAGTGCTAAAGGATTACAACTGTAATGGACACACAGGCAGGTGGCCAGCCACATTTGGAGGTTGCGCTGCCTAAACAACCTCCACCAAACATTGTACAAACATCAGGGAACACAAATAATAACAAACATCCGATGGATTACTCCAAATTTCTGAAACCTTGCACTTTAAATGCTACAATGCAGGAGCAACAGGAAGTTGAGCCAATTCCTATTCGTCCACCTACAATACTGAATGGAGAACATGTTATTCAGTTTACAGAAGCAGAAGTAGAAAGGATGGAGATCATCGAAGGATTACAATATGCAATAGTTGGTAAATGTTCTTATGGAAGCCCAGAAATTCAACAATTGCGTAAGTTAATACCAATTCAATGCGGAATTAAAGGTGAATGTAACATTGGTTTTCTAAGGGATAGACATATTTTAATTAGAATGACGCTAAAGTAGGATTATCTTCATTTCTCATCAAAAACTCATTACATAAGGGACAGGGATGGCTATCAATATCAGCTTAGACCATTGATTTATGACTCAAAGTTTAGAGCAGATGAAGAAACACCCAAGGCAATGGCTTGGATTTCATTCCCAGGTCTATTGCCAACTTTTTTTGTAAAAGAATGTCTATTTTCTCTTGCTTCAGCAGTAGGTAAACCTATGCATCTAGACATGGCAACAATCAATAAAACTAGACCTAGTTGTGCTAGGGTGAAGGTACTAGTGGACTTACTTGCAGATTTGCCAAAAAGGTGAGGATGGACATAGTAAACGAAGCTAATGGAACAACAAGAGCGGAATGGGTGAGAATTCAATATGACATGCTGCCTAAATATTGCAAACATTGTAAACTTCAAGGGCATGATCAATTTGAATGTTGGAGGATACACCCTGAACTATATGTGGAGAAGGATAAGTACAAACAAGCAGATACAACTAAGAAACAGGACATAGGGAACTCACAGCCTATAATGATGTTATCTAGTGGAAAGATCGTGGGTAATGTTAATGTTACAACAAAAGAGCAATGGAAGGAAGTGAAGGACAACAGAGTTAGAAATGTAGTAAATCAAAATACTAGTCTCACTAATAATGAAATGAAGATGACCCCAACCAAACAGTTTGAAAAAAATAAGAACAAGGAGGGTACAAGCAATATAGAGAGACAAGTAGAAGTACAAAGCAAAAGTGTTAGGGAGTTGGTGGCAGTAGACAATGAAGATAATGATCATGTTCAAATAGCCAACAAGTTTGCAATATTACAAGGGATGGAGGAAGAGGAAGAACCTGTTAATCAATTGGCAATGGTGGCAGCTAATGTAGCAACAAATAGTTCAGCACTTCATAACCAAGCATCTACAAAGCAAAAATCAAAAAATATGGTCAATAATTGGGGAAAGTTAAATCCAGCAGCACAAGCTTTTCAACTATACTCATCGGGGACTAATTTGACTAATGCTCTAGTCAATGGAATGGAGGCAGCAAAATCAAAAAACGATACTGCACAATGGGTAGAAAGAACCTTCAAGGATAAGACAGGAGAAGGAATAGTGAAGATCAATAAACCATGCCAGGAAATCCCTTCAAAAGATACATTAGTGAACAAGGTTCTTAATAAAAATCCAAATACTCAAGAAGAAAGTTCAAAATCGTCTACATTTAAAGAAAAAGTGCAAGATTGTGGAGGCAGACTATGGGAGGCACAAAGGGAATACGATTCAGAGGAGAACGAAGTACCATTAGGAGCACAAGATGATGAGGAACCCAATGAGAATGACAAAGAAGAAGAGGAGCAAAGTGTAAATGGAGAGATTCATCTTAATGACGACAATCCAACTGAAGTCACAGAAATTAGTAACAATGAAGGAAGAGGCCCAGAGGTAAATGATCCTGGAGGAACAGAAGATGATCAACTTCAGAAATCACAAGAAGAATCACAAGGACACAACAAAACAGAGAAGGAGAAACAACCAAAACAAAAAGAAGAAATAGTAAATATTACTATTACATTGGAGAAAAACCAGTTGCAGCTATTAAAAAGAGTTGAAGAGAAAGACTTGGTCCTTAAAAAGAATGCATTTGGAGCTACATCAGGAGGGAAGGAAGACAATGAAGAGGGAGAAGAACCTGGTAAAACAGGATACGACATGGATCAAGAATCAACTACCCAACACCTTATGAATGCTGCAAGGAAAGGTGACTTATCACCTACACAAGTGAATAAGGCAAAATCAGCAGCAAAAGGTAAGAAGAAGCAACAAAAAGATAATCTTGCAGCACCAAAATCTGGGATGCACACAAGGAGAACGCTAACTAAATCCAACAATCAGTAATGAAGGCTCTCATTTGGAATATAAGGTCAGTCAACACACAGCATGCCTTTGAAAGGTTGACAAAAATGCATAGGCAAAATCACTATAACTTTGTAGGATTAATGGAGCCAAAGCAACAAGCAAAAAAACTGGAAAGGTACAGAAACAAGATAGGACTTGCACAGGCAATTTCAAATGTTTCCAACAAGATCTGGGCTTTTATAGATGAGGTATTTGAGGTAACTGTTATGTACAATATGGTGCAACAATTAACACTAAGATTGTTTCATACTGAATCGCATGTGGAGTTCGTCCTATCATTGATATATACAAAATGTGATGCAATAGAGAGGATAGAATTGTGGGATTCATTATATGCAATGGCAAGGAATATGGATGCAGCATGGCTTGTAGGAGGAGATTTCAATGTAATATGGGACAAAGAAGAGAAGTTTGGTGGGTTACCTGTGTCACTGAATGAAATTGATGATTTTCGACACTGCATCAACACTTGCAATCTATTCGACCTTGGATTTAAAGGCAGCATATTTACATGGTGGAATGGGAGAGCAGAGGAAGACTGTATATTCAAAAGACTAGACAGATGTTTGTCCAATGTTGAGTTCCAACAAATATTTCCAGGAATAGAGGTGCAACATTTGTCAAAGACTGGCTCTGATCATAGTCCAATGTATCTGAAGTGTGATATTGAGACTCCACCTATAAAAAAATATTTTAAGTTCTTGAATTTTTGGGTGGAACATGCGACGTTTAAAGATGTGGTGAAAGAGAATTGGTATGCTGATTTCAGTGCAAATCCTTTTATTCTTTTTAATCACAAGTTAAAAAAAGTAAAGAAGGCCCTTTCATTGTGGAGTAAGGCTACATTTGGAGATATTTTCCAAAAGATAGCAAGTATGGAAGAGGTAGTGATGGTTCATGAAGCAGAATTTGAAACAAACCCTACAGGGATGAACAGGGAAAGATTACAAAAGGTTCAGGCAGAATTGATCAAATGTCTGGCACTAGAGGAGAAATATTGGCAACAAAAAGCAGGCATGACTTGGTTCAAGGAAGGGGATAGGAATACTAAGTTTTTCCACGCACAAGTGAGAGGTAGGAGGAAGAGACTTCAACTTAACAGAATTCAAAACAGTGGAGGAACCTGGATTGAAGAAGAACAAGAGATTGCAGAAGAGGCTATCAAATTCTACAAGGAACAGTTCATAGAAGCAGCTAATCCTACAACATTTGATATCGTAGAGCATGTTCCTAATCTGATTAACAATGAGCAGAATGCAGAATTGATTAAGCAACCAACAAAAGAGGAGGTTAAAGTGGCAGTACTTGGTCTTAATGGTGATAGTGCTGGGGGGCCAGATGGTATGACAGGAAAATTTTATCATTCTTGTTGGGACCTAATAGGGGATGACCTGTACGACATAGTGAGGGATATTTTCAATGGTCATGAGCTACCAAAGTGTGTAACACACACAAACTTAGTTCTTATACCAAAGAAAAAGAAGTTACGACATTTTCTGATTTAAGACTGTAAGCACGTGATTTTTGACCCTCCCCGAGAATTTTCACATTTTTAGCGTGAATATGTGAAATTGGGTCTAGTATAACTATTTTAACTATTTTACCTTATTTTGTTGCAAAAAGAAAAAATCGGAAAATATATATATAAATTTTAGTTTATGTATTTCTCATAAACTTGAAAAATACAAAAATTGTACTTTATTTTGGTACTTTATATAAATTCGAAAATTAATGTTTTGAAGTCATTTTAATACAAAAATATTATTTCATATTTTTGTCTTTATTAAATATTAAAAAAAAACGAAAATTACAAAAATAGTTTTATTAATATGTTATAGTTATTTTAACTTTGAAAAATACAAAAAAAACATTACTTCATATTTTATCTTAATATTTACGAAAATTACAAAAAATGGTTTTATTAATATTTTATAGTCGTTTTAACTTTGAAAAAAATACAAAAATAGTACTTCATATTTTATCTTAATATTTACGAAAATTACAAAAAATGGTTTTATTAATATTTTATAGTCGTTTTAACTTTGAAAAAATACAAAAATAGTACTTCATATTTTATCTTAATATTTACGAAAATTACAAAAAATAGTTTTATTAATATTTTTGTAGCTATGTTAAAATCTTGAAAAAATATTTAAAAATATATAGTTTCGTTTAAATACTAGTCTTATTTTTGGTAGTTATTTTGCTTACATAGGACTAGTTAAGCAGCGTATTCCTATTTCTCGGGTCCGGGCAAAAGAATAATATTCGGGTTCAAACTACCCGGTTTTAGGCCTAATTTTCGGACCGAGCCCATAATAAACCGTGTCCAGGACACGTGGGGAACCCCACCACGCGTGGGGGACATATGCCTTGAACCCCACCACGCGTGGGGCTCATTTTTTGAGAGCAAAACATTACAAATACACGGACAAAACATGAAAGGAGGGGGACTTTTGGATTTTTGGTGAGAAAAAGAAAAAAAAACGAAAAAATTTCTTTGCACTGTTCATCTTCTTCTTCACAAAGAAGAAGAAGAGAAAAACCCTACCGGACCCCCCCCCCCCCTTTCACCTTCCCCACGTCCAAACGCTCCAAACACCACCACCACACGGACCCTCCTCCTCCCAGCGCCACCATCGTCACCTTCCCCCAGCCCGCGAGCTCCAGCTCCATCACTGCATCGCCACCACCAAACGACGCCATAACCACCATCGTCACCTTCCCCCAGCCCGCGAGCTCCAGCTCCATCACTGCATCGCCACCACCAAACGACGCCATAACCACCATCGTCAACCTCCAGCCCTTCGTCGACCACTACCCAAACCAGTCGACTCTATTGCATCGCCACCACCAAACGACGCCATAACCACCATCGTCAACCTCCAGCTCCATCACTGCATCGCCACCACCAAACGACGCCATAACCACCGTCGTCAACCTCCAGAACCAGTCCGCCATTTTCAGTCCAACGTCGTCAACCTCCAAGCAGTTAGCTGCGTTTCCGAGCAACGGTAGGTTGCTTCAATCCTTCTTGACCGAGTTTTCTGTTTTCCCGTCGTGGTCGACTTTGGCTCGTCGAGGTCCGGTGCGCCGAGTTGCTGTCCGAGGTTCCATCGTTGTTCTTCGTTTAGAGAGGTCCGGCTCGAGTTCCGTCGGAATCGTGTTTGTCGTTCGGAGTTTGTTGAGGTTCAAAGGTTAGTAAACCTCGATGTATTGGATTAAAGAAATTTTACGTTCAATGTTTGAAGTTGCAATATATCAATTGATATGATAATTTTCTGCTTATGTTTCACCGTATGCATTTTCGTTCAATGTGTTATGTTATTATTGTCTTAGTTTATTTGGACAAAATTAGTATTAGTACATGTTGTTGCTACGCCCGAAACACTCATTCGCTTAACTTCCTTTGTTAAATCTTGACAAGTTATGAGATTGTATTTGTAAAGAGGCTGTAAGATTTAGTATGGTTAAAGGCGTAAAAATGGCATCCCTTTAAAAATATAAAAAAAAAAAATATAAAAAAATAATAATAAGAAATAATAATAATAAAAAAGAGGCGAGCTTCGCTAAATAAAAATGTACGAATTGCGGAACCCTCGCAAAATATATGTATTAAATACTTAGATTCCGGGACGAGCCGTTTAGTAAATTTCACGGCCCTGCCCCAAAAAATAATAATGCGCTAGTTGCTTTAGGCGCGCCTTTAATAATGTTATCTCCCTAAACTCGGGTGCACATTTATGTGACCCAAATCCAAATCTCAACGGAGTCGAAATATGTCTCTAGTCACGGGCGCATTGATTGTGGCGCGGCCCGAGATGCATTTCCATGACGTTGCAAATTCTTAAAAAAAATAAGAATGAGATGAGCCTCGCCGAATAAAAATACAGATTGCGGGGCCCTCAGTAAACACTTGTTTAAAATTACTTAGAATTCAGGAGGGTCGTTTAGCGAACTTCACGGCCTCCGCAAAATAATAACGCGATAGTCTCTTTAGGCGCGTGTTTAATAATTTACTTTCTTAAACTTGGGTGTGCATTTCATGCGACCCAAATCCAAATCCTAAAACATCAAATAAAATATGTTTCGGGTTGTGGGTGCATTTCATGTGACACAGTCCAAAGATATATTTTAAGCGATGTTCACATTCCTAAAAAAAAAAAAAATAATAATAGTAAAGCGGTTAAAAGATAAATTTGCACATAAGTTCATATTGTATTTAAAATTAGATAAATAAGCCGAATATGACAGTTGAGCGACCGTGCTAGAACCACGGAACTCGGGAATGCCTAGCACCTTCTCCCGAGTTAATAGAATTCCTTATCCGGATTTCTGGTGCGCAGACTGTAATATGGAGTCATTCTTTTCCTCGATTCGGGATTAACATTGGTGACTTGGGACACCCTAAAGCTCCCAAGTGGCGACTCTGAAATTAATAAACCAATCCCATTTCGATTGTCCTTTAATTGGAAAAAACTCCCTTGCGCCCTGCGGGCGCGAAAAAGGAGGTGTGACAGCTCTGGCGACTCCGCTGGGGACTTAACCCAGAACCACTGGTTCAGGGTTAGAAATTCGAGCTTAGATAAATTGTTATATTTGGCTTTATCTGATTTTTTACATGTTTTAAGCCTAATGTGCTAAATGTTGCTTTTACCGCTTTGATATTATGTGAACTGTATATAAATTGTGCCGAAACCCATCTTCTCTCTGAGTCTTCTAAATCATGAAGAAGGGCGTACTTCGTATGACTTCTTTTCTGTATAGTGTCAAATCCCAATTTAGAACGAGGTTCGGATAAGTTGCTAAGCCGGTGAAGCTTCTGTATTCCCGGTACGCTGCCCCCCCTCGGCTCGAGCTGTCCGCTCGGGTAAGCCAGGTCTAGAACAAACACCCAGGTTCTGAACCTAGTATAACAAAGCCACATGCCGGATCCCTAGTAGGAACGTTTATTTGCATCATGTGCATTTGACTTAGGGGACTCAACACAGGGGTTGGGTCCGTCTAGGACAAGCAACCTGAAAATAATAGACCATCTTATGGCATCCTATGTGCTACATGTTGTATTTAGTCAAGGGCGTATGGGTCATTGGGTCATTCCCAGCATAATGTTATTTTAATCAAAGCATGGGGAACATTTGTGGAATCCAAGAAGCCTTGGAATTCCCTATGTCCCCCACGCTTGCTTTTTGGGAAAACACATGGGGAACATTTGTGGAATCCAAGAAGTCTTGGAATTCCCATATGTCCCCCACGCTTCATATGTTGGGAAAAGCGCATGAGGAGCATTTGCGGAATCCAAGAAGTCTTGGAAATCGTTATGTCTCCCATGCCACATTTTTGAAAGAAATAATAAATAAAATAAAAAATTACAAATAAAACAAAGCATGAAAATTCAAAAAGATTTTGTATGTTTTCATTATTTTCCACAGATTAAAAATAAATCGTGAAAAAGAGGAGAAAATAACAGCATAGAAGTCCGAGTAGAGTCGAAACTCTGCCGAAATTTTAAAAATGAAAAAATGTCTTGTTAGTTTGTTATATTAAAAGCAAAGGAAAAATAAAATAAAAATCACCATTGTTCTATCTGTTTTTTTAAAAAAAAATATTAAAGAAAATAGTTTGTTTTGCCATTAAATGAAAATGAAAAAGAGTTTGTTTTTTTTTTAAAAAAAAAAAATGTTTTATTTTATTTTATTTTGTTTGTCTATGAAAACGCCAGAAATAAAAATAAAAAAAAAGTCCAGCGTTGAATGTGATTTTATTATTTGTTCCAAAAATAAGTATATATATAATCCAAAAAAAAAATTCAAAAGAAGGTTCAAAATTCAAAAAGATAAATGAAAAATCCGAAAATAGATTCTTCTTTAGAAAATTCAAAAAAACATGTTAGAAGCATTTCTTATATTGAAGGTAAAATTCCGAAAATATTTTCTTCTTTTTTTAGAATAAAAAAAAATGATGAAAATTCAAAAATATTAGTTTTGCTTTTAAAAAGAAAATCAATCAAAAAATAATATTTCCTTGCTTCTTTTAAAGTAGTTCTTTTAAACGAAAATTCAAAAAAAAGGGTTAGTCCATCTGCTTATTATTATTTGCCTACTTATTCTTATTTGACCGAACTACGCGGGTTTGATTCTCACCGGATGTGAGATACGTAGGCAACCCTCATCGGGTCCAACCCCACCTTCTCAAAAAAGAAGGAATGTTTTATGTTTTTCGTTAATTTGTTTGTTTGTTATGAGTGAAAAATAATAGTCTATTTGATTGTTGTGGAAAAAATAACAAAAACAAAAAATATAGAAAATGGAAAAGGGTCCTCTCAAAAATAGTTTATTCGACCGAACTACGCGGGTTTGATTCTCACCGGATGTGAGATACGTAGGCAACCCTCATCGGGTCCAACTCCCTTTTTTTATTTTACCAATAATGATATACCATAAAGCATATATGTACACACATGTATATAAATACATATATTGTTTGTTTTGTTTTCCAAGATTTTTTAGAGTCAAAACAAAGGTTTTTGTTTTCGCCTAAAAGGTCACCTTAATAAATGTGCAGGATGAGCACAGAGAAAAATGAACCATTCTCGGCCCTCAGCGAGGTCCCCCTACAACTCCACATATGGTGGAATGATTTGGAAGCCAATAGCAAAGAGGTAGTAGGAAGAATATTGGGAGGTTTTGTAGATTTGTTGGGCGTTAGGCCAAGGACAGATATTCTTGAAGCTCTAATACCATTTTGGGACCCAACCCGCAATGTATTCCGTTTTGTTGACTTTGAACTTTCACCAACACTTGAGGAAGTCGCCGGATATGCGGGATTGAATGAGAGGTTAAGAGGGCAATATTTGCTTTCGCCAAGGCCAGTGTCTCCGCATGCGTTTCTGGATCTACTAAGCATTAGTCGGAAGGTACAACATGACAATTTATCGAGAGGATATTGTGATCTCCATTTCTTGTATCAGCGGTACGGAACCCCGCAGGGTTTTGAGGAACCGAACCTTGGGTTAACTCACGGAGGGAACAGAAACAAATGGGAAGCAAGACGTACTTTGGCTTTTATCACAGCATTCTTGGGAGTCATGGTCTGTCCAAGGAAGGATAAAAAGATAGAGATAGGTCTGGTAGGGATGGCCGACGTGGCAATCAAAAGAACCAATAGTACTGTGGTTCCTTTGATTTTGTCCGAAATCTACCGGGCTCTGACTATATGCCGAGAAGGAGGCAAGTTCTTCCAAGGTTGCAACCTGTTACTTCAGCTATGGATGCAGGAACATCTCCATCACCGAGTAGGATACATGAACCACGGGTTGACCGAGAGGAATTGTATCAGCGGATTCAAGAAGCGCATGACAGGCGCCAGATTTCCTGAAGGCGTCGAAGCATGGTTTACACGGTTAAGGTCAACAACAGCTGACCAAATTGAATGGGCATTCGGTTGGTTGGCTGATACTGAGGTGATCTACATGTCGGCTGAAGAATGTCATGTTCTCTTAATAGGCCTTCGCAGCATCCAGCCATATGCCCCTCATCGGGTATTACGACAATTGGGCAGGTTTCAAGTAGTCCCTACTGACGAAGACATGAGCAAGCATGCCTTAGAATTAAGCCCGGGAGTCATATTCCCCGAGGGGAAGATTAGAAAACTGTGGCATGAATGTAGATTCTTGGAGCCCAAGACCATGGTGCGAGAACTAGCCAAAGGTGAGGTAGACCCAAAGTACGATGCTTGGTTCGAAGGAAGGTTTCAGATTCGGCAAAGACCTGCTAAAAGGGCACACGTCCAACACTTCACAGATGATTCGCAAGAGCAATGGGGATGGTTAAAAAGGGAGGAAGGTTACCGGGTTGAAATCGGGAAGCTAAAGCAACAAGTCGAAAGACTTACATTCGAGAACAATGTGCAAGCCGCTTCGGAGCAGGCTGAAAGAAACAAGCTAGCCCAAGAAAACCAAATCTTGAAGGCCCGCCTTCACCAAGACAGTAAGAGTGACGTTGACCGACAGAAGCGTCGCTCTGACGAAAGATTGATAGCAAGTTTGAGAAGTCAGGTCATCCAGAGCCAAGAAGAATTAGAACAATCAGAAGCATGCATAGCAAGGATGAAGGTCAGATGGGCAAGGCACACAATGGCCCGGAAGCAGCGTTTGCAACAGGTCATAAGGGATTATGAGATGAGCATCGGAATATTGAGGGAGACGAACTCCACTCTACATGATCGGATCGTCAAACAAGCACGAGATGCCCAAGCCGACAGAAGGCGATGTTACGATGCAATGACCAGAATGGAAAGACGAATGGAGATATTCCAGGATCAGCTTGCCAACAATGCGCAAACACTGGGGTTGAAGAACCGACAGATAAGGCATTTGTTCGCAGAAAGGGACAACATTCGAGGAAGGATCGACGAGATTGGGCATTACATCTACATGAGATGCCTGGCATGCGAGCAAATGCCTCGGAAGACCCTCCTTGTTTCCATCATGGGTTGCGTCCACCGAATCATGAATGAGTTGAAAGGTCTGCAGAGAGACCTCACACCAAGGGCCGCGGAAAGGCCGAATGATGCCTCGCGGGCCCCTAAGTTGGAAAATTAATCTTTGGTTGAGTCTTGTTTATTTGGTTTTGTTGTTTTTCCATATGTTGTTTTCTTTTCTTTTAGTCAAAACGGCTTAAGAACTGTGGAGTCTGTACTATTGCTATTCCTTGCTTGAAGTAATTTGTAATAGCAAAATTTTGAGAATGAATTTAACGATTTCACAAGAATTTTGTGTTTCTTTACTTTAAGGCAGAACTACGCCTGGTCTGATTCACGCGGGGACGTGATACGTAGGCAATCCCCATAAGATTCGACCGCTTTTAATAAATAAAAATAAAAATACAAAATAAAACACAGGGTTTCCCAAAGTACTTTAAAAATGGATGAATGAGCAAACCGGGATGACGTATGTTGTTTGAGGCAAGGCATGTAGAAACGATTAATTGCCTAGGTGCATTGCATCCTCTATGTGTTATGATCAAATCTGTTAAGCTCTAACACTAACAAAGTTTGTTGTTGTCTGATACAAGACAGTTAGTTGTTAAAGAATTCTGGCAACACATTCATACCAAACCAGATCCAAAGGACCGGTAGCAACAAGCATGACCACTTCTGAGAATAGTAATGAGGAAGAAAGGCCGATGAGCCAGTTGCTAAAAGAGGCAATGGAAAAGATTGAAAGGATGGGACTAGAGATGCATGCAATGCAGCTAGCCCTGGCCAAAACGCAAAAGAGCCCTGAGACACTGGGACACGTGCCGGAGTACCCTCACTCTGGCCCTTCCACAAGCCGCCCAAACCCCCTCTATCATCAAGAAAGAAGCCCTCATGATTCCCAAGCTCCACCACCCCATCAACCTCTCCCAACATCCAATATTCCCATTTTTGTGGGACCTGCATCAGCCCCTTTGCAGCGAACGACCAGTGAGCCATTGTTTCAGGCTCACGATACACAATACTATCCCCCTGAGCCTACATTCCACGCACCGGAACCACAGGTTTACAATCCCCATTTGGAAGTACCGGCAGAGGTTGAGAAGCCGGTTAAGGCCCCTGAACAGGATGAAGTGTTAAGAAAGTTCAAAAGCCTGGAGCAATCCTTCAGAAACTTGCACGGGCTGGGCAATCAAGTCAGCGTGGCATACAAAGATCTGTGCCCTTTCCCAGATGTCCAACTCCCGGCTGGGTTCAAGATGCCCAAGTTTGATTTATATGAAGGGCACGGTGATCCCATGGCACATTTGCGGGGATTCTGTAGCAAAATGAGAGGGGCAGGAGGCAAGGATGAGCTTTTGATAGCTTACTTCGGCCAAAGTCTGAGCGGATCTGCACTGGAATGGTATACCAGGCAGGATTTCAGCAGGTGGTACACGTGGGATGATCTGGCACAGGCTTTTGCAGGTCATTTCCAGTACAATCTAGAGATAGTCCCCGACCGTCTCACATTATTGAGAACTGGGAAGAAACCCGGGGAAAGTTTTCGCGAGTTCGGATTCCGCTGGAGAGAACAAGCAGCTAGAGTCGATCCTCCCATGAGAGAGGGAGAAATGGTAGACTACTTTTTGCAGACATTGGATCCAACCTACTTTGGTCACTTGGTGACAACGGTTGGAAAATCTTTCAACGAGGTGGTCAAAATAGGGGTCATGATAGAAGAAGGTTTGAGGTCGGACAAGATCTTAAACTATTCGGCACTTAAGGCCACAACCCAGGCTATTCAAAGCGGCACGGGAGGTGCGCTAAGAAGAAAGAAAGAAGAGGTTGCCACGATCGAGGCAGGCAGTTGGTCCAGGGCTGGCAGGCCGCACTACAACCAACCCAGGCCTCACAGGTCAAACTACCCATACAACCCACCACAAAATTTCTATCCACCTCGAGAACCGCATTGTTCCGTACACCAAGCCCAGATATACACTCAGCCCCCGGTTCGCCCACAATGGCGCGCACCGGCTCCCCAGAACATATATGCACCACCACAAAACACTTACCCTCCACCAAGGGCATATAGAAATCCTTCAGGGGCAGGTTTCCGGGGAAATCCAGATGCCAGAAATGACAGGTTGCGGAAACAAAGAACCTTCACCGAACTGGGAGAAACCTACACCGCTGTGTTCCACAAGCTGCGGCAATTAGGTTTGGTTAGTCCTGTCCATACTCGGGAACCAAATCCTCCGCCTCAGAATTTGGATCGTTCAATCAGTTGTGAATACTGTTCAGGGATGCTCGGGCACGACACCGAGAAGTGCTGGAAGTTAAGGCATGCCATACAGGATCTTATTGACACCAATAAGATCGAGGTCCAGACACCAGAGGCTCCTAACATCAACCAAAACCCACTGCCAGCGCACCACGAAACTCACGTGATTGAGTTGGTGTGTGAGGGAGGAGAATTAAGAAAACCCTCACAAACAGTGATGATGATCCAAGCTGCCCCAAAAGAAGTCTTAACCAGTGGAGGAACAAATGTACAGTCAAGCCGGTAGTATTATGGGGGAAGAACCCGTCCGTCATAGCAAGCAAACCCGAGCCAAGTAAGTTGGTAATACCAGGGATCCTGCCCACACCGGCGGTCGTGTTGAAAGGGGTATGTAGAGAACGGGTAACCATAAAGCCGGTGGTCCAACTGCCTATGCTTGACAGCAGGGCTGTGCCCTGGAAATATGAAAAAGCAGTGGTGACGTACCAAGGAAAACAGGTGGAAGAAGTCAGTTGTGAAGCGCAAGGGCTGACTCGATCAGGTCGATGTTTTGTTCCGGTAGAGTTAAGAAAAACCAACCCAGTGGCAACCAAGAAGCCAGTGTCAGAGGAAGAGGCTGAAGACTTCCTGAGGAAGATGAAAGTACAAGACTATTCTGTGGTTGAGCAGCTGAGAAAAACGCCTGCCCAGATCTCACTATTGTCATTACTCCTCCATTCCGAGGAACATCGCAGGGCCCTGTTAAAGATACTGAACGAGGCCCATGTACCCAGTGAGATTTCCGTAAACCACCTGGAAACCATTGCCAGCAAGATTTTCGAGGTGAACAGAGTGACATTCTCAGATGATGACCTACCGGTGGAAGGTACGGAGCATAACAAAGCTCTATACCTAGCTGTCAAATGTGAAGACTCGGTGGTAACCCGAGTATTGGTGGATAATGGCTCAAGCGCCAATATTTGTCCATTATCCACCCTGGACCAGTTAAAGATTGACCGTGGAAGAATCCGGGAGAATAGCATCTGTGTCCGAGGGTTTGACGGAAACGGAACAGCCACTGTGGGGGATGTTGTACTTGAACTAACCATTGGCCCGGTCCTGTTTACCATGGAATTCCAGGTGTTGGACGCCACGGTATCTTACAACTTGCTGTTAGGACGACCTTGGATTCATGCAGCTAAAGCGGTGCCTTCCACCCTACATCAGACAGTGAAGTTCGAGTGGGAAAGACAAGAGGTCGTGTTGCACGGCGAGGATACGACATGCACCATGGGCGGAACCATTGTGCCTTTCATAGAGACCACTGATGACAAGGGTCCCTGGGTCTACCAGATTCTCGATACAGGGTCGGCCAACAAAATTTCTGAAGGAGAAATCATCCCGCACCCTAGGGTGACTGCCGCAACAGTAATGATGGTATCAGAAATGCTGGGTAATGGGTTTGTGCCGGGAAAAGGCCTGGGAGTTGAACTTCAAGGGATAGTCCAACCTGTCTCCCTTCCTAAGAATCTGGAAACTTTCGGGTTGGGGTTCAAACCAACCGCAGCAGACAGGAAGCAAGCGCGAAAAATGAAGAAGAGGGTCTGGTTTCTGCCTAAACCAGTGCCACGCCTCTCAAGGTCTTTTGTTAAAGCTAGTGCCAAGGGGTCAGCGATCCCAAAGATTCGAGGACCTTTGATCGGCATAAGTGAAGACCTGAATCAGAGTTTTGAGAGACTATTCGCGGATGTCAGTATGGTGGAAGCTGGAGAGGGTTCCAGCAGAGCAGAGATACAATTTGTGGGGCCTGAGGCCAAGACCAACAATTGGACGGTTACTCCTCTCCCTGTCCGAGGGGAGTCTTGGTAGTAGGCTTTGATTAATGTTTTGTTTGTTTGTTTGTTTGATCGGATTATTCAAGGGTGTAATCCCAATTTTACTTTCGTTTTGTAAAAGTGTGAACCCTTTTTATCCTGCAAATTTAATAAAATTCTTTTCTTTTGTCCCGTTTTTAATTTCTTGTTTTGTTCTTTTTCTTTCTGAACAGTTCTCTTTTTACTGGTCCTAATGACATGGCATGCACAGCGGATCTTCGACCTAGTCTAAATAATCAATCTGAATCTGACTCAATGATGCAAGAGGTCGTTTGTGATAATGAACCCGAAGGTGACGAAGGGGAAGCCTTCGAAGAAATAAACCGAGAACTGTGCCAATTTGAAGAGAAACCCAAGCCTAACCTAAATGACACTGAGGCTGTGAACCTAGGAGACGCTGATAACATCCAAGAGACCAAAATTAGCATCCACATTGAGCCGAATGTCAAAGCAGAATTGATCGAAACTCTCAGGGAATTCAAAGATGTTTTTGCATGGTCATATGATGATATGCCTGGATTGAGCACCGATTTAGTGGTTCACAAATTGCCCACTGACCCGGCATACCCTCCGGTCAAGCAAAAACTAAGGAAATTTAAAACAGAAATGAGTGTAAAGATCAAAGAAGAAGTGATTAAGCAGTTGCAATCGAAGGTCATTCGGGTCACTCGGTATCCCGAGTGGCTGGCCAATGTGGTACCAGTCCCAAAGAAGGATGGAAAAATCAGGGTGTGCGTCGACTACCGCAACCTCAACAAAGCAAGTCCCAAGGACAATTTCCCGTTACCCAACATTCATATCCTGATCGATAATTGCGCTGGGCGCGAGATCGGATCCTTTGTGGATTGCTATGCGGGTTATCATCAGATCCTAATGGACGAAGAGGATGCTGAGAAGACAGCGTTTATTACGCCATGGGGAACCTACTGCTATCGGGTAATGCCGTTCGGGTTAAAGAACGCCGGGGCAACGTACATGCGAGCAATGACTGCTGTGTTCCATGACATGATACACAAAGAAATAGAAGTGTACGTCGATGATGTGATCATCAAATCTTGGCGTCAGGAGGACCATGTGGCAGACCTAAGGAGATTTTTCCAAAGACTCCGGAGGTATGATATCAAGCTTAACCCGGCCAAATGCGCATTCGGGGTTCCATCAGGAAAGTTGCTAGGATTCATCGTCAGTCGACGGGGGATTGAGTTAGACCCATCCAAAATTGAATCCATCCGAGACTTGCCACCGCCAAGGAACAAAACAGAGGTAATGAGTTTGCTGGGTAGACTCAACTACATCAGCAGGTTCATCGCTCAACTCACAGCAACTTGTGAGCCCATATTTCGGCTACTGAGAAAGGATGCTGCAGTAGGTTGGACAGCAGAGTGTCAGGAGGCCTTCGACCAAATCAAAGGGTATCTGTCTAATCCACCCGTATTGGTCCCACCTAAGCCCGGGAAACCCCTAATCCTTTACCTGACGGTCTTGGAAAATTCATTTGGTTGTGTATTGGGGCAACATGATGACACAGGGAGGAAGGAGCAGGCCATCTACTATCTTAGCAAGAAATTCACAGTGCATGAGGTCAAGTACACTCAACTCGAGAAAACATGCTGCGCCCTAACTTGGGTAGCTCAGAAGTTGAAGCACTACCTGTCTTCATACACTACTTATCTCATATCCCGTGTGGACCCGTTGAAGTATATCTTTCAGAAACCTATGCCCACGGGAAGGTTGGCAAAATGGCAAATTCTGCTCACAGAATTTGATATCATCTACGTGACAAGGACGGCCATGAAAGCCCAGGCACTGGCAGACCATTTGGCAGAGAATCCCGTCGATGAGAAATACGAGCCCTTAAGAACGTATTTTCCTGACGAAGAGGTGATGCATACGAATGAGTTGGAAATACCCGAGGAACCGGGTTGGAAGCTTTTCTTCGATGGAGCGGCAAACGCAAAAGGGGTTGGAATAGGAGCAGTACTCATTTCTGAAACAGGACGGCATTATCCTGTTACGGCTCAACTACGCTTCTATTGCACCAACAATATGGCCGAATATGAAGCTTGCATTCTGGGTCTGCGCTTGGCTGCTGACATGGGTGTCCAAGACGTCTTGGTCTTGGGAGACTCGGACCTCTTGATACATCAAATTCAGGGAGAATGGGAAACACGAGATCTAAAACTCGTACCATACCGACAATGCTTGCATGATCTGAGCAAGAAATTTCGATCGGTAAAGTTCAAACATATCCCGAGAGTTCACAATGAGGTTGCGGATGCCTTAGCCACCTTAGCATCAATGTTGCACCACCCTGACAAACTGTATGTTGATCCTCTACACATCCAGGTCCGTGATCAGCACGCCTACTGCAATGCCGTAGAAGAAGAAGCAGATGGCGAACCCTGGTTTCATGATATCAAGGAATACCTTAGGATGGGGATATATCCAGAACATGCTTTTGGGGACCAAAAAAGAGCCCTTCGGCGTTTGTCGAATGGTTTCTTCCTCAGTGGAGGAGTATTGTACAAAAGAACCCCGGATTTGGGATTGTTGAGATGCATAGATGCCGGGCAGGCAACGACGGTTATGGCGGAAGTACATGCCGGAGTTTGTGGGCCACACATGAGCGGATATATATTGGCAAGAAAGATCCTTCGAACAGGGTGTTATTGGCTAACCATGGAACACGACTGTATCACTTTCGTAAGGAAATGCCATCAGTGCCAGATACATGGAGATTTGATTCATTCTCCGCCAACAGAGTTACATACGATGTCAGCACCCTGGCCGTTTGTAGCATGGGGCATGGATGTCATTGGGCCCATCGAGCCAGCAGCGTCCAACGGTCATAGGTTCATTCTAGTGACCATTGATTACTTCACCAAATGGGTTGAGGCTAAAACCTTCAAATCAGTAACTAAGAAAGCAGTGGTGGACTTTGTTCACTCCCATATCATCTGCAGATTTGGGATCCCAAAAGTGATCATCACGGATAACGGTGCGAATCTTAATAGCAGCTTGATGAGAGAGGTATGCCAACAATTCAAGATTACACACCGCAATTCCACCCCATATCGTCCTAAGGCAAATGGAGCAGTCGAAGCAGCCAATAAGAATATCAAGAAAATACTGCGAAAAATGGTGGAAGGGTCCAGACAGTGGCACGAGAAATTACCCTTTGCTTTATTGGGGTACCGCACTACCGTCCGGACCTCCATAGGCACAACTCCTTACTTGTTGGTATACGGAACTGAGGCCGTGATACCAGCGGAGGTCGAAATTCCGTCCCTCCGAATTGTCACTGAAGCCGGGATTGATGATGATGAATGGGTAAAAGCTCGATTGGAACAGTTGAGCCTGATAGATGAGAAAAGATTGGCAGCAGTGTGCCATGGTCAACTGTATCAGAAGAGAATGGCAAGAGCATATAACAAGAAGGTGCGCCCCAGGAAGTTTGAGGTAGGGCAGCAGGTGTTAAAGAAGATCCTCCCACATCAGGTCGAAGCAAAAGGCAAATTCGCCCCAAATTGGCAAGGGCCTTATATCGTGACCAGAGTATTGTCCAACGGCGCTCTGTGTTTGACAGATATCGAAGGTAGATGTGTCGACATGGCTATCAATTCAGATGCAGTCAAGAGATATTATGCGTAATTTCTTTAATTATGGCAATTTTTGGTTTATTTGTTTGTATTTGGCATTTGATGGATAATGAGATGACGGAGGCAATTCTTTCTTCTACCCAAACACTGTTTAACCCTTGCTTCCCCCTTTGAGCCTTAAGCAAATTCTTTCAATACCCCTCTTTTGGAATCACTAATGGGAAAGATACGAAAAAAAAAAAAGAAAAGAAAAGAAAAAAAAAAGAAGATGAAATCATAAAGAAATACAAAACCGTGGGAACTACGTTTGACCTGATTCCTCAAAGAGGATACGTAGGCGCCTCACGGCTCGGTCATAGTATGCATCATAGGGGATATCCGATGCATAATGTACATAGTGTGCGTAATAGGCACAGCGTGCGTAACGCACATAGCGCAACATAAGTATAAATAATAAATTCCCCAAGCAAGAAAACTGGGGCAGAAGTTATGTTTTAAAATTCCAACAAAGGTTCGATTCCAAAAGTTGTAGCACATCACCCATCAAATTATTTTCATTTCTTTCATAGCCTTTCTTTAACCCCACACCAAAACCAACATCAACGTCCAAAAGACCTCCCGATCAATGTTCAAGAGATGTCGAGTCAGGCGAATAAGACCGAGAATAATACACCAAGCCCCAGCAAAGAAGAGGATCGTAAGATTGGGAACGAATTGATAGTCAAAGGAATCTCCAGAAAAGAGGGTCGTATCTACAACACCCCGATTCCTCGAAAGAAATAAAATGAGAGAGTCTCATCGGTGAAAACCTTCGCAGGCACCGAGAGGCGATGTAAGATGAGGGATATAAAATGAGAGAGTCTTATTGGTGAAGACCTTCACAGGCACCATAAGGCGCCGGGAGATGAGAGAAAAGAGAGAGTCTCATTAGTGAAAACCCCTCGAAGGGCACTATGAGGCGACGAAACAGATCAGCAAAGCTACCACATTCGCAACAAGATGAACATCCATTTATCATCCCCAGCAAGTCAGACCGTCGGACAAATCGATTGATACAAATAGACTGGGTCGGGAATCTATGGTGCACGTCATGATCACGGGGACCAGTTGTGTCCTCCAGATAAGTTCTTTGGATTGTCTCCTCCCACAAAATATTGGTTCAGAAAGTTTTTCTTTTTTCCATGTCTTTATTTCTTTTCCTAAAATGTGTCTTGAAAGGATTTTTCAAAGCTTACTACCAGAAACCAAAGGAGAATTCATCCAATGCAGGATGATACAAACAGTCTTAAAGGCCGGTCCCAGGCAATGCAGGGATTGTGCCCGGAAATTTTGGAAGAAGTAAGCTCCAAAAGGGAGTGGTTTCGGGAGTTAGAAGCAGACTCCCACATCATGTGTTTAAAGAGAAAGCAGAAAAGGGGATAAATTGAAAACCAATCCCCAGCAGGCTAGAGACCCCCAACAGGCAACTTTGCCTGCCAACCAATTATGGGGACAAAGAGCAAGAAAAGGGGAAGAGAGGAAAATTGCTCGCCAGAAAGGCACCCTCTACCACCACGATTAAAACTGACTAAATCCTTTTGTCTTTTGCAGGAGAGCAAAGAATTGATGACGGCAACAAGATGCAATGCCATGGAAGTTACCAAAAACCGGGGCAGAAAATTTTCTGCCGATTGTCGAAAATTTTCTCGGAAGAACGGGGAAACAATTTCAATACTTTTAAGTTCTAGGTCGCCCACCAGTATAATGCGGGAATACATTTAAGTTCTAGGTCGCCCACCAGTATAATGGGGGAATACATTTTAAGTTCTAGGTCGCCCACCAGTATAATGCGGGAATACATTTAAGTTCTAGGTCGCCCACCAGTATAATGCGGGAATACATTTAAGTTCTAGGTCGCCCACCAGTATAATGCGGGAATACATTTAAGTTCTAGGTCGCCCACCAGTATAATGCGGGAATACATTTTAAGTTCTAGGTCGCCCACCAGTATAATGCGGGAATACATTTAAGTTCTAGGTCGCCCACCAGTATAATGCGGGAATACATTTAAGTTCTAGGTCGCCCACCAGTATAATGCGGGAATACATTTAAGTTCTAGGTCGCCCACCAGTATAATGCGGGAATACATTTAAGTTCTAGGTCGCCCACCAGTATAATGCGGGAATACATTTTAAGTTCTAGGTCGCCCACCAGTATAATGCGGGAATACATTTAAGTTCTAGGTCGCCCACCAGTATAATGCGGGAATACATTTAAGTTCTAGGTCGCCCACCAGTATAATGCGGGAATACATTTTAAGTTCTAGGTCGCCCACCAGTATAATGCGGGAATACATTTAAGTTCTAGGTCGCCCACCAGTATAATGCGGGAATACATTTAAGTTCTAGGTCGCCCACCAGTATAATGCGGGAATACATTTAAGTTCTAGGTCGCCCACCAGTATAATGCGGGAATACATTTAAGTTCTAGGTCGCCCACCAGTATAATGCGGGAATACATTTTAAGTTCTAGGTCGCCCACCAGTATAATGCGGGAATACATTTAAGTTCTAGGTCGCCCACCAGTATAATGCGGGAATACATTTAAGTTCTAGGTCGCCCACCAGTATAATGCGGGAATACATTTTAAGTTCTAGGTCGCCCACCAGTATAATGCGGGAATACATTTAAGTTCTAGGTCGCCCACCAGTATAATGCGGGAATACATTTAAGTTCTAGGTCGCCCACCAGTATAATGCGGGAATACATTTAAGTTCTAGGTCGCCCACCAGTATAATGCGGGAATACATTTAAGTTCTAGGTCGCCCACCAGTATAATGCGGGAATACATTTAAGTTCTAGGTCGCCCACCAGTATAATGCGGGAATACATTTTAAGTTCTAGGTCGCCCACCAGTATAATGCGGGAATACATTTAAGTTCTAGGTCGCCCACCAGTATAATGCGGGAATACATTTAAGTTCTAGGTCGCCCACCAGTATAATGCGGGAATACATTTAAGTTCTAGGTCGCCCACCAGTATAATGCGGGAATACATTTAAGTTCTAGGTCGCCCACCAGTATAATGCGGGAATACATTTTAAGTTCTAGGTCGCCCACCAGTATAATGCGGGAATACTTTTAAGTTCTAGGTCGCCCACCAGTATAATGCGGGAATACATTTTAAGTTCTAGGTCGCCCACCAGTATAATGCGGGAATACATTTTAAGTTCTAGGTCGCCCACCAGTATAATGCGGGAATATTTTTAAGTTCTAGGTCGCCCACCAGTATAATGCGGGAATACATTTTAAGTTCTAGGTCGCCCACCAGTATAATGCGGGAATACATTTAAGTTCTAGGTCGCCCACCAGTATAATGCGGGAATACTTTTAAGTTCTAGGTCGCCCACCAGTATAATGCGGGAATACGTTTAAGTTCTAGGTCGCCCACCAGTATAATGCGGGAATACATTTAAGTTCTAGGTCGCCCACCAGTATAATGCGGGAATACATTTTAAGTTCTAGGTCGCCCACCAGTATAATGCGGGAATACATTTAAGTTCTAGGTCGCCCACCAGTATAATGCGGGAATACTTTTAAGTTCTAGGTCGCCCACCAGTATAATGCGGGAATACGTTTAAGTTCTAGGTCGCCCACCAGTATAATGCGGGAATACATTTAAGTTCTAGGTCGCCCACCAGTATAATGCGGGAATACATTTTAAGTTCTAGGTCGCCCACCAGTATAATGCGGGAATACTTTTAAGTTCTAGGTCGCCCACCAGTATAATGCGGGAATACGTTTAAGTTCTAGGTCGCCCACCAGTATAATGCGGGAATACATTTAAGTTCTAGGTCGCCCACCAGTATAATGCGGGAATACTTTTGTTTGAGTCATTGAGGTTTTATTTTAGCAGACGCATTTGCTAACAAAAGTTTTGTTTTACCCGTAGGAGATGCACATCCTAGCCTAGTCTTTAGTTTACTCATCATTGCATCAGTAGTATAAATGAGTTACAATTTTGCTAACGACTCACGAATCTTCCTAGTACAAACTGGGTTAGGAAATTTTGTTTGTTTTGTTTGTTTTGATTGTCAGGGACCCGCCTGTAGAACGGAGGTTGTTGCGTGTCAAAGAAAAGAAGAAATCAGGCGTCCACCTGGAGAACAAGGACAAAGAAAAATAGAAGTCAGGCGTCCACCTGGAGAACAAGGACAAAAGAAAGAAGAAATCAGGCATCCACCTGGAGAACAAGGACAAAAGAAATATAAATCAGGCACCCACCTGGAGAATAAGGGAATACAATTGAAGTATTGAAGTCAAAAGCCCGCTCATATGAGAAAGGAGCACACTCATAATCAATAAAGCAGAGGAATACAACAGGAATCCCCAGCAAGAAGCAATAAAAATCCCCAGCATTCACAAAAGGCTGGTCAGAAAAGAGAAAAACAAAAAGGGAGAAAAACACGAAAGTGGAGAGCAAATGTGGTCTGCTCAAGAACTAGCACCTACAACTAGCAAGTATCAAGGTTCAGATCCAAAGTCTGCGTGAAGCACCATTCAAGACTCAAGACCAAGCTTCAGAAGACTTAAGAGATAGGAATCCTTGTAACTAGTAGCTGATAGGCTTAGTTAGTCTTTTTCAGTTTTCATTTTTGTTGTAATGACAGGATCGCGGACCGGAACCTCGACGGAACGACACCTCGATCGGCTCTTCACCTCGGTACACTTCACTATCTCTCTCATTCCCGAACTACACGTGGCCTGATTCCTGTATAACCAAGGATATGTAGGCAGCTCAGATACCAGGGCTCGGTCACATTCCCTCCCTTTCCTTAAGTGTAGTCCGTCCAAGTAATGGTCGGGTCAAAAACACGTCTAGTCGTTCTTTGTCGGAAAACTCTTCGTGTTTCCAGTCAAAGAGGGGCAGCTGTAAGCACGTGATTTTTGACCCTCCCCGAGAATTTTCACATTTTTAGCGTGAATATGTGAAATTGGGTCTAGTATAACTATTTTAACTATTTTACCTTATTTTGTTGCAAAAAGAAAAAATCGGAAAATATATATATAAATTTTAGTTTATGTATTTCTCATAAACTTGAAAAATACAAAAATTGTACTTTATTTTGGTACTTTATATAAATTCGAAAATTAATGTTTTGAAGTCATTTTAATACAAAAATATTATTTCATATTTTTGTCTTTATTAAAATATTAAAAAAAAACGAAAATTACAAAAATAGTTTTATTAATATGTTATAGTTATTTTAACTTTGAAAAATACAAAAAAAACATTACTTCATATTTTATCTTAATATTTACGAAAATTACAAAAAATGGTTTTATTAATATTTTATAGTCGTTTTAACTTTGAAAAAAATACAAAAATAGTACTTCATATTTTATCTTAATATTTACGAAAATTACAAAAAATGGTTTTATTAATATTTTATAGTCGTTTTAACTTTGAAAAAATACAAAAATAGTACTTCATATTTTATCTTAATATTTACGAAAATTACAAAAAATAGTTTTATTAATATTTTTGTAGCTATGTTAAAATCTTGAAAAAATATTTAAAAATATATAGTTTCGTTTAAATACTAGTCTTATTTTTGGTAGTTATTTTGCTTACATAGGACTAGTTAAGCAGCGTATTCCTATTTCTCGGGTCCGGGCAAAAGAATAATATTCGGGTTCAAACTACCCGGTTTTAGGCCTAATTTTCGGACCGAGCCCATAATAAACCGTGTCCAGGACACGTGGGGAACCCCACCACGCGTGGGGGACATATGCCTTGAACCCCACCACGCGTGGGGCTCATT